>NW_026126409.1:2761250-3970000 GCF_943737965.1 Phodopus roborovskii
CTCTCATCTGTGGAACTGAAACCATCTTGTCAATCTGGTACACCACTGAAAAGGACATAGAATGCAAAAAATAAATCCATTTCCTTTTCAGGAAGTAACCCAGGAAGTTGCACATTTTATTTTTCATACTCTGCTAGAGAAAACTCAGTGGCCAAGCTGCATCCAATATTGATGGATTGAGAAGTGTGGCTAACTGGCCTCTGTGTGTTAACAACTGCAGTAGGAAGTAGTGAAGAAGAGAACATATTGATGGACAATATGTGGTTTCTACAGGATATGATTCTAGTAGTTAATTTGTTCACAGGGTGTAGACACATAGATGTTTATTCGTGGTGTTTTCAAGTCTAAAACAGTTTTTCTATAAAGCAATGCTTTCATGCTATAGAAACAAAGCTAGATCTTTCATACATGAAGAGAACATATTTCTTTGTTCACAGTAGACCAATGACAACCTCCTGCAATGCTCCATAGAGATGGAGAGGAACCCCTAATCCTTCAGAGGAGGGTGACCACTATTATAGACACTGCTCTCAATGGGAAGAGTGTAGATTTCTCTCAGCTCCTGACCAGGAATGTGTCACGGAAGAGAGGATGTCTGCATTAGCCCTGTGGAATAAGCAGAGTTTTGCCTGAGTCAGCCAGCACAATTACAATGGGAAAGAGAGCTCCTGACCCCATAGGACCAAGGAATTCGTACTGACAACCACTGAACAGTAGAGCAGGAAAACAGACCTTCAAGAGGCCTTGAACGAGAGCCAAGTGTGTTGTTTTGATGTTTTGTTTTGCTCTCTTGAGTTTGGCTGGAGGGCAATGTACAATGGAAAGATTTTTATCATCAGAGTATCTCAATCATAGTCATGTTTTGGAAAATTATTCTAGTGTCAGGAAACATGACTGGGGAAGATGGATGTAGGAAAAATGAGGCTTTTGGGATTGTGCATAAATCATATGATCAAGGGAGTTGTTTGTCTTCTTTTACAAAATTTTAAGGTAGTTATTACATATTTTTTGTATATGAATGCATTCTTTTCACAATTTTTGTGTATACAGAGAGAGAGATTGAGATTTAGATTTAGAGAGACAGACTGAAAGAAAGAAGGGATTTATTTGTATATCTTGTGTTTGTGAATGTGACTTCAAGAGCCCCACTCCATGGATAGAGGTCTAAAGCCAACTGCAAGTCTTAGTCCTGTCTTTCTACCTTGTTTGAGGCAGGAAAGCTTGTTTTCCATGGCTGTGTATACTGGATTTATTACCTGTGAGCTTCTGGGAATTTTCCTGCCTCAGACTCCCATCTCATTGTAGGAGCTGTGATTAAAGATGCATTCTGCCATGCCTGCCATTTTGCCACTTTGCTTTTCTTTTAATATTTATTATTTATCTATGTGTATAAGCAAATACAACACACACACACACACACACACACACACACACACACACACACACACCTATGTGTGTGAGGTCCTGTGGAGGCCAGAAGATGGAATGGGATCCTCAGAAACTGAATTTATAGGTGGCTGTGAGATGCCCAGTATCCATGTTTGGAACCTAACTCTGGTCCTTTGAAAGAGCAGAAAGTGTTCCTAACAACTGAGTCCCTTGCCACCTTTCTGAATAATATGCAAACACTTGCAGCATCCCTTATGTGGTGACTTCAATCATATTTTTACACACTTTAACCCCTTAATTGATGAGCTGCTTGGAAAAGAATAGGAGGTGTGGCATTGTTGGGAGGGATGTGTCACTGGGAGTGAGCTTTGAGGTTACAAAAGTCCATACCAGACCCTGTGCTGCTTCTTCTCTTTCACTGGCTGTGGATCAGGATGCAAAACTCTAAGCTATTTCTCCAGTACTATGCCTACCTGTTTGCCACCTCACTCCCCACCAGGATAATGGACTAAGATAATACTTGCTTTTATAAGAGGTGTCTTAGTCAAGGTATCCCTTCACAGCAATAGAACAGTAACTAAGACCCCCCTCAACACCAGATCACGCATTCCCGTTTGCATCAACCTATCTTTAACACACAATGTTTGTTCACTTTGATGAGCAAATCCAATTGTTCTCCATCTATTTTTCAATTGGAAAGAACTTAGAAAATAAGTTTTCGCAAAACTCAAACATTTTGGAAAGGCAAAAAGTCCACGGAGTCCATTCCTGAGCACTGCCTTCCGCAGTCCTAGTCTTTTGGAGTAAGAATAATTTGTTGCAGATAGTTTTTAGAACATGTCTGAACATCTAAATACCTCCATCCCTCGTTTTATTGTAAGTGGAGTTTAGTCTGCACTGTTTTTTCTTAACAATTCTATGGAATTTTCCACATAGGTGCATATAGATCTGATTAATAAAAACAGCAGCAAAATATTTGGATTTTTAGAAACTAAGTTTCTAAAATGTACAATGAGTTCTGGGAGTTTACGTTATGACCACAAGGTGGCACTAGTCCTCAGTTTATCGGGAGAAGCTTTGCTAGACTGGGTTAGGAGGGACAAGTGTGGAGACAGGGACATCAGAGAAGCAGTTTGGAGCTATCCATCTACGTGATGCCTCCCAGCAGTGCAGTAAGAAATGCGGGGAAAACTATGAAGAGTCTCAGTGGCTTGTAGCCGTTTGTGACTCAACATTTTCTTCTCTATGGTTTCCGTGGTTATCAGATATTGGGTCTTTTTCACGTCGTAAGGCAAGCTCTATGGCTGGCAAACTACTTCTTTGTGCTATATTTACATTACTTGGATATTTAAATTTGGGGCTGGGGCATTGGCGTGACTTTGAGATAAAGGTCTCATTCTGCACAGAAGTAAGCATAAGACAAATGCATAGGTTCAAGTCTTTAATGAGTTAAAGTGTAGCATCTAGTTCCGTGGTAAAAGACACCTTACAACTTTCCCCCAGAAAGCAAAGGACTTAAGAAAGTCAAAAGAAAAATATTATTTTATATCATATGTAATATAGGGCCGGGATTATGAGAAATAAGGGGCCTTCTACAACTAAATTATGTGACAGAGTAGACCAGACTTAGCCAAAATTAATCCGGGGGGGGGGGGATTACTGAAGGACGAAGCTGTTGAGAGTACAGTTGTAATTTTAAAATGCTCTGGGAAGACTGAGCCGTGAGTGGTGAAGCAGCGAGGCAGGTGAAAGCGCTGCTGGGTGGGGGTGGAGGGGTGGCAGCTTCGAGGTTCTGGAGAAGTTAGATACCCACAGTGTGGGAGAATACCACGGAGCACAGCGTCTGGCTAACTGGCTAATGTGCAGGGCATGGGCACAAGACCAGTTGAAGTGTTCTCAAGCTAGCTCCAGCCTGCAGCCCTGTACCAGCAGAGGGCGAGCTTTCTCTAACCCTGTCTCCTCTGACAACAGACAGCATGCCTTGTTTTCAGATTCCCAAGAAGGATGCAGATGTAGTAACTTTGAATCTTTTTGGACCACAAAAAAGAGGACGTGGTAGTTGACTCCATCGACAAGATTAGTTTAATGTAACTAAAGAAAATAAGGCATAGGGAAGTACACCAGTGACACCAGAAAGTTTTAAAAGTGGAAATGCATGTGCGTGCCCTACGCCCAGTCGGGACAGACTTACCTACTGATCCACCAGAGCTGTGTACAGCCAGAAGAATAAAGAAACGTATTACTAACCCAGTGTCTCAGTTAGACTTTCTGTGAAGAGACACCATGATCATGGGCAACTCTTAAAAAGGAAAACATTTACGGGTACTGAGATTTAGTTCGTTGTTGTGGCAGGAAGCACGGTGGCACTCAGGCACATAGGACTGGAGAGGTATCTGAGAGTGTACTGCTTCTGTCTAGATCAGCAGGCACCAGGAAGGAGGAGAGAGAGACTGGCCAAGCGTGAGCATCCCCAGGGACACACTTCCTCCAACAAGGCCACACCTCCTAATAGTGTTACTCTCTTTGAGCCTATGGGAGCCATTTTCATTCAAACCTCTACGTCCAGCAGGGGAGTATAAAATTACTTTTTAAATGCCAATGGAAAATATTACGTTTCAGGAAATGAGGACTAGGGTGTTCTGCTCTAGGGGCGGTGGGACCTGAGAGAATGTCGCCAATAAATGATGCAGAGTAAAGTCTCACACTCACAAAATAGCCAACTTTATTCAGAGCACCAGACGATTCAGACTCTGATGGTTAAAAGGAGTTTTATAAATAAAGTGCACAATAAAAGGGCAAACTGCACATGATAGGCAGGCTGCACAAGGCAAAAACATGTTTTTCCGTGGAGGCATATACACAGATAACAATATCTAGTTGTGATGAATATCTTAAATAAATTCACTCCTATTCTCTGCACCTGGGAGGGGCATGAAAGCACATTCCAAGAACAACTCCATATTTTGAATAAACTAAGATCACAAGGCATTTGCCTGTTTTCAGGGTGTTTTCATATAAGCATTCAGAAATCTCACAAAACACCATTCTTGGACGTGTCCCAATACCAGGAGAATACTTTGATTGATACAGTGCTTGCTACCCATGCCTGGGGACCTGGATTTGATTACAAGAACTTAGAGAAATGTAGACATCTATGCAATTGCAGCACTGGGAAGGCAGAAGCAGGCAGCTTTCTGAGGCTCACTGAATATCCAACCTAACCTCCTTAGCAACCTCTAGAACAGAAATATTCCCCTTTTCAAAGGGCAAGTGGATAGCTGTAGGAAGCACAGGCTTAGGGTAAGCACTGGAGAAACCAGATGTTAAGAGTAGGTTTTTCTACCGGCCTGGTCCCACCACTGCAGCAGCCCCAAATAACACACAGAGACTCTGTATTTGATATAATGCTCTTGACCTGTTTCTAATTTCTAATCTGCTAGCTCTGTCTTAAATATTAAGCCATTTCTGTTACTCTAAGTATTTCCACGTGGTCTTATCTACCCGGAGAGGACCCAGACATCTGTTCTTTCAAGGCTCTCCATGTTGACTCCTCCCTCCTACTTCCTTGAATTCCCCCTTGTCTCCTAATCCTGTCTATCTTGCTTTCCTATTGGACAATAGTGCTTTATTTATTAACCAATAAGAGAAACATATTTATAGAATGACATCTCCCATCAACCAGACCTGTCAAGCACAAGTCTGTTTTCTTTCACATAAGGAAAATGATGCCTAGTCACCTGGAGTGCTGGAGTAAAAGTGGTCAAACAAGCTCATGATATTTTGCTATTCTATTAGGAAACAGCCTCCACCTGAACTTTCCCCAAATTCTTAGAGTTGTTTATGTTCCAGTCCTGGGCTTTGTCTCTCAGTGAATATTTCATCCCTATGAAACAGACCCCATGTACCTTGCATCCTCCACCAATATAACCCATCCTTCTTATGCTTATTACAAGTTCTTCCTCTCTGCCCTAGCCCTGAGTACTGTTTGCCAACCAATAGAACTCATTCTTAGGATAAAGGCCTTAGGTACCTTTCTAGAGTGGGTATTTTGCAAGGGATTCATGTGCAAGAAATGTAAACCATAGAATCAGACTCTCTAGAAGTTTGGGTCCAGTCTGACTGGTCAAGTCCAATTGTTCCCAGTCTTCCTTCTCACCTCTTTGCAGTTGGGTTCCCTGCTGGCTGTTATTGCTTCAGGACCCCTCTCAACAGGTGTAACATGAGGAAAAACATCAAAGATTTTCTCTGGACTTCACATGCACACACACACCCCATACAAAGATAACAGAAATGAAGGTGACAACAGATACTTTACATGACTAGATGACTCCTTATAAAACAGACGAGTAAGAAGAAGGTCACATTAGAAGCCTTTTATTTGGAAGAGAAAACTGAATAAAGAGATGGAAAGTAAAAAGAAGGGCTAGAAGATAAAGAGGGCAAGACGTTCCATATCCAGCTCATACAAATCCTGCCCAGAATATCAAAGACAAGTAAAGGAATGCCAATATCCTGGAAACAACAGAACTTAAGAAATGATTCCGCGGAGAGCCTGCCCTCCCCCTACCCTGTGCCCTACCCTGTCCACTGTCCCACTGCTCTGGTTGAGCACTGGGATAGAGGGTGGAGCCAACAATCCAGCCACCTTAGGGGAATTTCCTGGAGCTACTCTGAGCATACTAGACCTGCCTATCCACGCGGGACCAATCATAAATCCCACCTGCCTGGTCTCTGACCCTCACCACGGGTTCTCTACTGGAGTTCTGGACCTCTCCCACATATCTGCCTATCTCGGTGGAACCACTCTGAGTTGCTGCAGGCTGGATCCTTGACCCCCTATTGCAGGGCCTCAGCTGGAGAGTGCCAGGTTCCAGCTAAATCCACCTATCAGCTTAAGGAACATCATGAGTTCCAGCCTTCGAAATCTTTGACTCCCATCATCATCGTCTTCTGCTGGAACCCTATCTTTGACCCCTATCATCAGGCCCCTCCCTGCTTGTGGAGAGACTCCTAGAGATCTTGGAACACCCAAAGCTACAGACATCAAACCTCTGACCCACATAAGCCCACTGGGGAAGTACCATAGAGAAAGGGAGAGACCCCCAACAGCACCTACTGAAAGAAGCTATGGGAAGACGACAATACAAGAAAACACCTAACAACAGAAAGACAAGCATAACACTACTGGAATCTAGGGAATCTACACCAACTACACCAGAACACAACAAAGCAGATGAAGCAGAAGAGAACGACTTAAAATTATCATCATAAAAATGATAGAGGCCCTCAAAGATGTGAGAAAACCCCTTAAAGAAATGGAAGAAAAACAAACAAAAAATTGGAACAAATGAACAAATTTCTTAAAGAAAATACAGAAAGCCAAGAAAAAACAATTAAACAGGTGAAGGAAACGGTTCAAGACTTGAAAACTGAAATAGAGAAAATAAAGGCAACACAAACCAAAGGAATTCTGGAAATAGAAAAATTGGGCAAACATTCAGGAACTACAGATGCAAGTATAACCAACAGAATTCAAGAGATGGAAGAGAGAATCTCAGGTGCAGAAGATAAACTAAAGGAAATAGATTCATCGACCAAAGAAAATCTTAAATCCAACAAATCCTTAACACAAAACATCCAGGAAATATGGGACACCGTGAAAAGGCCAAACCTAAGAATAATAGGCATAGAGAAAGGTGAGGAAGCCCAGCTCAAAGGTGTGGAAAATATATTCAACAAAATCATTGAAGAAAACATTCCCAATCTGAAGAAGGACATGCCCATGAAAGTAAAAGAAGCATATTGAACACCAAATAGACTGGACCAAAGAAAAAGGACCCCTTGACATATAATAATCTAAACACCTAACATACAGAATAAAGAACATTAAGAACAGTGAAGGAAAAAGGACAGGAAACATATAAAGGCAGACCTATAAAAATTACACCTAACTTCTCCATGGAAACCCTCAAGGCCAGAAGGTCCTGCATAGATGTTCTACAAGTAATAAGAGTCCACGGTTGCCAGCCCAGGCTACTATACCCAGTGAAACTCTCAATCACCATAGATGGAGAAAACAAGATATTTAATGACAAAGCCAGATTTTCCCAATACCTATCTACAAATCCAGCCCTACAGAAAGTTTTGGAAGGAAAACTCCAACCCAAAAAAGTTAACTACGCTCACAAAGATGTAGGCAACAGATAATCCCACTTCATTAGAAACCAAGAGTAAAGCAGGACAAATATATTCACAATACCACTGCCAACAACAAATCTAAAACAAACAAGCATTAACAATCAATAGTCCTTACTCTCCCCCAACATTAATGTCTTAACTCCCCTATAAAAAAGACACAGGCTAACAGAATGGATACAAAGACATAATCCGTCCTTCTGCTCTATACTAGAAACACATCTAAGCTTCAAAGATATAGACATTACCTCAGGGTTAAGAGCTGGGGAAAGATTTTCTAATCAAATGGACCCAAGAAGCAAGCAGGTGTGGCTATCTTAATTTCTAACAAGTTAGACTTCAAACCAAAATTAATCAAAACAGATTATTTCATATTCATTGAAGGAGAAATCCATGAACACAAAGTCTCAATTCTGAACGTCTATGCCCCAAATTCAAAGGCACCTACATTTGTAAAAGAAACGTTACTAAACTTCAAACCTCACATAAAACCTCACACACATAGTGGGAGAGTTCAACACACCATTCTCCATACTAGACAGGACCACCAATCAGAAACTGAACAAAGAAACAAAAGAACTAACAGAAGTTATGTCTCAACTGGGGTTAACAGACATCTATAGAACATTCCATGGAAACACTAAAGAATATACCTTCTTCTCTGCTCCACCTGGAACCTTCTCTAAAATTGACCACTTACAAGGCAACATAATAAACCTCAACATATACAAGAGAATTGGAATAGTCCTGTGTATCTTACCAGACCACCATGCTTTAAAATTGGAATTCAACAACAAGACCAATAGCAGAATACCTGCAAACTCATGGAAACTGAACAATGTGCAATTGCACCACTCCTGGGTCAAAGAAGAAATAAAGAAAGAAATTAAGGACTTCCTAAAATTCAACAAGAATAAGACACAACATACCCGAACTTATGGGATACCTTGAAAGCAGTGTTATGGGAGAAGTTAACTGCACTACGTGCCCATATGAATAAAACAGAGGATAGTCACATTAGAGAATTAACAGCACAACTGAAAGCCTTAGAACAAAAATAAGCAAACTCACCCCGGAGGAATCGATGCCAAGACATAATCAATTTGAGGGCTGAAATCAATAAAATAGAAACCAGGATAACAATACAAAAAAAAATCAATGCAACAAAGAGTTGGTTTTTTTGAGAAAATCAACAAAATAGACAAATCTTTATCCAAAGTAAAGAAAAAGCAGAGAGAGAACATGCAAATTAACAAAATCAGAAACAAAAAGGGGGATACAACGGACACAGAGGAAGTCCAGACAACTTTTAGGTCATACTTTGAAAATTTGTATTCCACAAAAATTGAAAATTCAAAGGAAATGGACAAATTTCTGGACAATTATCACTTACCACAATTAAATCAAGAACAGACAAACAACTTAAATAGACTATAACACCCAATGAAATAGAAGCAGTCATCGATAGCCTTCCAACCAAAAGAAGCCCAGGACCAGATGGCTTCATTGCAGAATTCTACCAGAAATTCAAGGAAGAGTTAATATCAGTACTCCTCAAATCTTTCCACACAATAGAAACAGTAGGTTCATTACCATACTCTTTCTACAAGGCCACAATCACCTTGGTACCCAAGCTTCACAAAGGCACAACTAAGAAAGAAAACTACAGACCAATATCCCTGATGAACATCGATGCAAAAATACTCAATAAAATACTGGCAAACCGAATCCAAGAATACATCAGAGAAATCATCCACCATTACCAAGTAGGCTTCATCCCTGTTTTGCAGGGATGGTTTAACATACAAAAATCTATCAATGTGATCCACCATATAAACAAACTGAAAACGAAAAATCATATGATCATCTCCCTAGATGTTGAAAAGGCCTTCGGCAAAATTCAACACCCTTTCATGATAAAGGTCTTGGAGAGGTCAGGGATTAACAGAAATATACCTAAACATAATAAGAGCAATATACAGCAAACCAACTGCCAACATCAAACTGAATGGAGAGAAGCTTAAGGCAATTCCTCTAAAATGAAGAACAAGGCAGGGCCGCACTCTCTCTCTCTCCATATCTCTTCAGTATTGTGCTTGAAGTTCTAGCTAAAGCTATAAGGCAACAAAAGGAGATGAAGGGGATCCAAATTGGACAGAAAGAAGTCAAAGTGTCTCTATTTGCAGATGATATGATAGTTTACATAAAGGACCCAATAAACTCTATCAGGGAACTCCTACAGCTGATAAACACCTTACCCCTTAAGCAAACTAGCAGGATACAAGGTAAACTAAAAAAAATCAGTAGTTCTACTTTATTCAGATGACAAAAAGGCTGAGAAAGAAATCAGAGAAACATCACCCTTTACAATAGCTAGAAAAAACATAATGTATCTTGGGGTAACGCTTACCCAAACAAGTGAAAGACCTATATAACAACAACTTTGTGGCTCTAAAGAAAAAAATTAAAGAAGATACCAGAAAATGGAAAGATCTCCCATGGTCTTGGATAGGTAGGATAAATATAGTAAAAATGGCAATCTTGCCAAAAGAAATCTACAGATTCAGTGCAATCCCCATTAAAATCCCTCCACAATTCTTCACTGACCTTGAAAAGATAATAATCAACTTAATCTGGAAAAACAAAAGACCCAGGATAGCAAAAACAACCCTGTACAATAAAATAATTTCAGGAGGCATCACCATCTCTGACTTACGCTCTACTACAGAGTTATAGTTCTGAAAACAGCCTGGTATTGGCACAAAAATAGACAGGTAGACCAATGGAATATAATTGAAAATTCTGATATTAACCCACACACCCATGAACACATGATTTTTGACAAAACAGCTAAAAGAATACAATGTTGGGAGGAAAGGAACTTCAACAAATGGTGCTGGCACAATTGGATGAGGGTGTGTAGAAGACTGCAGATAGACCCAGGTCTATCGCCATTCACAAAACTCAAGTCCATATGGATGAAAGACCTCAACATCAATCCAGCCACACTGAACATCTTAGAAGAGAAAGCCGGAGGTACCCTTGAACAAATTGGTATAGGAGACTGCTTCCTGAACATAACTCCAGTAGCACAGACACTGAGATCAACAATTAATAAATGGGACCTCTTCAAACTTATAAGCTTTTGTAAGGCAAAGGACACAGTGGACAAGACCAAACGGCATCCCACAGACTGGGAAAAGAATTTCACCAATCCTACATCTGACAAAGGGCTGATCTCCAAAATATACAAAGAACTCAAGAAACTAGTCAAGAAAAAACCAAATAACCCTATTAAAATGGGGTACAGAACTGAATAGAGAATTCTCAATAGAGTAAATCAAAGAGGCTGAAAGACACTTAAGAAAGTGCTCCACATCCTTAGCTATCAGGGAAATGCAAATCAAAACAACTTTGAGATACCATCTTACTCCTGTCAGAATGGCTAAAATTAGAAACACCAATGACAACTCATGCTGGAGAGGATGTGGAGAAAGGGGAACACTCCTCCACTGCTGGTGGGAGTGCAAAGTTGTACAGCCATTTTGGAAATCAGTATGGCGGTTCCTCAGGAAAGTGGGAATTAGTTTACCACAGGACCCTGCAATCGCCCTCTTAGGCATATACCGAAATGATCCACATCCATGCAACAAAGACATGTGGTCAGCTATGTTCATAGCAGCATTATTTGTAATAGCAAGGTCCTGGAAGCAAGGTCCTAGATACCCCTCAACTGAAGAATGGATAAAGAAGATGTGGAACATCTACACAATGGAATACTACTCTGAAGAAAAAATAATGGAATCTTGAAATTCACAGGCAAGTGGATGAAATTTGAAGAAACCATACTGAATGAGGTAACCCAGTCACACAAAGAGGAATATGGTATATATTCATTAATATATGGATTTTAGACCTAGAGCAAAGGATCACCAGCTTATAATTCACAGCACCAGAGGAAGTAGGATACAAGGTGTATTCTAAGAGATTCACATAAAGTCCCTCACAAAGTGGGGAAGGGACAAGTCCCCCAGAACACAATGGGAACTGGGGGGGCTGTGAATGGAGAGAGAAGTAGGAGAAAGAGAAGAGGAAAGCACTTGCTATTAGGAAGATTGAGTCAGGGTAAGAATAGAAGACAGAATGGAGCGAGGGAGAGAGAGAGAGAGAGAGAGAGAGAGAGAGAGAGAGAGAACATAAAAGAAGGAGCCATTATTGGTTTGAAGAGAAAACTGTACCTAAAGAAACCTACAAGACTGACTCCAACTGACAATTTGAGCAACCGTGGAAAAGCTACCATAAATGCCCTTCCCTGATAGTGAGATCAACAACTAAGTTATCCACCATCATATAGCCCTCATCTAGTACATTATGGAAACAGAAGCAAGCACCCCTAACTAAACACTGAGTCCAACTAGAATCCGGATGCAGAGAGGACAAGCCCAGCATACAGAAACACATAGAGACAGCTGACCTGAACTAGGAGGGAATCCCCAGGCTGATAGATGGGAATCCAGAATGGGACTGACTCAGACCCCCTGAATATGAGTCTCTTTAGAAGGACTGAGCAGTCTAAGGGACCTCAGTCAGTGGAGCCAGGATGTATTCCTGGTGTACCTTGTGGATACATCCCCCATGGAGATATATTCCCTTTACTTAGAGACAGGTGAGAAGTCCTAGTCCCTACTTCAAATGACTTGACAGATTTACATGACCCCACCTAGATGGCATAGCCCTACATGTGGAATGGGGATGGAGGGAGGGGGGAGGGTGCATGTTAGGGGGGGAAGAGAGGTTATGAGGGAGGGAGGGAGGAAGAGGGAAGTGGGATCGACATGTTAAAAAGAAAGAAAGAAATGATTCCATAAAGGAAAATAAATTAATAACAAGCATGAAATTTCACAGAGCTAGCACTGTGTTGAAGAAACATTTCCACAGTGACCGAGGTCAATGAATACCTTCTTAAAATACTTTTTTGGCCATCTGTATTTCGTATTTGAAAACAGTCTGCTTGTCTATTTGCTAATCGGTAGTTTGGCCTTTTGCACTTAATTTTAGCAGTTCTTTTAAATTCTAGATACTAGCATCTCTACCTGTAGCATAACTGGCTGGTTTTTCTTCCATTTTGTAGGCTGTCTTCTGTTCAGTCTGCTGCTGACTTCCGTTACAGTGCAGAAACATAAATTTCATGGAGTCCAACTTGCTAATTCATGCTACCTGTGCTATTAAAGTCCAGATCAGAAATTTGTTGTCTATTCTTATATCATAACGTTTGGTTCCTATGCTTTCCTCTAGTGGTTTCAGCATTTCAGGTTTTAAATTAAAATCATTGGTCAACCTTTGAGGTTTTCATATCACATCACATCTCATTTTCTGAAGGTGTACGGACATTGCTATCACTACTTTTGTTGAATAGTGTGTCTTCTTTTCACTCCCCTTTATGTCACCAATGTCATCAGATATCAGGTGGCCACAGCTGTATGGACTAATTTCTGGGTCCTCTGTTCTGTTTCACTGGGCTCCACATCTGTATTGTACCAGTATCATATTCCCTTTGTCACAGTAGCATTATAGTATAATTTGAGGTCCTTTTCCTCAAGGTATTTGATCTGTTATGTATCTGTCAATGCAAGAGTACAGAAACTCTTTTCATGTCTGTATCTTCTTTGGTTTCTTTCTTTTTTTTTTTTTTTTCAGTGTACACACGTTTTCATTGTAGAGAACTTTCACTTCCTTGGTTAAGGTTATTCCTAAGTACTTTATTTTGGGTGGATCTATAATGACTGGAATATTTTCCCAATTTCTTTCCCAGTGATTCCACTATTGATAGATACGAAAGCCCCTGATTTCTTTTTTGTATGCCAATTTTGTATCCCAAAAGTTTACTGAAAGTATCTACTAGATTGAAGAGTTTCCTGGTAGAGTTTATACTGTCTTTTAGGTATCTATGATATAGTCTATTGATAGGGACAATTTGACTTCTTTCTTTACTATTTTTTATACCTCTTGTCTAATTGCTCTGGTTAAGTCTTTAGGCACTTTACTTAACAAGAGTGCCAACAATGGGCCTTCTTGTCTTGTTACAGATTTTAGAGGAAATGTTTAAATTCCCCCCTTAGCAAAATATGGCTTACATATTTGTTGTATATATCATTAATCATTTTCAGTTATGTTGAGCCTGTTCCTAATTTCTCCAGGGCTTCTATCATAAGACATATTCAACTGTGTTAACTGCCATTTTTTTGTAGTCATCTGATTTCTGTCATTTAGTTTATTTGCATAGTATAGTGGTACTGGTGTGTACATTGAACCAAGCTCATCACTTAGTCACGATGTATGACAATCTTAATGTTTTTAAATTATATTACATATTTTGAGTATGTTTGAATTATGTAATGTATTTTGAATTTTTTATTATTTTGTTCACAAGTTTTTGTAGCACTGTTCATCAGGAAAATGATTCTGTAATTGTTGTTGTTGTATCTTTATCCAGCTTTATTCAGGACAATACTAGCTTCATAGAATGAATTTAGTACTCTTTCATTTTCTAGTTTGAGAAACAATTTCAGAAATGAAAGTATTAGAACTTTCTTAAAAGTTTGACAGAATTCAGTCAACAGTCCATCTGATCCTGGGCTTTTCTTTTGGGGAGACTTTTAATTCTGCTTCAATATCATTACCTGTAATAAGCATGTTTAATATATTTAGATCTTCAGGGATTCATTTTAGTCTGACATAAAGATGTAGAAGTTCATACATTTCTGTGTTGTTTATTAGCTCTTTGGAATATAAATTTCAAAGTATTCCTTAATGATGCTGTAGATTTCACTGGAATCTGTAGTTATATCTCCCCTTTCACCATAAATTTTACTAGTTGATTTATTTCTCATTCTTTTTATTAGTTTGGCTGGAGGTTTGCCATTCTTGTTACCCTTTACAGAAAACATCATGTTTGGCTAATTCTATATATTGTGAGTTTGTTGGTTTCTGTTTCATTAAGTACTGCTTTAATTGTTATTATTATTATTAATTATTATTATTATTTTGCCAGCTACTGATTTGGGACGACTTAAGGTTAATTTTATAGAACCTTAAGGTGAACTATTAGGTTTTTAGAAAACTCTGATTTTTGTTTGATTGTGGGTACTTACTTTCTTCTTCGTAAGCCATAGCTATTTCCCAGAGTGCTTATAGTTTTCATTTGTTTCTAGCAATTTAATTTCCTCCTTGATTTCTTTAATGACCCAATGTACATTAAAAAGTGTATTTTTTTCAAAAGTGTGTTAAATGTCCCAAGTATTTGTGTAATTTTTTAGTCTCTCCTGGTACGGGTTTCTACTTTCATTGCAGAGTGGTCTGATAGGATATAAGGAATTCGTTCATTGCCATCCTCTTCTTTTTCCTTTCCTGTCTTTCTCTTCCCCTGTCCTCCTCTTCCCTCTCTCCCTCGTGTAAATTAAATCCAGTTGATCCATGGTGCAGTTAATCTCCTAATAGAACTTGAAATACTGACTTCTTTATGTCTCCCTGCGGATGGGAATTATGCAAAAAAAGGGAATATGTGTGGCATATACAAGGCACTTGATCAATAGTCACTGAGCAAGATTTTCTATGGAATTTTAACATGCACTACGAAAACAACAATAGCCTTTAAGTACGAAAAGAAAACGACAGAGAAAATCCAAGGAAAAGCGAAGGCTGATTTTCCATCACTGGAACACTGGGCATCATTAAGACCTCTAGGGGGGCATCCAGGTCCTGTGACGCTATCTCTGGACAAAGTGCTCGCCTCTATGCAGACGCTCAGGTCGGCCTTTCAGACAGAAACCCTAGAAGACAGAAATTAGAGGCGTCCTCCGGCATGATTCAAATCCCTGGGCTGGTGTAATGGGCTGTAAATCCACGGCGGGCAGAAAAAACTAAGTCTCGTTTTCCGGGGACCTTTTAGAGAAAGCACTAGCCCCTCCCCTTCCGGCCCGATCTTATGCGCCAGGCCCATCCACGTGTGTTTCGGCTGGAGTGAACTTGGGGAGCTGCTGCGGAGAGATCCGTGAGGTTGTTGTGTGTGGACGCCGCGGGGCCTCGGTGGCCAGGACATCGCCATGGTGGGCGGCGCCCTCTGTCGGGCGGACGGCAAGGGTATCCGCGGACCCGGGAGAGGTCCGCACGGAAGCGGCTGCCAGGGCGGTGCGGGGCGTGGGTGTCAGCCCCGGGACTGGGGTCCGCTGCCCCAGGGCTCGTGGGTGAGCCCTGCAGCCGTGTATCTTCATTAGTACCGCGATTCTGGGCACACTCACCCACGAGTTGCCTTGGTCCACAGCCCCTGGGTGGCCAGTTCCGATCGCAGTCCTGCCTCTACAAGCCCCGTTCCCCCCGCGGAAAGATGTTGTTTTGTCTATGTCTTTAAACAAAGCAGTTAGTTAAGCGTGTTCATAAAACATTTATGTATAGCAGTGTAAAGGGCGCATTCACAGAACCCGAATGCTATGTTTATAGTTGGTTTTGTGTGCGTGTGGATATTGGAAGCTGACTCGTGGGAGTTTGTTCTCTCCTTCCACCATGTGGGTACCTGAGGTCCAACTCAAGTCTTAGGGTTAGCAGCATGCGCCTTTACTCGCTGAGTCATCTCTCTGTCCCCTCCGTTTCTTTGCTTTTTTTGTCTTTTCATGCCTTCCTTGCCTACTTTCAGTCTGCTTATCCATGTGCTTGCACGATTACTAACTACAGTCTTAAGAGTATTTCAGATATTAAAGTAGTTATGCGTAATTATACTGGGAATTCGACTGCACTTGTCCTTAGCAATAAGTAGTTCACATTTGTCACTATTAGTAAAAATGGGTCGCTTTGCGTAGAGGTCAAAGTAGTAGCATTTTTATTGTTATGTTGTAATTGTCACATTTTTGTCCCCATTTTTCTCATTATCAACAGTGCTCCTGCACCTTTCTATAAAAGTCAGCACATAGTTCCAGAGGCGTAAGGGTGACACCTGTCATCTCTGGAAAATTATTTAATTTCCATCAGCTTAATTAGAATGATAGAATGCTTTGTGGAGATTAAAATTATACATATCTGTTCCTTTTCTGCAGCATTAACTTTTGGTCAGTAGAACATGGGCGGGGGAGTAGGTTTTCCTGAATTTTTTCATTTCTACTTATGGTTGGTTGGAAAGGACAGCAGGCCTTAAGCCTGCACAGAATGGGAGGTTATGGTCTAACAGGGTTGGCGGAGCCTGACTTCTTAAGTCAACCAGGAGAGTGCACTGTTTAGTTTTATTTTGAGTTTCTGTTACATAGTCAAATCTGACTCTTAAGTAATATAGGTTGGCCAAAATACAGGATTTCATAATAATAATAATAATAATAATAATAATAAACATTAAATGTATGACATCTTTGAGGACTGACTTCTGATGGCCTTAACTGCTAAGACTTAAGTTGAGGAAATAGGGAAATAGTTTAGTTTTTTGTTTTGTTTTGTTCTTTTCCCTATTTGGGTTTGCTGATTTGGTAGTGGCTTCTATTGTTTCTACATGCTTGAGTTGAATCAGCCAAGTGTGGTCAACTTTGACTTTGCATGTGGCTTTCTCATTTCTTCCATGTTCCACAGGGAAATGCCTGCTAAAATTCTGTTCTTCAACATTAGAAATGTCCTTAACTGTAGCCAGCATTTCTAGCCACAAGTCTCTTTTCCATTGTCTCAGAGCTTGCTTTAAGCTTGCACAGCTGAATCCCTGACTTGTATCGGCTCCCTGTGTGGGCTGATGCCAGTGGAGATTTCTGAACAGATCACTTCTGTGATGAGCATAGGGGAACAAAGACTGTTGGAATTAAGAAGATGTTTGGCCTGTCTCATTTCTAGTGATGTCTCTAGCTCATTGTCTTTTTTGAACGTGATTTTGTGACCAGAGTCACTTAATGTATCTGACTGTGTGTCCTATCTTTTAGCCTAAAGGACTGAAAGGAAAAATTGTAGGTCGGGAAAAGAAAGTCATCCATCCATACAGTAGGAAAGCAGCTCAGATTACAAGAGAATCCCACAAACAAGACAAGAAGGAAAGGTACGTGTCTAGTCCTGTTGGTGTGCACTAGGGCCTTTGTCATCTACCTGTTGGGTGTATTCCTCAGTTGCCACCTCGGCTTCTCCTTTGATAAATGTTTTTTCATGTGTTCTTGTACTGAGGTAAATGTAACAAAGCCTCTCGTCTTTCAGAGCTGATCTGAATCAGAAGTTTAAGTAGCAGTCTGTGGTGACTATAGTGAGAGAAATTAACACAGGTTGAAGAATAAAGAGAGGTTATGTTTTATGCAAGTCATGGGAGACTCCTCAATGAGCTAATTAGCATGTGAGCAGAATTGAGAGATACGGAGGAAACTATAGATAAAGGCATTTCTGTTGTGCAGTGTATTCAACATAACAAAGGAAATGTGGAAAGTGTGGTTAGATGTCTTGGATCTAGGGACTGGTTAGAGATGTCATAGGTTAGGGAGCTGTCATTGTTTATGGGTCAGGTGGATTGAAGCCAGGAGACTAGATAGAAGAATGAGTGCTGTAGATGGGAGAGAACACAGCTAGGGCTGCCATCTCAGAGTTGGGCAGGTTTGCAGAGAAATCTGCCACAGATACTAAAAGGAAAAATATACCAAAGAACATCAGGGTGTTTTTAACAGATTTCAAAACCCTTGCTTTGGGGATTTTCTAATTTGTGTACACAGTTACTTTCAAGACTGGAGAAGAGGGTCTGAGGTTGAAGGGGAAGATACAGCAAAGATTCCATAAAGTGAGGGCCAAATAGAAGTCACTGCTGTTACTTTGGGCTAGCTTTGCTGTCCCAATGAGTACAACAGGTGTTCACATAGTGGCTGGTGGAAATTTGTTCACTATTATTGCATTTTGATACCTTGCCTAAGACCTAAAGCTTCATTTAATAAAGCTTGACTGTTAGAGGTTTTCTAGGAGAGATCAATAGCATAGTCTAATTTTCTTCTTTTGCAGAGGATGTATCTTTTTTACCTAACATGTATGATGGCAATACTGTCCTAAAATAGTAGTTTTCAAAATAGTAGTTTTATCACTTAGCGTTTTTGTTATTTTTAAAATGATTTACTACATCTAAGATAGTATAATTTTTGCCATTGCCCTTATGCGTAGTTAAAAAACTCCATTTAACCTGAGACCACCATATTAGAGCCGTGTTTTTTGCTGTAGGTTTCCCACTCAGAAGGTCTGCTAAGGGCTCTGGGCTTAGGATTTGTATTTCCAGATGGTCCCCAGATGCTACTGCTGCAGGCATAGTCATAGTCCAGTCAAACCTTTGCTTGTGTGAACAAGACTGTTCCTCTGGGCTAAAATAACAGTCTAGTGACATCTCGTCCCAGTGATTTAAAAGATTCATGTCATTTCATGTTTCTTTGTTGTTAAGATTGTCTTTTCTTTTTTTTTTTTAAATTACTTGTGAAAAAATGTCAGAGTTCTCTGGGAAGTTTTTCTTTGCGATATTTTTGACAGATTTCTAAGCCCCTGCTTTGGAAATTTTCTAACTTATATACACCTTTTGGTTCAAGATTGAAGACTGAGAGAGCCTTGCGTCTCAACCTTATTGGTAAGTGGGTCTCAGTGCTTAGAATTCTGGCTGCATACAGGATGGTTTTCTCTAAATCAATTTCTGTATTATTTGTATCAGTTATCTTAAAAAAGCTGACTTAGCTATATGAAAAGAGATGAAGTGGAGCAGAGCATTTGACTTTCAGAATAAATCGCTAGTACTCCCTGAAGCTCAGCTTGGTGGGGACTTTTTCCCCATGCACCTACACATCCTAGCTCATGTTTGACACTCTCTCCCTGCAGGACAGCTGAGGTTATGAAGGGTATGTGTGCTAGTTTGCTGCAGCACATCCCTGAGACACCTGGTTTATAAAGAGGAGTGGGTTTGTTTGGCATATAGCGGTGGGGAATTTGATCCATGAAGCTGATCACGTTGTTTGGGACTGGTAGCAATGCAGAAAGAAGGCAGTCGCAGAGTGGGTGTGTGCTAGGACAAGCTACTTACCTCATACTGGCTGAGAAGGGAAGTCCCAATATCCCCTTCAGTGTCACTTCCTCAGGGACGTAAGAGTGCCCACTAGGCCTCACCTCCAAGTTCTCATCATCTAGGAGCATGGGGTGCTAGAGAGCAAGCCTTGAAGACATGGGCCTGTGGAGGATTGTGGTGGAAGCTTTTGCCTACATTGTGGCGCTAAACTTTTGTACTATTCGTAGGTGATAAACTTCAGTGGTTTCATGGCCATCTGGATACAAACAAAACGAGATATTCAAAGAAGGATGCCTGTGAATTAATTGAAAGGTACATACGGAAATACTGTGAGCCAAGGGTCAGAAAAGAGTTCCAGGGATAGCTATGCCTTGGATTTGGATACAAGTAGATGGGCTTTTAAACAAAAGACTTAAGTTTGTGTCCCAGCTTGGCCCCTCTTAGTTTCCTGGAATTAGGGATGGAGTCCTGGAGAAGCATTTTCTGCACCAGCCCTAGGTGTTCAATTGAGATAAGGTAGCTTGAAAGTGCTTTCAGACTAAGGGAGTGGTGTCTAAAAGGCCCTGGAGTAGAGGGGGGATAGCTGCCAGGTGGAAGGACCAACAGACATTTCATGTGACCAGAATAGCAAGCTCAAAGGCTAGTGTAACTGGTGCTGCAAGTGACAGCTAACTTATGAACAGCATTAGGTGACCATGTGAGTTTGGACTTTATCTAAGGACAGGGAGCTCTGGGAGGACTTTCCAGGAAGCTTGTGTGGTCCTCATGCAAATACTTCAGGTCACAGCCCAAGAATGAGGCTGTGCTGGAGGACCTAATTAAGAGGCTGATGGGACTGTCTGGGCATGATACTGTTGCCCTGTTTAGTAGTAGCCTGATGGAGAGCTAGAGGGAAGTGATATTGAGAGGTAGAACTTAGGCATAGAATAGAGAGAGGCATTAGGTGGATGCCTGTAAACCTCACTTAGGATGTCATACTGTGTCCTGAGGTGAGGGGCTCAGATGATGGATCAGGCATGTTGGGGCATGAGGAAGGGCATTGTATGAGTGTCTCTGTTGAGGATGAGGTACTGTGCTCTAAAGAAGTCCAGTAGGTGATTCAGTGTGAGCTTCCTCAGTTCGGCACAGAGCTTGCTGTGATTTGTTCCCTGGAGTTAAGTGGTTGGGTTAATCAGAAAACAGAGTAAGAATTCTGAGGAAATGAGGAATTTGAGTATGTCAGTAGTCAAAGGACAGGGACACCTAGGTACTACATTTAAAGTGAATTAATAAAGCCTAAGTATATAGACATTGTAACAAAAATAATTTTCATATTTTTCAGGTATTTGAGTCGATTCAGGAGTGAGCTGGAGCAGATTGAGCTACATAACAGCATCAAGGACAGACAGGGAAGGCGCCACCATTCCAGGGAAACTGTCATCAAGCAGACAATGGAGCGGGAGCGGCAGCAGTATGAAGGTTATGGCTTCGGTGTGTATTCTCTGACTTCTTTGCTTTTTTAAATAGCATCTGAGTTACAGTGAATTCCAGAGATTTCACTCTATTGATTTATTTGGTCCTGTTCTGATTTTCTCTTCTTCATGGATAGAATACTTTTGGTTTCGTTTCCTTGTGACAGTTAACACCTGTCTTTCTACTGTGACAGTTGCTTCTTCCTAGCACACATTCTACTTGTCTTTCTTCTGGGTGTGCCCATCTCCAGACAGCTGTCCCTCCTTCCCACTGTTGTAACTCTTGCCTCCAGGCCACGGTAGGCTTTTCTTTCTTAATACTCTAGCCTACATAACTAATTCCCAAGCATAAGTACAACATATTACTGATTGGTACTGCTGAAGACTGGTGGCCTGGATAGCCACCCATAAACTGGTGGCCATTCTGAGGCTACATGACCTACAGATAATACTGTGACTATTTTTTAAAAATAATTTCATCTAAAAATTACAGCATTGTGGTTTAAGAAACCAGATAACCTGGCAACAGACTGTCCAGTGGTGAAGTAGCAGCTGTCCCTCATGTCATTGTCTTCATTCTATTTCTTCCCTGGCCCTTGTAGGTTTTCTTGGTCAAAATAATGGTTAAAATGCATGATAGCAAAATTAAAATTTCAAGTTTTAGTATAAAAAGCATGAACATATGGCATCCCCAAAAGAACTACTGGTGCATGATACTAGAAATTCTGAAATGTGAACTTCCTCTTCACTGCTAAAATGTGTTTCTTAACCTAAAAGAAGAAAGCCATATTTTTTGGCACTAGACACATCCACACTTGATCCCTGGAACCTAAAGGAAAATAAAGTGGATGTCCTCATTTTCCTCAACTTAAAAATAAAATAGATGGTGTGTGTTGGGGGGTGGGTAGTGGGGCATAGGAGGAGAGGAGGCCTGGGAACCAGCATCTTGGATGTAGAATTAATTAATGTAAAAATAGAAATAAAATAGAAACCAGACATGGTGGCACTACCCTTAATCCCAGCCCTTGGAATCAGAGGCAGATGGATATCTTTGAGTTTCTGGCCACTCTGATCTACATAGTTTCAGGATGGCCTAGGCTACATGTTCCAGGCTTCATGTAAATAAAACAGAGGACGTATTTCTCTGGTTCAAAAAGTTGAGGATTAACTCAAAAGTCCCTGCCACAGTACAAGAGCGTCATAGGGCTTCTTCCACTCCTGTGATGTTCGCAGATAATTATGTTCTGTAAATATCAGATGTTGTATGTGAGTCTTTTCCTAACACTAAGGTAAAATACCCTGGCAAAAGCAATGTGTGTGGGGGAGGGGTTGTTTTGGCTCATAGATTAATTTCTTTGTAGTGGTGAAGTCACAGTAGTAGGAGCTGTGTGACATTGTATCTGCATCTGCAATGGATGCTGTTGCTAAGTTCTCTCTTTTCATTCAGTCTGGAACCCAGCCCAGGAAATGGTGTTGCTCAGCACTTAGGGCTGGTCTTTATTCCTCAATGAACCTGATCAAGGTGATGGCCCATGGGCATTCCTAGGCCCAACTCCCAGGTGATTCTGGATTTCATCACGTTAACAATTAAGCTTAAGGACCACAGTTCCACTCTTTGCCATCTTGACACCCAAACACATCACTTTAAATATGCCTTCCTCCCTATGGCTATCTTATAATGCAGAAATACAGTCAATCCAACTTAAGTCCCAGTTCTTGACAGTTGTAGTGCTGCTTAAAAGTCCCTGCCTGAAACTCTCTTAACTGAGCTCCCATGCACGTTACTGGGTCACTTTTTAAAGCTCCTAATAATGATTGTAATTCTTTTCAAATTTTTCATGGCTTGAATGATGTGGGTTTATTTTAATGTTAAGTAATCTTTAAAATCTGGTAAATTCTACCAATGTGACATAAAGCATGGACTTAATAACTTGTCTTTCGTAGCACAACAAAATAGCAAACAGCCACACTTGCTGTTTGAACATGCTGCTTACCCCATAAGTCTGTGCCAATACATCTGTGTGACAAGAGTTCTGTCGTCCCTGGGCACTGGTCTCTGTTCTTCCAAGTGTAGTGTTTGTGTTGACTGTAGCAGTGCTTTGACAATGGTTGTCTTTGGGACTGGAGATTCAGCAGTGCAAATCACTGTTTCAGGCAGCTCATAAATGACTGTGTCTTTAGCTTTAAGGGATCCCATGCTTTCTGGATTGGGCGGGCATCTGCACATACGTGACACGCAGGCACATTTACATATACATTTAAAAAGGTTTTCTTTTTATTAATATCAGTTACCATGTTGTATGTGCGATGAAAAAGTGAGAATATAACAAGCAATTTAAGAAAGAACATGCCTAATGGATATTATTTTCTTTTTCAGAGATTCCTGACATTTTAGACACTAATAATCTGCAGACTTTTCGGTGAGTATCTGAGTTCCTTGGAAGTTGTATTGTGAAATATACAAGGCATGAGCTTCCCTGGGTGTAGATGTTAATAGGAAAGAAAGTAGAGAGCATTCTGTTGGCGTTCCTCTGCTATGAGTGTGCTTGTGTCTGTCTGCAGCACCGAGTGTACGTGCAGCTGATGCTGGAGACACTCTTTTTCCTTCCCAGAACAGTAGTATATCAGAGAGGTCTCTGTCCTCCCCTGATGCTGGTTTTTATTTCTCAAAGATAAAACAACAAGAGCAGAAGAATAAAACTGGTGCCAGGGCAAGCGTTTAGTCATTGAAAACCTTTGGTCCAGGGCTCTGTGATTCTGCCCTGGTAACCATGGAAACTACTGAGCTGTAGAAACTCAGATTCTGTGTATTAGGAAATGTTTTTTTATTAATAATTGTGGTCTTCACTGAAACATGTTAGGGGGTCTGAATTTTCTTTCTTCAGAGTTAAACTAGATGAATTTAAATCCAAGCATAATTGAAAACAAATTGTGTTCCTTGCTTTTGAAGCAGTGTGTATTCTGCTACTTGGAAAGAAAGTGAGAGGAGATGAGCATAGAGTGTTAGCATTGCTGGTTAGAGATCCCTTCATGGAATGATCTCCAGACTTCTCTCATGAGATACCTGAAGACAGAATTGTTGGACAGATAGAGAGGTGTCAGCTGCAGTGTGCCTGTGTGTGAGAATGCCTTTTCAGATTAGAGGTTTGCTACCTGTGACATAATTCTAACTTTTGATGGTCTTGAAACCATGTAGCCTGATAGAGGAGAATGTTTAGGGTAGGGAGAAGAAGGGAACCACAAAGCCCAAGGTTTTCTTGTGCATTTCTGAAGTTTAGAGTGTGTAAGATTCTGTGCATGTAATACTGCTGTAGCAGTAATAAGCAAGTCTTAGGGCTTGGGCTATTGCACCCCCCCATGCTTATGTTGACATTTCACATACATGTGAAATCTGTTATGGATTTGAGGTCTTTCCTCTGCTGTAGGTAGAGTTCTTAAGCTGACTGTCCTTGCCGCCCTCAGCACTACACTCATTTCTTTTAGGGAATGGGATTTTGATCTGAAGAAGTTGCCAAACATCAAAATGAGGAAATTTTGTGCTAATGATGCAATTCCTAAGAAGCGCAAACAGAAAACCATATTGAATATAGAAAAAGATTTAGGGGAATTAGAACTAACTGGGGAAATTGGAGACTCTAAAGATGGGAAATTGGAACCAGCAAGTGAAGCAAGTGACACGGATGAAGAAATGACTCCAGTGCCTGCCTGCCCGTAATGAAAAGAAATCACACAAGACCCTCATGTCCTGCTCAGTGATTATGATACATAATCGTGTGTATGTGTGGGCCAGTGAGATGGCTCAGTGGCTGGGGCCTTCTGCCAAGCCTGACTGCCAGAGTTTAATTCCCAGAATCTATGGTGTGAAAAGAACAGATGCTACAAGTTTTCTTATGACCTCTCACAAATAAATAAAATTTTTAGTAATTATTTATATGTAAGAATTTGCTGTTGAAATCATTCTCAAATAAGTGATATGCAGTTTCCAAATAGGTTTATGATTTTTAAGAATGAAAGTTTTCATTTTAATTAAATTGCTTTTAAAATACAGAGACTGTTGCTCTTGTAACTTTCGGGGAGTCTAAGTAATAACTGAGTGCGTTTTGGGTGAGGCTGCTATGTCACTTCATGGCCAACAGTGTCACAGTGATGGAAATGCGACATGGACAGGGTGCAGCAGGAGGCTAAGGCAGCAAATGGAAGGGTTCTGTGTTGCCTTCTCTTCTGAAGTCCTGTCATCTCTGAACATTGCCATACTGATGGCAGTGAGCAGGGCGGGGGGGCAGCGTTAAACACATAAATGGGGGACATGTTAAACTATATCCAAAATAGCATTGACTGAATTTTACAGAAGGGAAAATCGGGGGAAAAATGGAGTTTGGAAGGTGGCTTGGTCTATAAAGTGCTACAGAGGGCCTGAGTCTCCCTAGCAGGGCAGTGTAGCAGGTTCTTATTATCTCAGTGCTGGGGCGATGAGAGGGTGGGTAGAGATAGTAAACAGGCAAAGAGCAATCGGTACTGGCTCAGTAGTCCATGTCTGAAAGTGGTACTCTGAAGGGTCAGTGCTACTAAACCCCCACCAACGACTCCCCTCAAGGCCAGACACAGACAGCATAGGATTGCCTTGGATGGCATTACTACTATGTGTCATTGTATATTGGAAGCAACTTGTTTTTGATTTTACAGAGACTCATACCAAATTTGACTTGATTCTCACAAAAAAAAAATTTGGACTTTTGAAAAATGTTGGAACTATTCAAGGGCCATGGAGACTTTATAGGGCCATGGGATACCCTTAAGAATTTGAGGCCAAAGGCAGAATGTGGTTTGAATTTTAAATGTTCCCTACAAGCTCATTTTTTGGACACTCCAACTCCACCTTCTGGTATTGTTTTGAAGGTTGTGGAGTATTGACGAGGTGGGGGGTGGCTCTTCGAAGGTTGTACCTGTCCCTGGGTCCAGTTGAGTCTTCCACCATACAAGTGGAAAAATTATTCCAGAAGCTGTAACAAACTGAAAACCTCCTGAAACCGAGCCAGAATACACTTTACCTTAAATCCCCCCCCCCTTTAGGAATTTGGATTACAGCAGTACAAAAGTAACTAACACATATAACACATTCCAAATAACAGTTGAGGTAGCATACTTAGGTGACTCTTTCATGCCTAGTCTCAGGCAGCAGGTCATTGTCAACTAATACAGAGGCTGTTGCCCTGTGCACATTCATAAGTCATGGTACTATCAATTCTACATAGTAATCTACGCTTTCCCCATTTAGCTCTTTTCCTAACTTTATGATTGTGATTTCATTACTTTTTCAAGGGTTCTAACTGTATAAATACTAGTTTGCTAAATATCCAACTGTTGGATCTATGTATTAAAAAGCCCTTTGTAATGGATGCAATATCGTTTTCATTTCATAAGCAGACCCCACTCCATATTGTTTTTGCCAATACCTGAATAGTGTGGTAAATCTTTCATTATAGTTTACTACTTTCTAGACAATGTAACTTGGAAAGCTGCAGGATTAGGTGTGTGCATATGTAGACATGCTCTTGTAAATACACTTAGGTGACCCAAGGAAAGCAAATACCATGCTCTTGGGTGGATGTGCCCTGCTCTGTCCTGAAGCACCATCCCTTCATTTTTTTAATGAGGTCAACTGTGTTGACTTGTCCCGAAGTACTTTACTTTGATGAAGCCAGGAACTTCAGTTTTATCAGTTTGAAATTCTCTGCAAACAGCGCCCCAGACTGCAGGCAGTGATGGATGGCATGGCGAGGAGCTGTGCTTCCTTCATTTCAGCTTGACAGCAGAGCAATGTGAGAGCTGGACCAGTTGGTCGAGAGATGTATCCGTTGTTCATACTCTTATTTTCCTCATTTGCTCTCAAAATGGATTTTTGCAAGTTTGTGTATTATTTCCTGTGGCTAATGTATATTTATTCTTATCTATTTTTGAGGCCCATTGAAGGAAATTGTTTCCTTTTGGTCAAAAGAATGCACTCTACCTCAGGCCTGTGTGGAGACTACCCAAAGCGTAAGAGTTAATCTGGTTGGACTGGTCCATCACCTGGCTAAGGGACTACCCTTCAGAAATGCCAGTTCACCTTCATTCATGCTAAAGAGATGAGTAGTAGTTATCACCTTAATGGGATAATGTCCTTCCTTTCCTGGAAAGCTGGGCCCAGGTGTAGTTGATATGGAGCTGCCATGAAGCTCTGTTAGGTTGTCTCACACGTCTCAGGGAAAGGTGTAACTTTAATTTTTTCCTGTCCTTCTAAACTTGGGCATGCTTTCCCTCCCTTTGGGCTCTCACTTTCACTCTGAAGTCCTCCTACATGTCTGTGCAGGCATTGTTTAGAATGGCTGACATCCATCACTCAACATGCCATCTTTACTCAGATTTCATGACTCTTCAGCTTCTTCCTCCTTGCCTCCTCCCATCTGCTGATGTTTCCAGCTTCCATGACCCGTTGTTGATTAAAGTCTAATAAAATTGCCCTGGAACTTCTTTCTGAATCTGTTCTTGGTTATTTTATTGACAAAACCAAGCATCCTGAAAAGGATCCCCAATTTTCTCAGTAACATGACATCCTAGATGGGGCCCCCAAATTTCCATTGATAACCCTAGGTTGGTAATGCTAAGTGTAACATAAGTATGTTCAAATTCTACTTAAAAAGTCGGACCATTGTCAGATCTTAAGTATTTAAGGTTTAGAATGTTCTAAATACAATTCTAGGAATCCTAGTACATTAGGCAGAAAGTAGAGAAACTAGAGCAAAGATTTGGAGCATTTGTTTAATATACAAAGTCTTTCACAGATAATTAGTTTCCTTAGTTTGTCTTAAGCATATGTTACTCACAAACAGTAAATTGTTAATGAAAGACAATTAAAACTGAAAAAGTACAAATGCCCAATCTCAAAAATTGCACACAGTTTAAAATAATATTTTCTCCTTTGAACATTGCCTTCAATTTCAACATGGGCTTTCTTCGAGTGTGGGAAAAGTGCTTTTGCCCCAAATAGCAGCACTTCCTTTCAGTTGTGTCGTGGGAAATAGCACCATTGAACCACTGATGGAAGTACACAATTTTATAACCATTACAATAGGAAAGTTTAGGTTCTCCATTTAATATTTGCTCCAAAATATCCATTGGCAAGGTAAGATAAATTTTATCTGACAGATGGAATAAATGACCTATTCCACCTCCCTCCATTGTGATCTCTCATAATGATGTCACGGTGTTAATGACATCACTTTTCAACAGAAGAATAAATGTCTGAAGGATACCCATGGTCCTTCTCATAAAAGAAAAATAAGTTTGGGGGTTCTTTGGGTACCAATACCTATAGGAGTAGTTCTGGGTGAGATTTTGATCCTGGGACATTGTGAGAAGGACTCAGTGTGCATTGCAGGATCCTGGGTTATTGGAACTCTTAGGTGTTTTTCTTTTAGTTTTGTAGGGTTTGGTTGTTGTTTTATACTTAAGCCAACCTGCTTGGGGTCAGGGCTTCACTTTTTAAAGATTTATTCTTTTTTTCTAATGTATATATTTGTCCATGTATGTGTGTGGGGACCCTCAGAGGCCAGAAGGTGTTGGATTCCCTGGAGCTGGAGGTACCGATGGTTGTGAACTGTCATGTTGGTACCAGGAACTCAACCAGGACCATCTAAGAGAGCAGAAAGAGTCTAACCCTGGGCTTCACTTTTAAATGTTTTAATTTCATTCCTTTTCAATTGAATATTTAATTATACCTAATGGAAATGCCAAGTCTTGATAGAAAGCGTTTTCAGCGTCTGGTTTATGCCTTTTCTAATAGTGCAGCTTCACTTTGTGTTTATGAAAATCTGTTTCAACAGTTTCAACAATTTGTAAACTCAACAACTCCATGTTTTGTTTCAGTTTCACTTTGCGTGTGTGTGCAATTGTGCACGCGTGTGCATGCGCACGCAGGTAAACATGCCTCAAGATAATGACATTAGGTAAAGCAGTTTTTCTCCTTGAGCTGTTAAGTGTGGTCACCAAAGCCAAATCTTTTCATTGTTAGTAAGTGAAAGCTCCGTTACTACACAAGTGTGCAAAGATGGGTTCAATATTGACTTTATTCATTTAGTTTTAAACCTTGTTGTCAGTTTCGTTTTGTTTTTGGAAAAGGTCTCATGTAGCCTAGACTGGTCTATTTGGGACACACTGTAGCAGAGGATAGCCTAAGCCTTCTAAATGCTGGGATTGCAATTGTGTACCTACTGAAACACATTGGTAAGAGCTAGGGGAAAAAACCTGAAGGAGGGCTAACCCTTGTGTGAAGTCATGATCAACACATCCACCCTTTGTTCATATTTATCTTTAAATCTTTAAAATGGAAACTATTTAGAAACTTAATTCAAAGTTTAAGGGTTAGGTCTTTTTTATGCCATGGGAACTCTTACTTGTTCTGGAGGTCTGGTCCACTTTAGTTATGTCCCTTGTATTGTCCCTGCATATTTAATCTTTGCCTCCCATAAGTTTTAAGAAAGATGAGTTTTTAAGCTTTTGTTTCCTGACTGAATACTTTTTAACATTACTCTTGTATACATACATGAATATACATCTCTTTGTATCTGTGCCTCTCTCTGTCACACACACGCGCGTGCGCACACACACACACACACACACACACACACCCTTGACATTGTTTACCATGTCTTTATTTCTAAGGCTAGAACTATTTGGACCCAGTGTCAATCACTACAAATAGCATACTCAGTTCTCATTGAAAGATCTTTTTTTTTTTTTTCTTTTCCTTTGAGAATCAATGAAGATCAAACACACTGATAATTACAAAGTACTAAATACGTGGATGTGGTACCCAGATTTGTACAACATGATGCCCATGCTTTGGTTTTTATGGCCATCTCTGTCTTTTCAGGATAATAAATAATGACAGCTAACCAAAAAAACAAGTCACTTTTTAAAAATTTATATGGTCTCTTTCTTTGACGGGTAACTATGTCATTATTTACCTAGCTCACTGCAGTGTCATCAGTTTGTGTGACTGTATAGAGCACAATGCTCAACTGTTGAACCGACAACCAGCTCATCACTCACCAAAGAATCTGGGATAGTTTTACTTCTGAGCTGAGCAAGGGGACACTGTCAGCTATGAACCTTAGTTAAGATGCTCACCTGTCAAACTGACACTCCGTATGGGTTTAAAAACAAAACTTTTAATTTTTTTGTCCTGTCACAATTACTTTAAACATATTACACGGAATTTCATTACATTGCTACAGATGGTACTGACTCCCTATACCTTTGTCTTTTCACCCCTTTGAAAAGTAGTGCCTTCATTGGATTTAAGCTGGAATACTTAATTTGATGAGTTTGGTGCTTTCTAAGTCAATCTGCAAAACAAAATAGCAGATTAAACTGCCATTCTGAAATATTCAACTGTTAAGTGAGGCAGGTGTAGCTTTTAATGAAAGGGCTCTGCTGTCCATTATCCATATTAGATCCTGCCCAACACAATATGTTCAGATGGAAGTGTGTCATAAATGCATGCTGGATTTTGAAGACTTGGTCCAAGAAGATGAAAGCCATTTTAATAATTGTTTCCAATGATTACATGAAATAACTTGTATATATAATGTTGAATAAATTATAAAAATTAATTGACCTACTTTTACTTTTCCTAATGGGGCACACTAGGAAATTTAAATTTTACATCTGCATTTGCAACTCATGTGAAGTGTCTACCATTGAGCACTGTAAGAGGGACCAGATAAAAAACACAGCATGATAGTTGCTTGAAAAAAAAAAAAATGCTAGCTAGCTAAACAATGCTCTGACAATCTTTTCTTCATGATTTAAATTTTAGCAAAATTCCAAACACTTCTATCTTCAAATGTGTATTGCATCCATTTAAAAACATGCATCTGTCAAAATAACCAGACTTCACAATAGCCAGAAAAACCAGCTGTCAAAGTGTAAAAAAACCCCTTAGGTCATCCAGGTTTGCCTCTGGTGTGACTTAGGGATGATGCACACAATTTTGGGCTTAAGACCAGATGTATGTCATTTCCAGTGGACAAGGCCCTCCAAAGAAGCACACACTGCATTTGAAGTCTGTTCTGGGATTCCCTCTGCACTACGTGAAAGAGGATTACATGTCCGTCCAGTCTTTCCTCACTGGAAGCATCGCTTGTATCGACTGTTCCTTTGAACTCACTCCCTAAGACGCCTTTCCATGTTCCACTGCAGGCTCTGCTCCTTGGGATCCTGCTCACTTGATATTTTCTCCTCATTTCCTTTTGCTCCAAGTCAGGACAAACAAGTCAGTAGGGGAACGGAGAAGACAAGGAAGCCACCAGAGCAGAAACATTTCTGTGTGTAGTGGCTGGGGCTGCAGAGATCCTTCTGTGAAGTTCCCCTCTAGTTCCATCAGACTGGTATAACTTCAGGTGGGGCACCCTCTGCAGGTGGCGGTGAATTTGAATCTGCCTGTGGCACAGGAACAACCACAGCATCCTTGATTTCTGTGTTAACGTTACATGAGAAGTTCTTCTCCAGTTTGTTGGCTGTGTCTGGACAATTCTGCACAAAGATCACACGATTGTAGGCCTTCAGCCTACGCCACAGTTGAACATAGACTTTACACTGTACATACATGAAGACGAGACCACCCGTGAAGCCAATGGCCACCACAACCAGTTTTGTCCAAAATGGCCATTCCAGCACACCTGTGAAACAGAAAGAGAGGGTGCTGTTACCAGGTTGTCATTTTCACATTTGGTCTCTACTGCTGTGATCCAGACTAAACATACTTGCCCTGGATTATGTATATTGTGCTACAGAGTCAGCCAAAGGAAATAGCACCAGTGTGTGGCTTTCCACTGGGCATTTCCAGTTCAGACTCCCCAGAAAGCAATACTACTGATTTATTCACAGAGCTGATGCTGCAAGGGTCAAGTAGCCCTGGGTATGAAGAGATTGCTTTCCTCCATGAACAATGCAAACTCTGGGATATTTCTGTGCTATTGGTCATTTGTGAAGCTAGTATTTCTCAAATATGACTTTCCTGAATATAAGAATTTTTTAAGTGTATTTTTTTTCTTTGCAAAAGAAATTTTCCTTTGAAAAAATGAGGGTTGGGGTTGGGGAGAGCAACTCTCTGGACTTAAATGGATTTATGTTATTGTCAGGAAACATCTCTCTGCTGTTGTTGATGCCACCTTAGTCCTGCTTACCTAGTTTTACAGTGGTTAAGCGTATGCAGCAGAACTTACTAGAAAGTTTTTACATAGCCAAGAAGTTACCTTCAACTATGTCTCTCTTATACTCTATATCTAAGGTCCTATTTGTGTAGTGCTGGAAACCAACTGCCTCCTGTTCTAATGCAGGCTTAGGCTGTAGCATGGGCTCTCCTCATCTTCTTTATAGTGAACCATTCCATTAGAGCCCATTCCAGTGAGAAAAAGGTGCAGCTTATGTAATGAGGTTGACAGACAGAGAATCCATGCCTTACTTAGTGACACTATTTTCTGCCTATCTCCATGAAACTTCTTGGTCCCTATCACCCTGGCAATCAAGGTCAACCTCTAAAGTTGGGATAGAAAAATGTTTTGCTGTTTAAAAAAGCAAATGTCTTTTTCAAAATACGTCAAATATTCTACAAAGAATTCCACCAGAAACACAAATAATGTTAATTCACTTTGAAGCAAATGGCAGGACAAAGGATATTAAATTGGGAGAGGTGCTGGAGTCACTATTTTGGAGAACTATGGGCACTTGGGCACTATGATCTCATGGATCAAACATAAGTCCTCAGATTTAGCTGCAGGTACCTTTATTTGCTGAGCCATCTTGCTCCTTTTTGAATACACTGCAACTGTCACATTAGGAAAGCAGGACTAATGTGCAAAAGCCAAGCTGGAGAGATAGCTCAGCTGTTAATTTTTAAAGAAACATGAGTTCAGTTTATGTTGTCAGAGCCCATATATCCAGTTTACCTTTTCTGCCATCCAACATTCTCTCTCTCTCTCTCTCTCTCTCTCTCTCTCTCTCTCTCTCTGTCTGTCTCTCACACACATGCACACACACACACACACACACACAGAGAGAGAGAGAGAGAGAGAGAGAGAGAGAGAGAGAGAGCGAGCCAAACTGCACACTTAGCCTCATTTGCCATTCTAGGTCATAGCATCTCCCTTGCCTATGCAGCTGCTGGGTGGAGCACCAGCATCTCTCCAGATGCAACAGTTGAATGTGGATATCATCCTACCTGACTCAGGCAGCACAAATGCCTAACCAAAGCACAGAATGAGGTGAAATAAATGGTCGCTGTTCTGAGCCACTATGTGTGGACAGGTTTTGTATAGTAGACCAACTGACATACTTAGACATGGAGCAAAAGTTAATCCTGCCAATGAAGGCCTTCATCTCAGCTCAGCGAATTGACAGTGTGGTAGATGAGCCGGCAAAGTTCATATGAAGAGTCACTGTGGTGGCCTGACTGGCTAGAGAGTTCCATGTCTCTGACTGAGTAAGCTGCAGAGTAAGGGCAGCCCTCTCTGTGGTGCCCAAACTCAAATCTTTCTCACTTCTTCTAGGCTCCATCTTCTGGATGCCTCCATTATCCAGGGTGTCTGAAGTCCAATTAGCTGCTGGCCATAGTATTGGCACATAGGCAACTCTGTATAACCTCACCATGTACCCCCAGCATCCCTAGCAATTTTAATACTTTTCACCAGAGGGATACCTCAAAAGACCACCAGAAGTCAATGAAAAGGTCTGGTCCTTAAGCATAAGGAGCAACTGTGTATGCTGACTTTGTTAAGGAGTTCTTCTTTCCCTTCCTCTCCCTCTCCCTCTACTACTACTACTACTTCTCCTCCTCCTTCTTCTTTCTCCTCCTTCTTCTTCTTTAAATTTAATTATTTATTATGTATTTGGTATTCAACCTGCATATTTGCCTGTGAACCAGAAGAGGACACCAGATCTTATGTTAGATGGTTGTGAGCCCCATTGGTTGCTGGGAATTGAACTCATTACATCTGCAAGAACAGGCAAGGAGCCCAGAGATCCGCCTATCTCTGCGGGTCAAGTTCCTGCCGGCAACATCCTTGACCCCCAAATCCAGGCCTCGCTAAAGAAAGAGGCCTCAGCTGGAGAGTTCCAGTTTCCAGTGAGATCTGACTATCCTGCAAAACCATCCCAAGTTCCAGCTAAGCCCTTGTCTTCTTCCACCAGCTATTGGCTAGAGGTGAGTCTGGGCCCAATCGGGACTGCCTGTCCCCCACAACCCCTCCCCCCCTGCCCAAACTCCCTGGGTTGGCCCCTGATCCAGCTGCTCCTGTCTCCTGTCCCCATCGAGAGCACTCTTGGAGCTCTGATACACTCCCACCCATCCCCACCACGAGCCTACCCCCCCCACCCTGTGCCCTACCCTACCCAAGGTCCTGCCACTCTGCTTGAGCACTGGGACAGAGGGTGGAACCAACAGTCTACCCTACTTCGGAGACTTCTCGGAGCAACAATGAACAAAGGAGTCCTGACTATCCACGCAGGACCACCCGTAATTTCCACCTGCTTGGTCTCTGACCCCACCTCCAGTCCTCTGCTGGAGTCCAGGACCACTCCCAGAGATCCACCTATCTCTGGGGGACCACTGTGAGTACCTGCTGGCATCTTCTACTGGATCCTCATCCTTGACCCCATCCCTGGGTCCCTGTCTGCAGAGAAACCTCCTAGAGAGCTTGGGTCACACAGAGCTACAGCTATTGAATCGCAGACCCACATAAGCCCATAAGGGAAGTACCAACACCTACTGGAAGAAGCTATGGGAAGAAGGCAATACAAGAAAACACCTAACAACAGAAAGACAAACATGACACCACCAGAATCTAGGGAATCTACACCAACTAGAATGGAACACAACAAAGCAGAGGAAGCAGAAGGGAATGACTTAAAAATTACCATCATAAAAATGATAGAGGCCCTCAAAGAAGATGTGAGAAAATCCCTTAAATAAATGGAGGAAAAAACAAACAAAAAAGTGGAAGAAATGAACAAATTCCTTAAGGAAAGTACAGAAAGCCAAGAAAAAACAATTAACCAGGTGAAGGAAACAGTTCAAGACTTGAAAACTGAAATAGAGAAAATAAAGGCGACACAAACTGAAGTAATGCTGGAAATAGAAAAACTGGGCAAAAAATCGGCAACTACGGACACAAGCATAACCAACAGAATTCAAGAGATGGAAGAGAGAATCTCAGGCGCAGAAGATAAACTAGAAGAAATAGATTCATCGACCAAAGAAAACCATAAATCCAATAAATCCTTAACACAAAACATCCAGGAAATGTGGGACACCATGAAAAGGCCAAATCTAAGAATAATAGGCATAGAGGAAGGTGAGGAAGCCCAGCTCAAAGGTGCTGAAAACATATTCAACAAAATCAACTTTCCAAATCTGAAGAAGGACATGCTCATGAAAGTACAAGAAGCATACCCAATCCCAAATAGGCTGGAACAAAGAAAAAAGACCCCTCGACTTATAATAATCAAAACACCTAGCATACAGAATAAAGAAAGAATATTAAGAGCAGCGAAGGAAAAAGGACAGATAACATATAAAGGCAGACCTATAAAATTACACCTGAGTTCTCCATGGAAACCCTCAAGGCCAGAAGGTCCTGGATAGATGTTCTAAAAGTATTAAGAGAACACGGATGCCAGCCTAGGCTACTATATCCAGCAAAACTCTCAATCACTATAGATGGAGAAAAGAAGATATTTAATGACAAAACCAGATTTTCCCAATACGTATCTACAAATCCAGCCCTACAGAAAGTATTGGAAGGAAAACTCCAACCCAAGGATGGTAACTACACCCACAAAAATGTAGGCAACATATAATACAACTACACCAGAAACAAAGGGTAAAGCAAAACTAATATATTCACAATACCACTGCCAACAACAAACCTAAATCAAACAAGCATCAACAATCAATGGTCCTTACTCAACCTCAACATTAATCATCTTAACTCACCTATAAAAAGACACAGGCTAACAGAATGGATATGAAGACAGAATCCATCCTTCTGCTGCATACAAGAAACACATCTAAGTTCTTCAAAGATAGACATTACCTCAGGGTAAAGGGTTGGGAAAAGATTTTCCAATCTAATGGAACCAAGAAGCAAACAGGCGTGGCTATCCTAATATCTAACAAGTTAGACTTCAAACCAAAATTAATCAAAAGAGATGAAGACGGTCATTTCATATTCATCGCAGGAGAAATCCATCAACACAAAGTCTCAGTTCTGAACATCTATGCCCCTGATACAAAGTCACCCACATTCGTAAAAGAAACACTACTAAAACTCAAAACTCATATAAAACCTCACACACTTATAGTGGGAGACTTCAATACACCACTCTCAACACTAGACAGGACTACAAATCAGAAACTCAACAAAGAAACAAAAGAACTAACAGAAGTTATGTCTCAACTGGGGTTAACAGACATCTATAGAACATTCCATCCAAAGACAAAAGAATATACCTTCTTCTCTGCTCCACATGGAACCTTCTCTAAAATCGGCCACATACTAGGTGACATAACAAACCTCAACAGATATAAGAGAATAAGAATAGTCCCCTGTATCTTATCAGGCCACTATGCTTTAAAATTGGAATTCAACAACAACACAAATAGCAGAAAACCTGCAAACTCATGGAAACTTAACAATGTGCAATTGCACCACTCCTGAGTCAAAGAAGAAATAAAGAAAGAAATTAAGGACTTTCTAATATTCAACGAGAATGAGGAGACAACATACCCGAACTTATGGGACACCTTGAAAGCAGTGCTACGAGGGAAGTTCATTGCACTAAGTGCCCATATGAAGAAAATAGAGGATAGTCACATAAGACAATTAACAACACAACTGAAAGCCTTCAAACAGAGAGAAGCAAATTCACCCCGCAGGAGTAGACGCCAGGAAATAATCAACTTGAGGGCTGAAATCAACAAAATAGAAACCAGGCAAACAATACAAAAAAATTAATGAACGAAGAGTTGGTTTTTTGAGAAAATCAACAAGATAGACAAACCTTTATCCAAAGTAAGGAAAAAGCAGAGAGAAAACATGCAAATTAACAAAATCAGAAACGAAAAGGGGAACATGACAACAGACAGAGAGGAAATCCAGACAATTTTCAGGTCATACTTTGAAAATCTGTATTCCACAAAAATTGAAAATTCAAAGGAAATGGATACGTTTCTGGATAACTATCACTTACCAAAATTAAATCAAGAACAGAAAAACAAATTAAATAGACCTATAACCTGCAATGAAATAGAAGCAGTCATCGAAAGCCTTCCAACCAAAAAAAGTCCAGGGCCAGATGGATTCAATGCAGAATTCTACCAGACATTCAAGGAAGAACTAATACCACTACTCCTCAAACTGTTCCACGAGATAGAAACAGAAGGTTTATTGCCAAACTCTTTTTATGAGGCCACAATAACCTTGGTGCCCAAGCCTCACAAAGACACAACTAAGAAAGAAAACTACAGACCAATATCCCTGATGAACATCGAAGTAAAAATAATAAAATACTGGCAAACCGAATTCAAGAATACATCAGAGAAATCATCCACCATGACCAAGTAGACTTCATCCCTGGAATGCAGGGATGATTTAACATATGAAAAGCTATTAACGTGATCCACCATATAAACAAACAGAAAAAGAAAAACCATATGATTATCTCCCTAGATGCGGAAATAGCCTTTGACAAAATTCAACACCCTTTCATGATAAAGGTCTTGGAGAGGTCAGGGATAGCAGGAACATACTTAAACATAATAAGAGCAATATACAGCAAACCAACTGCCAACATCAAACTGAATGGAGAGAAGCTTAAGCCAATTCCTCTAAAATCAGGAACAAGACAAGGCTGCCCTCTCTCTCCATATCTCTTCAATATCATACCAAAAGTTCTACCTAATGCTATAAGACAAGAAAAGGAGATCAAGGGGATCCAAATTGGACAGAAAGTAGTCAAACTGTCTCTACTTGCAGATGATATGATAGTTTACATAAACGACCCAATAAACTCTACCAGGGAACTCCTACAGCTGAAAAACACCTTCAGTAAACTAGCAGGATACAAGGATAAACTCAAAAAAATCAGTAGCCCTACTTTTTTTCAGATGAAAAAGAGACAGAGAAAAAAATCAGAGAAACATCACCCTTTACAAAAGCCACAAGCAACATAAAGTATCTTGGTGTAACGCTTACCAAACAAGTAAAAGACCTATATAATAAGAACTTTGTGGCTCTAAAGAAAGAGATTAAAGAAGATACCAGAAAATGGAAAGATCCCCCATGCTCTTGGATAGGTAGGATAAACATAGTAAAAATGGCAATCTTGCCAAACGAAATCTAAAGATTGAATGCAATCCCCATTAAAATCCCACCACAATTCTTCACTGACCTTGAAAGTATAATAATCAACTTTATATGGAAAAACAAAAGACCCAGGATAGCTAAAACAACCCTATACAATAAAAGAACTTCAGGAGGCATCACCATTCCTGACTTTAAGCTCTATTACAGAGTTATAGTTCTGAAAACAGCCTGGTATTGGCATAAAAATAGACAGGTAGACCAATGGAATCAAATTGAAAATCCTGATATTAACCAACATACCTATGAACACCTTATTTTCGACAAAACAGCTAAAATTATACAATGGGGCGAAACAGCATCTTCAACAAATGGTGCTGGCACAATTGGATGAGGGTGTGTAGAAGACTGCAGATAGACCCATGTCTGTCACCATTCACAAAACTCAAGTCCAAATGGATCAAAGACCTCAACATCAATCCAGCCACACTAAACCTCTTAGAAGAGAAAGTAGGACGTACCCTTGAACAAATTGATATAGGAGACTGCTTCCTGAACATAACTCCAGGGGCACAGACACTGAGAGAAACAATTAATAAATGGGACCTCTTCAAACTTAGAAGCTTCTGTAAGGCAAAGGACACAGTAGACAAGACCAAAGGGCAGCCCACAGCCTGAGAAAAGAATTTCACCAATCCTACATCTGTCAAAGGACTGATCTCGAAAATATACAAAGAACTCAAGAAACTAGTCAACAAAACACCAAATAACCCTATTAAAAAATGGGGTACAGAACTGAAGAAAGAATTCTCAATGGAGGAAATCAAAAAGGCTGAAAGACACTTCAGAAAATGCTCCACATCCTTAGCTATCAGGGAAATGCAAATCAAAATAACTTTGAGATATCATCTTATTCCTGCCAGAATGGCTAAAATTAGAAACACCAATGATGACTCATGTTGGAGAGGGTGTGGAGAAAGGGGAACACTCCTCCACTGCTGTTGGGAGTGCAAACTCATACAGCAATTTTGGAGATTAGTATGGCGGTTCCTCAGGAAAATGGGAATTAGTTTACCACAGGACCCGGCAATCCCCCTCTTAGGCATATACTCAAAGGATTCACATCCATGCAACAAATACATCTGTTCAACTATGTTCATAGCAGCACTATTCATAATAGCAAGATCCTGGAAGCAACCTAGATGCCATTCAATTGAAGAATGGTTAATGAAGATGTGTCACATCTATACAATGGAATACTACTCTGCAGAAAAAAAATAATGGTATCTTGAAATTCGCAGGCAAGTGGATGGCACTTGAAGAAACCATCCTGAACGAGGTAACCCAGTCACAAAAAGAGGAACACAGTATGAACTCACTCATATATGGATTTTAGACCTAGATCAAAGGATCATCAGCCTATAATTCACACCACCAGAGGAACTAGGATACAAGGTGCATTCTAAGAGATTCATATAATGTCCCTCACAGAACCTGGAAGAGACAAGTCCCCCAGAGCTCAGGAGAAGTGGGGGGGGGCAGCGAATGGAGAGAGAAGTAGGAGAAAACGAGGGGGAGGAAAGGAAAACATGTGCAACCAGGAAGATTGAGCCTGGTTAGGAATAGAAGACAGGAAAGAGAGAGAGACAGAGACAGAGAGAGAGAGAACATAAAAGAGGGAGCCAATATTGGTTTGAAGATAAAATTGAACACAAAGAAAGGTCTAGAGAACTACAGGTCTGCTCCCAACTAACAATTTGAGCTTCTGTGGAAAGGCTATCATAAATGCCCTTCCCGGAGAGTGAGATCAACAACTAACTTATCCATGGAGCCCTCAACTAATGTCTGTTGGAAACAGGATCAACCACACATACATAAACACTGAGTCGAACTAGAACCCAGATGCAGATGGAGAGGATAAGACCAGGCAGCAGAAACACATACAGACAGCTTACTTGAACAAGTAGGAGCTAAAGGCCACTAGACTGATAGCTGGGAAGCCAGCATGGGACTGACTCAGGCCCCCCTGAATATGGTCTCAGCCAGAAGGACTGAGCAGTCTAAGGGACCTCAGACAGTGGAGCCAGGATGTATCCCTGGTGCAGAAAAAGACTTTGGATCATATCCCCCATGGAGGGATAACTGCCTTAATCTAGAGACAGGAGAGAAGCCCTAGTCCCTACTTCACAGGACCTGTCAGATCTACATGACCCCAACTGGATGGCATTCCCCTACACATGGAATTGGGGTGGGGGGATGGGAGGGGAGGGTGTTTAGAGTGCATGTGAGAGGGCAGAGAGGGTCAAAGCGAGGGGAGGCAGGGAGGGAAGGAGGGAGGGAAGGAGGGAGGGAGAGGGAACTGGGATCGACATGTAAAATAATAAATTAAATTAAAAAAAATGCTTTGACTCCAAAATTTAAGTTCAAGTCAAGTTACTGGGGAAAAGGATTTCTATTTTTATTTCCACAGAAAATGAAAAGATGTGGATTCCTTCCAGACTAATGTGATTTGATCATGCCAGACCGCCTGAAACAGAGTACGAGGTGATCCTACATTCAAAACAGCTGGACAAAGCAGCCTTACAGACTACAGCCAGGATTTCTGAATCTTCTTCAAGTCCCCCAGACAGCGCCCCTTACCAGCTGGAAGTAGTTTGGAAAGAACAACTCCCAAATTCCCAAATATTGTCTATAAATGGTTGTTTTCATTTAAATGGACTTTGTTTTATAAAATAAATTTAAAAAATTAAAAAAAAAAAAGAACAGCCAATGCTCTTAACCTCTCAGCCATCTCTCCAATTGTTCGTGAATTTTTCTATCAAGCTTCTAATCAAATGACTGTGACTTATGAATTGGGCCATAGTTCCTGGGCTCTTTCAAATTCATTTGCACCCTAGAAATACTGTCCCTCAGAAAATGCATTTCCCTTGGGAGTAAAATCAAACCTCTGTCCTTCTTCTCTCTGGGCTAGGATACCTTTAATATGTCATCTTCTGTTTTCTCCTTAAGTCAAATCAGAGGCACCAGAAGATTCCTGATGGGCTTGTAATATAGCTGTAGATCAGGCAAGTTATCTATTTTCTTATCTTTAAGCCAACTAGCTATGTCTTTGTTTTAAGTTTGGTATTTCCTAGTGCTCACATGACTGCAAACACATAAAAATGTGTATAGAGCTTCTAAATCACCCAGCAGCAAAAGAGAGAGAGAGCCAAGAAGCTGGAGGAACACTGCATGTCTTGACAAAGTATCTTATTGCTAAGTTGGGATGTGCTAGGCTTCTGCTTTGATTGCACAGGTACAGCTATGACTTGCTCAGGAATTGTGTATGAGTTGATGCTCCCTGCTTTACCCTAAACAGCACAGTATATTTTTTCCTTGATTTCTTAACATTCCAATTAAGTTCTTAAAAATATTAAAATTTAAAATTCAGTGTAAATAAACTATGAATGCTGTGGCCTGCCACTTATATAAACACATTTCAATTAGCCCAATGCAAAAATCCCAGTTAATAATGTCTGAAAATGAGTTGAGTGAAAAAGCCTCCAGGAGGCTCAGAGTGAGTCTAGCTTTCTAAGTTTTTCCAAATGAGGAAGTTGCGCTTCAGAGAGATGATTTTCTTCAGCATGGCTGGAGCTAGCACCTGGCCTGCAAGCAACTGCTAGCCAGTGTCTGTCATATTAGGGTTGTGCTGATCTCTAGAAATTGGCTATGGCTATGGCTACAGATACACTACAGCTATGGCTATGGGTAGTGAACTATTTTGAACTTCCACCATGTCACATGCTCTCTGAATAATAAGATATGATCCTGGCCTAGAGGAGCTTTGGCCAGGTTGTTCAGTGCCGAAGAGCAGCCTTGCAAACAGCACTATTGTAAAAGAAAATAAAAAGTCCCATAGAAGAGTCACTCAATTCACAGTACAAACTCTATTGCTTTAAAAAAAAAAGTTTTTTTTTTCCTTTTAAATGAAGTAACACACTGAATCATTTGGATCATTTGTCTAGATCATGTATGGAAGAGGCAGGAGGACCAATTGCTGCTCAAGTGAAAGAGGCAGCGATAGCAATAATTTAGATTGTCAACATGAGGAAGAGGAGGTGGGAGAACCATGTGTGGGGGTCACCAAATCTAAAAGAACAGCATCTCAAATCGCACAATGGACTTTATTTTCTCTCCTTGTTGTCACAACAGTCACAGACTCAGCATCAGTTCCTGTTGGGAGACTTCATTGGGAGACATTTCTGAAGGTTTTCAAAATGGATTTAAAATACACGAGCTTTTTAAATTATGCAGTCCTTCTCCAGTAACTTCAAAGGTGAATTCAGTATCAGCATTCACAGTGCCTGAGGAAGATTAAGATGCTAAAAGCTCAGACAGACATTGCTTTCACCCTGGCAGCGCACATGTATGTGTGTGTGTGTGTGTGTGTGTGTGTGTGTGTGTGTGTGTGTAAGTTTTAGATGCAAGTGGTTTGTAAATACAGGTGACTTTGTCCTGGAAAATGCCTCTCAAATACACTGCTCCATGGGGAGCCACAGACTCTTCTAGTTCACAAATCCCTGCTTTCTCAGTTAACCACCCTGAATACCAAAAGATGAAGATGATCTCATTGTGGTTTCTGATAGGCAGAGGAAATAATAGGAACACTATCTAATCCAAGTCTGGATTATTACTCTGTAGCCAAAATGACTCTGAGCAACTGATACTCCTGTCACTTTCCTGCTTGTCAAGATAACAGATGCAACCATCACAGTCTGTTTATGCAGTGATGGTGACCAGCATCATGAACACTAGGCAGACACCCTACAAACTGAGCTACATCACCAGTACCAAGGTCTCTGTTGGGAAATTTGACTTCTGTGGGGATATTTATGGTCGAAAGTAATGGACCTGTGTTGTGCTGTTGAGGGCAGAATGAGAAAAGTGATCGTGGCCCTTAGATCATGACCCTGAAGATTGTGAGTGAAACCCAGACCCTTAGACATTGAGTTACTTACACTGTTGAAGTTGGCTTTTGATTTGTTTTTATTGAGACTGTATTTTGGTTCTGCACTCTTGAAGAAAGTATTTAACTTAATTTTAATTCTTACAGGAGGCCACAGCTGAAAGAATTTGAAGTTTTAAAAGAAAGCTTTGATTTCTGCAGATATTAGATATTGCTAAGAAACTGAATATTTAATGTGTTTGAATTTCCAAGGGCTGTGGGCCCTTTACTTATGATTTATACTATGATATTTATATTAATATGCCATCTCTGGAGATAGGTGAGAAAGAAAAGTTTATAGTTGAAAAGTGATGTTTGCGTGTCAAATTGACAAAAGGGCCAGCTGTACTGGCTATTTTTATGTCATCTTCATACAAGCTAGGGCCATCTGAGAGGAGAGAACCTCACTTGAGAAAATTCCTCCCTAAGATCCAACTATAAGGCATTTGGTCACACTCTTGGGCTGGTGGTTCTGGCTTCAATAAAAAAGCAGTCAGAACAAGCCATGGGGAGCAAGCACCTCTCCATGACCTCTGTTCTGCATCAGCTCCTGCCTTCAAGATCCTGCCCTGTTTGAATTCCTGTCCTTCCCTCCATCCTGCAGTGAGGACTATTACCTGGAGGTGTGAGCTGAAATAAACCCTTGCTTTTGGTGTTCCATCACAGCAACAAAAACGCTGACTAAGACAGTGCCCTACATGGAAATGATAAAGAAGCATCTTAAAGAAAATTCTATCAACTAAAGAGTGGGAAAGCTTGGGTTCACACTTCTGCACACTGGCTAAGTCACTTGCCAGGTCCTAGACAGTGATGTGATCAGAGATAACAGCTCCATGCACTGTGGTGAGCCTGCTTCAAGCCAGTCAAGGCAGACAAATAAATCAACAATTACATTATTGATTAGAGTCCTTTGGTAGGGCTAACAGTCCCAGCATGGCTTCAGAACACACTCACATAAGGAGTACATTTGGGGGTTCAGGGAGATGCAGCAGGCTTTCGGGTGATAGAGAAACCCCACAGGCAATCAACATTCAAGGAAAATGGAGGGCCACCAAAGGTAAGTGTCAGGGAGTGTGGTAACATGCCATAGAGTGGTGCCTCTCAGATTTTCACAGGCCTGAGAAGTACTTGTGAGTTCTAAAGCCTGGATTGCTAGGAGTTACACATCAGGCTCACATGCAGAGGTCTGGGGGAATAGAAAGCTAGAGTGTATATTTCTGATGAATGCCCAGGAGGTGACAATGCTGCTGGTCCCGGAACTATTTTCAGTTATATTTCCTAAGACTTAGGTTAGGGATGTGTATGGAAGTATAGTCTCTCTCCTTTTCTCTGACTCTCCCTACATGTGTGTATCATTTGTGTGTGTGTGTGTGTGTGTGTGTGTGTGTGTGTGTGTGTGTGTGTGTTGAATTGCTATGCATGTCATATGTTGTATGTGGTGTGTGTGATGTGTGAGTGTGTGTGTTATGTGTTGTGTGTATGTGTGTCGATTGTTGGCAAGAGAATCTAGAAAGAATCATATTACATAGAGGGAAAAGATGAGCATGAATTTGGAAATAAATTTTTGATCTAATTGGTGACATCTAGGTCCTTGGGGCAGCAGAGTCCCAAGAAAGAATTAGGGTTACATATTAACAATATTGGCGGAATGGGGATAGAATTTGTATTTTGCGGTAGGTTATGAACAGAGTTGAAGGTGGGGAGAACAGAGAAGGTGATGGGAGATGTCATTCTGTATATGTTTCTCATACTGGTTAATGAATAAAGCACTGTTGGCCAATAGGAAAGGAAGATAGGAGGGACTAGGAGACAAGGAGGAAATAGGAAGTAGGGAGGAGGAGTCAGGATGGAGAACCTGGAGAGAACAGAACTGCCATTCCTCCACTCTCAGTAAGACCACGTGGAAATACATAGAAATGGGTTAATAATTAAGACAGAGCTAGATGATAAGAAACTAGCACCTGGCCAATAGCATTGTATCAAATACAGAGTCTCTGTGCATTATTTGGGGCTGGCGCGGTGGCAGGACAAGACCAGCGGTGGGAGGAAAAACCGTACTTCTTACAAGAAGGTCTAGGTAAGAGGCTTTGGCTGTTTTTGTACAAGAAAAGTTTTAACATGAATATTGTTAGTGGAGGAGATAAATGGAAAGGTACAAGGCTATGAGGCAGAATGCATAGGATTTAGTGACTGATTTCAGGGAGAAGAAACACTGACCAGAGAAAGGAGGGAAGATCCAGTTATTAGGGAAGCCTTTCTCATGGTGCTGATGTTGGATGTGGGAAATAGTGTGGACACACTGAGCTAGGGTCCCTGGCAGACTCTTAGAGATGCTCTCAGGAAGGAGGGAGATGCAAGCTTTGGAACATATTATGAGATGGGCATAAAACTGGGGGCATGCTTATCAGCATACAAACAGCAGCTAAAAGTACAAGAATAGAGGGATGACCACTGGAGCATGAGCAAGGGGTCAGAAGAAAGGAAGGGATGTGGGTTTCTTGGCTTCCAAAATTGATACTATCAAGCTCCTTGTACTGTAAACAGTCAGAACTCACGTGTCTCAGGTATCAGACAAGCAAAACTGACTAAATACAGTGCTTTCCCATGGGAATCTTGTCTGGGTATAACATAGGCAAGATGAGGTCCTGCTTCTTGTCCACTACAATCTGGCTAAGTCAGGAGAATGTCTAGTCATGGAAATGTGTGGTTCTCTAGTGGGGGCTTCCTTTAGCCATCTAAGAGTAGGAAGTCTCTGCCCCACAGTCATCAGATTTGCCCTGCCTAGCTAGGAACACAGTTTATTCCTAAGGGGAGTGTTGGGTGATGTGAGATGAGGATGTTCTGCTTTCCATTTAGGCACACCAGTGTGTTTGGTATTTGTTATGTGCAATTATTGTTTTAAGGTCCTACCTGCAGGGAATAAGAATTTCTCTAATTCAGGTGTAATATGACACCTTAGAATCAAGAAACTCTGGGGAGAGTCATAATGCGGCAAAACCAAAGCTTGCTGTAACTGATGCAGTTTATACATTAGTTAATGTTGCATACATGAATTCTAAAAATTCCTATCCTACCTGCTTCTCTAGTATTTAGACGTGACATAGGCTTTTATGTTTTTGTTTTTGGAAAAAAAAATTCTAGATCTCCACAGCATCTTCCCTTAAACAACCTTGCACACCAGGAGCCCTGCAGCCAGGAACCTTCAATGTGCATCCCACTTTGGGGAGCTCAGAGCAGGCGTTCGCTGCTGCCCCCGTGTGGACAATAATGGGAAAGCTTTAAACACGAGAGTCTATTTTGAACTATCTTTGTAGCTGGCAGGGACACCACCATTCACAAACTGGTTGTGGCTAAATTTTTCAACTACTGTGCTAATCCCCTGCTTCAAATTAGTACACATTCTCTATTGTAGTGATACCTTGTGCCTTCAAAGAAGCAACAGGTAGGGTAAATTAAATACATCTTTAATGGTCCCTGGCTCCCTTTCTTCCTCCCTCCCTCCTTCCCTTCCTTCTTTCATTTTTCTTTGTTTCTCTGTGTAGTCATGGCTACCCTGGAACTCACTCTGTAGACTAGGCTGGCCTCTCATGCAGAGATCTGCCTGCCTCTGCCCCCCTAGTGCTGGAATTAAAGATATGGGCCATCACGGCCTGGAAACTATCTGCTTTTCTAACAATTTGTGTTTCCATGTCAGACAGAGATTGAAAAAGCTTCTGGAAAGTCTGGAGTGATGAATGCATTTCTCACCCAAAGTTTCACCTTGGCCTAGCAGTGGTCCATGCTTTTTAGACAGAGTTGAGCAAGGAGAGAATTAGGGAATGTTTGGCTGCAAGTGCTAGCCCTTACTCAAGTGCCCACCTGGAAACCTAAACTTATGACAACAGCTCCCTGTCTACCCTTGGATGCCATAAAGAGAATCCAGGGGAGGAGGAAGGAGGGGAGCCATGTCCTTACCATTGTCGTTACCTTGCTTGATTTCCTCTGCTGTCCGATCGATCAGCACATACAGAGACCACACCACACAGGTGACAGCGATGACGTGGAATGTGACAGAGCAGAAAATCTTCCTTCTTTCACTTGTGGTCATCTGGAGTTTCTCCCACTGCAAACAGAAAAGAGTCACTCACTACCTTGTTTATAAACAGAACATCTCAGTTAATGTTCCATACAGGAATCTGCAGTGCAAAGTAAACACCATACTTCCATATTCAAGAAAGCCTCTGCATTCAGAGAGATATGAAACCATTATTGACAAAGGAAATAGAACTTAATTTGTACAAAATGGCTTCTTAGTGTCCAAATGAATGAAGCCAGTCTGCATCTCTTCCTGCAATAGGAATGAGGTAGGTTCACAATACTGTGTAATGTGGTGATGGTTGATTCAGTTGGTAAAAGTGTGTCATGGTAGTGTGTGACTGCGATTCCAGCTCTGGGAAGGTGAAATCAGAAGGATTGGGGCCCACTGTCCAGGCAGACTACTGGGACTGAAGAGTTCCATGTCCAGTGTGAAACCCTGTCACAAAACAAAAGAGCAACACAGTGGGGAGTGGTGGCTCAAAATATGGAGTTGTTGCTGGACTTCCAGACAAGCACACATGTGTGCATATATGTTGCAGTCACATGAGCACACACACACACACACACACAATATTATGATTTAGAAACCATTTTCTTTCAGCTTGAGCCCATTTTGGTACCAGGTTACAGGGAGTGACTGACATCTCTCGCTCCATGGATTCTCATATAGCTAGGTAAGGGTCACAGGCTTGATAGGACAGTTGAAGAAGATTTTAGTGGTGAATTGAGAGCTGTAAGGGGAAGTTAATGCTTTCTGTTTACAGCTATACTAAAGAGATAACTTTTGCCATCAGAGAACAGAAGGAGACTCTGCTGAGCATCTCTCAGAGTGCTCTTGACTTTCAGCTGCATGGAAGCTACAAATGTCCCTAGTCTTACTTCTCAGAAAGCTGATGGCTGCCTCCCCTCCCCCACACAGTCAGCAAAAGAAGAAAGGTCACAAGCTCTTAGACATGAAGTATATATGAGGACTTGTTTATCATACTTTAAAAGCAGTTGTTCTCAACTTCTAAAGTTCTTGCACCTTTTCATGCTGGGAATATTTATTTTTGCCTCTTATGAGCCAGCCTGCAAAGCTTTTTAATGTATCTTGATTCTCTATATTCGTATGTCTTTGCTTAAGCAAAACCTGGAATTTCTGAAGATCTCTCTCCTTCCCTGTCCTCGCAGCATGTAGGATTCAGTGTAACATGGCACATGGTCCAGGATCTGCCACTAGCTGTAGGTCTGGCTGACTTTGTTTACTTTGTTTTGATTCTGCTTGTCTCAAACTCAGGAGAACAGTAGTAGTAGCCTGCAGGGCAGGGATCCAGGCTGAAGGCAAGAATGGGGGGCACAGAGATTCAGGCTGTGGACAGTGATCCATGCTGGGGGGCAAAGATTCATGCTCTCAGCAGGGATCCAGGCTGGGGACAGGGGTCCAGGCTGGGGGTAGAGATCCAGGATGGGTGGACAGGGGCCATTCTTCACTTGGACTTCCTATTAGCAGGCTAGTTCTAGCAGGTCTGATCTCTCATGAAGTCTGCATTTCCAACCTTCTGGGTCAAGGTAGATGTAACTTTTGCCAGCATTGCCAGGCTAGCTACCTGGACATCAAGATTTTGCCTCATGGATTCAGGAATTGTCTTTTTTGATCCTTGTATTAGTTATTTTCTCTTTGCTGTCTGGTTGTCAAGATCATCACGAACAGAAAGAATATCCACAATTATCTGCAACCTTGGGGAAGCAAAGGAATCAGGCAAGTTATCAGCAGCTAGCCTTGTAGCTAGCTTTGTACTGTTCCAGCCAAGTAAGAGAAAGCTACATCTCCCAAAACCATCATTTCCCAGGTCACTAGGTAATTCCAAGCTCCCTTCCAGTTTGAGGGCAAAGGTCTTGGAATTCAGGAAAGCACAATAAAAACTGGGTGCTCCTGAGAGCTTTCCAGATGTGTTAGAGAAGAACTCTTATTTACAAACACTGTCCCTCCTATCTGACTGGCCAGCCGCCATGGAACTTTCCTATACAGGCTTTATGAGAGCTAAGAAACAGCTCACTCTTCTCCTGTATGATTGGCTTGTTTTATGAATTTTTCTTATGTGTTAGTCAAGCATAACAAAGGATGGGGGTGTATTATTAACATGGCTGCCCAGAAGCAGACTGGTCCTGCATCACAGAACTCTTGGGAATTGATCAGTGTGGAATGCACACTACAGACATCATGGGAATTGATCAATATGGAATTGAGAATATCTGAGCAATGGATTTTAGCAAAACTATCATTTCTGAGAAAGATTGATTTTAAGATCTTATTCTGGCTTTGATATTTCTGTGAAGTTAAATGGAATGATGTATAAATCAAAGAATATTACCATCTGCCAAATCACAAATTTTGTGGGTTGATAAATATTTCTCAAATCACCCTTGTATCAAATAATTGAAAGATTATGCAAAGAAATAGTGTATTCTAGTGCAGATTGACTTTAGGAAATGTGTGCACACACAGAGAGACACACAGAGTCCACCCACAATCAGAAAATTAGGTTTTTAAAAAATCTTAGGGATTGGGGCTTCTGAGGCTGAAGAGTTGGCTCAGTGGTAAAGAGTGCTTGCTGGCCATGCCAAGGGCTAGCAGTTCTGGGCACCTACATTGAGTTGTTCACACCTGTGACTTTAGCTCAAGGGAAGCCAGAGCTCAAGGAAGCTCTGGTTTCCCAGGGTAGGAAGGTACATAAGTACACGTAGATACAGATGAGTAAATTTCTTTCAAAAATCAGGACTTATATCTAACAAAATTTTTGTGAAATGAAATACGTTGTCTAATATCAAGGGGTCTAAAAACATACCCATAGTGGATAGGATAGGGACAAATCATTTGTAAAGTTTCCAATGCCAGACAATAGGGGATGAGAGGCCGTAGCTTGTTAGTGAAATTAGAAGTGACATTTTAAGAGGGTCATCAATCTTTTCCACTTTACAAATCCTCATGGGACCATTCAGAAAGACACCACAGTGTAGCTGCAGGGCCACAGTGCCCTCTGCCATATGAAGACATAATTGCATGTGATACTCTCCACAGCGCCTCTCAGAAATCAAGGCAGAATTTTTCGAGTCTGTGCAGGTCGGTGTATAAACTTTTCAACAAAGTTTGCAAGTGTTCATAATGGCAAACAGGTGAAGAGGGTGAGACATGTTCTGTAATTTAATATTTGCAATGTTGAAATTGGGTTAGTAGCAAGCTTGGTTTGTAAGGACTGGGTGAAAATAAAGTGAAACACAGAAAATTCACATTGCATTTGTCTCTCTCATCCAGCGCCTTAAAGCAATGTGTGGCTTGTGCTCACATCCCCAGATGTGCCTGGTGACATTTGGGGCATCTCCTGCAGAGGCTTGACCAGTTTTCATAACTTTCCCTATCACCTGCCAGGTCATCTGCCAGGCCTACATGCCACCCAGCTCCACTGGTAGGATTCTTATATGGGTTATCACCATGTAGCCCAGGCTAACCTTGAATTCACAATCCTCCTGCCTCGGTCTTTGGAATGCTGGTCTTATAAGAAGCTGCCATCATAATGCCTGGTTCTTTCCCACATTTTTTTTTTTAATTCTCTCACTTTCTCCATACCATGAAACACAACTAAGACTGGCCAAACAAATGTCACAAAGTGTTAGCACCCCTCCACAGCTGGCCTTGGGTGTTTCTTTCAGACTTTGCATCCCTGGTGTTTGGTTCTTTCTGTTTCCATCATCCTTAGCCTTTACTCTCTTGCTGAGACCCTCATACATCAAAGCATTGAACAGAATTATACTATTCCTCCCTCCCTCTCCCCCTTCTTTCTTCTTTTCTTCCTTTCTCCCTCTCTTTTTCTCTCTCCTTCTTTTTCTTCCTTCCTTACTCTCTTCCTTCCTTCCTTTTTTTCTCTCCCAGTTCCCCTATGTATCTCCAAGATTTCTAACATAATGCAGAATTTTTAGGGAATGTGTACTCTGATAGTTCAAATGGTGCTCCTAGAGACACCAGTCCCATTGGTCCTTTGTAGTATGGTGTTTTTTGTACAGTCAGGACCAGGAGTTTCCAGCTGTCTCTTTAGATTATTGCTGTAATTTCATTTACAAAGCTGCATTTTAAATGCTTAAAAATTTCTGAGTTCTCTTGTATTATTACTGTGGGGTTTGTTACATGCATCAGGTCTAAAACACTTTGTATTCTGAAGACATCTTAGCACAATACATTATGTGAGAGTCTATGCACACCTTTCAGAGGTTCTGTGGCATGACACATTAGAGAAGTTCCTCAAGGTTCCATTTTAGAGCAGTAATTCTGAAGAGTGCTCCCCAGTACCAGTCAGGCAGCTGAGGAGCTGGTTAGTAATCCAGTGTTTGGGGCCCCACCTCACACTTAACCAAATTGGAAATTTTGACAGCAGGGCTCCTGTAACCTGATTTTTTTTCCAGTTATTTATTTAGTGACTCAGTGAGTGTACACACATGCCACAGGATGGCCGTGGAGGTCACAGGACAGTTCTATCTTTAGATCGTGTGGGTTCTCAGAATTAAATGTAGGTGCCCAGGCTTGGCAACAAGAGCCGCTACCCACTCACCCATCCTGCATGCCTGTGATCTTGGTATTAGCAAGCCGTTTGGTTATTGTGACACAGCTGGAAATTGGAGCTCTTCCTGCCTAATGAGGGTCTTTTGTAGACAAGTAGAGTGACCTTGCTAGAGTGTAGAAACAGCACTTGTCACTCCCTATCACACACTAGTTACTACTTAAGGGAAGATGACTGCATCATCAGGAGCCAACTGTTTATAATGCAAATATGTTATTCTGAATAAAAGGAAATTATATAACCAGTGAATTTGTTTAGAATAAAATGGGTGTCAGTCCATTACTTACCGAAACAAGCAGTTTCGTTGTGATTTTAGTTTTACTTTCCAAATTAACATCAGAGTGACAGGAAAAGTTATTAAAATAGAATTGTGTTAGTTAACAGTTTCAAGTACTGTGGAAGGGAGCCAAATCACAGTGTCTGAATATTTTTAAGGAATAACTTGAGATAAGAAGTCTGAGCTATACCTGTAACCAATCACATAAGAACACCAAGAGAGAAAGTTAACATTTCCAGGCCTTTAGTGGGATTCCTCAAAGCTTGATGGAAGCTAGGGAACAGTAAAGCCAGCCTGAGATACAGCAGCTGGTTGAGGCTACTGAGTAACAGGCAGTTACTGTCACAGACAAGTCAGAAGGTATGCCTGATATGAACACGTGCTTTAACAGAACTACATGTAACTATCCACATGGATTCCTGGTTTCTGTCACTGAGAACTAAACTCTCACATGTTTTATTTGTGAACATTCATAGTTGTTGGGCACCTCTGACTATGGCCCATAGTGAAGGGACAGTGTGTGTGTGTGTGTGTGTGTGTGTGTGTGTGTGTGTGCATACCTCTATTTCTCTTGATAATAGGGACAAGAGGAATGAGTTTTTGTATCATAGCGTTGCAAGGAAACACATCCAAAGAAATTTTAAGTGGAAATAGGAAGAGATTGGCCACATATCCAGAGAAGTATGTGAAATATCCAATCAAAATAGAAATATTGTATTGCCATTTGAGGAGTTTGTACATTGGTTAGTCTAGAATTGGAGGAAGTCATTATGGATAAATGGTTGAAGTGAAAATAATACTACAGGCGGTTAGCTGTCTTACTAACAATGACAGCTTAATTTTACTATAAAGAGGAATAATAGGATAGTTGAGAATCTCAAATTAATAGCCTTACATTGCTACTGCTCAAATTGAGGTTTGAGGGTTTTTGTTTGTTTGTTTGTTTGTTTGTTTGTTTTGCCTTTGAAATCCTGAGTAATAGGCATTCTACAAACAAGGCAAAGGATACCAGTGTGCTCTCTTTTGGGAGGCTGTTATAATTACAAGTAGTTTCCAGTGTTAGTTGTTGTGATTAATATGGATTGTCAACTTGGATGGGATTTGAAGCCACCATGGAAACACATTTCTAGGCATGCCAGTGAGAGATTATTTAGATTCCTTTAACTGATATGGGAAAATCTACTCTGAATATGAGCAGAACTATTTCAGTCTGGGGATGAGACAGGCAGACAGACCGACAGATAGACACAGAGAGTGGGGGAATGGAGTGGTGGAGAGAGAGAGAGAGAGAGAGAGAGAGAGAGAGAGAGAGACAGAGAGAGATTGAGACTGAGCACAGGCATTCATTGCTTTTGACTTCTTGGATGTGGACAGCATGTGACCAGCCACATCCTGTTCTATTCACCTTCCCTGCCACAATGGACTGTGTCCTCTATAATTATGAGCCCAAATAAATTCTGGCATCAGTCGTCACAGCAGTCAGGCAAGTAACTAACACAACCAGGTGACAGAGCCATGTGGAGGGAGCCATGTCCCTGTGTACACACACAGGCCTTGCTGAATTTGTCACACACCTTCAGTGCAGCCTCTGTTACAAGGGATACTTATTAAGATGAAAGTTTCTGGGGTCAAATTCCAGCTCTGCCACTAAGGACTGTATGACTCACCTGAGGTTATTTTTGTTTGTTTGTTTTTGTTTTACTATTCAATAGCTAGTGTTTTATTAAGATAGCAGTCTCATTACGTGTGGTCCAAGAAAATTCAAATAAGAACTCAAATAAAATCAGGTGTTAAAACGTTTTCAAACATCATAGCCAATGCTGGCACATTTGCATATGATCTCTCTGATATAAAACTACACCCACAACTCAGTGGCCATCAAACCATTCAGCACAGCTTCCTTGCTGTATTCTGGGTGAAGCTAGCAGTTTTAGCACTCTGAATTCTTTGTCCTTTTATTTCTTCATGTCTAAAGTGTGATAGGAACAGCCTGCTTTAAAGTGCTGACAAAATAGCTGTCATTGTTAGTGATTTAACAATTGTAAAACCTGAAAAGTACCAGTAAGTTAAGAAGGATTAGAAGAGGCTGGGTGGTGGTGGTGTACACATTTAATCCCAGCACTAGAGAGACAGAGGAAGGTGGATCTCTGTGAGTTCTGTCCAGGCCAGCCTTGTCTACAAATCAAGTTCCAGGACAGCCAGAGCTGTTACACAGAGAATCCCTATTTCAAAAAACCAACCAACCAACCAACCAACCAACCAACCAACCAACCAACCAACCAACCAAGAGATCTGGGGGAACATTTCTGTTATTATGATGTTAACTCTGTAGCCTCATGCCCAAGTGGACTTGGACTGTCCTCACCCTCTGGATTAACTCAGAAATTTGGTGTCATCCCTGAGGGTTTGAGATCAGATATGATCATACAGAATTAAGTCATCACACACACTCTCTCTCTGTCTTATCCAGTCTGGAAACCCAGACTGAAATAGTACTGCCCATTTTCAGAGTAGATCTTCCTATATCAATAAGCAGAATACAAAACAAAAAACAAAATATAAAACAAAATCCCAAAAAACAAACAAACAAAAAAAAACAAAACAAAACAAACAAACAAAAAATAAACAAAACAAAAAAACCCAAAAAAACCTCTCACAGACATACCTGGAGATGTGTTTCCACAGTTGGTTCAAATCCCATAAAACCTCAACACAAGTAATAGGATTTATTTTTGTTAACTATAAAGACAAGGTAAGAGACATAATAGGCAAGTTGCTTTGTATATAGTAAGTGTTATCATCAAAATATTTTATACTGTTGGCTTATTTTTCTGTTAGGAGTGAATACAATATATTACAGATTATCCTAACTGCCCTATTTTATGTTTTCTTTTAATGAAAGTTTAAGGGACTAAAATGCCCCAAGGTTGGAGATAGAGTTCAACGGTAGAGTGCTTCTCCAGCATGGATGAGCCCTGGAGCTCAAGTCCATATAGAAACATATGTATCCCGAAGTTTGATGTGATGTGTCTGTAGCATGGTTATGTCTCCCCTGTGAAATGCAGGCCTGGTGGAAACACCCCGGAGAGGCTACCCTGACTACCTCAGCAATTGCAGTGCTCAGAGTTTCCTTAGAATGGATAAGTACAAGAACACATTCTCCTCCAAAGGTGGTTTATTTGTACCTTTACAGACATCTCTGAATGTTAAATTTCCTAAAACATTTGAAGCCTCAAGACAGTATGTTACTGAGAAGTGCTCCTGTAAGAGCATCAGTGATGCTCAGGAACCAGGAGCATAGATGTGGAGAAGTAGGGCAGCCAAATGCAACTTGTCACAAAACTCCAGGGGTCACTACAACATCATTTAAAGATTCAGGAGGAGGTGTGGTTAGTTAAAGCAACAGGAGGGAGCAGGTGCTGAATGGATAGGGTGGTTGAGTTGGTACTGGGAACTAGGAAGTATAACTCAGTGGAGCTTTTACACATATGGTGTGCTCGGATGATGCAGAGAGGAATGCCAAGTTGCTGATGAGAAACCATCTGAATGCAGAGATGATGGCAGAGTCTGGGACCAAAAGAACATAGAGGCTACAGAGTGAGAAAGGGGGAGAGGAATGGAGGAGAGAACGGGATGGTAGAAAGGGGGAGAGAAAGGGAGAGAAAGGGAGGAGAGAAAGGAGGAAAGAATGGGAAGAAAGGGAGGAGAGAGAGGGGGAGAGAAAGGGGAGAGAAAGGGAGGAGAGAAAGGGAGGAGAGAAAGGGAGGAGAGAAAGGGGGAGAGAAAAGGAAAAGGGAGGAGAGAAAGGGGGAGAGAAAGTGAGGGCATAGAAAGGGGGACAGAGAAAGGGAGGAGAGAAAGGAGAGAAGAAGGGAGGAGAGAAGGGGGCAGAGAAGAAGCTAGAGGAGGAACAGGAGACCGGCAGTTAAGAGCAAGCCAGGTCAGACACATTCACAGTCATCCTTTGGAGAGCCAATGGAGCCAATTTGATTGAGACTCTGGATTGAGACACCGACAAAGAGTTTTATTTAACCTGGAACAAATACGTTGCCAACACACTTTTGTTTGTGCTGCTGGTCCTCTCTAAAATATGTGTACATTATACCAACCTACATTATATATACATTTCTATGTAACTGTGTATAAGCCTACTGCTAGATTGTCAAGATGGTTTTTCTTATACTCTTTTCCTCATTTTCTTCATTGTTTTCTACCAAGACTTTTGTGATAGATGCGTTTTGAAGCAATGTCTATAATTTGCGTGTAGGGGAATGGAATAGCAAATTTTTCCACTAGAGGGCACAGTGCTACCATGAGATGATTGCAAGCGCAAAAAAGAGAAAGAGAAAAATGTGTTTTTCATTATTAATCTATCTTGAGGGGACAATAAATATGCTACTCAGACACAACTGCATGGACCTGTTGGGCAAGCAATTAAAATGACAAATTCCTAGGCTGCATCATGGATTTGTGGCTTGGCATAGGAACCTAGGAATCTGCTTTATTCATTTAAATGCAAATAATTTCATGTAGAGAAAGGAATGAGAGTTACTTTCCAAAGAAAGGAAGTATTTAGGGAAATATTTTAGAGAGATAATTTTACAACAGCAGCTTTGTATTATTGATCCTATTTTCCCTCCTTTTTCATGTTTTCCTCAACTTCAACTGTATTGGAGTTGCCATTACCATGTTAAAAACACAAATTAGTTAAAGATCAAATTAACACATTAAATGAAGTTTCTTTAAAAATTTTGGTTATTCTGCTTTCTCCCAAGGTTCTTGGGAGAAATACCAAATCACTTACTTTCAAAAAGAGAAGTCAGTATTGCTGCCCTCAGGTGTGTTGATGCCTCAGCAAATCTATGGTGTGATGTTCATGGGGATGCTTAATAGCCCACAGAGGCTTTGTAGGGCACACACAAAAGAAACTGGATTGCATTTCTAACTTGCCACAGTTCCTCATCGCAGTAGATTTAAAGACCCTGGAAATCGACACAGCCAGGTGTCACCTGACCAGAAAGCCCATCTAACCTGCTGATTTCTGCCTCATGTGTCTTTTTTGTCCCTCTTTCATGATTCTCTACAGCACATGTGGGGTCTTAAAGCCAGGCCACTCTCCCTTTCCCTCAGTGATCATAGCCTTGTATGGAGATAGTGTCTATTTACCACAGAGATTGGGGTTATTAGAGGATATGTTTCTTGGAACAGAGTCTTTGGATATTGCTTTAGCTGGCCTGAAACTGTCAATGTGATCAACCAAGCTGGTCTCAAATTTGACATAATTCTCCATTCCTAGTAATGGGATTTCAAGCCTGGTGAAAAAGACATCTATCTATCTATCTATCTATCTATCTATCTATCTATCTATCTATCTATCATCTGATCTGTTTGTCATTGTCACTAATTTATTTATTATTACTACTGATGTTTTGAGACAGAATCTCTCTATATGAGCCAGGCTGTCCTGAAACTAACTGTGTAGACAAGGCTGGCCTCAGATTCATAGTGATTCACCTACCTCCTGGCCTGACTGAAGGTACATTAAATCGTTCACTTTTAATCCCTCACTTTCTAGAAGAGGAAACAAAGGCCCAGAACAAGAAACTGGGATGACAGTAGATTTTTTTCTTTTAATTAAGGAGTTAATGAATGAAGAAAATGCCATTTTTATGAGCACTGTTCCAGGTGTTGGGAAAGATTACTGATTAGTGTGGCAGCTGTGGAATTTCGAGTGTTTATTAGATTAAGATGTGTGTAATTGCATATCAATAAGAGATAATAGGCTTTGATTTTATAAGCACTTATGTTGCTTTTTCAATTGCATTTCATTGTGTTTGGAAGTTACCACTCTAGAATATTCCTTTAGGTGGCAGCAAAGAGAGAGAAAAGTTTCTCTTTGGAATTCCCTTGCATACACCCATGGTAAGCTCAATTCTGTGGACAGTCCTTTGTCTCTGCCTGTTTTCTTGGATCAAATTCTGTTTGATCCTATTCTGTCCTGATTCAATGCTGCTACATATCAGTATTGCACAGAAAATTCAATTAGAATTGATTTTTTTTTTTACTAAGTCTTTTAACCACTAATTTTGAAACACATCTGAAACACTTATATTGTATTTCATCTTAAAGGGAAGCAAGATCAGTTTTAATCTATTACTCATTGATTCCGGCTTTATATTTAGAAACACTTTTAAATTAATAGTGTCTCCATTAACATGTCTAAAATCAGTTTTAAAAGTATTTTGATATGATACATGCCTTTTAAAACTTGACATTGTAATCTCTATTCTTTTTGCTTTTGTTTTTCTTTTCAAGAAGAGTTTATCTATATAACAGCTCTAGCTGTCCTGGAACTCACTTTGTAGCCCAGGCTGGCCTTGAACTTAGAGATCAGTCAAACTCAGCTTTCTGAGTGCTGGGATCAAAGGCATGTGCCACCAACGCCCAACTTCTATTCTTAATATTTGGTTCTAGATGTAGAAAAGAGGGTGGGGGACATGTGTGGAAGTCAGAGGAAACTATGGGAGTGTGCTGTCTCCCTCTAATGTATGGGTCCTAGGGATCAAACTTAGGTTATCAGGCTTGGTGGCAAGCGTCTTTATGAGCTGAGCCACTGGATCTGAACCATGATGCCTGAGCATTATATTATATCATTACATGTTACTGCCATTATGAAACATAGCCATAGAACTTCCTCCTAATCCTGAAGATAATTCTATTTGTTCTTTGTTTCTTTCAGAACCACTGATGTTTCTAAGAGTGTATAAAAATTGCATGCAAAACGTTGTGTTTATTTTTCCTGGGGACAACCCTGGCTTTCATGAGTTCTCTCAAAGAGAACTGACACTTGTTCCATGTTAAAAGCCTTTGCTTTAAATTGTGCCACCATTAGTTAATACAAATATGGGCATCAGAAAGTAGGGAGGCATAGGGCTGTGCTTCTGTTTCAGAGATTTGGTATGTTTGGAGAACTGTGTCTTTGTGGCTACAAGTGGCTAGACAATCTCATTTGCCAAAGTACAATGGTTCCACTTCTCAGGGCTGATTCTCAGCTTGTGTGGTAGTGGGAGTGATGCTGAATAATATTTTAATTTGACAGAATATAGAACCACCAAAGAGAAAGACTACTAGACATGTCCGTGAGAGGGTTTCTTGATTGAGTTAAATGCAGTGGAAATACACACACTGAATGCCATTGACACCATTTCTTAGGCTGAAATCTTTGAATAGAAAGGAGAGCATGGGGCTGGTAAGATGGCTCAGTGTACAGCATTTGCTGGGCAAAACTGATGATCTGTGTTCATTTCTTGGAGCCCAGGTAAAAGGTTGAAGGAGAGAATCAACTCAATAATTCTCTCTCTCTCTCTCTCTCTCTCTCTCTCTCTCTCTCTCTCTCTCTCACACACACACACACACACATACTCACAAATACACACATAAATAATAATTCAATTTAAAAATTGAGAGTTCTTTCAATTTTGACTAAGAATACAATATGGCTGACTTCCTCATGGTCCTGTCACAATTCCTTCCCTATCACCATGCCTACTCTGTCACCCATGCCTTTCCTGTTACCATGTCTTCCCTGTCACAGTCCCTGTCACCATGCCTTGTCATTCACCATGCCTTCTCTATCACCTTCTTCATACCTTCAATATGAACCAAAACAAACTCTTTTCTTATTACGTTGCTTAATTTGTTGGAAATGGTTGTGACAGCAACAAGAAGAGTGACTAATTAAGTGGGAGAAAATGGGAAATGCTTACTCACATGTGGGAACAGTCCCATTGCTGCTAATATTAGCATCATCTGAAGGGGAACTCTGTATCTTACTGTGTCATTACCAATGTCTCCATGGAGAAATGGTTTGGAATAGAGAAAGACCTAGGAGCCTCTGGATGTAATTCAGGTATGAGGATTCTAGGGAGATTTTTCTGGGCCTTTGGGACCTGTGCTCAGAGACATAGAAACTGTGCTCAGGGACTCTGTTTTCTGTAATAGCCCCCGAGGCTTGCATTCTCTGGGAGGAATTACTTGAAACCTGGGAATACTCTCATTGTGTAACAGATTTCATTTTTTTTCTGTCTAATCGTTAAGAGTAAGAAGATATCGTGCAGGCTGGGATGTAGCTCAGTGGTAGAGCATTGGCCTGCATGACAAGACCCTGGGTTTAGTCCTCAACATTCAGAAAAAAAAGGAGAAGAAATACTTTCCCCAGGAACTCTTTTTTTTTATGCATATAGAGTATTTTTTATTTAATTTTATATAACAAAGTCCAATTAAATGAAAACAAACATTTATACACAATATTTGGGAATTTGGGCGGAACTCTTATTTGAAGGTATTTATTTAGTAGTCCGTTAGATTCTGTCCTTTCCTATTAGAAATCTGATTAAAATAGGGTGTCCTTGCTTTCTTCTCTGAATCATCTATTCCTAGTTATCTATTATTGGGGCTTATTGTTGATTAATGAATTGAATATGTAATGAACTATTTTCTCTACTGAAGAATCAACTGTTAATTTCCTTGGCATCACTGGATTCCACTCCAGTAGGAGAAATGACTAAATTGTCTAACATTAATCTCATAATCTCTTCTAACTAATAAAACAACAGATACCCCCCTCCCCAAAAGTTGCATGTTGTGGCTCATGTGTTTAATTTCAGCATTCAGGAAACTGGATCAGGAATACAGCCTCAAATTTGAGGCTGGCTTGGACTATATGTGAATTCATGATCAGCCTGGGGTAGAGAGTGAGACTCTGTCTCACAGAAACAGCTAATCAGGGCCAGTGAGATGGCTCAGTGGAGAAGGACACCTGCAACGAAGCTGGATGACTGGAGTTGAAGGAGGAGAGAACTGATTTTCATGGGTTACCCTCTGACCTCCCTATGTGTGCTGTGGTACATGTGTGTGCATGTGTGCAAATACACAAACATACACAAAATAAAGAATTTTAAAAATATAATCAATTAAACTCACAACACCAAAGAGGCAATGTTACCAAATTGAAAATGTAACAGGCCTCTCTAATGTTTCCATGGAAGTATCTCCTCCCTATAGAGGAAATACCTTCTAATTGACTGTGATACAAGGGGAAAGGGCAGGGAATTTTAGATTACCCTAAACTATGTAGTATTATGTGGGACAGAGGTTTGGTTGAGGATGTCCATAAGGGGAAAAGGCACAGGAAGAGACCAAAATCGTCAAGACTTACTTAGTCTGAGTCAAGCAGGAGAGAGTTTAGGGTTGACATAGACTTGTCAGTGAGCAGAGAGAAATAGATGGTATTCCCAGAAGTGCTTAATGCAATTTCTTCTAAAAAATTTTTACAATTACTACTTGACATAGAAAACAATGCTACAAGGGACATGAATATCAGCTAGCCTCTTCTGCAGTATGAGGATGCAAATCTTATGTCTGTCCTTCTGAGGAGACTGGGATGGAGGATCAGAGTGGGGAGGGGCAGCTGGGAGAAGGTGGAAGGCCCTGCTTCAAGATAACATTTCTTTGCTAGTGTTGAACACGCTAAGTGTGAAGTGAAATCTACAATGTGGCTGGCCTGTTCCTGGACTCAGATTCACAGGAGCAGATGTGGGCCAGCCTGGATGAACAAACTATAGAAAGAAAAGATAAGCGTCTAGCGCTGGCAGGAGGCAGACCAGAGATGTGGAAGTCCCAGGCCACAGTGGTCAAATGGGTTCCATTCACCAAATCTCCAGTCACAAAGAACATAGGCTCTCAGGATTAACAAAAGGCCATTTGTGCAGCCATGAGGATGCCAGTGAGACAAGGGGATCAGCTTCTAGCCCCTTCAGTATTCCAGAGGAAAGGGCCCCCATTCTGATGTGACAGAAGGTCTGATCAAAGGCTACTTCTGCTTTGGAGAACACCAATAATCTTATGGGTAAACTCCCCTAACTTCCTGTCTTCAGACTAAGTGCATATTTATAACTACTTCAAGCTCTCTCACTTCCTTCCTTTTTATGTATGAGGACAAAAGGTCTTTGTGCAGTCCGAATAAGTTATGTCCTGTAACTACTGAATAAATAATACTTTTCCATTTATTTTTGCTTGTCTTTCTTGGTAGTGCCTTTCCCTCCACCATGGAAATTTACTTCTATGTTTTTCATATTTTATTTCACAATGTTATGTTTATCAGCTGCCTATTCATTGGAGGTAACTAATAAAATATAGAAATGTAAAACAGGTAAAATTATCCATAATTTAATCTGCATTTTTCTTCTTTATATATATTCTTTATATATTCAAATAAGCTTGGATGTAAGCATTCAAACTTTAAAAAAATGTAGTTATAATTCTGTGTCTCTTTGGTGTTTTCTTACTCTTAAACGATGAGGTGGAGATGAGGGAAGCTGTTGATTCAGGAAGTAAAAATACCACTCCTCTTGAGGGTGTTCTCTGTCCTGAGAGGCAGAGAAAGGCAGGAGAGAAAGACACATCCATGGTTGGAAGAGGGGTGGTGATAAGGAGGACATCCCCTTAACGAGAACAACTGCTGAGGAAGCAGCAGCAGGACAGACCAGCAAGAAGACACCATGTAACATAGTGTTAAAGAGATGACCAAGGGAGGCCATACAGGGAACAAGAGACAATAGTGGAAAGGGGGGGACTAATGAATACATATTTTCCTTCATATACAGAATCTGCCTTTAAACACACACATATGTATGTAATAAGAGATCATGATGGGTGGGTACAACTGTGATAAACGGGACTGGCAAGGCAAGGAGAAGTAAAGTGAGGAGAATACGTGCAAAGTGTAGTGATATAGATATAGATGCGCAGAAATATAGTGAACCTCAGTATTTTATGTGCTAATTAAGACATTAGTGAAAATTAAAAGTAAGATAAGGCCAGGAGCCACATAGGTCCTGAATCCCCTCTTAAAGACCCTGCCCTTTCCTTATGATTTATCCATGTTGAATCTCATGCATATCATTTCTTACTTCATTGGAGCTCAGAAATGAAGGCTTACCCATAGGTTGCACAACAGGGGAGTTTTCTTCCATGCTAGCACATGTTTGCAAGTAGTTGTTGTCTATGTAGTAAGAACAACAATCTCTTTTAGGATTCGCCAGGGGTTTTGCACATACAGGAGCCAACCTTGTCTATCTAGGGGAAGATTGTGGATACTTTCTCTATTCTTAGGAAGGTCTAGCAAGAAGTGAACACTGGGAGCCATCCACTCCTGTTTCCTGCTTAGACAACAAAAACAACTTTATCAAGCTCTAATTACCACACACACTGAACATATTTGCAGTATAAAAGTTTATAGTTCTGACCTGTTTAAGCCTGTTTAGTTTGTGAAACCATCAACACAATCTGGGAAACTACACTACACTACTGTTGCCATATACAAACTTCATGCCTAAGGAGAACACAATTGAGTTAAAAAAGGAAATCTGAAAGACAGAAACCCCATTATATTTTAAATTCACTTATGGTTTTCATGTTGGCCCTGTCACAGCTATCCTGGACACACTGACCCAATGGGCTAAAGACTTACTGTTCCCCTGAGGTAATCTCTTTTGATACTATTCTTTTACTTATTGAGATAGTACCTCACAGTAGAATGATCTCCTGTCTCAGAAGCATATGCCAACAGGTCCAGCCACCAACACTGTGTTCTGTTATATAAATAGAATGTTCTTTTTCTGGCTTCTTTCATTCAACAGAATCATTTTTTAAGTTTATTTATGTTGTATTGTCTATCCATATTCAACTATTGCTATGGTATTACACAGTCTTCCAGTAAGGGGTTTTGCCACAACATTTTAATTCTTTCATCTCTTCCACATTTCTATCCCACCCATTTGGACCCGGGCTTCTGCGAGCATTCATGGCCAAGTTTTTGTCATTTCTGTTGGATAAATGACTTCCAGTGGAATGGTTTTATTATATGCAAGGTATATGTACAAAAAGATGTCAAATTATTTCCAAAGTGGTAACAACATTTCATATTGCCATTAGCAGCAGTTCCTCCTTGGGATCTGAATGATCAGTCCTTTCAATGCCATCTCTTGCATTAGGTATTTAGTGATGGTTATTGTTTGAATGTTCCTTCTATCAGGTGGCTAATGATGCAAACATCCTTCTATGTGATTGATTCTTTGGTGACAAGTCTATTGAACTTTCTCACCAGTACTTACTAATTGAGCTGTAAATATTCAGATCTCTTCATGGAAGAGATAAAAGATGTTTTTTTATGACATAAAATTTTGCAATATTTTTCTCAATGTGTGTCTTAAATTTCATTATCTTTGCATTACTTTTTTCATGGTTATTTGTTTTGCTCTCTTTGAAACAGGATTTTTTTGTGTAGCTTTAGAGACTGTCCTGGAACTTACTCTGTAGACCAGGCTGGCCTCAAACTCACAGAGATCTGCCTGCTTCTGCTTCCTGAGTGCTGTGATTAAAGGCATGTGCTACCTGGCATGCAGTAACTTTTATTTTCATTTCTTAATGATTTTTAAATTTATATTTGAAACAAGCTTGTTTTACATGTCAATCCTAGTTCCCTCTTCCTCCTGTCCTCATTTCTTCTCCCCACCAACCCCAAACCCATCCCCTTTCTGCTTCCCAGGGAGTGTGAGGCCTTCTATGGGGGATCTTCAAAGTCTGCCTAGGCCCTCCCCCATGTGTCTAGGCTGATGGAGTATTCCTCTATGTAGAATGGACTCACAATTACACTGGTATACTAGTGATAGATACTGATCTACTACCAGAGGCCCCATAGACTTTCCAGTCCTCCTAACTAACACCCACATTCAGGGGGTCTGATGCAGTAACTTATAAAGATATTTTGGCTAAGTTTGATGTATCAATTGGATATTTTAAACACTGTTTTTATTTTGAGACAGAATCTTGCATATGGGTGTACACATGTCAATGTATAAACATGAGTGCCCATGTTTGTGGATGCAGAGGCCAGGAAATCAGTCATTTTCTTCTTTCACTGTCCCTTACTGTCTTGAGGCAAGGTCTCTCATTAAACCAGAAATTCACCATTTTGCTGAGACTGGCTAGCCAGTCTTCTAGTATCATTCTGTTTTGCTTCTTAATGCTGGAGTTACAAGCATATACCTCTATGCCTGGCTTTTTATGTGGGTGCTTGGGATTTGAAACCAGGTCCTCCTGCTTACAGAACAAGAGATCTTTCTCACTGAGCCACCTCTCAATCTTCTGTTATATGGATCTTGTTTGCTAAAACTATTTTCCTGATACAAAGTCATGAAGACTTTTTTCTTATGCTTTTTTGTGAAAGTATTACAGTTTTAGGTTCTATACTTATTGAACAAAAATTCTTGCTAATTTTTGTATGTGGAGTGAGATGTGCATCATAATTTGCTTTTTGCCCATTTGTTTTTGAATTTATGTTTTGAGCATTTATCAAGTCTCAGTTGATTGTATACATTATAGTCTATGTCTAGTTTGGACCACTGGTTTACTTACTTGTCTTGACAACCATTTTATGAGGTTTAGTTTTTGCGGTCTTATATGCCTCAAGTGTTATTTGCAAAGTTGTTTGGCTATTTCAATTTCTTGACTTTTATACCAATTTCATAATATCTTGGTGGTTAAATATCTTTATAGAAATTATATTGTGTTGAATTGAGTTTGTGGAGCATCTTAATGGACAGACTTGTCCTCTTTACCACATGGATTCCTGCAACTCCGGAACAAAGTTTGTCTCTGCTTTTTTCCGGCTTAATCAGAGGAATGCTTTGTTCACAGCAATGCATGTCTTGGGCTTCTTTTGTCATATCTATCCCTAAGTACTTAGTCAGTGGAGGGTTATTGAAAGGGTCAATGTTTCACTTTTAGTTATTTATATTTATTTAGGGTTTGAGATAGGATTTCATTATGTATCCCAGGCTAGTCTCCAACTGTTAGGGGTTCTCTGTCATACTCTCCTGAGGGCTAGCATTACAGATGTACACTACCACATCTGGTTTTGTTTTGCTTTTAAATCACATTTTACAGTAGATTAGGTATTTGTGTATAGAAACACATTTGAATTTTATAGACTGAGCTTATATCTGCAAATCTTGCTAAATTCACTTATTGGTCATAGTAGATTTTTGGTAGATGTCACCATTTTTTAAAAATAATCATGTTACCTGCAAATAAATACTATTTAAGCTGATGCTTTCCAATGTGACTTTTTTCTTGCCAACTCTTAGAAAATGTTCTTGGGTTTAGAGTCATAGATAAATAGTTTTGCTTTTTCATAGTGATGCAGGATTTCCCATACTTTTTTCTACAGAACATGTTATTAAGTATCATACATGGATGCTCACTGTTATGGAAAATTGCTGTCAACATTTAACCTTTGAATACCTACATATCTCATTTAGTGTTTATTTTATATATTTGTTAATATAAGTTTTTACATATAAAATGATAAGGAGAAATTATATGATATATTTAAGACTTCTGTCCCCTGTCACACTGCCCTGTAAGAAAATGGTATCACATATTTTTTATACTAGTCTGTTTAAAAAGTTTATTTTAGGATTTAAGCCAGGATAAAATCAGTAAAAGACCAAGTTTTTACTTTTTAGATTGTTAATGAAGTGGGATTCTGTGTATGTTTACTGTTTTCTTTTAAAATTTACATGTTAGGTGTCTTGCCTATATGCATGTCTGTGTATCACTTGGACACCTAGTTCCTACAGAGGTCAGAAGGGACACTGGAGTCCTTGGATTTGCAGGTAACAGATCATGTGGGTCAGAATTCAACTTGGGTCCTCTCTGAGAGCAGCTAATGTTCTTAATCACTGAGCGATCTTTCTAGATTTAAAAGAAATGCCCAAACAAGTAAACAAAGGAACAAAATCCAGAGTTCTTTTTGTATTGGGTGTGAGGCCAACTGTCAGTGTGGTTGATGTATGCTGCGAAATCTATTGGTGAAAACTTCTTGATTAGGGGTGTGATTCCATGTCCACTTCCACCTATTGGCGCACATCTGGCTTGAATCCATGAGTTCATACTCCGATCAGTCCTGTTGTGTTGGAACACATTGCTTCCTAGGTCTCATCTACTCCCTCTGCCTTTTGCAGTCTCACTGGCTCTTCTTTTGCATAGATTCTTAAGCTTTAAGGGAAAGGCTTTGATATAAAAACATCTCGTTCAGGACTGACTGTTCCAAAGTCCTTCATTCTTGGCACATTGTCCAGTTGTAGGTCTCTGTGTTGATTTCCAGCCTCTCCCTCCTCTGAACTACAGAAGCTCACACCACAGAGGACTGGTGTCCAGTGCCTTTGTCTGGCCTCTGTGGGCATCTGCACATGTGCACACACATATGCATAATTAAAGAACAAATCTTAAATCACTTTGTGGGTCTTGGGAGGATGAATGGGGCTATGTATGTAACAAAGTACAGTGTTGGCATTAGTTAGCAATCAGGAGCTCCTGGATAATGATTGTGGCCATTACCACAATCTTTTTAGTTTCCAGTTGTTACTATAAATGCCTGTCCCCCTGCTAAATTTACTTAATGATATCCTGGGGGAACCTTTCCCTTAGGATCTCAGTGACCTGACAGTCTGTGCATTTAGTGAGTCATTTATAGAAATGTCTCCGAACACAAATGTAACAAGAAAGAAGGCCCATAAATCATTACAATGCATTTATCTTTGCATTGGCTGTTCTTCCCCACCGAACCCCATAGAGCCCTCAGGTACACATCTTCCTCATGGTTCCCTTATGGTTTTACTTTACTGTATCCACAGCCTCCTTAACCAGTGATTTTTTATATGGATGTCCATACTCAAGTGTGATGTTTAGTTCTGATGGCTAACTTTTCAGGGTCTGGAAATACCTGGGCATACCTGTGAGGGAATGTCTAGAGAGGGTATTTGAGGTGGGAAAGTACACCACTATTTGTGAGGCTTAGATTCATATAAAATAGGCTAACTGAGCACAACTACCTATCACTGTTAGGAACCACCCACATTCCAGAACCAGGTGCCCCACTGCAAACCTGTCTTCAGTGACTCACTGCTGGCAGCCAAATCATCAGCAGTCACCAAATGCAACACAGATACATTTTGACACCTCCCACATCAAGACCCACTCTCTCGATCTGCCTTTCTCCCTCTCCCTCTATTTCTCTGTCTGTCTGTCGGTAGGTCTGTCTTTTGTCCCTGCTCAGAGCTAGCTTTTTACACTGGATCCCCCAATAAATCTCCATTATGAGTTCTCTTGCATGGTGTGATTTCTGCAGCATTCCTTAGTTTCCCCATCAATCCACCAAGGTACTCTTCCCACAAGCCCTAATATTGGTGTGGACTTGGTAGGATATCCCCATGTTTCTGCATGTGTTCCACAAGGACCTTTCCCCATGTCCTCGGTCCACTAGTAACTGACTCATCTCCCCACCTGACAACTGCAGTTGGTTAAGTTTCTCCTTTGGTCAGCATAATGCTTCCTTGGACCCCAGGGAGTGACCATTGAGTATCCTCTGGTATCCTTGGAGGTGGAGATATCCCCAGCCATGGACTTTCAGTCTATGTTAACCTTCTTCACCAACCTATCCTATTCCTCTTTCCCTAGGGTGAGGCTTCATCTTTTAGCTTGTTTTTTTTTTTTTTTTTTTTTTTTTTTTTTTTTGCCTTTTGGTTTTATTTGAAAGCTCTGGTACCAGGTGACATGTCTCCTCAGGCCTATAGGTCTGATCCCTGTCCAGTGTAGCAACAATTCCCTGAATAGCTTGTTCTTCCTCGTTAAGTCCCTCTGAATCCTGGGGATGCTTTGGACTTCAGGACTTAGATCTTCTCCATTTTCTCACCCATGGAAAAAGGGTAGTCTCTCCACCTGGCACAGGACCTGAAGTGCTCCAAATTTACGTACTTTTATTCTGCAAGCACTTGAGAGGAATGGACAAGGATTCCCCATCCCCTATTTCTTTTTTTATCTGCTTTAAGCCCTGTTTATCTTGCCTGGCCTCCTCTACTTCCCAATTGATGGAACTCTAAGTTTGTTGCAAAGTGGGAGCCAGAGCTGGACCTAGCAGAAGGGGGTGGGAAACAAAGTAGAGGTCAGCTGCAGTGTGGACACACCCAGCACACACCTGCTCTCCCCTTCAGGCCTGGCTCTTAGACAAGCTGCTGATCTGACTCTCCAAAGCTATGTAGGATCATTTATTTGTGAATCTGATTACAAATTCTCGAGTAGGATTCTTCAGCTGCTGCTTCCCTTTAGCTTGCTCCATGTGGGAACCTATGTGATTCCCTAGCTGCTGTAGGCTCCTCTCCTTGTCCTATGCCCTAAGCATCTCTGGTTCCTGTAACCTGCTTCTACACCCTTGGGGCTCCCACCACATGGGCAACTGTCTCTCTTGGCTCTGGCCTGCTACACTCATATGGGTCTGACTCCCACACTATGCTGGCTCTCGATGGCTCCAGCCTGCAGTCCCATAGCTTCAGTTCTCATCTCTCCCTCTTAGAGCTTGTAGGAACACACCTTCATGGTGTTCTTTTGGTACCCTTTCTATCTTCTTCCACAGACCCTAGATTTCATCACAACAGGTTTCCCCCTGTATAGATCAATGGCCAAAAATAGGTAAACTTGATTTCCAAGTTCTTAGAAATCATAATAACTGCTACTACAAAGACTAATGTTCCCCAAATACCTTATATCTAAATGTGCTCTGATCTACACTTTCTCTATTTTCACTCTTTTATCTCTACAACTTCTTTGCTCTGTTCTCCAAACCAAACCAAAAACAATTTCATAAGATCATGCTGTAACCTCTATCTCAGGATTTGTATATTCATTGAGTATAGTTTAAAATCTATAAAAATGTAATGAAATTTGGTTTTAAACCTGTAACAAAAGACATAATAGGTGATCTTAACTTGCTGCAACATATATGTGATTCAATATTTATTTATGATATATTTATGATTGTGTATGTGTGTATGTAATTTGGATTCAACCCTCACAAAAAATAGGTTTACTAGGAAAACAGATGTTTTCAAATAACAGCTATGTGGCTCTCATTCATCTTGGGCGATGACTTCATCAAGATGTAAGTAGCCACATGGCTGGCAGACATTTTTACTAAGGTTAAAGAGTACTTGCCATGTTACTTAACCACCATCTTTAGATGACCATGAGGCATAGAACACCAATTATAAACCTTCTTATCCCTAATGTGAAGGACATATGATGCAGTCAAAGATGGCGCTGACAGGAAGTCAAGAGGGCAAGTCCTGAGATGTTTACAAAAAAGGGTGATTGGTTGCCAGAATTGAACCAGATGAGGTCACTGCAAGAATGGTTCATATTCTCTAGGTAAAGCATAGGATGCCTAGGTGCTTGATTGGCTGGCTGTTTTCCCACCCTCTGGTTTTTTTGCTTTAAAATATGCTTGTTATGGGGCAATAAATGAGTTCCTACTTTACTGGATTCCCCACTGCATATGATTGTCTGCAGGATTCTGGGAGGCTGGGGAACAGGTGAGTGGCACACTTACCCTTCCTCAGACCTAGCTCAACCTTTGATGGTTGGGCTAAGAACTGACGCTAATGAGCTCTCTATTTATCATTGTGTCTCTTTGACACTAATGAGCTCTCTGTTTATCATTGTGTCTCTTTTTAGACACAATGTCTCTAAAATATTTTGAATTAGTATGGAATTTTTTGTATGTTGATAAAATTTTAAGGTTACATTTGCTTCAAAATATTATATGTGATTCAACTTTGGTTTAGAATATACTGTATATGGTGAAAAAAGTTTAAGTTAATAAAGATCTGTTCATACTAACAAAAGCTGATTTAAGATTTATGTCTAACTACTTATGCCTTTTCTAAATGTTCAACACTAAGCTGATAACATATTTAAATACATAACAGCATATGTTTAATAAATAAGGCATATTTGATCGTCAAGACTTATAAATTCCTATGGCCTACTCAAGTTCACAGTAAAATTGGCCAAGCTTCTTTGTCTTTGCTCACTCTAACCTTTAGCCATTTGGATAAACTAAGCCATACAAAAAACGGCAATATTTTATAATGGTACACTAAAAAAGGATCTGTAAACTCTCCAGTCTCCCTATGGACTTTATCTAGACTGAAGATTTTTATTTTGATACTAAAGGAGCTTCAATTCAAAAACTGCTATTTTTTTTTAGACTCAAACTTTATATATATATATATAATCCTAATCTTATGAAAACTAACTGTTAAACTGTTAAGGATAATTAAGATATGGGAGTTAATGTTCAGTCACCTTATAAATGTCCAAATTCTTAGTGTGTTCAGAACATTTGCAGCCACACTAAGTACTAATGTAATAATTACAAGGAATAAGATTTATTTAGCTTCCTGTATCTATCTTCAGAGTTAAGCCTAAAATATTTAACTACAATGTTTAAATTTAGATAAACTTAGTAAATAGATGGTCCTCAAACACTTGAGATGTGTTGAATAAAATTCTTATTATAAAAGGTGTCTTCCCATGTGAGACACACCAGCTCCTTGCAGCACAGGAGAAGACCACCTGGAGTTTGCTTTAAATGTCACAAAGCCAGCCATTGGGTGAAAAACTTCCCTTTATCTCACCCACTACTAGGATCTTGTCCAAACAGTGGACAAGAAGTACCCTGGGGAGTTATTGTCCCACTTTGCCTAGATGAGGTAGGCCAGTCCCTCAAATTCCTACTCCATAGGTAAAGTCTGTTGGATCTTCTGGGTCTGGAGGCTGAAGACTGTTGTTGCACTAGGACTTCTGTCCCCAACAACTATGGAGGAACCTAGGGTGATTGTTCAAGAAGCCAGTGAGCTTCTGCCATTCTTAGTTGATTCAGAAGCTGCTTGGCCCATACTTTTTGCTAACACAGGTAAAATTTATCCTTCTCAGATACCTGATGGCATTATTGGTAACTAAGGCTACTGATAACATTGCCAGTTTCATAGCAGCAACCAAGGTTTCAGCTACCTTCTCAGTTCTCTTCACATGTAAAAATCAGGCCTTAGGCTTCACTTTCCTAGACCTGTTAATAGATCTAGATACAGCTTACCTTGTTGCAAGACTCTAAAAAGAGATAAAATAATAAACCAGTTTTAAATGGGACGTTTTACCATTCTGTTATTTAAAGAAACTTCTTTAGAATGACTCCTCTTAGTCATCAACCATCTGTATCACATGGTAAATGGAAAGAAAAACAGGTAAAGTTTATATAAGGTCTGAGGACACAAAAGCTTGAGCTGTAGGTGTGGAAGAAAACATGTAAGATATGTAAATGCATGGTATAAAGGTCTAATAAGATGATTTAAGGTGTGTAAATGCCATTTGTAAAGGTCTAAGAAAGTGATTTAAGCTATATGGAAGATGATTTCTTTCCCTCTCTATGCCATTGTTGTATTAAAACTTCTAAATGTCAAAAGAGATTTTAACATTAACCATCGGAGTTTTAATAAGTTATTACACTAGCTCTGGTAAGCACTGACTATTATTATCATAGTTACAAACTCAAGATTTTAAATTTCCTTTGGTTGTTTTCTAAGTATAGATTCAAAAGTTCTTATTGTTCGAAAAAAATATTTTTCTAATTCATGAACACCCAGTCTTCTGGATAGAGGAAAGAGTGTTCATGCTTTTAACCCAGAATCACTTTTGAGTCCTTAAGCTTCTACTATGACTCAATGGCATGAGGCTACTGCCTCTTCTGTACTGAAGTGCAGATTACAAACAGTGGGAATACTAACATATCTAAAACACCTTCTTTTGTAAACTCAAACATTCTTGTAACTTCTAGGGAATCAGTTTGAATATAATACCTCTCATTGGTCAAACTGACACCAGATGGGTATAGTAAATCAGTCAACAATCTTTTACCCACCTGCTAATTCTGCTTATTCCTGAGAGTGGACTCTCTGTTCCCTGGTCTTGGGACTTCCTTTCTCTAACTACCAGGACCATGGGCCTAAAAGTTTCAAATGTACACTCTGGATAAAACTTTTCCCTTAAGCTTCTTAACTTTGCCTTTTGTTCTAGTCTATCAGCTTCAATAGATTTCCGTTCAACTGCAGACTGCTCCAGCACCAGCTTCAGGTGTTCCTTCAAAATCTGTATCCCAGATAGCTTCAAAGTGGCTAGCCCCAGGTGGTTCAGCTTCATAACTGCAGCTTGCACATTCCTAGTCCCAGAAGGTCTCACAGAGCCTGGTCAGCAAGTGAAACAGTCTGCTCCCCCAGGACATGGCCAGAATCCCATCTTTCTTGGGCCTCCAAAGATGTTAACACACCCAGAGAGAAAGAAGCCCTCTAAAGAACATGGTGCCCCAGTTCCTGTTTCACCAGCCACCCTTCCTATGTCATCACCTTTTATAATAAGCAAAGGGAGGAATGTTAGGAACTACCCACTGACTCAGCATCAGGAGCCACATCAACAGCCACCAAATTCAATGTGCTTACCCTTTAAAAGATTCCCCATCACAGCTTACTCTCTCCCTCTGTCTCCCCATCCCCTTTGTCCCTGCTCAGAAGTAGCCTTTCTAGGACATTCTTTGTCCCTAATCCATGAAGGTATTCTTCTGCTGCAAAACCCTAGCAGCCACTTTTTGCTTTCTGTGAGATAGCTGTGACTGTGACAGCTCAGTCTCCTGTCACCATAGGTTCTCTACCACAATTGTCTAAACCACCCATCGAAACCCTTTTTTTTCCCTTTAAATTTCTGTCAGGTTATCTTATCATAGAAACAGGAAAAGCAATTCATCTAATGGTCTTAAATTCTTGTTGCACTGTGTTAGAGCACTAACACTTGAAAGGGCTACAATAAGAGAGGCTGAAAAGAGAACAGTAATACATCTTAAATCTAATTGGCTCAAGCCAGTCATCATTTTAACACAGAGGAAGAAGGGGTTCTCAAGCCCCCATCCCTGAGGAGCTATGCACAGCTGATAGCTTCTGAGGAGGAGAGTTAGTTTTCTTTAAGGGTGTGGCTCCTGGAAGATAGACTATACCATAGATGGTCCCACGTCCAGGAGAAGATGGACAGGGTGAACAGGACTCAATGGAATATTTTTTTAAAGCTCAGGGAGTTGGAAGAGATGAGAGTTGATCTTTAAGGAATTAGGATAGGAATGAGGTGAATATGATAAAAATACATTGCATATAATTTTCAAATAAGTAATAAAATATGAAGTATCAAAATCCTGACTGACTTTTATAGTTATTTGTGTAATTCCAGTAATACAAAGAAAATAACGCCAGTTCTCCACAAGCAGAGATGACACTTGGCACTAGTTTTTAATGAACAAAATTGCTTCATTTCTTGTAAAATAATGGCAGCTGAAAGAGCTGGCACACACAATGTGAAAGTGTTGTGACCCACCATGTCTAATACAGAAACTTCATTTAGAGCCACATGCTACTGTTCTAAAGCCACTGGGAATTGTAAAATTAAGCATGACTACCAATTAGGGAGCAAAAATGTAAGGGTGAGGGAGCCTTATAAATATTTGAAAGCTTAACTGGAAATTCAAACCAATGGTCCTGGTTGACTAAGAATGAAGGATTACTTGAGATTACTATTGAGGGAAATGTGGTCTGTGAAGGGCACTCCTTGTGGAGATCCAGGTCTAAAAGTAATTATTAGCTTTTCAGAACCCAGTGAACTCCTCTTACTTGGGAGTTAACAAAAAAAAAAAAAAAAAAAACCCAGGACCCTCTGCTCTTCTTCCTTTGGGATTTTCAAAACAGTTGGGATGCTGCTGAAGTCCCTGGAGCAACACTCACTTACCCCTGGAATTCAAGCATAAGGAGATTCTCAGGGAGTTACAAAGTGACTCCATTTACATGGAAAAGGGCTCTCACAAGGTCTTGACTCAAAATTGGAGCACATATGCAACAAGTGGATGATACTAACTCCAGAAAAATGCTTTGTCTTTTCAGCAGTTTAATTTCTCAAACCACGAGGAAGCTGTTGATTGCAATCAATTTACATAGTAATTTAGTCAAAATATGCCAACATAGATACAACAGTTTTAAAAAAATAAAAGTAAAAAAAATGTAACTGCAAGTAGTAAACAGTCTCATATCTCCTGGGAATGAAGCAACAAGATAAAAATGCCATGGGATTATTTTAACTTCAATGTTTTAATATGCATTTTATCCCTCAAGTCGAATTCTTTCACTGTAACGACACAGTATCTCATAAAAAAGTAACAGCTTTACATGTAGAGGGGACATATCTGACCCCGAGTTTTATGATGAATGATTGTGATTTAGAGTTTGCAATGTTGGAAATTGTTTTCTAGAGGAAAAAAATCTCAGCAAAGTTGGTTGCCTTGACAACATGGAATCCTTGCATCAAGAAATCCATGGCTATGCAGGACCTCTGTTATGTCAAGATGGGAACCGATCTATTAAATTAGGTTAAAAGAAAACTAATTCCATGGCAAGGCACTGTTACCTGACCTATGAAATATTAGTTCTCTGCTTTTATCATGAGCCTTGTTAGATGAGATGGAAACTCGGCAGCTAAGGCAAGGAGAATGGGAGTGAAGTGTTTTACTCATCTGCCCCTTCTCTAAATCACTGTGGGCATCTACCAGGAACCCAGGGCCTTCTGCACTTTCCCTCAATGTTGACTAAACTGAGAAAAACGTGTCTTGCCCTAATTCAGTAGATTTTCCCAGCAATCTCCCTTTCAAAGCATCTTCCCAAGGAGTATTATTTGTGCCTATTGCATATTCGTAAATAATGAGCATAACTAAGGATTACTGCACCAAAGCTGGTTATTAGTCACGTAGGAGAAAAGCTTGTTAACATCCAGTCCCATTACTCTGGCAGGGCCAAGGAGAGATTTGTCTGTGAAGTATCTAGCTTCAGACAAAAAGCCTGTTAGTGAAAAGCTGAGCTATTGAAACAGCTTGCTCCCTTCCCTGGCCTAGTGGCTCTTTGTGCCTATGTTCAAGGTTCATGGTTCTGATTCTCTACTTCTAAAATATCACCACAAAGCAGTTTTGGATGAGAGCTTGGATTTTCCTTTCATAAAATGATATTTCTTTTAAAAGGTAGGTCAGAGCTAAAGCAGGACAGGCCTAAAGTGCTGTATGGATTTCGTCTCCAGAATAGTTTCATGCTATGATTCATTTGATGTAATCAGAGATGGTCCCTAGTGAAGGAAATGTCCTGTGTGACTGGGATGTTCTTTGTTTTCTTAGTTCTTGGCTTGGATTTTGCAGAAATGAGTTGGGACTAGAGGGACACATATCAGGAGCCAAAGAACTGAGTCTATAGTTACAAAGTTGAAAATCACTTGGACAAGCTTCCATAAATTCAGATAGAATCCATTTTCAGTGAATGACAGCTCCAATATGGGCAGACCAAGGCAACATAGATGATGTGCCATGAACCCTAAAAACAAAGATTTTGTACCAAGCATCACTTGTGTTCTTCCTCCTACATTATAGATAAGGTGCAGATTGATGAGCCCACAGTTCCCTCCCAAGGCTAGTGCTACTCATTGGCTTGTTCATCTGTTGGTGACACTGACATATCCTTAATCCTATGACCACACAAAAGGAGCTAATGGATTAATAGGTACATAGTGGAAATCTCTTTAGAAGTGCTTGTGAATACTCAGTGGTCATGATGATTCATTGACTCCATGCCAAGTGGAAAAATAGACATATTATCTGGCAAGCATGTCATAGGCAGCCTCTGATTCACTCCTGGTGATCAAATTTATGTGTATTCAAGGTAAGAATTGGGGTTTAATTTGAAGAAGTGTTGCAGCATGACAATCACTTAAGGCTAAGCAGTTATTATCCCTTTTAGACTCCTTTCATTCTGTCTATAGAATGTCATAGTTCAATCTCTATCCAACCCCAGTTTTGTATTGACTATTCATTGTCATGAAATGAAGCTGCTTTATTCATTTATAGCCTGACTGTTAATGTAAATTGCCCATGATATTCAGCTGTTTTCCACAAACATGCTATGTTTTTCTCTGCCAACTTCGGCCGGGCTATCTTTCTGCAACATCCTGGCCCTAGGTCACTATCATCAACCAACAACCTTCTTATCTTCATTTTCTTCATTGAAGTGTTTATTTTTTGAAACATAGAGGCAGTTATGACATAGAGGACTTCTTCACCAAAATTATCTTACAAATTTCTCCCCAGTGAAAAGTTACTGCTGGAATTATATAAACCCTACTGTAGGTACTGGAATTATTTCTTATATCATTATCTGATCTACTTCAAGATACACAGTCAACTCACTCTAAATTACTTTTGTTTCCTGAAATTATAATATAATTACAACTTCTGCCCTTCCCATTCCTCCATCCAAACCCTTCTGTATACACCTCCTTGCACTTTTAAAATCACGGCCTCTTTTTCTTAACAAGGAATATATGTGATTGCATATACGTACTCACATATATATTCCAAATTATAGCCTGCTCACTCTGTGTACTGTTACTTGTATGCATGTCTTTAGGACTGACCATTTGGTACTAGATAACTAATTGGTATGCTCTTCCCTGGGGAAGGCAATCTTTTTCCTTTTGCCAGCATTTATTGATTTTCTATAGTTCTTTGTGGAGGGTTGATATCTCTTGGGATTTTCCTTGTCCACACCAAAATGTCTTACTGTTATTTTCCTTCAGCCCATGTTTAGGCAATCATGTTAGTGACACTTCAGATTCTGATATTTGTCCTTATAATCAAACATAAATGTAGTCTTCACCCTTCATCAAAGAAACTTCTCTGCAACAGATGGAGACAACTACAGAAAACCACAGTCAATCAAAACGAGGAGTGTAGATCCCAATCAACTCACTTTAAAACTTCTTACCTTTATTCTTACCACACCAGAATGCAAATTCTCTCAGGTGAAAGAATTTGTGTCTCCTTCTTTCCTATAATCTTAGGGGCAACTGTTAGGAACTGCTGACATTCCAGACCCACGTGTGTCTGTCCTCAGCCCACCTTCAGCAAATGGCACACAGGCAGTTTTCAGTAAATGCTTGCAACTTGATGAAGCGGGACTATTGGATCTTAACTGGGTATTCCAAGACCCCCTTACTATGTTCTTTTACACAAAGCTGGCTGGTAGTGTCATCTTATAAATGAATACAGACCAGTAGATACTATCTAGTGTTTTAAGCCATTTCTTACACTCAGAAAACCCTACTTCAAAACTTAGCTATATTTGTTTATAACAAAATACATTTCAGCTACAACTTTATATTGAAGTAGTCTTATAGTTTTTATAACCATAACTATAACTAAAACTAAAATATTGGATTTTTTTCTTTTTTCCTCCTTCTCTTGTCTATCATCTGTATCATCTATCTATCTATGTCTATCTATTTATCTATCAATAAATCTGTATATTTATCATCTACCTATTATCTATCTATCATCTATCTATCTATCTATCTATCTATCTATCTATCTATCTATCATCATCATCTATCATTACAACTAGCTTGCTAAGACCTTAAATCTCAGATTATTGCCTCAGTGCCAAGTAGAAAATGGCCCGTCCAGACTCCTGTTTTGGGGGATCCAGAACAGCTGTCAGGAAGTACTTGAATTGGCATTGACTTTGCCTTGGTCCTTAGCCACCAGCTTACAACTTAGCAGAAAAGGAATGGGATGTGGACACAGACCTGGTTTTCTGTAGGAGACCTTCTTACTGCTAACTGCCCACAGACACATTCTGCCTTTCATGTTTTCCTCCCTTTCCTTCCTTTTTCATCTCCTCCCTCATTTTTATTCCATTTCCTAACTTAATTTCTCTTCTAGTCCCATCTTCTTCTTTTTTTAAAATTTTAATCCAGGGAAGGTTCTTGCTTTTTTTTTCCCATCATGGTTTACCCTGAAGAATAATGAGAAATATTCAGATTAACCACAATAAATTAAAAGGTAGAGCTGTGGGACCCAGTTCCAAAGGATATATCTACAAAACACTCTCACACACAGGGCTCAGTAAACATTGCCAAAGAGGGAGTGGAAAGATTCTAAGAGTCAAAGAACTAAGGAATTTGCTGCGAGACTTTGTCTCTTAGCAACATCAGAAATTCTTATAAACCTCATCAATATGACTATGCAAACATGAGTTGAACAAAAATGACTCTAGTGGACATGTAAAACTGGATGGAAAAGTCCTTGGGGCCTCAACTATACACACAGAACTACAGGAACTGAGTAAAGCTGAGAGAAGGAGAGGGGTCCTCCCAGGGAGGAACACACCAACTGGATATCCAGTGCCAAATGATCAGCCCTGAAAACATGATTATAGATAACATTATATGCACTCAACCTGTTATTTCCACATAAAGTTACACACACACACACACACACACGTATAGTGACAATTAATGAAATGAAAAAAGGCCTATTAATTTAAAGGAGAGTGGGGAGGGATATTTAGAAGGGTTCAGAAGTGGAAAGGAAAGTGGAAAATGTTATGATTAACACACAATACCAAACAAAATACTAATCTAGTTTGCTGGCTGGTTCTTTTGACAATATCAGCCTCTCTCCTTGCTTAGCATTTTATCTTATACAATTTTATGTACTGCGAGCCTAACTCTATGCCTATTTCAGTTCTTTTCAAATTTCAAAATAGATTCCTTTCTTTTTAGATAAGTGAATTCCTCACTTTTCATTAGATGTTTTTAACTTGGAAAAATTTTAAAAACATGCTTATTCTATGTCCTCCTTTAATATGCGGAGAAACTGAGGCATGGGTCAAGGGGTTAAGTATTAGAAGCTGAACAACAAAATGGTATTAGGAGTCATGGGACAGTACTCAATCCTACATTATTGTGTTTTCCTGTGACTTTACTGGGAACTGCGCTTAGGCCCTAGTTTCACACATGACAGGCAAGACTTCTACCTCTGAGCTATAAGTCCAGTCCATGTTATACTTTTTAATTTGAGACAGTGTCTCATTAAGTTATTGAAGCTGGTCTTGCAGTTTTGGTATTCCTGCATCAGCCCATTTGTATAGCTGCTATTGCCATTATCAGGCTCACATTCAGCTATTGTTTGAGCTATTTTTCTTATATTTTGGGTGGTGAGCCTAGCCTTTAACAGCTGAGTCATCTTTCCAGCCCTGAACTATTTCTTCTTAACTAGAGATGCTCCTTGATTTTACATAAAAGTGATCTAAAGATATTGATCATTCTTTGAGTGTCATAAGATGGAAGAGAAAATCCCACTTCTCCTTGGAGAGGGTTCCTTATGAGAGGAGCACTTTGTGCTACAGGTAACCATGTTGCTTCTGTGCTTCATTCCCACTCATAGCAAACTCCAGAAAAATTAAATCGTGACACCTCACTTCCTCCTTTTTATTTCTTTTGAGACAGGGTTTCTCTGTGTAGCTCTGCCTGTCCTGGAACTTGCTTTGTAGATTGTGCTGGCTTTGAACTCACAGAGATCAGCCTGTCTCTGCCTATTGATGCTAGTCATGTGCTATCATGACTGACATTCCCTCACTTCTTAGTGTGTGTGAGTGTGTGTGTGTGTATGTGTGTGTGTATGGAAATCTTAGAACTCTATTGTTTACCATCTTTCTACTTCCTGCCCTTTTAGTTCTGCACCTTTTAAAATCTACTATTTTATATTTTTCACAAGGGCAGACTAGGCTCTGTCTATGGCTGCTTTATCAGACTAATTGGTAAACACTTCTGTGTAAAATAACAGGCTTGGAAAGATCATGCTATAGGTGAAATATCTTCATGAAACACCATAGGAAAGGAATTACCTGGTGATCACCCTTTGCAGAAAACTAAGAAACTGGGAGGGGGCTGGCTTGTGAGAAAATGATTTCCTTTCAGAACAATAAGTTTAATCACACATTTTAATGCTAGTGAATTAGCATACTGATATGTGTACATTGGGGCTGGAGATCACCAGTTCAGACTCAATATTTGAAAGTGTTCTTGGGCTAGGTACAGTGGCTCATGCCTTTGATTCTAACATCGTAATCTTACATTTGAGGTCAGCCTTGCCTACATAACAAGACCTTATCTCAAAGAACTGAGGGTTGAAGTTTGTAGTTTCATGGTATGTAACCTTGGCTAGCAAGCATATACAAGGCCCCAGATTTGACCCATCATATTGGAAAAGAATAATAATCATAAAATAAATATAAGTTTTTCACTAGTCTACTTGGTGGAAAAGAAATTTGATTTGATTTAAAGTATTTGCTTAAAAACACTTTGATATCCAGTGACTTACATATTGAAGAATCAGCCAAGATTTTGATATGAAAACAAGATATTAGAATAATATGTTAAGGAAAATGTCTCTACAACTAGAGCAGCAGTTCTCAACCTGTGTGCCACAACTCCTTTGAGGGTGAATAACCCTTTCACAGGAGTCACCTAAGACAATAAGAAAACACAGATATTTACATTAATGTTTATAACAGTGGCAAGCTGCAGTTATGAAGTATCAACAAAAATAATTTTATGGTTGGGGTCACTACAACATGAGGAACTGTGTTAAAAGGGTCTTAGCATTAGGAAGGTTGAGAACTACTGAACTAAAGGAAGGTTTACATATGAGAGTAATGTAAAACTCAGTGGCAAAGATGTTTTTGGGAACCCTTTATTTGCACCTGTGAGTATGTGGGTGCCTGTGCACATTCTAATTTGATTTTCTTATGCTTCTAACATTATTGGAAGAGGGATCCTCTCACTGCAACCACAGTCTGTGTTTCAAAGAATAAAACATACAGTGTTTTTACACTCTTGGTCTTTGTTAAAATTGTAATGGATATTCTTAAGGGTAATGTTTATCTGATTAGAGATTTCAATAGCAAAGCTAATACAGAGTTAAGTGACTATTTCCATGATTAGAATAATAATAGAAAGTGACATTTTTTTTCCTGGAAAGTGAGTAGTGTTTTTCAGATATAAGTTTTCAATGAAAGAAACACTTAAATTAATATACAGACTCATTTAGTGATTAAAAAAGAACTGAATAATTGTTCAGTTGTTATTTATTTAACCAGTGGTTACTTATTCAAAAATTGTGACAACCTCTATTAACCCTCCTTATATTCCCAATTCTTGTTCCTTGGGATCTTGGGTGCCTAACTGTTAAATGACACCACCTAGATTAGCACGAAGAACAAAAGATAAAAAGACATTCACTTTGCTTTGTGGTTATAGTTGTCCCTTAACTAGGACAGTTAACTAGATTATGCTTTTGGCAGCCAGCTTGCTTTTTACTCCCTATACCAATTCCCTCTGGAGCATATCCTTTCCCATTCTTCTCCATCTGCATGGATAGGGAAGGGGGTGCTTTTTCTTGCTTATTATTAATCCTTCCTAGCACAAGGCAGATTCTTAGCATATAGAAAACTGAGTGAATGCATTAGGTGGACATCACTGAGATCTTCTTGAAATGATTTTGCAGACATGGTTTACTGGTAGTGTGAGTTCAAATCTGCCTAGAAGGATGATTATATGTATGTATGGAAATTTCATAAATAATATATAATTTGCTGATCAGAAAATATTTCTTTTATTGAGAAACTATTCCATAGTAATGATTCTGGATGAGTACATATTTTTTTTTGACTTACTATTGTTTCATTTACAGACACAAAGTTTAAAAATTCATGTGACTAGACTGAAATATCTACTAGAATAAACCACTTACTTGACAGAAAACATGTAGGCAATGTCATAGATTCACACTGAAATATTATTTTAACCGAAATATCATTTGTAGTTACAGAAGTATCTGTGTATTAAGACAATATAACTAATAAAAGCCCCAATTTATTGGGGGAAGTTAATGCTTATATCAAGCTGAAATATTAAAATGATAATCCTTGTGTTGTTTAGTAGGGTGCCCATTGTGTCCTGTCTATAGCAGTTAGACAGACACCCCATTTCTGTGAGTGGGACAGTGGGAAAAAAAGAAGAGTAGCAGTATTTGACATCATCATCAATAGATAGCAAACAAGTTGTTGTGAGAAATGCTTCTGGCAATGGGATAGTATAAGCTGGCAAACAGTATTCTAATTCTCTTAGGCTTCCTGTCAAGGTGTTAGAATGGTATCTGAAACCAAGTGCAAAGCAACAGGGGAACATGTATGTGTTGAAAATTATGATCATTGTGAGCAAGCCAGAGAAAGTTCTGTCCACACTGTGTACTAGGACAGAGATAGAAGTCCATGGCCTGTGACCTTGAATGCTTCTCAAGAAATGGAATAGAAAATTTCCAAATCAGAGCTCAGCTGACAAGAGAATTGCTGAAGGCTTTTTCTCATACTGTGATGTCAAGATTTTGAGTTCCACTGAGAACTGAAAAGGATAAGAAAAGGAGGTCCGGGAAGCCCAGAATTAGGTCCTACTGTCCCCACACACAAAACTCCTGCTGGCCGTAAAGGAGAATCATGGCGAAGGCCACCAGAACTGAATCCAGCCTTAAGGAAGCCAATAAGGCAGCTCCCGTGTCTCTGCTACCGTTATTTTCATCAGGAAAGAACTGTACAGTGCTGACTGAGGTTACCTCAGGAACAGAAACATGGTGTTAATTGCTGACAGCAAGGAGGAAAGAACATAAGGCAGAATGAATGGATCGGAAAACACCTTTAAAAAATACTGGGAAAAACACAGTGAAGACAACACAACGTTTTGAATTACTGAATAAAGTTTTTGGCTGAAAAATGATAACTATGCACATAAAAATGTAAATGAGTTACTGGGAAAAGGATACTGGCTAAAGTGTTTCCTCCAGGTTATGGAGGAAGATTCTAAGAAAAATTGTTTTAGAATTCTTTTGAAATGTTTCAATCGGAAATAGTTTAGGCAAAAATTGAAGACATTCCATCACTCAGCCTTTTGAGGAGAAGATCTTGCTATGTCACTCAGGCTCAGGGTGCCATTAATGACTTGATCTATTAGCCTCAGCTTTCTGTGCCTCCTCATACCCAGAAAAATGAATGCTATGATCCTTAAAGAGAACCTAGGAGTTATGTTACCATCAGGCACCATACAGTGGGTACAAAGGTATTTGCAGTGTGTGACATTAAGTTTGATATGGTGACTCTTTTCTTTTTATGTAAAATGGGTTTAATGTGGGTTGAATTAAACAAGACAAAAAGTAAATAGAAACAGTTTATATTTATCATGCAATTTATATGCACAAATATTTTAGAACAGGACATAAGTCATCAGTAGTACTTGCTGTCCTTGTGAACCTGTTGTATGTCAGCAACTGGCTTCTCACTCAGGGAGATTCTGATTAGAATCCCAGACTTTAGCTTCGGAATGCAAATATAGTTTATGCTTCCTAATCAACAGCATGTTACTTTCCAAATTTCACTAGCTCATCACTGTGCTTTCTTTATTTGTGATTTTTTTTTTAAATTTTACTTTCCTTGGCTGTGAGAATTTCTCCTGGCCCCAGGTAACTAAGCAAGTTAATAGGACTTTTATTGATTGTCATAAAAGTAGCTGAGCTACAGACTTAAGATGGTGGGGATTTGCTTTCCTTGGAATACACTCTTGATTTTATTTTGACTTTGAAGATTTTCTTCTACAAACATTAGACTACCGTTATGACTTTGCTGACTGTAATTTTTTGGTGTAGTAATGGCAATCAATGAGGTATGGCTTTACTAGTATATGTACAGAGTTAAGCCCCAAGCTCCATCAGCCTATGAAGACTGATACTTTCTCTGAAGAAGCCATCTTATCTAATCACAGTCTCCCACCTCCATTCACTGATGGTAGAGATCCAGAATCATTAGCTAAATTAATTGTTTCATGTGCTTGGTATTTAGAAAGTTGTAAAATGTAATGGAATTACTGAGTTGAGAGCAATCAATTGGATTAATTCAAATATATTATTGAACGGTATACCTGGCATTCTTTATGAATACTTAAAAACTACCAAAAGAATACACTGGTGAGTTTCTATCCCATCAAAACAAAGTATGCAGAACAGTTTAAAATTCTTTTTATATGTTGTTTTGAACTGCCTCACAATCTAAAAAGATGTTGAAGACATTGCCTGCTATATACCTTGGCCATGCCTCATATTTTTAAAGAGAGGAGGGTGAGGATTTAAAATACTTCCCATAGGTTTTGAATGTCCTAGAAGAGAAAGAGTGTTGGAAGGCTTAATATAAAAGAGACAACTTGAGTATGTTATTTTTCTAGAGTCTTACTTTTAAATTCAAATATTATGTTCAACTAAGTTGAAATGAAATTTTTGTGCGGGTAGAGAATGGGAAAGGGACAGGAAGGGATACAGGTGCTGTGAAACAACTTGTAATCCCCTGAGGGACAAGAACAGGAATTCAAAGAATCACCAGCACATCATTCAGTTCTGTCAGTATAGTGTCTGCTTAGCATATAAGCAGAGTGTAGAGTGTGCATCGTTTTCTACTTCTGCAATGATTGCTCTGGGGGGGGGGGTCAGAGAATCAGCGAGTCACCTTTTGGCATTCGAGTCATCCCACTGAAAAAATCCATCTCCCTGAAGATAACTTATATATAGTTTTGAGATCTATAAACCATTTACGAATTAAAAAAATCAAGTCTACTATAAAAATTAGGCATGGCACTTTCCATCCCCATAATTTCAAGAGTGAATGAAGAGTTACTTACTTTGGCTACATGGCTAGCCTCCCATTAGACGCCTAGTGAAATATTCTTATTTGCTTTCATCTCTTCTTATTCTGGAACACATCATGTTTATTTCCATGCATTGCTCTTTCTATCTGCTTTAGCTCTGCATTTAATTTAAATAGGAAAGCAGCTCTGGGCTGACTCATTATTTAAATTGCAGTCCCCACCACTCCCTTTGGATATAAAGGCATCTATATACACAGATATTTTGTGTGTGTGTGTGTGTGTGTGTGTGTTTGTGTGTGTGTGTGTGTGTTTGTGTGTGTGTGTGTGTCTGCAGTTAGGAGGCAAAAAGATGGATAAGTTAAATGGTAAATTCCTGGGCTTGAGAATGAATTATACACAGCACAACACCCTCACCTGTATCCTTGACAAGTGTTCTATTGGTGACTCTGAGATAATTTTTAGTTTTGTACTTTGCTCACAATCTTACTATCATTTTCTAGAAAAGAATCAACACAAACTAAGGCTTTGAAGATAAATTTTATAGATTAAAAATGTAATTCTATTTCTCTTGCAACTTGTTGGACATTATAGACAATAGTGGCTTTTCTTTCTACCTCCTCTAGTGTCATATAAAACATTGGACCAAACACTAAAAGAAATTAAACATAACCTAAATCACCTCTTGTAGTATGAATCATTCTCTTGTTATCTAATAGTCAACTTTTAAAAAGTTACATAATTTCATGTTTAGCAGATTCTGTCATCTAGCTGTGGGGACCAACCTCAACAGATCAACATCCTCATACTTTTCATTAATTTAATTATCTGTAATTATAATTTCAGTTTTCATATATACACAGCTAATATGTGTTTCTCTATGCATTTGCACACATGTCTACCTTTAAAGACAGAACAAACCGATTTACTTACAAAGACATGGCTCTATTTTGCCCATTGAGTCCACTATAGGACAAGCATCCTCCATGAGCATTAGAATATTGGCAGAATCTTATCAAGGAGGAAGTTAAATTTGAAAGCAAGCCTGCTTTACAAGTTCTTTCTCCCATCCCTATTCTGCCCAACCCACACTGTACCTTCCGAAGGGGTTTGAGCTTGGTCTCCATTATGAAGTCATACTTGCAGAGCTCACAGCATCGTGTGTCTGAGCTCTTGATCCACTGGTGGAGACAGGACTGGTGGACAAAATGCAAGGTTCCTGTGCAGCGACAGGGTGTGATGAGTGGGCTCTCTTCATCTCCTTCACAGTGACAGATCCTGGGGAAAAATTCAGAAAGAATGAGTTCTCCTAGAGGATGTCACTCATCCAAGGAGTCCTGCCTTGCTTATATCAGGGTGTATCAGAAACTGTAACTTCAGAATCTAGACAATCTAGAACTTATGGACCTTTTACTCCAACTTTGATGGTAGACCCAAACCTGTGATCAATATCAATTTACTTCCACATGATAGTTATTAGACTCAAGTCATATGAGAAAGCATATGAGGTTTGTGCACAAGAAACACATTTCATTCTGACAGTGAAGCCATTTAAAGAGCAAATCTATTGAGTTTAGTATGTTTAAAAGGTTTCTGTCTACTGTGTTTCATATATAAAAGTCATGGCTTAGAAGCCTCCTAGAAAAGTTGGGCGTGGTGATGCACACTCTAATCCCAGCATTAGAAAGGCAGAGGCAGGGGATGTCTCCAAGTCTAAGATCAGCCTCATTTATAAAGCAAGTCCAGGAAAGCCAGGAGCATGTAGTAAGACATTGTTGAGAGAGGGAGGATAGAGAGGAGAGAGAATTGAACAAGACACACTACAAAGAATGTTGTAGTTTGATAACTTCACCATGTTATTTTGATACAACAATTGCAGGTCACATTGTATAATTATGGGACATTACTACTATGAATGAATTTTGAAATGCTTAAAATGAAATCAAATTACAAGGTCAATATTAAAAGTCTAGTCTAATTGTATCACCAAGAATTTCCTAGGAGAATGTGCATTGATTAGGTCACAATGAATTGTCAAGGACTATCATCATATAAAATTCACAAAAATTCCTGGTCCCATAAAATTCTAGCTCAGTAAGTGCTACTGTTTGCAAAGTCAACATTTCTGTTTATAAATTCAGAGTTCTATTAGTTTCTGGATTAAAGTGAATTCTATTTCAAAGATTTATAGTCTTTGAATTCTTCATTATTCCCATTTTAGAAAAATTTCTCCTTGGATGAGATAAACCTTTCATAATTCTAAGAAGTGATTTAAAAACTCAGCCCTTGGCTGGAAAGTTGGCTCACCTGAGATAGCTCTCTCCCTCCAGTGTTAGGACTCAGCTGGTAACCCAAGGACCCATGTAGGACAGAGAATTGAGACAAGATGGGAGGCAGAGAGAAGAGCATCCTTGGAAATGTGGGACAACAAGGTGAGGATGACCTCTGAGGTCTTTTTGATGTCACATGAGTACTGAACACGTACGTGCCTGGACTCACACAACATGAACATACATGAATACCTTTGTACCTGAATCATACATATAAAAGAGAAAAAATTCTTAGCCAGTAATTTAATATTTTACCCAGCTGTTGAGAGTGGTTAACAAACTTCATTAGAAATATTTCTGTATAGCTATTCAAAATACAAGCACTGAATATAACATTTAAAAACCTTTTAAATCTAATAGTGATCCAGTGTCAGGCCGGAAGAGTACATGTGTAAGTTTCTGGTACTTCCTTACAGGTGTTCACATTTGTCTCCATAAGCAGGAGTTTTGAGGACAGGACTAAGAATCTTAAAATATGCTGTCTCCCTAGAGAACTAGAGGAAGCAAGGCGGTTGCTCACATAGCTAGTGCAGAAAGTTAGACGAATTGAAACTCAGTGATCTACCAACTTTAAAAGAAAGATGTGTGACAGTTCATGTGTGCTTTGTATTTATTTCTTAAGTAAAAACAAAGCCAAAGAGCACTAACTTCTATGCCTTAGGGTAGCCAGTGTTGGATGAAGACAAGTTCACAGTCACTGTTCTCTTCTTCCTAATTGAGTTAGGGAAGTGAAAGGTAAGCTGTGGTATTTCATATAAAAAACCAACATGGTACAGGAAAATGAAAAATTATCTGACATTTTGAAGGTCTAATCTCCTAACATCTCCTTTATCTAGACCTTGGGTACAGAAACTGGGCCTGTCATTCTTGGTACCACACTGATGTCAATCAACAGAGTGTCACAGCTTAGGGTTTCCTAGATGTCGAATAGTTAATATGTCATCCTATAAAAGCAGCCAGTGTTAGTTGTATGTGTGTTTTTGGGGTTGACTGTTTGATATTGGGTAACTAGTTGGTGTGTTTTTCCTCAGAAAGGACGATGTCTCCTGCTCCCAGCTTCCCTCAGTTGCAAGTAGTAGTTCTTTGTGGAAAGGTGAGGCCTCATGGGCTTTTCTCCATCCAGTTTGTCATGCCTATTGTTGTCATCCTTGAAATCAACAGGTTATATTTAGGAATATACATCTATATACAAATACATGTATGCATGCAATGACAATAAAAAAGGGCCATGCATTTAAAGGAGAGTGGGAAGGGTTCTATGGGAAACTTTGGAGTGGGGAAAGGGAAAGGAAGAAATATAACTAAATTAAAATCTCAAAAGCAATCAAACCAAAATCAAACAAACAAATAGCATCCAGTGAAAGAAAACAAAATTTTCATTTCATAGTATTAGATTATAATTTTATTTTTGTAGCCACTGAAATCATATAGCATGAGAAGTGATACTTTCCCATCTTCCAAATTAGTCACTTAAAATTATTATTCAAAGTAAGGAGCTTCACTGTGGTTTTTCCTACATTCATTGTTCTTGTTGAGTCTCTCCTGACTCCCCCTCCCATCTCCCTTTCCTATCTCCTTCTCCCCTTTCCACTGGTCCTCACTCTCCTTACAATGCCCCCTTCTTATCACACATGTTGTATAATCCTCTAAGATCTCTATCCACTCTCATGTCCCCTTTCCAATTTTATGGTACATACTCTCTTCCAAGTATAGAATATTCACATTTTCCATACAGATTAAGATCTAGGATCCATGTATCAGAGAAAGAAATGATATTTGACTTTCTGGTTCTTGTTCAACAATAAATGTCAGTTCCATCCACTTTCCTTGCAAATGCCATGATTAGTTTTCTTTATGGATGAAAAGAATAATATTGTACATATATACTATATTCTCTATCATTTCATCTGTTGATGGGTACTTGGACTGGTTTATTTCTTATCTATTATGAATAGAGCAATAATGAACAGAGATGTATCTCTGTGGTATGATGTGGAGTCTTTTCCAATATACTAAGAAGTGGCACAGTTGGGTCATGTGGTAGTCTTTCTGAGAACTCTGTATTGATGTCCACAGTGAAGAAACCAGTTTAACTTCCACCAGCAGTGAATAGGGTCACCCTCCCCAACACCCTTACTAGTGGTGTTTGTGACCTTGCTGCTAGTTATACTGATTCTGCTGAGACTTATTCTGCATTGAGAATGGAAACCAGGATCTCTGCAACAGCAGTGAGCACTCAAACCATGGATCCACCTCCTCAACTCCCTAGAACAGTTCAATGTAGACTTTTTGCAGTCCCCTACCTTAAAGTATCCATGGCTTTTGGCTATTAAGAACAGTGTACATCAGCAGTAACAGCATGATCCACAAATGAGTCACCCTAATCCTTTTCTTCAAATAACCAAGGAATTTAAGGAAAGGTTAAACATAGAAAAAAAATCACAATGCAGATGTGGCATGAAATAAATCTCACTGCTCCTGTGGACAAAAGTTCTTTCTTGAAAAGAAAACAGGAGTCAACGTCATCTGATAATTAAAAAAAAAAAAAAAGATTGTGTCAAATGCTCTACCCAAAGCCTCAGGCTCTGACTCTTCCTGACACACACACACACACACACACACAGACACACACACGCACACCACACACACACACACACACAAGAAATTTATTCAGAAGTAGCTGTAAATAAAGACCTCAAGTCAACCTGACCTTGCCAGTTTGCTGATTGTGGTCCCAACTTCCTGTGTTAAACTGTCTGTCTTTTTTAGAAAAATCAGTTAATATCTTTCCCTAAAGTAAACTGGAAACAGCCTTTGCTTGTAATATTAAAGTTATTTCCCATAGGGAAAATCAAAAGCTTGATTCATTTTCCTTTCCATTTTATACAATGTACATTTGCATGTTTTTAGGATTTTGAACTTTTTCTAAATTATCTAGTTCAAGTTCTACCCCAAGAGTCTTCTACCATGCTTAGATTGTTCTGATAGAAAAAAAATTAAGAGCAAAATATCAACTTCAAACCTCTAATAAAAATAAAAAGTAATGTGATAGTGCCATTAAAGAAATAATTAAACATCTTTAAAATTGATGTTCATCACACAAATCATCATCATTATATTATAGACAAAATCATGGCAATGAAAACACAGGCTTTTCCCTGTAGAATGATTGTACAAATACAATGATGTCAATGCTTTAAAAAATTATATTGTAAAACATTTGCAATGTAAGACATTCTTATTTGATGGGAATTATAAGCTTGCGGATTCAGTGATTCTATGAAGCTGTTCTTGAATTGTGTTGTTATTTGACATTCAGGCATTTTAGTGTCTGTTTACAAATCCAGTCAGTGCATGTTGAGATTCTTATATACATAAGACTTGAATTAATGTATACTCCCTTATGTCTTATGCTTACACAAGATACCAATGCTATGGTCCAAACTATATTTTAGATTTGTCTATGGTCAAAATGTGCTTACCTTCATTACCTTTGTGTTTGAGTTGAAAAGAAAGAAGTCTATATTTTTGGTTATATATTTTTAAAACTTTAAAGATAACATCTATTATTAGTATTATCATTTTTAGTGTGTGAGGGTTGGAGGTTGTATATGTGTGTTGCCGGGGGGGGGGGTGGTGGGGGTGGGGGAGGGTGGGGACCAGCATTATTGCATTCCTGTGGAGGTTGTAGGCAAGCTTGTGGGTGTCAGAGTCCTCCTACTACCATGTTAGACTTTGGGGTTGAACTCAGGCTGTCAGTCTTGGTGGCAAGTACCCTTATCTGTTGAGACATTTTGATGTCTCAGCCCTCAAATATCTTAAAATGACTTCTACCTCACATCTACTCCCTTACCAATCTGATGGGAGATGTCATTCTGTAATGATATTTCTCTTATTGGTTAATGAATAAAGCACTGTTGGCCAATAGGAAAGCAAGACAGGCAGGACTAGGAGACAGAGGAGAGAGGAAGAAGTAGGGAGGAGATTCAAGATGGAGGATTGAGAGAGAAGAATGCCGGGCCTCTCCGGTAAGATAAGACCATTTGGAAATACTTAGATTAATAGAAATGGGTTAATATTTAAGATAGTACTAGCTAATAAGAAATTCTAGTAATAGGCCAACAGAATTATATCTAATATAGTCTCTGTGTGTTATTTGGGGCTGGCACGGTAGAGGGCCAAGACCTGCGGGAAAAACTACTCATAATAAAATGGCATCCAACGTGGACCAAAGAACTTCCACTTAAAACGTAACAAAAGTTTAAGAAAGGGTTTTAAGAACAAAAGAACAGACACAAGCAAGGCTTTTTAGTAACAGCATATTTCTTAGTTTGACACTGTTTTGCTAGAGAGAAACAGAAATTTGTACGGCTCCTTTAAGGGAGATTTCCTGACTCAGCATAAGTGGCAAAAAAAAAAAAAAAAAAAAAAAAAAAAGGGCAAGGTTTCTAAAGAGCTCTGCTAACAACTTAATGGTGTGTATGAGAGCTGGAAATGGCAGTGGCCACATCTCCAAGCCAGCAGCATGCTGCTGGATGACAGCATAGACAAAGGTAGAGAACACATCTCTCAGTTCTGGTGGTAAAGGCACCCTTTACCGTCTTTGATAGACCTGGGCCAATAGAGCTGTGACTTTCATTTTAACAATGTTTTTTAGCAGATAAAAGACTCATGGCCAGAAAAAGATAAAGATTTACAGTAAAGGCAGATTCAGATTAAGAAAAATCTCTAAAGGCTTTCAGTGTGTTTTAAAATATATGTAGGATGGGGAGAGAAAAAGAAACAGGATAAAATGGTTTAGAAAAGAATAATAAAAAGAAAAAGAGTAGCTGGGTGTGGTGGCACACACCTTTAATACCAGCACTCTGGGGACACAGGCAAGCAGACCTCTGTGTTTTCAAAGTAAACCTGGTATACAGAGTTAATTCCAGGACAGACAAAAAAATAAAAAAATAAAAGTAGAAGAAATAAATTTTAAAAAAGCCACATGAAGATGGAAAGCACACAAAGAATCGGAATACTGTATGCTATGATATGTTCTTTAAATTGCTCAATCACTAAGGAATAATTGCTATAATACACTTGATTATCAATGCTTCTAAATTAATCCAATTTATATACTTTAAAAACGCTTTGACTTCAAATTTTAAGTCCAAGGGCAGGTGACTGGGGAAAAGGATTTCTACTTTTGTTTCCACAGAAAATAAAAAGCTATGGATTCCTTCCAGATTAACATGGTTTGATTAAGCAAGAACCCCTGAAGCAGTGTCCCAGACGATCCACCATTCAAAACACCTTGGACAAGGCAGCCTTCCAAACTACAGCCAGGATTTCTGCATCTTCTTAGGATTCCCCATGACAATGCCCCCTACCAGCAGGAAGCAGTTTGGAAAGAACCCACACCCAAATTCCCAAATATTGTCTATAAATGTTTGTTTTCATTTAAATGGGATTGGTTATAAATGGTTAATGACCACAACCAATCTCTTTAAATGTAAAACGGGGATTATGGTATAGATATGAATACTTTGTTTTGGAATGGATTTTCCTTTATTGATATAATTTAAGGTCAATTTTGTGATATGTATATTTCTCCTCCTGTTTAGGCATTGTGTTTATATAGCTCATTTAGAAATATAATGTATAATTTAGCACAGATTATAGATAGTTACCTATGATAGTCAAAACTTAGAGTTAAGTTAGTTAGAATTTCAAGATGTATTTGAGATGGATAGGCATTCTTCAAACCTTTCAAAGACCTACAGAATATGGCATTTAAAATGGTTTAGGGTTTTTCTTAACAGTGATGCACAACTGCTCCTGGAAACACCACCTGCATCAGAAAGGAAGATGGACATTGAAGAAACTTTATGGAGTTTGCTTCCAACTCCATATGCAAGACTAGCCATTTGGGCAAGATACTGCTCTTGTCTGGACTGTTTGACTTTATGCTGTATAAATTGGACATGCATGGCTCACAGAAAAGTGACTGCTAATAAAAGATGGACATTGATACAGGGTTCCTGCTTCATGGAAGAGTCTTTCAGACTTTCTGTAGGACACAGAGAATAGTGACTGACAAACTGCCAATAGAGGTAGACAGTGTAAAGTTTCCTGCTTTGCTGAGGAGTCTAACAGACACACTATGGCCTATGGGCTGAAGATGGAACATTACAGAAGAACTTCAGGTGACTGGCAGGGTGAGTTGCCTCTGTTATTTCTAGAGTTTATATATCATCCTTTTGTGGTCTTTGATGGAGTCGAAGACAGAGTTAAGGTTATAGTTTTCCTAAGTTAGAATTAAAGTTAAGTTACATAAAGGACTTTAGACTCACAAAGATAAGATAGATGATAAAATATTTTCTTTAAATCTTGCTAAATGTTAATGGACTGAACATTGTTTAACTATGATTCTTATTTGATAATTGTTTTGTTATATATTTTACTATATTAAAGTTAAAACCCTTCTTTTTATTTTAGACAGAAAATAGGAGATGATGGGAGATGTCATTCTGTAAATATGTTTCTCTTATTGGTTAATGAATAAAGCACTGTTGGCCAATAGGAAAGCAAGATAGGCAGGACTAGAAGACAAGGATGATTCAAGGAAGTAGTAGACAGGCAGGACTAGGAGATGGGGAGAGAGGAAAAAGGGAGGAATTTCAAGATGTAGGACCAACAGGGTAGAATTCTGGGCCCTCTCTCTGGTGCGTTTCTGGAACCAGGCTGGAGGGAAAAATACTTATAACTCCAATCCCTCTTGGCTCATTCAGAATACACACACACACACACACACACACACACACACACACACACATACATGTGTGTGTGATGATAACAAACAAAGCCATCTCAATGAGAATTGCAATGGTTGTATAACAAAGTTATAGTTCATTAACTTTAAAGTCAACCTAGGTGTCCACCAGTAGACAAATAAGTAAAGAAACTGCAGCATAAATGAACAATGAAGACTTTCATTAGATTTTCTTCATTTCCAACTTACCTCTTCCCTATTTTATGCCAATTTCACCCTCTCTGTTTTGTCAAATCTTTCTATGTCTACATCTATAATTATTGTCTATATTTTTTCTGCATGCTTTCTCTAACTAAATGATTTTTCTTTAATTTTGGGGGTTTTGAGACAGGGTTTCCCTATGTAGTCCTAGCTCTCCTGCAACTTTCTCTGTAGACCAGGCTGGTCTCAAACTTACAAAGATCCACTTGCCTCTGAATCTTAAGGGCCTGGCTTAACTAAATGATTTTTAAACATAATAATATGGGTACTTCTAGTGAGTTCAGTCCTAAGCATTAAGGGTTTGATATCCGGTTTTGAACTAATTGTTTAAAAGTACACGTTATTTACTTATCTATCTATTTATTAGTGTAGTGTGTGTGTTTGTGTGTGTGTGTGTGCATGCATGTGAGTCCCAGGCACCCAACTCAGGTTGTCAGGCTTGGCAGTGGGCACTTTGCCTACTGAGTCCTCTCACCAATCTCCATAAACTGATTTTGCTAAGCCAAAATCTTATTGCAAATATATATTGACAGAAGCATAATGGAAAACACCAAAGCAGAGTTGAGGCATTGGTGCTGAAGGGATAAACTCCTCTCCGAAGGACTAAGGCATCTCTGACCCTGTCTCTACTCCAGGGAGAGAAGAGACTTGAAAAAGTTTAATTTTTAATTTTTATGTCATCTTAACTTTAGGACGAAAACCTTGAGCTTTTTCACAGGCAGGGTGGAGAGGCCACAGAGAATTAGACATTAAACTAAAGGCAAAGAAAGGCACGTTCGTTGAATAACAGTCATAAAAACAAACAAAACAAAGTATTGAGAAAGAAGGGATAGAATATTTTTGGAAAAGTGCAAGGATTCATGGGATGAACACAGACACCTTTTCTTGAGAGCAAGAACTAAAGGAGAAAATGGCAGATGGAGATGAGAAGGTGGGGGAGATAGCTGTGAGGGGTTCTGTTATCTCTTGCTACAAAAGATATAATACATTTGTACACTCAACACAAGGGAGGAAGACATAGGGTGAAGGTCTTACATAGACTGTAAATAATAATACTGATGATGATAAAAAGCTGCTTGGATAAAGTGATGGGAAACTAACCAAGCATGGGTATAAGATTTGTGGCTCAGCCTTGAGGTCCCTGGGGAGATTAGATGCCAGGGGTTTATAGTAATTGCTTTTAACACTGTTAAAAGCATTGGTGTGAAGAGAGGAATCTGCAGTGTGTAGAATGTCACTGTCTCCACATTGCTGGCTTAGGCACAGGAAGGACACAGAAAGGAGGGCTCCTGCACACCAGACGGCACAGCATGAGGACTCTGTTGTAAACTTTGACTCTGAGGAGTTCCACAAGTGAAACTATCCCAGTTACTGTTGTAAGGATTCAGGCATTGTGCTGGCCTGCCCCTATCACCTGGCAGGATGCACTCAGGCAGTACCCTGGTCAGCCCAGGGTTCCATGAGTACCAGTCTGCACACAGGTGCAAAGCACCCCTTTAAAAGTCAGATCCTATCCACTTCTACTCTTTTCCCTCTCTATTTCCCGCTGTTCCCCTGGAGCAGTCAGAGCTTTTTCTGTCTCCCTCTTCTTTTCTGTCCTTTCTCTGTCTCTGTGTCTCTTTATCTCCTTTCTTCCCCCATTTCCCTTTCTAATAGAAAAACTTCACACTTAAGTGATATGTACCTGGCATGTTTGTCCCCAACCTCCATCACCCTCGCTTGCCGTGGAGTCCTCCAAGTTTCCCCTCACGCTTTATCATAACAACTGCAATATGGGAAACTGTGCACCTGGTATCCTGGAGGTCACAAGGCAACTGAAGAATTGTTGGTAAAGGTGATGGCATTCAGCAATAACTGTGTGTGTGCAGGCAACCATGATTCTCACGTAGAGCTTCCAGTGCTTTTTATTTCATACTGTGCAGAATTATTTGGTTCTTAAGTTGCAGAAGTAAATCGGGTCCTGATGGACTTTACTCTTTGTGCCAGTATGTTAGGAAAAATTCTCAGTTTGCTCATTTCAAAAGATGAGTTAAAAATAATGCTTAAGGATATATGAAAATTAAATAAGATCCTCACACTTCGCCCATTGCAGTTACACGGATCTCAGCGTATTTATCTATTCATTTAAAACATACGATTTTTCACACAAATTTGAACTCTTAAAAAATTTATTTATTATCCCTGCAGACCAGAAGAGGGCACCAGATCTCATTGCAGATGGCTGTGAGCCACCATGTGGTTGCTGGGGATTGAATTCATGTTCTCCAGCCCCAGGTTTGAACTCCTAATTCTGTTATGCATAGCTATGGGATTCTCATGTCATTACTATTACTTGTATGCATTTGGCTTATATAATGCATTACCTCCAAGGGTTCAGTTCTGACTGCTTTTTGCAGATAGTTACAATGCACACCCACAGAGACAAGGGTATGAATTCTGACTCCATACAGTGGGTTGGAAGACATTGTATCTGAATCTTTGAGCCAGCCATGACAAAATCCTTGCCTACAGAAAGCAAGGTGAATGTGAAGATTTGGGAGACATTTGTGACTGAGCTTAGTTTTATAGTTTGCTGTAATGGATGGCTTAAGACCAGTTTTTAGAATTGATTTTCATATTTGTAAACTCTTACATGGCTGTTAGGAGGCTTGTGATAGCTGGGAAAATACTGTAAAGTATAAACATTGCCGTAAAGGAGGGCAGGACTTCTAACACATAATTAGTAGAGTCAACAGGAATTGCTTCTAGATACTTCAGTGCAAGGCTCTACATGTTGTTTTTTTATTTTATTTTAAATTTTTAAAAAATAAAATAATGTAATTTTCCATGTCTCCACTGAGTACAGGAGCCTGTTATTCTTTCTCTCACAGAGATGTCATGTCAAACAGGCAGATGTTAGTTTACTTTGCTATTGAGATTGCATTTCTACAAAGGCCTCATAGTCTCACGTTAGTTAAACCTGAGGGCACAGTCACATTCTCCCTCCCTGACCTCTCTCCTCTCCAACAGCTTCTGCACTATTGACCAGTTTTCTCCCTTGGAATCCCCCCCCCCTTTTTTTTTTTAAATTTTGGCTTATGTCATTCTGCTCTTCTATCACAATTAAAGTTGGGAAGCCTGGAATCAGAAGGTACATACAATGATTACAGTGATTAGAATAGTGACAAGTGTAACAAAAGCCTGAAAATGGGATTTTGTAATCTACAGGATGAAAATGATAGAGAATACAGAATTCAGTCTAAGTTTTTAGCTAAGACTCTCTACTATATTTCAAAATTATAAGTGTAATGGACTACCTCTTACAATGTGATTATGGTGACTGTGAGACAAATAAGATAAATGCCCATGTTTAACATCTCAGGGGAGGAAGGTGGGAAAGACAGAGATGGCCTGACAGTTGTCTTCAATTATGCAAATGTCTTATGTGTGAAAGAATGACAGTCTTGTTTGTCCCTCGCTGGTCTGTGTGAGGAGAACTTAATGGACCTAAGTTTTCATTATGAATACAAAAATGCAAGTAAATGAGTTTTTCTGAGACGGAACAAGGAAGTGACCCTCCTATTTTGTATTGGTGGCAATCAATACAAAATGAGCCCGAGAGAACAGGACCTCACACTTTTTTTCCCAGGGTGCTGTTCCCACCCCATTCTTCAATACTAGGCCAACATTTCTCCTCCACTTTTCCTGCGAGCTTTGTGCAGGAACCTCTTAGTTGTTCTTAACTTCAACTACTGATCTTAGACTTGTGATTTTCAAATATCCATGTCAAAGCCCTGCCTTTCCAGTAGCTCTTCAATTCCAATAACTGAATATATGCATTGGGATACTTACCACTACATCTCATCTGCAAGTTGCCTCCCCCACCTTAAAAAAATTATTTCTTTTACATTTTAACCACAGTTTCCATTTTGTCCTCTCCTCTCATTTGCTCCATCACTTCCCTCTGCCCTCCTCAATCCACTCCTCCTCTGTTTTTGTTCAGAAAGGGGCAGGCCTTCCAGGAATATCAACAAAACATTGTATATCAAGTTGCAATAAGACTCATCTCCTCTTCTTGTATTAAGGCTGGGCAAGGCAATCCAATATGGGGAATGGTTTCCCAAGAGCCAGCCAAAGACTAAAGGACAACCCCTGCTGTCATTGTTATTAGTCCCACAAATAGACCATGCTATACAACTGTCACTTATCAGTAAAGGGCTTAGGTCAGTCCCATGCAGGCTCCCTGGCTGTTGGCTCAGACTCTGCAAGTTTTTTATGAGTCAGGTTAGTTGTTTTTATGTATTTTTCTGTGATGTCGTTGACTCCTCTGGCTCCTACAATACTTCTTCCCTCTCTTCAAAAGGATTCCCCAAGCTTGGCCCAATGTTTGGCTGTGGATCTCTGCATCTGTTTCTATCAGTTACTGTATAAAGGCTCTCTGATGACAATTAGGGTAGTCACCAAACTGATCACAATAGAAGGACAGTTCAGGCTATTGCTAGGAATCTTAGCTGGGGTCTTCCTTGTAGATTCGTGGGAGTTTCTCTTGCATCAGGTTTCTATCTGTCCCTGAAAAGCACCCCCTTTCTAATCATCTCTTTCAGTAGAAGGCAGAATGGATTTCCTTTTTTAAGCTCTCATTTCATAAGCATTCCCGTCGTCTCTGGGTAAGTACCTCTTTCATCTTTGAACCTTTCATGTACTCCAGACCCTATGTTCAAACTGCCATTAATATGCTAATATTTCTCTTCAGAATTTTTGAGTATTCTTTTTCTACCCCTACTGGCTTCTCTCTGGCAGGTCTTTTCTCCCCTCCTTACCTTCCTGTCTTCTTCCCTCCCACTCCTTCTCAACTCTTCTTATCTCTTCTTCCTTTTATTTCCTCTCTTCCCTATTATCCTCAAGTTCTGACACATACTAAGCAAGTATTCTATCCCTATGCTCCACACGCATTTCCTCTGTGGCAGCTCTGAATTTTTAACAGATGAACAAATTATTTTTAAGCTGTCACCTAGAAGCCACAACCAAGAAGTCTAACTAACACAGCTGCCTAAACATGACCTTAGTAGCAACTCACTGATAGACATGTTAACATAGAAGGGGAGAGAGCTCAAGAGGCTTCAACCCTAGACAAAGAACAGGCAACTAAGGAATGCTGAGGCCAGGAGAAATAGTCTTCCCCAGGGAATTGCACACCAATAGCCTATACAATGCCAAATTGTCAGCATTGAAAACATGTGTAAAAGTAACATTGTACAGACTGAGCAGGTTGTATGTAGGAACACACACACACACACACACACACATCACACAGCAACAATTAAAGAAAAAGAGGCCATGAATTTGAAATGGAGCAGGAGGGTGAATGCTGCACATGGAAAGGTTTAGAGGGAGGAAAGGGAAGTGCAAAGTGATGTAATTATAATTTCAGTACATAAAAAATTGAAAAAAAAAAAAAGATTTTTCTCCTTCCATTGAAAGATGTTCTTGAAACATAGTTACTTAGAATCTCTTAAAACACTAACTTCTTGAGCTGGGGACTCAGCTCCATTGATGGATTACTTGCTTAGCAAGATGAAATCCTGGTTGCCTAGCAAGACATAACTCAAGCATGATGGAGCCCACCTGTAATCCCAGCACTTACAAAGTAAGGCGAGAGGGTCAATAACATTTATGCACCACAGCGTGGTATAGTACTAACTTCTGTGAATTTAGCAGCAAGTTAAGTGCTCTTGTGGAAAGAACTTGGCTCTTCTTAAGCTAAAAGGCAGCATAGCAATTTTCACTGTGTTATCTGCTCAGGGCAGTTGAGTCACAAATGTGTCATGATGTGATCCACATTGAGGACAATTGGTGTCCTTCTTAAAAGAAACATTGATGTTGTATTCGTAAGTAAGCTTCTATGTGTGTCCCATGTGCACTGAATTACTGTAACATCTTGTGTTTCAAGTTCTACAGCAGTAAATTAGGAAAATCAAGTGTTTATTTCATAGAATTTAGTTAAGAATTAAATTAATGATCACCAAACTTATGGAATACTGTTTTCAAGTGGGCTTCACTTTTTCTTTTTGAGATGTAGTCTCATGTTGCTCAGGCTGGCCTTGAACTTGTTATGTAGACAAAGATGGGCTTGTAGCTCTGAGCTTCCTACCTCTCCCCACTAAAGGCTGAGGTAGGAGGCACCCGGACTCCAGCATGTCACTGTGTTGATGGACTCATTGATGTAGACCATAACCTATTACTATAACATATTATTATGAAAATAAGTACATTCTTGCTGATCAGTTGTGGCATAATGCTGCTTTCATGTATTTGTATTTTGATTAAGTAGAAAGTGTGAAAAAAAAGTGGAAAGTCTGTCAACAAGTCAGGGTAAAAACAACTAACCATTAGACCATGAAGGAATTGATGCTGCCAGACCATCATACTGAAACATGAACAGAGCAGAGACCAAAGGGGGCTTAGGCAAATGAGCCAGCAGTTCCCAGAAGTGCCTACCAGTTATCAGGGAATTGTTTACAGCTTGGGAAAGTTCACACAGAGTTAAAGTGAGGAATGTGTAATAGTTTTTAGATACCGTGCAGTCTTCAATTTGCATTTGAGGAACTGAGCTGAGGTGTGCCAACTCTGTATCCTATTTGAGCAGCAGAGGAAGTCCAGCAGGGTGATTTTCAGCAGAAAGGAGAAGTAACTCAGCTAATAAGTAGAGGAAAAGGTGGACAGCATTCACCAACAGCTTTTACTAACAGCCACTTCCAGCTCTGCTACGTGATATGGAGCCAGTGTACATTTCTATAATTAAAAAAGGTTTTAGAAACCAGATTTGTAAAATTTTCTTATTGGAGATGGTGGTAAGTTTACATGACTATCAAACCTATGATTTAAAACATTTTGAAAATTCAAATAAAAACTATTAGTATTGCCTTATTTAATTAAAATGTTCTAGAAATAATGAGTAGAGCTTTGTATCATAATCGTGGCTACTTTGCATGTTTTTTTTTCTTTAAGAAAAAAACCACACAAATGAGTGACAACTTCTTATACATCAGTGATGTTTACAAAGTGTCTCATTTTCTTAATGCAGTATTTTCAACTCAAATAAGCTGCTATGTAACATGACTTCCTGAGTGCTATTTTGTGCTCTAATTTGTTATCAATGACTTGGGCGAAATCTCTGACCATCTGCATGGGACTGTAGGGAATGATAAACAACCAAGACATGATATAGCAATGCCCCTAGCTCCTCATGATGTTCCTGGAGCCAATCCAGCTACATTTTCTTGCCCCCAGATATCACACCGAGGGATAGATAATGGAGAAGGCAATGATTATCCTACTGTGCCAATAATGCAGGCAGAGAAGGCCAAGTCCCAATTTCATTCTAAGGCCTTGGGTTCAGTATCAGATTGGGAAGGTTTGATTGGCACTGTTTCCTCTAGGCACCCCTCTCCTTTGGAGATGGTATCTGACATCTATAGTAGGAACTTAAATCTTAATTGGGTTGGAAGAAACAGAGATTCTTGTATTGTTTAAACTAAGGGATTGGTTTCACAGTGGAGACATGAATTTTTTTAGATTGTATTTATTTGTTATATTTACAGAGATCATCATGCATGTATTTCTGCAGGCTCAGATCTCATTATAGATGGTTGCGAGACACCATGTGGTTGCTGGCAATTGAACACAGGTCCTCTGGAAGAGTAGTCAGTGCTCTTAATCTCTGAGCTATCTCTCCACCCCTAAGTCATAAGTTTTTCACAGCTGTGACAGAACCAACTGAAGGGAGGGCAGGTTTATTTTGGCTTTGGAGGGCTTCTGTCCACCATGATGGATAATGCATAGCATGGGAGCAGCTTCCTTAATGGTGGCAGTGACAGTAGCTTGTGTTGGAATTCTTCTAATATCACAATGGACCAGAAAATGCAGTAGGCTAGAATCAGGATTGAGTGTCACCTTCCAAGGCCAGCCTTCTGTAACCTACCAGCTTGGGTGTATCTCCTTTTTATTTAAAGATCTGTTATTTTTATTTTTATCTACATGGGTGTGTATACAATATACATACCAACAGCAGCCAGGGGAAGGCACCAGATTCCCTGAAGCTGGAATTATTCCTCCCTGACTTGAGTGCTGGGAACTGAACTTTGGTCTGGAAAAGTAGCGAGTGCTGAACCACCTTCTCAGCCTCAAGTTCTGCCTCTTTAGAGCTCAGCATCCTTTCAAATAACATTACAGTCTTGGATTCAAAGGTTTTGGGAATAAACCCATGGGATACATTTCAGGCTTGAACTGTAACAGTAGGAGAGGCTATTTTAAAGGCTTCCTTTAATTTTTCATTTTTCTTGAGACAGGCTCTTGCTGGGTGGCTCAGGCTGACAAAGAATTTACAACCCCCCTATTCCAGTCTTCTAAACTCTGGGATTATAGGGACATGTTGCCATGCATAGCTTTGAGAATTTTCTTAGGAATCTGTTGGGGACCATCAACATTCTCACTACCTCAGGCCTCTGAGATAGAAAATTACTGCCTCTTAAGAAGTAAGTAGAATGTTCAGCAGAGCATTCCTAGATACAGGCTTTTGGTTTTACAAGAAGTTAAAGAGTAGCTCAGGATATTCTTCCTGTTGTATCTTTAAAACCAGTTAAAGAATAACTCAGGATATTCCTCTGGCTGTAGCTTCACAGCCAGTTGAAGAATAGCTCAGGATATTCCTCCTGCTACAGTTTTACGGCCAGTTAAAGATTAGTTCAAGGCATTCCTTCTACTGACCCTTTCATCTTGCCTACATGCAGACCCTGCTCACATCCTGCCTGTGGCCTTTATAAGCCTCCCCTGAGAAAATAAAATTTGGCAGTTTGATCACAACATCGACTTGCTACCATTCTTCTTATCTCTTGTCCTTCGATTCCCTCTAAGTGTTTCCCAGTTCATCGTTGGCTGCCCTACGGGTCAGGGCAGAAATCTCCTTGGGCTTGTAGAATATATTGTGTTATCTCCAACTTTTGTGTTGGAATATATAGGCTTAAGAATGTCGAGAATAGATCTCCATTAGTTTTAAGATTGGCTATATTTTCCCAAATATCTCTCACGAAGGAGAGTCGAAATGTTAGGATGTAGCTTTTAGGATAATTCTTCCTCTATGAAGCATCATTTCTCTGTCCTACCCATTGTTTTCTAATTTAGGAGACTAACTTCCTTTGAAGGCAAAAGACACAGTTTTCCTTCAAGACTTTTTGTGTTTTCTGAACTTTCTTTATGATTTTTGCTGAACAGAAGTGACTAAGTTGATAATATTAAATGCAAATCCCAGAGTCAGGATCTTCTCTTTATTTTCTGAGACATCATAAAGATTTGTCTTATATCCACTTGAAGATCTCTTAGGGATGAGTCTTAAGACCAAAAAATTCAAACTAGACATACTTATATGCAGGGAATTTTAGTGTTATTAGGCCAAATTTTTATCATCCACATGCCTCAATAAAAAAGGTAAGCAAAAGATAGTACATACTCATTTGCCTTTACAGCATAGATACAGTCAGAGAGGTATATGCTGGCTGTCAGATGCAGCAGGTAGCTAGCTCCTACAAATACATGACATTTAACTTCATAGATACATAGAGGCTTTAGGGTTATTTACAAGAGAGTGGTTCTAGAAGCTCCAAAGTATTGTATACTACCATTGCTCTTTAGTTGCCACCAGAAAATGATGGTAAGTCCTTATTGCAAACATAAGCTGTCCCTTCAGATGGCTTTGAGGTTTAGGGTCTCTCACGCCTGGTCTCTTATTTGTAGCACTTTGATCCTCATACTTGAGTGTACACCAGACAGACATACACAAGTTAAAAGCCAGACAGCTAGATTCATTTCCAGACTTTCGGAGCCAGTCATCTCAGATCCCTTGATTTGTTTATTCAATGAATTTCCAGATGCAGATTTCATGTTTTCCTTAAAGAGCCATTTAAAAGTAAGTTGCCTTATTCTATACTAACTTGTTGAAAAATTTGAAGTTTAATCCAAGAGAGTTTTCTATTCTAACAAAGAAGCTGCTCACTTTGTAACTATTATCTAACAAAGAAGCTGCTCACTTTGTAACCAGTTTTCCCTAATTGCTTTTTAAAATTCTCTCCCCCTCTTTTCTTTTCCACCCCTCTCTCTTCTTCTCTCCCCCAGCCTCTCTCTTACTATGTGTATATACATACATATATACATACATACATACATATATACATACATACATACATACATACAGCCAGGGTTGGGTAACTTCTATTTTACAATCATCATGTATACTCTTTAAAATTCTCTCATACTGGGACCTCCAGAGGGATCTGGAAAATGGAGTTTTTCCTTTGAAGGTCTCAGGTGAGTCTAACAGGCAGCTCAGGTTGGGAATGTGGTTGTGAAATGCTGTTTCAGGTCCATTTTAGTGCCACTGGGTAGATTGTGAGGCTTTACAATCCTAACCGAAGCAAGATGCATGGAATCATTTATGGTGATTTTATGGCTTGTAATTCATTGTTTTCTTTTTATTATTTATCCATGTTTTCTCCATTGTCACCATCTTGGAGTATGGCAAGCATTTTAACTTGGTTACATCTGGAGAGATGTCAGTGCCTAGGTTTTTCGAAAGAATTTCCAAAATAGAGATGGCAAAATTCATAAGGCAAGGTTCAGAAAGGCTGCTTAAAAATGAAGCAGTAAAAATTAATGGCTTTAATAATGTTTGTTGGGAAAGCTCAGTATAATGCCTCAAATAAATCTAAATTTAAGGAGCCAGCAATGTGCCTCAGTGGTACATTATTCAACCTGGGCAAGGCCCTGAATTTTGTCTGCTGGACTGGAAAAAAGTTATTCATCTTCATGTGGAAGAAAGGTCTCAGTAGAATGTCTTAAGTAAAATCTGTCTAAAACACAGATGCACCTGTGTTATGGCATCTTCAGTTCTACACATACCTGGAAGAGAGTCAAGGTAATAAAGAGTTTCCTGTTTGGATACTTCTTTCATCTGTGCTGGAAAACACTGGATGGTACAGATCATCCAAGTGAAGTGAACAAATGAAAACTCATTTATCTGTTGAAGAGGCATTTTAATGTATGACTAAATTAGATACTAGTGTTTATATTGATCCAAACCTGAGGATTATTACAGAAGACTTCATGTGAATACAACTATTCTGCAATGGTTGTAAGGAAGAGGAAACATAGATATGGTAATTTGAGTTGAGGAAATGTCCAGGCTAGTGATAAAAATCACAGTTATAAATGATTTGGTAGCTGTCTTATCGACCAAGTCACAACAGTGCTCATTTTCTGTTTGGCTGAATATATAGTATATCTAAATGCAGTGTACATAACTGTGTTAGAAATGGATTTATGGGACAGGTTGTTTGTTTTGCTATTTAGGGAGAAAAATTTCATATTCTCCAAATTCATCAAAGGAAACATGCATTTGAAAATAGATATACTCCTGAATATATGCTGTTTTTGAATGAAAGAAGTAGCTAAACTTCATGGAATTATTTTTCCTGTTAAAATTTTCACTTTGCTTTGAGTATTTAGCAAACTTAGAAATTACAGAAAAGGAAAGAAAATAAATGTTACCTAGTATAAAGATACGAATTGCATGAAGACAGGCTGATATATCTCAAAAAAACATCTTATATTTACTTTTGCCTGAGGTTTTGTGAGATTACAAAATTTCCCACTGAGATATTCAAATTGACTTCTGCATGTTTTGGAAGCAAATAACTATCTACATTTGTTTGTACTTTTTTGAAAGCATAGCTTAAATAGCTGTTCTACAGAATACATGCGATTTCAAAAATTTGTAGGACCAACTTAGCCAGATTAGAAAGCATAATTGACTAATGTCAATGCAGGATGTTCAGATTATATGAAATCACTTACCAGTCAGATATAATCAGCATTCTTGATGACACCACCACTCCACAATTTTATAATTGTGAGCAATTATAAAACAACAATAACAAAGCTCCAACTAAGAACAATCTGTAGCTGTGCTCCAAAGGATGGCCTCATGCCCATATAATACTAACTGGACTTACACAGAGGCAGGGGGGTTAACATGTGAGGGAGAAAGGGTAGGATTGGATAGTGATGTGATCATATGAACATTGTATATATGAATTAAATTCTTGAGGAACAGAAAGTGAAATAGCAAGGCATATCCTTAAACATATATAGGCATATAAAGGCCATTTTAATAATCCTTTTGATTTATCTATTTTAAATGTCTTATCTCAGTATCTTCATTGTTTCTAGTCATTCAAAATAAAATACTGTGATCAATGCTGAAGGAATGTATGAATAACACTAACCATTTTAAAATGTAGTATTGCAAATGATTTTACTTCTATTGGTGGAGAAATATTTGTGAAATAAAGAATCGTGGCTTGCATCTGAGTCTGTACACAGGGAATGTAATAGGTGCCATCATTCATTCTAATGAAGAGATCAGTTCTATGCATCATGGGGCAGAAAATGTGCTCATTTGCTATATGCACAGCTTGTTCTTCTCCTGCTATTACATAAGCAAAGAGAAGACCGCTTCACTTTTCCAGTGTTTAACCATCTCAGGTGGAGAGAGACTACAACATGGCTTCTGACTCTCTTGGGTACTCTCCCATGTACTGTGCCTCTGGAAGGTTAGCAAGCTATTTACATCTGTGATCTCTACCAACTCAGCTCCTGTCTTATTTTGTTTGCTTGTTTGTTTATTTGTTTGAAGCAGAATATCATTAAGTTCCTGTTGGCCCTGGACAGTCTAGGTAGCCAAAGCTAGCCTTGAATTGTTTGATCTTCCTGCCTCCACTTCCAGAGTCCTAGGATTACAGGTATGCCCCAAGACACTTCTTTTATCTGTTATTAAAATGAGCTAGTTAAAGGGTGCTCTTGATGCCCCAAAGAGTGAGCAAATCAAAGACCACAGTACTAGGAAGAGAATAAAACTTTGAGCTTTCTTTGGCACTTAGGAATGAATGTTTCCCATTGTATCACATAGGATAACCTCTCTAATCTCAACACTACAGATGGAACATATTATCTTTTACCCATTATGGTGGTTTGGATGAAAACAAATACTTTGTCCCTAGTTGCTGGAACTATTTGGAAAGGATTAGAAGTGGTGTAATTATTGGAGGAGGTGTGTCACTTTGGTGGGCTTTGATATTTCAAAAGCCCATGCCATTTCTAGTCTCTCTCTCTCTCTCTCTCTCTCTCTCTCTCTCTCTCTCTCTCTCTCTCTCTCTCTCTCTCTCTCTCTCTGTCTCACATATTCCATCCTGGTTGTGTTGTATTATGTGAGCTCTCAGCTACTGCTCCAACACCTTGCCTTCCTGCCTGCTGCACTGCTCCCTTACTCCCATCACAATGGTCATAGAATCACCTTTTCAAACTGTGAGTCCCAAGTAAATTCTTCTGTAAGCTGCCTTGGTCATGGTGTCTATAACAGTAATAGGAAGTTCCTAAAACAGTCATGGGAAAAAACTCTGACAACAACAGATGGTCAGTCCCTTGTGTACCATGGAAAGATTACAGTCTACCACTAACTGGATACAAACCTAGCATCAACAGGTGAAAAATATAAAGAGCAAGAGTTAAGGAACCCTTTCAGAACTAGAGACTAAGAAAGAGAACAAAATCACCACAGGAAATAATATGCCCAAGGAAGTACAGATGGCACTACATATTGGTGTTTTAACAGTCTTCACTGAGCAGATGGTGGAAGGTCATCTAGGTGATGAGTGAGTCCATGAAAAAAAATCTTCTCAATGACTGATACTTATTTAAAATGTACTGTAAAAATAATTTTATAGATCTAGTGAGATGTCTTAGCCAGTAAGGGCACTTATTGCCAAACCTGACAACCTGAATTTAAATTCCAGGACCCACATACCAGAAAGACAGAAAGGACTCATGCAAGTTTGCAAGTTGTTCTCTAACTGTCACATGTACATTGTGGCATACATGTAACATATAACACACACACGCATGCACGCACTCATGCATGCACACATGCACACACGTGTGTGCTCAAACTGAAGAGTTTGTATTATATACAACTCACCATCTAGTGTACAACTACTCACTAAAGTGTTATTTTACTTCAAAATTTTTACCTGCATCACATTTGTCCTGGCTTTTATATCTCTACTTTACCTAATTATGCATATGTAAAATTGGTAAGTACCAAAAGTTTTGTGATGTCCCTCCTTTAGGCTCATGCTCAACTGCCTTGCTTGTCTATGTCTGTAGTTGAATGAGCTATTGCAGAGGGAAATTATATTTCATACACACTGCAGTCTCCATACTTACAGGCATGAACCCAGACAGGATTTCAACACTATTTTCTATCTTACCCTAATTTGCCCTTGCTATTATCCTTTATAAAAGTACAGAGGAGGTCCATCTAATTTGAAGTTCAGAGACATAGTGAGTACTTTATTAGCCTTGGTATGTCATAAGGAACACTTCTTTATTTCTTAACTTAAATTCAGATTTTATGGATGTTTAACTCAGTAACCAATGTCCTTAATCTGAGAAGATCCTACAAAATCACCAAATAAAACATCCAATTTTTGTAGATCTATATGTATCCATACCTAAGATGTTGTTCTTTACTTGGGGATCAAAGAAAGATATACCCATTTTATCTGACATCCAAATGTTCCCATTTTGGTCATGGTTTAATTTAAATTATATATGTATTTATTATTTATCTGTGGGGCATTTGGTTCTTTCTTCTATGTGGGTCCAAGGGAATGAACTCAGGAAGTCAGGCTTGGCTACAAGTGTCTTAACCCATTGAGGCATCTCATCATCTAGTGCTTTACAAATTCTTATAGAGCTCTGTCTCAGTAATGAATGGCTAGGTATGAAGATCAATTTCAAACAATTCTTACAGACTCTCAGGATCAATATTTAGAAGTTATCTGGGTTAGTTTTATAATTTATTTTTTCCCAAAGCATGTTCTTGTTCTCAAAAAGTTGTCATTTGCTACTATTTGGCTATGTATTTGAGACAGAATTTTACTGTGTAGTCTTGACTGACTTGGCCCTAGGCTCACAGAGAACTATCTGCTTGCCTCTGCCTCCCAAGCACTGGGATTAAGGGTAAGAGCTACCATGCTTGGCCCTCAAACAGCTTAATAAAATGAGAACATGCAAAACACACATGAAAGTTACAGCATAGAATGTTCTGACTCTAAGCAACTCAAGCAAACCAGGTCATTTCCAGGAGTTTCCCCTTTAAAGAAACTATGGAAAGAATTCAGGAGGATTCCTGACTCATTTTACATTGTGCATCCAGTTCTCATTTCCATCCCCATGGTTTGTGCAAGCTTTTCCTCTTAGCATTCACTGGTTATGAAAGCCATTTCAAAAGTACTTCTTGAGCAATACAACAATTGTGGTAAGTATTGGGAGGCAGAAAATGGATGAAAGACAGTGTTATCTTCAAAGACTACAGGGAGAACATAGAACAAATGCACATGAAATTAGGATAACTTGAGTACTAGGTATGTAGTGTTCACTGTAAGAATTTCAAGACAGGAAAGATCATTGTGGGTCATGCTAGCTTAGAAAGGCTTTGGGTTAATGTGAGGTGAAAACTGAAGTGTATCTAAGTCTGAGCATTTGGAGAGGAAAATAAAAAGAAAGAAAAACCACATTTAATGATGGTGTCACTGAGCACTCTTTAGTCTTCTAGGTTGTCTCTTCCTCCTTTCTCTTAATTCTTTTCCACCTCTGCTACTGATGGTGCTCTTTATGTGATATTTAAATATCCTTTCCCAATCCATAATGTTCCAGAAGAGTTGCTGATAGCTCCATTTTAAATACAGCATTCCTACCCAAGGGCTTCACCCCTATATTCCTGGTGTGATGGACTCTAGGATCCCTGTGATCTAGGCCAGTCTAATGATATTCCTTACATGGGATTGTTTTCCAAGTGCTTGTGATCATTTCCTTTCTTTTTCATGCCACTGCTAAGTTTCCCCTGTCTACACAAACTCTCCCCTTTTCAATATACAGAAAATCGGTCTTTAGTTAGAGAAAATGACAACACACAGGAAAAAAAGACAGCCACATCATTTGAGTCTCTCAAATTTCTGGAGCTATCTGGACATCTGGATTTCTACAGTTAATGAACTATTATTTTCTTTTGATTTTTTAAAACAGGGCTTTCCTGTATCTTCCAGGATGTCACTGAACCCTTGACCACTCTGTTTCAGCTTCCTAAGTATTATAAGCATCTGTCAGCATATCTAGCTTGAGGCACCCTTTTCTGTGTCCACATACTTTGAATGAGTGCTCATCAGTTGTAGGTAGGCAAACACAGACAGGAGCAAAATTAAAATGTGGCCTTCTAGCACATATGGGTCCAGAGAAAAATTGAGTCAAAAGGACACAATTGGAATAGTAGAATCGAAAACTATGACACAGAACTGAAGCAGCTTCTGGGGAATGAAATGCTGTGACTTGTTGGAAAATAGACACATTCTACATAGGTGGAAGAGGAGGCAGAAACAGGATTCAGGAAGCTTGTGGGCTCCCAGAAGAAAATGGGTTAGTTGAGTAGAGGAAGTGGCTTTGAATGGGGGCAACAGCCTGGCCAGGATGATTAGGTTTCTGGTAAAGATGCAACTGTATCAGCCCATGATTGTGAACAAGAAAGAAACTGAGCTATGCTTTGTCAGAATTCAAAGAAACTAGACACATATATGAAAAATTTAGCTCCCCAAACTCATCTTTTGCTTCCCTTTCCTCCATTTTCTTTCAATATAAACCATGAGGAGACTTACAGCATAGGACAATGATTCTCAAGACAGGGTATTTAATCTGAAGCATCAATATCATATTGGAGTGCCCCAGAAATTTAAATTCGCAGTCCCAATGCTAGAGTACAGAGGACCCTAGGAATGACCATGGTCTGTGGTTTAACAAGCCTCTTAGTAGATGTAGATTCCTGGTCAGGTCTCAGAACTACAGAGTCAATAATCCCTTTTAGGGAGATTTTATAGTGGGCTAGGTCACCCAGAATTGGATCCTATGACTTCAATTTCTTAAAATTCCATTTTCTTTAAATGTATATAAAAACTGTTGAGCAGTTTGTGCTATCTGCAAGGTGTTGTTAACGATCCGTTTGAAATGTCAGGGAGAAAAATGATGACAGTTAAGCAAAAAAAAAAAAAAAAAAAAAAGATGCATTTTTAGCAGTGAAAAATGTGTTGTGTGTTTTCTCTCACATGTGGAATCTAAATTTTGCAATAACTATGGGTGTGTATGTATGAGTAAGGCAGAAGGATTATTTGGGATGAAGAAGGAGAACAACAAAAGTGGTAAATGATGGAGGAGAATGGGAAAGATTAACATGCACGGAGGGGAACAAACCAGCAGGGCAAATTTGTCTTTAAAAATGAATAAAATGATTAAAGAATATGCTATGGAACTGGCCTTGGGGGTTCTTAAGTTAGGAGGCCAGTAGAATGTCCTGGGAGAAATGACATTTGCAATCAGTCTGCTGAGGGTCAGAGGAGGAAGGTGGTAATCTAGGCCATGTAAAGAAAGGGCCCAGATTCTTTTATGGAATTAGGAAGAAATTAGCACAGATGTGTCACAGCTGATGGTGTGTATCAAAGCTGGAGAGGCAGACTTCACAAAGAGGCCATGTGAGCACTCACAAGTCATTTTAAAGGTTGTACACGTTCCACTGAGGGTAAAGTACAGCCCACCAAAACTTTAACAAGAGGCTTACATGTTCTGATCTTTTTCTACTTTTTTGATGTAATTTTTTATAAAGAGACTTTCTAGCATCACAGATGATGGGCATAATAATATGCCAATTGGACTTCTGATTATTTATAATTGGTCAATAGCAGTATTTTTCCAGAGTGAGGCTGTGACCAAGTATGTGAAAGAGGATATGGTATCCACATGGGGACCAAATGCCAGGAACAGAAAAGGAGGAAGGACTCTGGGGTTGCTTCTTCTTCGTGGTTGTGACTAACTCTGGCCCTGCTTTTGCATGTCTGCAGCAACAGAACTGCAGGTTCACAGGCATCTGCTGCTCCTCTCGCCATCATCTTCCTTCATATCAAGGGGAACCTGGTGTCTATGGCCCATCTGGAAGTATCTTTCCTACACAGGACAGAATTTATTTTCTCTTTTAGGCATCACTGCAACTCCTTTTAGAATGATTCACAAACCTTTCTACCTTTCCTAATCTTGAGAAGATTTTCCATGGTTAATAATTATTTCTTTTATTAATAAATCATATTATATTATCCTGTGTGAATTACATATATATAGTTGCTTGGTAATCCAGGATATATTTCACTAATCACTGGAAAATTATAGTCAGTTGCAACTGTCCTCTGTTTCAATAACATGCATATTATTAGTTTATGTTTTGAGAGTTTTATACATGAGAACTACATATAGATTATTCCTACCTATCCTCCCATCTTCTCTGGTTCACAGTTTCCAAAATTTGTGACCTCTACTTTAATTATTATTGTTACATATACAGACACATATGCACACACACTTATTGAGTCATTTAGTGATGATTTTATGTGCATGTGTCCAGGGCTGATCACTAACATGCCTATGATTAACTGGTAGACAAATTACACTGGAATGTCATTGGAATCTGAAATGGTCTGCTTATAATTGAGCTCATCACACCTTTCTCAAGTCAATTGGTTTCTGATGTCTCTTGCATTTGTCAATATCACTGTCTTTTGTTTCTCAGGTTCCCAAAGTTGCCATGATCTCCAACAGACCTTTGTCTTATTTATCACTAAAATACAACAAATAAAATGCTTCCTATTTGCTTAATGAACTACCTGCATGTCATTCATTGTCATCTACTAATATTATCATTGTATCATACTTAATTCATAGTAAGGTTCTTCTGCCCATACACTAGGTCCCATTGACAGTACATCACCAAGGACATGATGACTTCTATGTGGTTCCTCTAGTCTACTTTATTAAGAAAAATCTTTTCTGCGTTTGGTATTGCACCGAAATGTTTTTATTCTTTAAAGGAATATCATGAACATTCTTATGGGATATAAGATGAGTATTCTCTGGATGATGATGGGTCAAAGGAAGCACACTGCTGACCAATCTCAACTTGTAAGGTAAAAAACTCAAGAAGTTCATGGAGGCTGTTGGGAAGGAGAGATTAGTATAATGGAGCTAAATAACTTGGAATGAGTCTGTATGTTCTCAAAAAATTTTGGAAATTTTTATTAGTGTGTATTATTTTTTCCAACCTACCCACACAAATTCACAAACACTTCAGTGTAAAATATTGTTTGACCTAGTGGTATTGCTCCAAGTTGAAAGCCTGAAATTCCATTTATGCTTCTTTGTATACCTAAAGTTGACTTTGTCTACCTCTAGTTGCACCTCATCTGAAGGGATTTCTGTATCATTTCAGATCAGAACAATATTTTTTTCCTTCAAAATCCTGCAGGATTTCTCCTACACTTAATTTTCCCTGTCTTAAATCTTTGTCTTTTCCACTGTACATTCAATGTCTCCCACTTAGACAATAGACAAGCTAAGGGAAATGTTGTCTCTTGACACTTTTGGTCCTTCTCCTCCAGTATGATATGCTGCTGATTGCAGTTGCTTAAATTGGTTATTTGGTGGCATTACAGAGAAGCAGATAATACCTGTATGTCCTTTGGTCTTACTCTCACTTGTGGAAGTCTAAGTCAAATAAATCTCTTACCCTTGGAAGTGCCTCCCCCACAACACACAAACACAGCAGTGCTTGTGAGATCTAAGACAACCTGTCACTCTGATTCTAGCTGTAAATGTTACCTTTTCTCCTCCAGACACCAGAAAATTAACTTCTATGAGTGCCATTTATTAAGTAATATTAGAAGTAGATTTGGGAAGCAACAACAGAAGGGTTTAGGCTGGACATTCTTAGTTTAGATGAGAAATAATACAAGATTTCAGAAAAGACACATAATCATATTTTAAAAAATCATAAGAAACATACATTCCTATATAAATCACATGATGCCACTTTATTTGCATGGTGTGTGTGTGTGTGTGTGTGTGTGTGTGTGTCTGGGTGTATGTATAATAGACACATGCTTTCCATTGTGCATATTTGTGGGGGTAAGAAAACTTAGGAGAATTAGTTCTGTCCTTCTGTAACATGGGTCTTGGTTATTGAACTCAGGTCTTCAGATTTAGTGGTAAGCACCCTTCTACACTGAGCCATTCTCCTAGCCCCTCACCTTGTGTTTTGAGTCAGCATCTCTATTTGTACCAGGAGCTTACTGACTTGCCTATAATAGCTAACCAGGAAGTTCTTAGAATCCCCTGTCTCTGCCTCCCTAATGTTGATTCTAGGTACATGCTGCTGCCCCTAGCTTTTTGAATATATGTATGCTGTGGATTGGAATTCAGATCTTGCAATTACCACAGGCACTATGCTCACTAAACCATTTCCCAAGTCTCTCTCTCTCTTTCTTTCTTTCTCTCTCTGTCTTTATTTCTAAACCTGTAAAATTTTAAGGCCTTGGAAAGTGTGGGTCATCCCACTTCTTCATCCGAATCTCTACCATCCACTCTCCTCACTCATCACATCCTGGCCTCTGCAGCAGGCTCTTGGTTTCCTGGGCTGCCACACTCCTGTCATGTCTCTCACTCCTCTTGGCTTCCTGTGGCCACATACTATGCAGGATGGGCATCCTGCTTCTTTCCTACTTCAGATCCCCTTATCCTTTGAATTGCTCTCTGATATCTAGAGAAACTTGAGCCCCTGTGTTATATATTTCTAAATCCACCATTGTGATTTTAAATATGTACAACTGTGAAATCATTTTTGTGTTTGTGTTCTTCACCCAACTATACCATAGCACTCAAGTTCCTCCATAACAGAAACTGTGCAGGTACCATGCACTATAAATATTCAGTGCTCAGAATAAAGGCCAGAGCATAATACATTTCAGCAATGGAACAAATGAGCATTTTATGAGTAATTGTCTGATACAACTTTTGGAGACCAAATTATCCTGCTATTCACATGCAGACTTTGATTCATCTTGCTCTGGCCCAAGTAGATATGGACTACATTATCTAGTGTATGTGTTTACCATGCATGCACACAGCTGGTTTTATACAATAGCTTCAGCTTTCATAAAAATAAGACCTAATAATTAGTGTGTGATGCGAATCTTTACTTGGTCTCAGACTCAATTTAAATGATTTAGTATAATATGAAAAAAATTAAATTTATTTCAGGTCTGCAATAATAGAACATACATTAACTCTTTTCAACTTTAAGTTAAAAATACATGCTTTGAGGTTAAAAACGCCCACAAATACCCCAAAAAACAAACAAACAAAAAACAAGACAAAATAGTCTTAGTGCTAGGAAATGTCCCCAGGGTTAAACATCACTAGTGCATGATCATCAGTAAAGTGAATGTGGTTCTCTTTCCTTAGAGGCCCCAGCACTCAGACGACAAGCCCAGGACCTGTGTCCCTGTCTTTGGCTCTTGAGTTACCCTACTGAATCAGACAACTGAAGAACCGGCTGCAGCCAGAAGCAGGGAAGATTGTTCTGATGCAAAACCCTGATCATTAAGAACCTCTGGCTTGAATATCTTTTTTTCAGGCTGCAGAAAATTGGCCATATTCAAATTTAACTTTTCCACATAGTATTACTCCTATTGCTTCCACTATCATGGTTTTAAGCATACTATGTACAAACCCAAGTTGTTTTTCCCAGCTCTGTTCTGGAATAAGTCATTGACTAAAAGGAAGAGAAGAAAGCTAATTCTATGTGTGTTTTTGTACCTATGCTCAAAATCTTCTGATTTTCAAATTACCACCTTATATCCCACCTGTAATGTTACAAATGGATTTCACACTTTGAGGAAAGTTCAAACACACACCAAGCTCCCAGCCAGAACTATATTTGGGTGGCACCGAGTCTCTCCTTTTAGCTACTGACCTGCACACTTCGAAAGTATCAGACCCATCATCATAGGCATCAGGAGGCTTCTGGGCAGAGGTGTTCACCTGGAGCCCTGCATCTTCTACACACTTGCTCCCTTCTGTAGCTGCCAAGATTTCAGTATTGGAATCAGCTTCCGACAATCTTTTAGTGATTGTTTCTTTTTCCCTAAGTGTGTGCAAGTGAGATTCGCTGCGACAGTATCTGCCTTTACTTCCTGAGTGGCTCCCTGGGGGTCTCTTCTCCTCCAAGGACCCCTGTGGTAGGGGAGAACTGCATTCTTGGTACCTTATGATTTTTCCTCTACAGATGTCTAAAGAGTGACTCCCACATTCCATCATCTCTGGGTGCTTTTCACCTTTGCATCCCAGCTCAACAAGTTCAAGTCTGTCAGGAGTGGAGGACCCAGCCAAGCTACCACATGATTTGTTACTATTTCTCCTTCTTCGGGACAGCCTGAATTTCACCTGAGCTCGTCTTTTTGCCTGAGTCCAGTGACTCTCATCTGTGGAGGATGAATCTGATGACTCCGTGTTAAGTTCTCTCCAGCCAGGACTTGAGATCTGGAGGTGAAAATCATTTCTTCTAGCCTTTGCTTGCTCTTCTGAATGCTCATATCTCTGAGAGACCCTTCTCCTCCTCCTAGGCTTCTGTTTTACTTGTTTCTTACCAGGTTCCTTGCTAGCATGGTTCAGCACCATGACAGGGGTGCAGTGCTCAAATGATTCTTCTGACATGTCATGCAAGATGGAAGATCTAGACAAGGCATCAGGCCAAGGGTGGGGAATGGGAATGAAAAGGAAAGTCATGGGAAAACAAAGAGAGAAAGAGAATGATGAAAATGACAGCATGGCCATAGGTTGGTAAATAAAGACAAGCTGAAGAACAGCTAAGTGGGGGTTGGGACATGAGATCCACAGACAACATAAAGCAGAAGCAAGAGCCACCAATTCTCAGGTAATGAAACAAAACTACAAAATACTGGTCTAAGAAATATTTACTGGGATCATTCACCCAGGACTTACCTGCAGATGTCCTGAGTAGATGGACAGACAGACAATCTTGACTGGCTCCTGGGAGCTGTCCCTGTTGTTGGGCTGCTTGCCTGGAGAAACAAGTTAGATAATTTGGCATCTTGATTAAGGTAATACATGGTTGATATCTTGCTTTTTTTCCACATATTTAAAAAATTACAACAAATGTGGTTGCTGGTCATGTTGCTCGTAATGCAGCTCATTGAATGTGGGAAGTCAGAAGACTTGTTTTGCAAAAGTAAAACTCATTTGAGGAACTTGAAACAGCTGATGTACTGTACTGCTCTGCTGTTGCTTCATTTGTGAGAGAGGAAGGTGATTCCACAAGTTTCTATTCTTTTTACCATAAGCACTGGAGTGGAATAGCTCAATTTGCCTGAGAAACAAATGAGTATTTAAAGGTGCCAGTGAGGCCAAGGTTGTGATAGGCTTAGAAGTGTGAATACTCAAATTGTCATTGGGTTGGTAGATATTACCTTGCGTTAGCAACAAGGCCCCAGGAGACTATATGTTTGAAAACACATTAATATTTAAAATCCTGCTGTTGTTGTGAATTTATTATTGGAATAAACACACCCATCCTCCAAAACAATGTTAACCTTCCTTACATTTTTGTCCCTCCCTATGATAAGTCTGGGGCTAAGAGTCTGAAATAATTGAAATGGTTAACACAAAGTTCAGTATATTTCACCAAATTCTTTCTTCTGAAATTCAGCTGTTCTTGACTCCACTTGACTTCTTCACACTGTTACTTTTTATTTACATTAGAAACAAGCTTGTTGTACATGTCAACCCCAGTTCCCTCACCCTCTCCTCCTCCCCTGTCCTCCTGCCAACCCCTATCCCATCCTCTTTCTGCTCCCCAGGGAGGGTGAGGCCTTACATGGGGAATCTTCAAAGTCTGTCATATCATTTGGAGCAGGGCCTAGACCCTCCCCCATGTGTCTTGGCTTATAGAGTATCCCTCTATGTAGAATGGGCTCCCAAAGTGCATCCATATACTAGGGATAAATACTGGCCCACTACCAGAGGCCCTATGCAGAAATTGCTGGTCAGTTGAAGCTTAGGTGTACTGGTGATTCACTGTTGTAGTTACTCTGTGGCTTTATCTAATCTTTGCAAATATTTCACACATGGAAAATAATTGGCAGGTTTGAGTTATTTAAAACTCTTTTTGCATATTCAATTAGCACAATATGTCTTTGTAGTAAACAGTATAATTATGTCTAAGTTGAGGATGCTGAGAAATTGAAGTGGCTTTTTTGTTAAGAAGTAGAAAAATGAACATTTGTATCAAGAATCTGGCTTTGTCCTTCTATGTCTTATTCACCAGAGATGCAGCCTCTCACCTTTGAACAAGAAAAATGAAGTTAATGACATGTCCACATTCTGGCTTGACTGTGCATCAGTAAAATACATAAGTCTGTCACTAAGGAAAATAACACTAAGAGTAGAAAGATTTCAAATTTTAAAGCATTTCTCATGGTAATTATCTCATACTTAGAATTGTGTGATTTAGACAATTCTAAACCAAGAGGCAGGAGAAAAATTGTTTAAGTATTCATAGTTGCCTGAAAACTGGCACTCTAAGGTTGGCAATCTGATCCCTGGATATGTCTTTTTTTTCCTCTTTTTCCCTCTCTCTCTGTATTGGGGACTTATGTTCCCTTGAATTTGCTGTGCAGGTAAGAATTGCCTTTAATTTATGATCTCCCTGTCTCCACCCCTCAAGTTCTTGGAATATGCCACCACATTGCACTTTTAATCTCTGGATCTTGTGGATGTGTCTCCTTCCATGGCAAGAGTCTTTATATACTTGATTAAGCTAGGAGATTTGACATAGAGAGATTTTGCTGTAGATTCCCAGCAGGTTCAAGGAAATCATAGGACCCTATAAGATGGAAGAAGTGGGGTTAAGGTAGAGAAAATGAACGATGAAGGAGAGGTCAAACAGAAGGCCTGTGTTTGGAAAGATAAAGGCTGTGAGCTAAAGAATTCTAGTGCCCTGGAGATGCATCTTCATTTTTTCCCCCCCAGTGGGAATTGTGTTTGGCTTGTGATCACTAGAATTATAAGACAATAAGTTGTATATAATGTCAATTAGTTTTTGTTAGACTTCTGTCATTTACAGAAAATTTCATTTTTTCCTATACTTTGGCTGACATTAAATTGGAGAGAATTTGCCTAACATTAAAAGGCAAGTGGGATTCATTAAAGAAGAGATGGAGACATTCCAGGGGTAAAAATGTGCTGAAAGGATGGCGTTTTGAACATGTTATCAGCCTAATAATGTCTTCTGTGGACTTCTGATTTATACATTTCCATCACCTCATGAATATTTTCTCTTTTGATCTTTGAACATCTTTCAATATCAACACATTCATGGTAATCAGTGTGTATATCAAGACTCCTTTCGAGTTATTATTTCTTTTTCAAAATAACATCATTTTGAGCTGACAAGATGGCTTAGTTGATGATGGTATTTGCTATCAAGCCTGATGATCTGAACTCAATCCTCTGGACCCATATAGTAGACAGAGAACACTAGGTCCTGTAAATTACTCTCTCACCCCCTCATATACTCTGGGGTGTAGGCATGCCACAACAGATAAACAAGTATTTAAAGAAAAAGACAATAAACAATTTGAATCCATATAAATAACATCTCCGCATTCTTTTAACAGGTTCATAGGAATATTTACAAACTGTATTTCTGTTCATTAAGCAATAACAGTAAGTTTCCTTAGATTGTATCTTACACCCCTCACATAGAGATTAGTAGGGACTTCTGAACACACTAAGTACTGAGCAAAGATTATTTTTGAAGATTAATTTTTACTCACTTTAAAAAAAATTAACGAGGCCCCAAGTGAGCTTAAATTTCTGCTGATATGGTGAGCACAGGTATTTTTGGCTCTCAAGCTGTGCAAAGATGATGACAGAGGCATAATAATCAACACTCATTTTGTAATCTCAAGTGTCTGTACATGTGTATGTTGTATTCTGGGAAACATTTATCACTGAATAAACACATAGGACAGGAAAAGCACACAACTTTTCTTTGTAGAGTGTTTGGGTCCACAGTGACACTATCTCATTACTAGGAAACAGCTCATTGTCCCATAAAGTACACTCAGATAGATCAAATGAAAGATTACTTTATCCATGATTAGCTAGTTATCTCAGCAGAAGATAACACCTGTGTTCTTGAGCATCTCCTGAGCACACCTACATGATGGTTGCTTCCCACCCATAGTCTGTCCTCTGCTTGGTCTCTTCTGGTTCCCTTCTTCCTTGACAAGAAGCTGAAAGTGTACAGTAAGTTAATATGCCCATGACTAACTCCTAGAGTAGAGTCAGTGGGTAAATGTGTCTCCTCTCTGCAGAAGTGTCAGTCCTAGAAAGTTCCATGGTGATTCTAGAAATTTTCAACAGTTCTTTAGCTGATTAAAAGCTAGTTTTCTCTTACTATTAATATGCACATTGGGGGCTTCCTTATTCTCTGTCTTACCTTTTCCTTGGCTTGTTTTTGTTGTCATTTGATTGTCTAGTTTATAAAAGGCTGCCTGCAGCCCACTAAGTCATTTGGTGAGATTATGTCTGCAGCCCTCTAAGATCATCTAGGTGAGGTTATGATCTGTTGACTCCTCTCATACAAATTGAGAGAAAATGAACTCTACTTTATGTCGCTTTTGATTTATTCATGCATGTAATACAACAGGTACTGTAATGAATTAAGGAACAGCAACTAAAGGAGTTTTAGTTTCAAGGAGATGTATATAATAAGTTATCTACAGAGCTTGCAGACAGGTAGCCAGATGAAGAGTGGCTACCATAGAGTAGAGAGGGGTTTCAAGTTCCTAGAGGAGCCAATACTTAACACAGAAAGGAATAATGAGAATAAAATTGGAGGAGCTGTTTAGAGAGGGATGAGTGTGTAGTGTGTAAAAAGCAGAATTATGACACTCAGAAATTACTATAATATGCTTGAGGTATAGGAAGACATGTGTTGTTGGAGTGGAACTATGTATGTTTTATGTATGTATGTATGAATGTGTGCATGTATCAGCTATCTATGTATCATCTATCATTTATCTATCTTCTTTTTATCAGCCAATTAATTAACTATTTAGTATCTATTTATATTTCTATTGTTGTTTTATTATCAAGTTATATATCTATTAGTTTATATAAAGCTGCATTGTGAGTTAATGGGAAATGGTAGCTTATTAAACAGTGGTATTAGAAACATAGTATGTCACTTGGAAAAGTGTAAATCCAGACTATCTTATAAATTTCACTAGATTAGGTGGACAAAAGATTTAAATAAAGTAAAATCATAAATATATGTGAAAGAAACATAGTTACATATAATTTTAATATTGTGGAACTATTTATGAGAATATGAAACAAAGTGGGAAGACATTAACATAAGGATTTAAAAAATAAAAGCTTCTTATTTATAACAAAGAATTACATAACCAAATAGCAACACAGCCGTAGGTGAAGAGCACACACTTTTAAAATCTGTTTAAAGAGGAGGTATACCTTTAAAAGTTGTATACAGTAATCTTGCCGGAACAAATTGTATTTTGTTGGTGTTGTTTGCATATTAACATGAAATCTGGAGGTAGAGAACTGGCTGTTGGTAGTGATCATCTCTGGGATGGAATGCTATGAAATCTTATTTCTTTGTTTTTCTGTTTTTATAATTGGAAATTGCTAGTTTTAATAACAAGAATAATCTTACAACATATTTATGGATTTCTCTCCCTTTAATATTAAAGTGATTATCATTTACTCAACATTTTGGTTAAGTATGTCTTCACTTAAATATAGTCTTTACATTAAATAAAAGTAGAGTTAACAGGATGATATGAATTCATTGATCTTATAATTGTTTTGTAGAGATTCCAGAGTTGTAATGTGATGTCAAGATGTCAGAACTCTCTGTATGTATGCATAGGAAGTCATACTTGCCTTGATTAATAGAATCTGTCCTGTTTCCTTGAAGAATGTATGCAGCAGCCACAGGCCACGGCTCTCAATCTTGGCTAAATTTGGAATTTTGGGGCAATGTTTTAGTAATAATGTGTCTGAATATGATATAGAATCTCTGAGGAATGGGATTCCCACACAGGTGTGGAGATCAGGATTATCTAAGGCTCTACCATGATTTTGAAGCAGATCCATAGTTTGGAAAGCAGGTATGAGGTTGGGTCAGTGTATGTGCCCCAGGAAGACTTACCAGGGCATATTTGGAAGAGACTATGACCTGACCTGATGCCTGATCCTCCTCTTTTATGTGCCTGCCAGTTCAGCATTTCAAACAGCACAGACAGTGGGAGGTATGAGCTACTGGAACACAGGATCTAGTTATGTTTGCTTCTAGGCCAACAGGAACAAAGAAAACCACATATCCTTCACCTATGTAAATAAACAGGGCCCACCATAGCTAAACTAGTATGATTTCATGACAGGGATATTGGAAAGGTTATCTAGCCAAAAGGCCTGAAAGGTAAAGCTGAAAATAGGTTGGAAGCTGAACCTGATTTAACTGTAACTGGAAAGCTGGCCTTCAGGTCCCTAACCAGGAACATTTAGGCATCCAGTCTATAAAAAAAACCCAGAGGACAAAACTCTCTCCAGAGGCTGCCACAAGATATTAATAAAGTTGAAAATAAGAAATCTTGAGGGATTGTTCTTGAGGAAGTTGTGAGCTGGCAGTGACTGAATTTTTTTTTGTGTGTGTGCTTTTTAATTCACTTAACTTTTAAAATCATACATTTTACACCTCAGTAACATTGGGAGCTCAGGGTTGAAAGTGCAGACAGAGATCATATTTAGAAATTCACATTTTCCCACCCAATTACAGAAAAATTACCATATGACATCCTAAAGGCTTTGTGAATTCCTAAGAACCACCATACACATTCATCTGTGTAATGGTATGACGATATGTTCTAGAACAGTCTTAAAGTGAAGTGTTCTGAAGTTGTTTTTAAAAGTTATATTTATTTATTTGTTTGTCAATAGGAGACACTGTCTCAAGGTCTGCAGACAAGTTGAGGGAGTCAGTTTTTCCTTGCATCATCTGGGTCTAGGGATCAAACTCAGGTTATCTGACTTGTCTACAGTTGCCTTGCACTCTGAGTTATCTTATACCATCTTCTTTTGAGACAGGGTCTCACTATGTATCCCCTGCTGGACTGTAACTCACTATGTAGACCAGGTTGATGCGGGATAATGCTTTTGTTAACTGTCTTGTTAAGTATATTGTAAGTAAAACTCAACCTGACTAACAATTTGTCACTGTTATTGGTTTAATGAAATGCTGATTGGCCAGGAGGAAGCAAGATGAGAATGCCATACTGAGAAAAAGTACCAAGCCATGTAGCTAAACACAGATAAGAATTATGAGTTAATTTAAGATGTAAGAGCCAGTTAGAAATAAACCTGAGCAATTGGCCAAACAGTTTATAATTAATAAAGGCCTCTGTGTTTTTATTTGTTACTGAACAGCTACAGGACCAGGCAGGAGAGAAACTCTGTTTATACCAGGTTCGTCTTGAACTCTGAAGATCTTTCTTCCTGCTTCTGCCTCTTGAATGGTATACTACCACACTTGAAGTGAAGTTTTTTTTCTTATGGAGTATTAATGAAATATAAAGGAAGAACATTGTGGAGCATGAAAAGTGGAAAAGAATAGCTGGTTGGGTGTTACATGTTATTTGGAAGGAATGGGGTATTTTTTAAGGTAAAACCAAATTTGCCCTTGACAACAGATGGCACTTAGAGAGAAGCTGTTAGAGCAAGACTAGGCTCTTCAGTAGGTCATAAATGGAAGACATAACTAACAACAGGGTGTCCTAGCACATATTTCCTATTGAAATATAGGATAAATGACCAGAACAACCAACTACTGTTGTTTTGATAAATGACTAACTGGTCATGAAATGGTCATGCATATCAAACAACCATCTAAATACTTACACGCTACAGACATGTGATGTCACTGTCACACCTCAAGTGAGTGCCAGTTATTTCTTATTTTCTGATTTCACTCATACCCACTAGTCCTTTCATAAGCCAGAACAGGAGGGAGTTAATCCCAGTAGGGACAATGCTTATTAAAAGAGGAGAGTTTGAGACTGTGCATCAGTGATTTACCTCACTCCAGTGCAAAATATCTGAGAGACAGTAGATATTTCTCAGGAGGACCATTGGAATAATCAGTACCAGACCTCCCTGAATTAACTCAAAATATACCTTTAAATTGACTACCATGGCATTGTATCTTTACCTTTGTATTTCCTCATTTGAAGTTTCTGAGACATTTCTCAAACATTGTACATGCAAAGTATTGTGAAGTATAATGCAAGTAAAGCTCAAACTGAGAAACAATTGATGGGAAAGAAGATATAAATGACAGAATTTTGAGGGTAGACCACTCATAGCCAGAATAACAAGAAATGTTTGCTGAGTATTAATGGTACTCAGTGAGCTGTCACTCAATAGTTCCCAGGATGGGTGAGATTTGGGTGGAAAGGAAAGCATGGAGTGGTTCTAGTGTTTGCAAAGGAAAGGTCACAGATACACAGACACACAATGGTTATCTGTTCCCAGGCTTGTGAACTGGCTTAGGCATCTCTTAAAGAGAAGGAGAAGTGATCTCCTGGCCTGGTGACTGGGGGTAGGTCCACTCACCCTTAGAGGCCCAAGCATGCTGTGCTAGTCTCCACCAGGGAAGAGGTAAGGATGAGCCCCTGTCTCAGGCCTGACTTCTGCTTCCCCTCTTTGAGATCTCCTGGCCTGGAGATTGTGGGCAGGTTGACTCACTCATGGGGATCAAACAATCAAGAGTCTGCTGACATCACTGTGCTAGTACTGCCTGTGGCTAAAACCATCCAGAGTATTGGACCTGCTTGCACCAAAAGGAAGAGAATCTTGGACACATACTCACCAGGAGAGGAAAAGACTACACTTGTACCTACTGGAAGAAGGGATGGGAAGATGACAATATAAGAACACATTCACCAACAGAAAAGCCATTATGACACCACCAGGTCCAAGGACTTTACACCAGTTAATACATGAATATCCCAACACAGATGAAACAGAAGAGAATGACATTAAAAACAACTTCATAAAGATGATAGAGACTCTAAAAGAGGAATTGAGAAAATCCATTACAGAAATGGAAGAAAAAACAACCCCAAAATTGCAAGAAACAATCCAAACAGTGCAAGGTTTGAAAGCTGAAATAGAGATGAAACAAACAAACAAAACAACAACAAGAAGAAACAAACAAACAAGTCTGAGGGGATGTTGAAGATAGAAAAGCTGGGTAAATGACCAGGAACTACAGATGCAAGCATAACTATCAGAATATAAGATATGGAAGAGAGAATCTCTGGTGTTGAAGAAATAGATTCATTGACAAAAGAAAATCTTAGGTCTATCTCAATCCCTAACCCAAAATATCCAGGAAATATGGGATGCAGTGAAAAGCCAAACCTAAGAATAATAGGTATAGAAGAAGGTGAACAAACCCAACTCAAAATGTACATAAAATATATTCAACAAAATCATAGAGGAAAATTTTCCCAACCTAAAGAAAGATATGCCAGTGAAAGTAAAAGAAGCTTACAGAACAACAAATAGAGAGGACCACATAAAAGTTCCCTGACCACATAATAATCAAAACACCAAACATACAGAATAAAGAAAGAATATTAAGAGCAGCAAAGAAAAAAGGCCAAGTAACATATAAAAGCAAACCTATTAGAATTACACTAGACTTCTCCATGGAAACTCTGGAAGTCAGAAGGTTCTGGGTAGATATTCAACCAAGAATAAGAGACCATGGATGCTGGACCAGACTACTATAGTCAGCAAAGCTATCAATTACTATAGATGGAGTAAACAAGATATTTCATGACCAAACCAGATTTAAACAATACATACATATTCACTAATCCAGGCCTACAGAAAACACTGGAAGGAAAACTTCAACCTAAGGAAGGTGACTACACTCACAAAAACATAGGCAATAGATAATCTCTCTTTACCAAAAGCCAAAAGAAACAGCAGAGTAAATCTACACACAATATCACCACCACCAACAAATCCAAAGCAAACAAGAATTAACAATCAATGTTCCTCAATTTCCCTCAGTATTAATGGTCTTAACTCTCCTGTAAAGAGACACAACCTACCAGAATGGATATGAAGACAGAATCCATCCTCCTGTTGCATACAAGAAACATACCTCAACTTCAAAAACAGAGGTTACCTCAGAGTAAAGGGTTGGGAAAAGATTTTCCAATCATATGTACCAAGAAAAAAATCTGGTGTAGCTATCCTAATATCTAACAAATTAGACTTCAAACTAAAGTCAAAAGAGATGAAAAAGGTCATTTTATATTTATCACAGGAAAAATGCACCAGTACAAAGTCTCAAGTCTGAATATCTATGCCCCAAATACAATGACACCCACCTTTGTAAAAGAAACATTACTAAAACTCAAATCTCACATAAAAGTTCACACACTTATAGTGAGAGGCTTTAATACCCAACCCTTATCACTAGACAGGACACCAGACAGAAACTTAACCAGGAAATGAAAGATCTAACGGGATTTATGACCCAAATGGGTTTAATAGACATATATAGAACATTCCATCTAGACACAAAAGAATAAACCTTCCTCTCAGTGCCACATGGATCCTTCTCTAAAACTGACCACATACTTGGCAACATAGCCACCCTCAACAGATTAAAAAAAAAAAAAAAAAAAAGAAAGGAAGGAAGAAATGAAGAAAGAAAGAAAAAGTAAAAAATTGGAATAATCCCCTGTATTTTAGTTTTATCTGACCATCATGCTTTAAAATTAGAATTCAGCAGCAACACAAATTGCAGAAATCTTACAAACTCATGGAAACTGAATAATGCCGAATTGTACCATTCCTGGGACAAGGAAGAAAAAAATGAAAGAAATTAAAGACTTCCTGGAATTCAACGAGAATGAAGACACAATATACCCAGACTTACGGGACACTTTGAAAGCAGTATTAAGAAGAAAATTCATATCACTAAGTGCCCACATGAAGAAACTGGAGAATACTTACATTAGGGAATTAACAGCACAACTAAAAGCTCAGAGAACAAAAGAAACAAACTCACCCGAGAGGAGTAGAGCCAAGAAATAATCAAATTGACGGCCGAAATCAATAAAGTAGAAACAAAGAAAACAATAGAAAGAATCAATGTAAAAAAAAAAAGGGTTGGCTCTTCAAGAAAATCAAAATCAACAAGATAGTAAACATTTTCCCAAACTAACCAAAAGGCAGAGAGAGAACATGCAAATTAGCAAAATCAGAAATGAATTTTTTTCTAGATAGATATCACCAAAATTTAATCAAGAACAGATAAGCAATTTAAACAGACCTATAATCCTGAATGAAATAGAAGTAGTCATATACAAACAAACAGACAAAAAACTCAGGGTCAGATGGTTTCAGTGCAGAATTGTACCATAAAATCAAAGAAGGCTTAATACCACTACTTCTGAAAGTGTTCCACACAATAGAAATAGAAGGTTCCTTGACAAACTCTTTTTACAATGCTACAATTACCTTGGTACCCAAGCCAGATAAAGACACAACTTAGAAAGAGAAATACAGACCAATATTCCCCATGAACATTGATGCAAAAATACTCAATAAAATACTGGCAAATTGAATCCAATAATACATCAGAGAAATCATCCAGCATGACCAAGTAGGCTTCATCCCAGGGATGCAGGAATGGTTCAACATATTAATATATACCTATGTGATCCACTATATAAACAAATTGAGAAAGAAAAACTACATGATCATCTCACTAGATGCCTTTGACAAAATCAAACACCCCTTCATGATAATGATATTGGAAAGATCAGAGATAACAGGAACATACATAAACATAAAAAAACAATTTACAGTAAATCAACATCCAACATCAAACTAAATGAAGAGAGATCTCTCTAAAATCAGGAACAAGACAAGGTTTCCACTCTCTCCATGTCTCTTTAATATTGTACTTCAAGTTCTAGCTAAAACAATAAACATCAAAAGAAGATCAAGGGGATACACATTGGAAAGGGAAAAGTCAAACTTCTACTACTTGCAGATGATTTGATAGTTTACATAAGTGACCAGAAAAACTCTACCAGGGAACTCCTACAGCTGATAACACTTTCAGCAAAGTGGCAGGATACAACATTAACTAAAAACAAACAAAACAGTCAGTAAGCCTATTATACACAGATGATAATTTGTCTGAGAAAGAAATTACAGAAACATCACCCTTTACAACCAACAAACAACATAAAATATCTAGGGTAACACTAATCAAACGAGTGAAAGACCTGTATAGCAAGAACTTTGAGTCTTTAAAGAAAGAAAATGAAGGAGAAGCAGACACCCACAGTTAAACACTGAGCCAAACTCTAGGAATCTAGTTGCTGAGAGGGAGGAATGATTAAGAAAAGGGGTCAAGACCAGGATACAGAAACCCACAGAGACAGCTGACCTGAGCAAGGGGGACCCCAAGACCCCCAGCTAATAGACCCCCAGACCCCCAGCATTGGACCAACTCAGAGCCCCCTGAACATGGGCATCAGTTAGAAGGCCTAGGAAGTCTAAGGGACCTCTGACAGTGGAACCAGTATGTATCCTTCATGCACAAAAGGACTTTGGGAGCACATTCCCCATGGAGGGATAGTTCCTTAGCCTAGAGGCAGGAGGGAGGGCATAGTCTCTAGTCCAAAAGCTTGACAGCTTTTGATGATCCCTCCTGGAAGACATCACCCTCCCTGTGGAGTAGGGGGAGGATGGGATGGAAGGGGTGTTGGGGGGCATGGGAGGGAGGGAAGGTGAGGGAACTGGGATTGATATATAAAATAAGAAAAAAATAATAAATATAAAAAGAAAGAAATTGAAGATATCTGCTATGATCTTGGATAGGTAGGATAAACATAGTAAAAATGGGACTCTTGCCAAAAGCAATCTACAGATTCAAAGCAATTTCCATCAAAATCCTAACACAATTCTTCAAAGATCTTGAAAGAATAATAACTCCACTTTATATCAAAAAACAAAAGATCGAGGATAACCAAACAACCCTATATAATAAAGGCACTTCTCAAGGCATCACCATCTCTAACTTCAAGCTTTATTATAGAACATTAATCATGAAAAAAGCTTGGCATTGGTGCAAAAATGGACAGGTAGACCAATGGAATCGAATAGAAAACCCAGAGAGTAACTCCCACACCTACGAACACCTGAGTTTTGACAAAAAAAAAAAAAAAAAAAAAAAAAAAAAAAAGCTAAAATTATACAATGGAAAAAAAGAATGTGTCTTCAACAAATGGTGCTGGCATGTAGAAGGTTGTAGATAGGTCCTTATCTATCATCATGCACAAAACTTAAGTCCAAATGGATCAAAGACCTCAACATAAATCCAGTCACACTGAAGCTCTTAGAAGAGAAAGTGGGAGGTACCCTTGAATGACTTAGTACAGGAGATGACTTTCTGAAGTGGCACAGACACTGAGATCGGCAATTAATTAATGGGACCTCCTGAAACTGAGAAGCTCCTGTAAGGCAAAGGACACATTCAACAAGATAAAATGGCAGCCTACAGAATGGGAAAAGATCTTTACCATCTCTACATGTGACAGAGGGCTGATCTCTAATATAAACAAAGAATTCAGGAAACTAGTCACCAAAACACCAAACAATCTAATTAAAAAGTGGGGTACAGAACTGAATAGAGAATTCTCAGTAGAGGAATCTAAAATGGCTGAAAGACACTTAAGAAAATGTTCAACATCCTTAGCCATCAGGGATCAGCCATCAGCCATCAAAATAACTCTGAAATACCAGCTTACTCCTTCCAGAATGGCTAAAATAAAAAACACCAATGAAAGTTTATGCTGGAGAGGATAAGGAGAAAGGGGAATACTCCTTCACTGCTGGTGGGAGTGCAAACTCATACAGACACTTTGGAAATCAGTATGGCAGTTCCTCAGGAAAATGGCAATCAGTCTACCACAAGATCCAGCAATTCCACTCTTAGGCATTTACTCAAAAGATGCACATTCATGCAACAAAGACATCTGTTCAACTATGTTCATAGCAGCATTATTTGTAATAGCCAGATCCTGGAAGCAACCTAGATGCCCCTGGACTGAAGAATGGATAAAGAAAATGTGGTACATTTACACAATGTAGTACTACTCAGTGGAAAGAATACAATGGAAACTTGAAATTCACAGGCAAATGGATGAAACCAGAAGAAACCATCCTGAGTGAGGTAACCCACTCACAAAAAGACAAGCTTGGTATGTACTCACTCATATATGTAGTTTGGACATAGAGCAAAGGATCACCAGCCTATAATCCACACCACCAGAGAAGCTATGAAACAAATAGGACCCTAAGAGGGACATACATGGTCCTCCAGAGAAGGGGAAAGGGACAGGATCTCCTCAGCAAATTGGGAGCAGAGGGTGAAGGTAGAGAGAATCAGGAGAAAGAGAAAGTGAGAATGGGGAGGGGAGGGAGGTGGACATGAGGGAGCAAGAAGATTGAATCAGGTGAAGAATAGAGGACAGCAAGTAAAGAGATACCATAATAGAGGAAGCCATTTTAGGTTTAAAGAGAAATCTGATACTAGGGAAATGTCCAGAGACATACAAGGATGGCCCCAATTAACAATCTAAGTGATAGTGGAGAGGCTACTTGCCTTTCCCTGATAATGAGTTTGATGACTACCTTATATGCCATTTTACAGCCTTTAATCCCATAGCTAATGGAAGCAGATGCAGACACCCACAGCTAAATACCGAGTCAAACTCCTGGAATCCACTTGCAGAGAGCGTGAAGTGAATAGCAAAGGGGTCAATACCAGGCTGGAGAAACCTACAGAAACTGCTGACCTGAACAAGAGGGAGCTCATGGATCCCAGATTGATAGCTGGGAAACCATCACAGGACAGACCCAGATTCCCTGAATGTGGGTGTTTGTTAGGAGGACTGGACAGTCTATGCGGCCTCTGGTAGTGGATCATTAGTTATCCCTAGTATACAAATGACCTTTGGGAGCCCATTTCATATAGATGGATACTCTGTCAGTCTAGACAAATAGGGGAGAACCTAGGCCCTGTTTCACATGATAGGATAAGCTTTGAAGATCCCTCACAGAAGGCCTCATTTCTCCCTGGGTAGTAGAAACAGGATGGGGGGGGGCAGGGGAAGGAGTGGTCACTGGGATTGACATGTAAAAACTTGTTTCTAGTTTAAATAATAAAAACAGAGAGATAGAGAGAGAAAGAGAGAGAAGGAGAGAGAGAGAGAGGGAGAGGCAGATTCAGGTAAGCGAGCTATCAAAACCACCAAAACTTGTATACAATCAGTACTCTACGTGTTAATATGTAGCTGCTAGCGACCTTCAATAGACAGGGCAGAGATGGAGAATAGATGAACCAGCTCCAGTTCTTCAATTCTTGGAGCCATCTTTAGGAGGTTCCACTCCTCTGCTCTGTAGCCACACCTGTGTATTTTACCTGAAGTAGTCTTAATTTCTGTTGTTTTTATCTCACAGCTCAGGCTTTCCTTACTTACTTCAATACAATCATGATTTTCTGACTCTCCTGTTTCTATCACCGAAGAGCTGGAATTCCAGCTTTATGAACTCAGGGCTTCATGCACTCTAGGCAAGAACTCTACCAACTCTACCAACTCTGCCATATTTCCAGTACATCCGCTTATGGTCTGTTTCTGTCTGTCTCTCTTTTTCCTTCTCTCTCACTTTTGTTGACTATGGTCATATCCCAAACATATTACTTGAAAAAGCACTTGTCTTCGACTCTGCTTTTGTGAAAACATTAACATTGATGTCAGTGGATTAGGGCAGTTATGATGGTAGGCAGTGAGTTGATGGACCACCTGGACAGTGCATGAGCTGCACATTAGGAGAATAAGGTGGCTGATTGCTGACACCAAGCCTGTTGGCATGTACAGTTCCCATCAATCAAGTGCCCAGTTTGTAGGTCTGGTGTTCTGTCTCTGTCCCATGGTATTGTCCCCTTCTTTTTATTGCCATCCTTTTTCTTTCTTCTTTCTTTCTTTCTTTTTTCTTTTTTTTTTTTGTGCTCTGTATTCCAAGGAACTCTGAGATTTTTATTCCCCATGTTGCCATCATGATCATATACTTTCTTCTCAGAAGTGTCTCAGTAACTTCTCATTGCTTAGCAAATTAAGTACAAGGAATGCCTTGTATTTAGTGCCTTTATGTTATGGATCTTATCTAATTTTCTGGTATTGAGTCATCCATTTCTTCTAGTTCCAACAAAACCTAGCACATTTGCAATTTCTAAACATGACAGCACTTTTGTTTCCATGCCTTTAAAGAGAGAAAACCATGAAAGCATGGGTATGGAGTGCCCCACAGGACTAGGTGATTTTTCCAAACTTTGTACACATCTATTTCTCTGAATTCCAAGGACTTGCTTTAAGCTCTCATAGAGTATCCATCTTGTTTCCTTCCACAATTTATTTTCATCAGCCATATCCTTGTCTAGCAATTACAAAGTTGCCACAGTCTTGTACAGCTAATCTTTTTTTTCTTTCTTTCTTTCTTTTCACTGCAAACAAAAGTGAAGTGGCCATGTCTACTCCTTGTGGAAATGATGCCTCATGGTGTTCGGCACTGAGCAGGCACCCAATGGAAAGCACTGGAGTTGACTTCGTCTTTGTAATTGTTGAATTCTGTTGAACTGAGTTAAATTGTTTTTAGTAAATCCCATCTTGTTTGCAGGAGAGATAGAGATGACAATCACTTCACAATGAACAATGAAGAAATAGAGCCCTGCATTGTAGAGAGAGCATTCCCATCTCTTAACAGAGTAAATGAACTGGAGTGAAAATTTTATTTGGATCTTCAGACTTGGAAACTAGAATAAAGAAGTGTATGAAGTAAATGCCCATCATCTGTGTCCTTTGTCATACATACCCATTCCTATTTAGAAAATAACATAATTATAGCATGCAGATAAGAGCATGCATTTTAATGATTTTGAAACTGGCAGGGTCTGTTGAAAAGGAAAATGTGGTAATTGAGGATAAAAGTAAATTAAAATATTTTAAATGCATGGTCTCATTCAACAGCAATGTATTGTTTTAATTTGCTAGTTGGTACATTACAAGAACTTGGGTAATTTGTTCAGCCCTTTAATAGGTGCAAGATTGAAATGGGGATAGGGAGGGAAAAACAACAATTGGCTAGATGAGCGGAATAATATGTTCTTTGAAATGAAGCATTTGTTATAATGGATGTTTACTTCAGAAGATTACACTGTACAGTGCATTCAAATGGGAAAAACAAACAGAAGGCCAGCTGAATTAATTTTATCAAGGTTATTTATATCACCAGTATAATTAAAGGCAGTAATTTCAAATTAGGTTTTTGGAGAATCCATTTATAGGTAACACAAGGCAACCTTCTCCATGGCATCTCAGTTGTGACTGTGCTCTCTGTGTGTGTGGCATGTTTACTTCTAACTTGCCATGGCATTCTGAAAATTAATTATTGTTTCAAAAAAATCCTAATGCTGTTACCTCCTGCTGCCCTGAACAGTTTAGATCCACTGCACAAGGAGAGCCCAATAAATAATTTATGGATATGACAAAGAATAATCAGGCATAATCACTTACAAATAGCTTTTCTTTTTAGTGATACATTAATAATGCACAAGAAATAACATTTCAGAAATTCAGATGGGAAAATATTGTGCAGAACTCATACATACATACGTACGTACATACATCCTCATTAATTTATGGAGTAGTTCCTAAACAGCATGCTGAAGACTTAAATGCTAAATGAAATATTATACTGGATCTCAGGAACAGAAATTTACCCTAAAATTACCCAGAAAACTTTTCTAGTGATGAAAAAGATGTAAAATGTATACATTTTGGAAGTGTCCTTATACAATGTAAGAGACAGAGGGAATAAGACCCACTTCCTGTCTAACACATGACATGGTTTACAATAGGCAGTCATCTGATTCTTACCTAGCCAATAAGGAAGTTCATTTATTGAGAATGTCCCCTGTAGCTCTGGAATGGTGTAATTGTATCAATCCATCATTAGATTGGAAACTTTCTCTTTGATTGCAGGCACCAGCCTTTCTTTCATTTTAATTGCAGCCACACAGATTTTACTCAATGGCTTTTTTCCCCTCCAGTATCATAAACCTTTAGTGTTTATTTATCATGATGATCTGTGTGCCCGTCCCTACCATGTTTGGTCCTTTGGTCCTCTTTTTACTTTAAGTTAGGAGTACATTTGAGATTCATTTATTTATTTTTCATTTTAACATGTTGAATCTCTTTCTCTCCTCCCCCCCCCGTGTGTGTGTGTGTGTGTGTGTGTGTGTGTGTGTGTGTGTGTGTGTGTATCTGTGTTCAGGTATATTCATACAGTAAAAGTACTCACAGGAGCCAGAAGGAATCAGCTCTCCTGGAACTTGAGTCAGGGTGGTTGTGAACTGCCTGGCATGGGTGTTGGAAACTAAACCAGGGTCCTCTACAATAGTAATAATCATTCTCAGTCACTGAGACAACTCTCCAGCCTTGCTCAAGGCATTCCTATTTGAAATGTACAGGTTTAGAATACACATTTAGAGCTGTGAGTAGTAAAATTTACTACAAAGTCAGGAAATAGGAAACAAATCCTTACAGGATGATTTTAAACACTGTGGACCTTTAGTGTCCAGTTACACAGTGTTTTGCCTTATTTGATATGTGATTGGTGAATTGTTTTGAGGAAGAGGTGAGAATGATAATACAGTTACTTGAAGTTGTATGACATGATTTTACATTTGCAGGGTATTTGAAATATATTTTATAAGCTTATAATGAATACAGATACCTTTTAAAGTGGATTTAAAAATATTTAAGGCATTTTTATAGAGATTTTTGCCTGTGTATTTGAGTTTTTGTACAATTTTTTTCTGAGTTATTTACTCAAAGAACACTTAACTGCAAAATTACTTAAATTGTATTAAGTATAATTTATCAGCATCTTATTTTGTATCTTGCACTAGTTGTATCTCATCTAGAGACATCCTCTACTTACTGAAGGTCACAGATTTTCATCTGTGCTTTAGTCTTACTCCTTAATTTTTGCATTTAAGTTCTATGAATAATTCCAGGTCAGTTTTTAATATGTGGCAAAGTCACTATGACTTTGTTACAATTGCATTTCTTTGATAGATTGTGTTAGTAGTCTGTCACAAACTGGATTAAAAGCTACTATTATTTCAGCAAAACATAGAATCTGGATTAATTGTGTCCTTACCCCAAGATTTTGTCAAAAGATGAATTTAAGAGTGAGACACTAATTTATGTATAAGAAGATATTTTGAAATGTCAGATAAATCACAGCATGGCATGAATATTATTGGCTTCATTTGCTTGGTTTTACCATGAATTTCATGAGCATAAATAAGCAGAAATATTTGGCTAATTCACGGCCTAGTCAAGAAAGATGTGGGAAGAAATTCTGAGAAAGCATAACCTAAGGTGAATATGGATGAGCTACTATTTGCTAGGGAGATGGGTATGGATAAAAGGGAAGGTATATTATTTAGTTGCTGGTTAGTAAGTATTTGAATTTCTGAAACTATGGCTTTAAGTGGGTTCACATGCAATGTGTGCCAGTGATAGACCTGAATATCATCTACATGGTGATATTTTTGCTAATGTGGAGAAGGCAGAATTGTAGAGTCATTGCATTTCACTGAGATTTGTAAGATAGGCCAGACATGTTAAGGGAAAGAGTGCTGCAGCTCTGAAGTCACTGCAGACTCATGGTGGGTCTAGTAAAGCTGTTGGATGGACCTACACAAGAGAATCCAGAAATGTAGAGCAACAAGTAGTAAGCCACTTAGCAGCAGAAAGCTATGACAAGTTGCCGCCATCATGTGCTGCCTTGGAGAAGATATCTGTAAAGATGTGATTACACAAAACCCACCGGAGCATACTCAGGATGCTGAACTTGGACCTTCAGGTCTTCCTCCAAAGGAGCCATCACTTCTTTCTCTTTCTCTAGTCTTGGTTTTGGAATTTGAATATTTATTATGTTCTTGTAACACCACTGTGTCTTGGAAACATATAAATTGTTATTTGAAATGAGTTTTTATAGACTCACACCTAGAATAATTTGACATGAATCAGATGAAACTTTGAATTTGTATGTTTGAGTGATGCTAGAGATGCTGTCTGTAGATCTCTTAGGAATCAAATGAATGCTACTTATAAGCTGAGATAGACCTTGCATTCTTCAAGGATGATGTTAGAATGCTATAGTTTTGATAGAGATTAGGTTTTAAACATTGGTCCATATGTCTGAAGGCCTCACTCCTCAGTATGGTTGTATGAGGATGTGTTAAAAATTTTAAGAGGCAGGGCTATGACCTTCTATACAGACCAGACATTCTTGAACTCATAACCCTCCTCCTCACTCTTCCAAGTGCTGGGGTTGCAAATATACTCTACAACACTCACACTCAATGTGATAATTACAATATACACTTCAGTGAGTGTTTGGCATATGCCCATTGTTATATTCCAATGGCATAATATCAAAGTAAGTCAATGAACAGGAAACATTTTGCATTGACATTATGCCTTCATAAAATGAATGGTGCTTGAAATTTGTTCCTATGTTTCTTATAAAATATTCTTAGCTACCCCTTCCATTGATCCTTGTTAAAAATATTAACTGTCAAGTATTTTAAATGGTATTTGGTTTGACATATAGTATTTTTTAGTAAAGAAAATACAGTGGGGTAGATTTCTTGCCAAAGGAAATGTTAGTAAAGATCAAATAAGATAGGAGATTAGATTTTTGAATGATAGACAGGCTTTTGAAAACAGGTTTAAGCATTTTGTTTTTGGAACAAAGAAGATGGTCAGCAAATTGGTTGAGTGAAGATGGAGGGATGGAGACAAGAAAACATACCTTTAGAAACCCCTATTACTATTCTTTGTCTGGATTTATGCCTCTTTCTCACCCCTGCCTCAATCCACAGACCACTCTGAGGAAAACTGAGACAGTTATCGCCAGTGTTTTCAGAATTTGTAAGCAGTCTAATGGGCTAATCTTGTAGGAGCTTAGAAAACAGTAATCTTGAGAGAGATGCAGGGAGAAAATGTTTGCCTCATGGTACTGCAGAGGATATCAAAGATTCTATAAAAATAAAATAGATCATTCATGTGATACTCTGGTTAAGAATTTGCATTTGCTTATATTCTGATTATGGCATGACCATATGACTGAACCTGAACTTGATAATGAACTAATTTTTCTTGGCACAGGAAAGTTCAAGATGGGAGCATTGAAGGTAGAGAAAGCAGTTATAAGAGTTAAAAAAAATCAGCACCATGCAGTTTCCAGTGAGATCCGACTATCCTGCAAAACCTTCCCAAGTTTCAGCTCAGCTTTTGTCCTCTTCCACCAGCTATTGGCCAGAGGTGAGTCTGGGCCCAATCGAGCTGAGTGTCACCCTACAACCTCTCCTCCCCACCCCTGAACTCCCTGGGTTGGCCCCTGATCCTGCTGACCCCAACTCCAGTCCTCTGCTGGAGTCCAGGACCACTCCCAGAGATCCGCCAATCTCTGTGGGACCACTGTGAGTTCCTGCTGGCATCTTCTACTGGATCCTCATCCTTGAACCCATCCCTGGGACCCTGTCTGCAGAGAGACCTCCTAGAGAGCTTGGAGCACACAGAGCTACAGATATTGAATCTCAGACCCACATAAGCCTAGCAGGTAAGTACCATAGAGAGAAGGGGAGACCCCACCAACACCTACTGGAAGAAACTATGGGAAGAAGGCAATACAAGAAAACACCTAACAACAGAAAGACAAACATGACACCACCAGAATTTAGGGAATCTACACCAACTAGAATGGAACATGACAACAAAGCAGAGGAAGCAGAAGGGAATGACTTAAAAATTACCATCATAAAAATGATAGAGGCCCTCAAGGAAGATGTGAGAAAATCCCTTAAAGAAATGGAGGAAAAAACAAACAAAAAAGGGGGAAGAAATGAACAAATTCCTTAAGGAAAGTACAGAAAACCAAGAAAAAACAATTAGTCAGGTGAAGGAAATGGTTCAAGACTTGAAAACTGAAATAGAGAAAACAAAGGCAACACAAACCGAAGGAATGCTGGAAATAGAAAAACTGGGCAAAATATCTGGAACTACAGACACATGCATAACCAACAGAATTCAAGAGATGGAAGAGAGAATCTCAGGCACAGAAGATAAACTAGAAGAAATAGATTCATCAATCAAAGAAAATCATAAATCCAACAAATCTTTAACACTATACATCCAGGAAATGTCGAACACCATGAAAAGGCCAAACCTAAGAATAATAGGCATAGAGAAAGGTGAGGAAGCACAGCTCAAAGGTGCCAAAAACATATTCAACAAAATCATTGAGGAAAACTTTCCCACTCTGAAGAAGGACATGCCCATGAAAGTACAAGAAACATACCTAACCCCAAATAGGCTGGACAAAAGAAAAAAGATCCCTCGCCATATAATAATCAAAACACCTAGCATATAGAATAAAGAAAGAATATTGAGAGCAGTGAAGGAAAAAGGACAGATAACATATAAGGACAGACCTATTAAAATTACACCTGACTTCTCCATGGAAACCCTCAAGGCCAGAAGGTCCTGGATAGATGTTCTAAAAGTATTAAGAGAACACGGATGCCAGCCTAGGCTACTATATCCAGCAAAACTCTCAATCACTATAGATGGAGAAAAGAAGATATTTAATGACAAAACCAGATTTTCCCAATATGTATCTACAAATCCAGCCCTACAGAAAGTATTGGAAGGAAAACTCCAACCCAAGGAAGGTAACTAACTACACCCACAAAAATGTAGGCAACAGATAATCCAACTATACCAGAAACCAAGGGTAAAGCAGAACTAATATTTTCACAATACCACTGCCAACAACAAACCTAAACCAAACAAGCATCAACAATCAATGGTCCTTACTCACCCTCTACATTAATCGTCTTAACTCACCTATAAAAGGCACAGGCTAACAGAATGGATACGAAGACAGAATCCATCCTTCTGCTGCATACAAGAAACACATCTAAGCTTCAAAGATAGACATTACCTCAGGGTAAAGGGTTGGGAAAAGATTTTCCAATCAAATGGAAATAAGATGCAAGTAGGCATAGCTATCCTAATATCTAACAAGTTAGACTTCTAACCAAAATTAGTCAAAAGAGATGAAGACGGTCATTTCATATTCATCGCAGGAGAAATCCATCAACACAAAGTCTCAGTTCTGAACATCTATGCCCCTGATACAAAGTCACCCACATTTGTAAAAGAAATACTACAAAAACTCAAAGCTCATATAAAACCTCACACAGTTATAGTGGGAGACTTCAATACACCACTCTCAACAGTAGACAGGACCACAAATCAGAAACTCAACAAAGAAACAAAAGAACTAACAGAAGTTATGTCTCAACTGGGGTTAACAGACATCTATAGAACATTTCATCCAAAGACAAAAGAAAATACCTTCTTCTCTGCTCCACATGGAACCTTCTTTAAAATCAGCCACATACTAGGTGACATAGCAAACATCAACAGATACAAGAGAATAAGAATAGTCCCCTGTATCTTATCAGGCCACTATGCTTTAAAATTGGAATTCAACAACAACACAAATAGCAGAAAACCTGCAAACTCATGGAAACTGAACAATGTGCAATTGCATCACTCCTGGGTCAAAGAAGAAATAAAGAAAGAAATTAAGGACTTTCTAATATTCAACGAGAATGGGAGACAACATACCCGAACTTATGGGATACCTTGAAAGCAGTGCTACGAGGGAAGTTCATTGCACTAAGTGCCCATATGAAGAAAATAGAGGATAGTCACATAAGAGAATTAACAGCACAACTGAAAGCCTTAGAACAGAGAGAAGCGAATTCACACTATAGGAGTAGACACCAGGAAATAATCAACTTGAGGGCTGAAATCAACAAAATATAAACCAGGAAAACAACACACAATATCAATGCAACGAAGAGTTGGTTTTTTGAGAAAATCAACAAGATAGACAAACCTTTATCCAAAGTAAGGAAAAAGCAGAGAGAAAACATGGAAATTAACAAAATCAGAAACGAAAAGGGGAACATAACAACAGACAGAGAGGAAATCCAGACAATTTTCAGGTCATACTTTGAACATCTGTGTTCTACAAAAATTGAAAATTCAAAGGAAATGGACAAATTTCTGGATAACTATCACTTACCAAAATTAAATCAAGAACAGACAAACAAATTAAATAGACCTATAACCCTTAATGGAATAGAAGCAGTCATTGAAAGCCTTCCAACCAAAAAAAGTCCAGGGCCAGATGGATTCAGCGCAGAATTCTACCAGACATTCAAGGAAGAACTAATACCACTGCTCCTCAAACTGTTCCACAAGATAGAAACAGAAGTTTCATTGCCAAACTCTTTTTATGAGGCCACAATAACCTTGGTACCCAAGCCTCACAAAGACACAACTAAGAAAGAAAACTACAGACCAATATCCCTGATAAACATAGATGCAAAAATACTCAATAAAATACTGTCAAAGTGAATTCAATAATACATCAGAGAAATCATCCACCATGACCAAGTAGGCTTCATCCCTGGAATGCAGGGATGGTTTAACATATAAAAATCTATCAAAGTGATCCACCATATAAACAAACAGAAAAAGAAAAACCATATGATTATCTCCCTAGATGCAGAAAATGCCTTCCACAAAATTCAACACCCTTTCATGATAAAGGTCTTGGAGAGGTCAGGGATAACAGGAACATGCCTAAACATAATAAGAGCAATATAGAGCAAACCAACTGCCAACATCAAACTGAATGCAGAGAAACTTAAGTCAATTCCTCTAAAAGCAGAAAGAAGACAAGGCTGCCCTCTCTCTACAAATCTCTTCAATATCATACTAGAAGTTCTAGCTAATGCTATAAGACAACAAAAGGAGATCAAGGGGATCCAAATTGGAAAGGAAGTAGTCAAAATATCTCTATTTGCCGATATATGATAGTTTACATAAGCAGCCCAATAAACTCTACCAGGGCACTCCTACAGCTGATACACACCTTCAGTAAACTAGCAGGATACAAGATAAACTCAAAAAAATCATAGCCCTACTTTTTTCAGATGACAGAGACAGAGAAAGAAATCAGAAAAACATCACCCTTTATAATAGCCACAAACAACATAAAGTATCTTGGTGTAATGCTTACCAAACAAGTAAAAGACCTGTATAATAAGAACTTTGTGGCTCTAAAGAAAGAAATTAAAGAAGATACCAGAAAATGGAAAGATCTCCCATGCTCTTGGATAGGTAGGATAAACATAGTAAAAATGGCAATCTTGCCAAAAGAAATCTACTGATTCAATGCAATCCTCATTAAAATCCCACCACAATTCTTCACCGACCTGGAAAGGATAATAATCAACTTTATATGGAAAAACAAAAGACCCAGGATAGCCAAAACAAGCCTATACAATAAAAGAACTTCAGGAGGCATCACCATTCCTGACTTTAAGCTCTACTACAGAGCTATAGTTCTGAAAACAGTCTGGTATTGGCACAAAAATAGACAGGTAGACCAATGGAATTGAATTGAAAATCCTGATATCAACCCACACACCTATGAGCACCTGATTTTCGACAAAACAGCTAAAATTATACAATGGGGCGAGGACAGCATCTTCAACAATTGATGCTGGCACAATTGGATGAGGGTGTGTAGAACACTGCAGATAGTCTGTCGCCATGCACAAAACTCAAGTCTAAATGGATCAGCGACCTCAACATCAATCCAGCCACATTGAACCTCTTAGAATAGAAAGTAGGAGGTACCCTTGAACAAATTGGTATAGGAGACCGCTTCCTGAACATAACTCCAGGGGCACAGACACTGAGAGAAACAATTAATAAACTTCAAACTTGGAAGCTTCTGTAAGGCAAAGGACACAGTAGACATGACCAAAGGGCAGCCCGCAGACTGGGAAAAGATTTTCACCAATCCTATATCCGACAAAGGGCTGATCTCCAAAATATACAAAGAACTCAAGAAACTAGTCAACAAAACACCAAATAACCCTACTAAAAATTGGGGTACAGAACTGAAGAGAGAATTCTCGATAGAAGAAATCAAAAAGGCTGAAAGACATTTCAGAAAATGCTCCACATCCTTAGCTATCAGGGAAATGCAAATCAAGACAACTTTGAGATACCATCTTTCTCCTGTCAGAATGGCTAAAATTAGTAACACCAATGATGACTCATGTTGGAGAGGATGTGGAGAAAGGAGAACACTCCTCCACAGCTGGTGGGAGTGCAAACTCATACAGTCATTTTGGAGATCAGTATGGTGGTACCTCAGGAAAATGGGAATTAGTTTACCACAGGAGCCAGCAATCCCCCTCTTAGGTATATACCCAAAGGATTCACATCCATGCAAGAAATACATCTGTTCAACTATGTTCATAGCAGCACTATTTGTAATAGCAAGAACCTGGAAGCAACCTAGATGCCCTTCAATTGAAGAATGGTTAATGAAGATGTGTCACACTTACAGAATGGAATACTACTCTGCACAAAAAAAAATAATGGTATCTTGAAATTCGCAGGCAAGTGGATGGCACTTGAAGAAACCATCCTGAATGAGGCAACCCAGTCACAAAAAGTGGAACATGGTATGTACTCACTCATATATGGATTTTAGACCTAGATCAAAGGATCACCAGCCTATAATTCACACCACCAGAGGAACTAGGATACAAGGTGTATTCTAAGAGATTCATATAAAGTCCCTCACAGAACTGATAAGGGACAAGTCCCCTAGAGCTCAGGGAAAGTGGGGGAGGGGCAGCGAATGGAGAGAAAAGTAGGAGAAAACAAGGGGGAGGAAAGGCAATCATGTGCGACCATGAAGATTGAGATTGAGCCTGGTTAACAATAGAAGACAGGAGAAAGAGAGAGAGACAGACAGACAGACAGACAGACAGACACAGAGAGAGAACATAAAAGTAGGAGCCAATATTGGTTTGAAGATAAAATTGAACACAAAAAAAGTTCTAGAGAACTACAAGACTGATGCCAACTAACAATCTGAACTTCCGTGGAAAGGCTACCATAAGTGTCCTTCCTGGAGAGTGAGATTAACAACTAACTTATCCATGGAGCCCTGAACTAATGCCTGTTGGAAATAGGAGCAAACACCCATACATAAACACTGAGTGGAAGTAGAACTCAGATGCAGATGGAGAGGACAAGACCAGGTGGCAGAAACACATAGAGACAGCTTACCTGAACAAAGAGGAGCTAAGGGGCCACCAGACTGATAGCTGGGAAGCCAACATGGGACTGACTCAGGCACCCCTGAATATGTGTCTCAGCCAGAAGGACTGAGCAGTCTAAGGGACCTCAGACAATGGAGCCAGGATGTATCCCTGGAGCACAAAAGGACTTTGTGAACACATTCCCCATGGAGGGATAACTGTCTTAATCTAGAGATGGGAGAGAAGCTCTAGTCCCTACTTCACATGACCTGTCAGACCTATATGACCCCAACTGGATGGCATTCCTCTACATATGGAATTGGGGTGGGGAGATGGGAAGGGAGGGTGGTTAGAGTGCATGTGAAAGGGTAGAGAGGGTAAAAAGGAGGGATGAAGGGAGGAAGAGGGAACTGGGATTGACATATAAAATAATAAATTAAGTTTTAAAAAAATGCTTTGACTCCAAAATTTAAGTTCAAGGACAAGTTACTGGGGAAAAGGAATTCTATTTTTGTTTCCACAGAAAATGAAAAGATGTGGATTCCTTCCAGACTAATGTAGTTTGATCAAGCCAGACCACCTGACACAGAGTACCAGGTGATCCTACATTCAAAACAGCTGGACAAAGCAGCCTTACAGACTACAGCCAGGATTTCTGAATCTTCTTTGAATACCCAATGTCAGCGCCTCTTACCAGCAGGAAGTAGTTTTAAAAGAACAAAACCCAAATTCCCAAATATTGTCTATAAATGTTTGTTTTCATTTAAATGGACTTGGTAATATAAAATAAATAAATAAAAAGAAATCCACACCACTTAGACAAATCTCTAATACTCATCTTGTGAAGTTCTAAATTTGTTGGATGGAAGAAACCCTAAATAGAATGCTTCTCAGATACAACTAATTGCCCTGGTAAATGTTTCTGCAGAGTCAGCAGACAGAACTGATTATGGCCAAGAGTGACAAGCTACACCTCTAGACATTAGTAGAACATGGCAGTGTCATCCATTTGGTACTGGCTTTATGGGCATGAAAGATGCAAATTGACAGGGTCACAGAGTTCTATTTATAGAGAGGTGTTGATGGCAGATAATCTGTGTCAGATAAAAATTCCTAAAAGAAGTTCTGGAAAGGCCATTATTTCGATCTGTGAAGATGAAGCCTAATTTGTAATGGAAATATCAGGACATTGGAGATTCCAGGATCTTGGATGTCCACCAAGAAAACTGTAGACAGGAAGTGAGATGAAGTGAGGGAGAGAAGGAGGAGTGGGAGAATGAGAGAATGTTCACATTGGAAGCAGAGCTGGATGAATGGGGCTACCCAAACCCATTGATTGCAGAAAGAGTCCACATCCTACATGGGCTGCAGGAGGTCGTCTTTGTCCTTTTGGGTTCTTCCTATAATACCGTGCTGTGCATCTTCTTCCATAATGGAATGAAAATGTACACTGTTTGCTGTTGCACGTTGGGAATATGTAACTTTTTATTTTTTTTTTTTTTTATTTTACAGATTATCTTGATTCTCAGTAGAGACTTTGGCTTCTTAAACTGCTATAATCATTAAAATCCTGTGGGAACTTTTGAAACTGGATTATATTTTTTGCATTATGAAATAAACACAAACTTTAAAGACAAGGGGTATATATTAAAAGTGATACGTTTGGGTGTAAAATTGACAAAGGGTAGAGTTGTGATAATGGAACTCAATTGTTAAGTTGATGAATTCTAGAATTACCTGGGAGATGGGTTACTGGTATGACTGTGGGGAATTACCTTGATTGGGCTAATTTATAGGATCTCCCCATTGTGGGTGGTGTCATCTCCCGGGCTTGTATCCTGAACTAAATATACAGAACAAAAGTGACCTGAGCACAGTATGTATCATTCTCTGCTTCTTGTATGCAGATGAAATGTAACCAGTTGGCTCAAGCTCCTGCCAGTGTGACTTCCCAGACAGGATGAATTGATTATAACCTCAAACTCTATGCCAAAATAAGACATTCCTTTTTTAAATTGTATTTGTCAGTGTATTTTATCACAGCAAGTACAAAAGTAACCATGGCAATATCTAATTATATTGTACTGTGTTTATGCAAAATATTTTTTTTCTGCAAGTCATGTATGTTTAGATAAAAGCCTGAGTTGTCACTTTCTGTAACATACAACAGCTTATATAAATTGTCAACTTCAAACTTAGGTGACATAAGTTTGACTCTAAAATAGGATTACTGTCATTTTAGCTCACAGTATAAATTTGTAGATGTTTGGTTGGAAAACACAAAGCTGATACATTTAGAAGTATCAAAGAATCCATAAAATAACTTTCAAATATCATCATTTTCTCTTTGATTTTCATATATCTCTTTTGTTTTCTACATACTAGCTTCATTGTCTTTTAAATTTGTTTTTGCAAATAGATTCTTTTCTCATGCACTGTATCCCTATCCCCTCCTTCTATTCCTCCAAGTTCCCCCTGCCTTCCCCTCCCCACCCCTGCCTTCCCCTCTGGATCCACTCCTTTTCTGTATTTCATTAGAGATAATTACCAATCATGGTAAAATAAAATATGATAAGAGGAAGCAAAAAATTTCATATCAAAGCAACTCAACAAGAGGAACAGTCCAAAGAGCCAGAAAGCATGTAAGAGACCCACTTGTTCTCATAGTCAGAAGTACCATTAAAAATACTAAGCTAATAGCTATAACATATATGAAGAAGACTTGGTGCAGACTCATGTAGACCCTGTACCTATTATTGCAGAGGGTTGTGTTTTCCTGGTGTCCTCCATCCCCTGTAACTGTTGTAATCTTTCTGCTTCCTCTTCCACAGGATTTACTGAGATCTGATGGAGACACAGTTGGATGGAACTAACCAGTTCTGTATCTCTCCACATAATGTCTGGCTGAAGGTCTCTACACTAATACCTTTCTGCTTCCAGAGGAAGCCATTCTGATTTTGGCTGGATAAGGCACTCATCAATGAGTATAATAGAATATCCCCAGGAATAATTTAATTGATTTTTTGTCCATTTGCATTTGGCTTTACCTTAGGTCTCTGGGCTATCTAGTTTCCAATTCTTGGTTACACAAGCTGTGTATAGGTTTCTTCTCATGGAGTGGGTCTTAAGTCAAATCAGACAATAGCATGTTACTCCAATAAGTCATATGCCACCATTGCCCTAGCATATTTTTCAGGCAGGACAGATTATAGGTCAAATGTTTGTGGCTGTGTTGGTGTCCATGCATTTCTTTTGGTAGCTGAAAAGTACCTTACTGCTCCAAAGAGACTGGAATGTAGGGTGTGAATACTCCTCAGCTCTACCTCTTCATGGTCAATGAGATGTGTGCATGCTTATTTATCTTAAAGTAGTTTTGATTAGCCTTTCTATGATAGCTAAGGATGTTGAACATTTTAAAAAGTGTTTCTCAGCTACTTTGGATTCCTTTGTTGAGATTCCTTTGTTTAGATCTGTACTCTTCTTCTAAACTATATTAATTATTTTTTGACTCCTAGTTTCTTTAATTGTGTATATATTTTGGATATTAACTATCTGTCAGATGTGGCTTTAGTGATGATCTTTTTTTATTCTGTAGGCTGCCATTTTGTCCCATTGACAGTGTCCTTTGCCTTACAGAAATTTTTCAATTTTATGAGGTTCCACTTACTGATTGTTGATCATTCATTATTGTGTCCTAGTTATCAGTGTTCTGTTCAGAAAAATCTTCTTCTGTGTCAATGGGTTATAGGTTATCCCCCACTTTATCTACTATCATATTTAGTGTAACTGAATTTATTGTGGAGTTCTTTGATCCACTTGGTCTTGAGTTTTGTGCAAGGTGATAGATATGGATCTGTTTGCAGTCTTCTACATACATTCACTTTGACCAGCACTTTTTTTTTGAAAATGGTGTCTTTTTTTTCTAATGTGTGTTTCTGGCTTCTTTATCAAATATAAGGTATTCATATATGTTTGTATTCATGTCTTGGTCTTCAGTTTGATTCCATTGATCAATGTGTTTTTTTATGCCAATAAAATGCAGATTTTTTTTTTTTACTATATATCTGTAGTACAACTTCAAGTTAGGAATATTGATACTGCCAGCAGTTCTTTTGTTATACAGGATTTTTTTTTTGCTATCCTGTGGCTTTTTAATATGAAGTTTAAATTGGTCTTTCAAAGTCTGCAAAGAATTGTCTTGGGATATTTGATAAAGATTTTATTAAATCTGTAGATTGCTTTTGGTAGGATGGCAATTTTTACTATGTTAATTCTATTGACCCATGAGCATAGGAGATGTGTAGTGGCATGTTGCCTTGCCAATGAACGTTTGGTGGTGGCCACTCCCTTTGGGCATGGTTTCAGGTGCAGACATGGTCCATTATAAGGTAGCAGAGGGGCTGGCTCATTCTCAATTAGGTTGCAGAGAGAATTGGAAGGGCAGAGACTGCATCTTCTGGAGCAGGAAGACTGCAGCAGTTATTTACTCTTATCTGTGTAAGTGCTTCCCTAACAAATACCTACTTAATTTATCTTGGGTCTGGTGAACTCATTTAAATCCTACCTTCTGAGATGTTTCCTTTTTTCTGATACCTTTTTCAACTTCTTTCTTCAAAGACTTGAAGCTTTTGTCATAGAAGACTTTTACTTCCTTGGTTAGAGTTTTCTCAAGATATTTTATATTATTTGGGCCTATTGTAAAAGGTATTGTTTCCCTCATTTCTTTTTCAATTTGTCTGTATTTTATATATGGGAGGTATGTGTATTTTTTAAAAAAGAATTGTATCCAGCTACTTTGCTGTAATTGTTAATCAGTTGTAGCAATTTTCCATTAGAAGTTTGGGGGGCACTTATGTATTCTATCATATCATCTGAAAGTAAAGATATGACACATAAAAGATCAAGTGGTGAAAGTCTTCATGGACTTGCTGTTAAGAATACAGAACCCTTCCTCTTGCCTGAAGGTACACTTGTACTTTAGCTTAGCTCATTCAAACATCCTACATCCTGAGCACAGTGGCTATTGCCAGAGTGAGCTGAATTAACCATAGTTAGGTTGTGGAGCCTGGTTTGCAGATTCTTGGCAGGAGATACCTACCTTTCTGCTAGGAGATTATCACCCTGCAAGCATTCTCATTGCCATGTTGAATGGATTAAATACATCTGTAATGAGCCAGATAGTTGGCAAAGCATAAGATGGCCTTGGCAATGCTTGAGGTTCTGGGGTTAATTCTTCCCAATTAAGTGACTTAAACTTTTCTTTTTTTGTTCAAGAGCCATGTTATTGAGTGAATGTCTTGTGATCTTCATCAGCATTCAATAAGCTAGGTATATTTTGCTACAGTTTCTTTTCAGAGAAAACCTCTTGCCTCCTTGAAGCTAAACGACTTAGGCCAGGTTATAGCTGGATGGCAAACTGGATTCCAAATCCAGTTCAGTATCTGAACTGCTTCTGATGACACATGGCTTTGGTACCTGCTTATTGTTTTAGTATTATACATGACAGCCCTGTATATATGGAGTGGTGCTTTCCTTTTCTTGAGCATCCCATCACTCTGCCTTCACAGAATCAAGAATAAGACAACCAGTGAATATTAAAATCCCTTTGTGTTAATTAAAAATTTTTAATTTTATTTGAGACACTATCTCATGTAGTTCTGTCTGTTCTCAAACTGTCTGTATTTCTGAGAATGACCTTGATTTCTGGTCTTACAGTCTTTGCCTTCCAGGTTTAGGGATTGCAAGCATGTACTACTATATGTTTGTTATGTAGCGCTAGAAATTGAACTCAGGTTTTTGTGAATGCCATTCCACCTCGTGTAGATTTTCATAATAAACTTTCAATAGTCATATTTCTAAGTGAACAGGAACCAGGAACCAGCAAGAGCCTCCCCTTCCAGATACCATGGATCCATTTTTGCTGGTTGTGTCCATTAATCTCCTAGAGCAGATAGTAAAGATAGTAAAGATGTGAGAAGGTCAGGAGTGGAATCTAAACTGTGGTATCTTGCTTAGGAGTGGTGGGCTTAATCTAGGAAGAAAGGCAAGCTAGCAGCTTCATATAGTTTCTCTATTCCTTATGCACAGAATGAATCTATAAAACTCTCATTTGATAATTCATGAGAGACAAGTGTTCTTTGCCAAACATGTGAGAAATTCTAGGGGCAATAGGAGAAAGACCCAAGGGATAGTATGTAAACATGGATGCATGCATGTTTTATATTATTTTTAATGATTTAAATTAACCCCAATCTTATTTACAATATTTGATGTTTTTATTTTCTACATTAAAAGCTACAGATTAATATCTCCTCTTGTACTTTCTTGCTATATCCTTGAGGTATTGCTACAAACATTGCCTTTGGGGATAGCAAACATAAAGGCACAAGGCATTTGTTGCAGCTTATTTATCCAATGGGACTGTACATTTGGCTTTTTTCATATCATCATAGTTTAGAAGGCAAACAGTATGAGTGTGTAACACAACATATATGATTTATATTCCTAGAATATGCTGAACTTGATTTCATTTCTGGTAACTCATGTACCTGGTTCAGCACATTCTTGAAAATGAGTTTTTCTTTGAGTACAATATGCTCTATTAGAGTTGGTGTTCCATTAAAACAAATGGATTTTTTGCTCTGAAATGGGCTACTAGTGTTCTCATATTAACTCACATCATACAAACAATAAGCATTTGCCAGGAGTATTTTTAGAATTTAACTATACTAACTAATTTCTTCAAACCCCAAAGGGATGCTTGGTACTAAAATGGAAGAAATAACTGCCAGCAGAGGGTCATAAATCAAAGGATACTGCACAGAAGAAAAGGCTATTGGAAAAATAATTGGTAATAACTCATGTTTTTGTTTCTAAATCTATCCATGAAGGAGATTGATCTGATGATTTGTAAATTGATTCTTTAGTATGCAAATAGCAACCGAGAGATAAACTTGCTAGGCTCAAATAATTGGGGGTGTTGAGTCTATCCACAGCAGACCACTTTGTTTCTTAGTATAATATGGTAGTTTCAAGACATATGACAAAGCAACTAAACAAAGATGAATGAAGATGCCAACCAACATGGTCTTGACAGTCATCACAAGCTGACACTCCTCTTAAACCTCTTATGATATACTGTGGATTCTCTGCTGGCTTAAACAATTCACCTCTTGTGCTTATTTTATGATTTTATGACTTCTATGTTGCTAAATGTGGACCAGAACTGTGAAATATAAAATCCTAGTGTTAAGAATTAGGAATCACTTGTGCATTTTTCTAAGAAGCATAATACAGCCTCATTCTGTTAATCTAGGATGTGAATCATCCACAGAATGTGTGTGCTCTGTATAACAACCATCCCTGAGACACACAGTAGCAGTCTTCATTGACCTATTGTTGTTGTGTAATATATACAGTCTTCTCTTGTGACCCATGGCTTAATTAATATAGTAGTCATTCTATTATATTATTATATTATATTATTATTACTCTTTTTATTGTGCCCAATTTAATTAATGAATCCAACTGTTTCATAAGAATTCTCATGGGGGTATAATGGAGTCCGTGTAGATTTTGGTACTATCCATGTCTTCAAGCATTCCTTGTAGGGATTGAAATATATCCCTACACAGATTATGAAGGATTACTACACCCACTTGTTTTGTTGTGTTCTATGCATGGTTGCTTAATGGCTATATTCTATTTACCACATCAAAAAAACAGAGAGCCATTTTTTTGTTTTTTTGGGTTTTTTTGCAAGCAAAGTCATGTTTTTAATATAGCCCTTCATATATGTTCTGTTCTTTCCTTAAATATGTTTTATTAATTCTTTGAGAAGTTTATACAATGCATTTTGATATTTTGATCCTGGTCACCCTTCTACTCCTCTCCCTAACTCCTCCGAGATCCACCCCTACCTTGCCACTCCCTCCAAAATTTGCGCCTTCATTTATTTTAACGAATCACAGAGTCTAGTTTGTGCTGGTCATATACTGTATTGATGTGGGGCAAACCACTGAGGCATGTCCAGCCAGTCAGAGACCTACTGTTAACAAAACTGTTTCCCTCTTTCCCATAAGTCTTCAGCTGTCAATAACTCCTCATTTAGTGGTGGGGACTCCAGATTCTCTGCCACTTCCATGCTGGGATATTAATTGAACTGAATTTGTGCCAGTCTTGTGCCAGAAACCACAGGTATTGCTGTGATTCATGAGTGCAGTGGTCCTGTCATGTCCAATGGGCACCACTGCCTCTTACAATCTTTCCATCTTGTTCTATGCTGGTTCCCGAGCTCTCTCTCTCTCTCTCTCTCTCTCTGTGAGTGTGTGTGTGTGTGTTTGTGGTGAGACTGATATCTAAATTATGACTCAGTATTCCAATGGCTTTGATCAGTTGGATTTATATATTAACTACTGTTCAATAAAGATGGAACTTCTCTGGTTAGGTATGAGCACTACACCAATCTATAGGTCAAGAGTTATAAATTTAAAGGACAGTTTGATATGTCCACTTAGCAGAATATGAATAGCATGTTTACTCCTGAGGCTCGTGAATCTCCCCACCATGAGAGGGCTTTAAATAAACAGATTTTAAAAAATAGGCATGGGTTTCCTTTTGTGGAGTGGTTGGTTGGTTTTGATCATAATATTTATTTCACTATTGCACCCATGAATGCATTTTACCATGGCTGTCATTATTGAAATCCATAGTGTTTACAGATGGGTAGCATTATGAATGGATCTACCTCCCAGAAAGCCTACATAGTACCTTCTGGTATTGTTTAAATCATTTTTTCAAAAATATTCATTCATTCATTTATTCATGTATGTATTTGTTGTTTAAAAGAAGGGTTTCTCTATACAGCCAAGGCTAACCTGGACTTGCTCTTGAACTCAGAGATGTGCCTCTACTTCTTGAGTGCTGGAATTATGAGGTATCATTCTTTTAGACACCTAGAAATATGATACAGCATATAAGAAATTATTAAAAATTCTTCACCTAGGCTTAATCAAATATTCAAAACTGTTAACCAATATTTATATGCTGTGAACTATACTATCAGGCAAGATGTACCTTCTGGTGTAATAATAGCATGACTGTTTTATGTCTAACCAACTATTTTTTAACTGAGTTTTTGAGGCATGGGCCACAGGAGGGAAGCAATGCCTGGTACTATAATCCTGGTCAGGATGCTGTGGCTAGAGAACTAGTAACTGCTGCTATAGTAAACAGACATGTCTTTACCAACTTCTAAGTACATGTGCTTTTGCCCACAGATTAATGCTGTCTTCACCCTTTGTCTAAGCAGGTTTGGATATCCATGAAAACAATTAATGCAGAGATTTATAACTGGTCATGATGCTAAGAATGAGTGAGGATAGAGTGCTTGACTCAAATTGGGACATCAACTCCCTTCTTCCTAGCCTCAGGGAACACTGAGGAAAAGAGGGCACACAGAGTGTAATGGCCAGAGGATAAGGAGGTATACTACAAAAAAATCTACACATGATGTGGTAGTTGTACTCATGCAGTTGATGCATAGGTTTAACGTGAAATTAGGCCTGCCAATTTTTCATTGTTGTTATTATTGCTCAGCTTATATTATATTAATGCTGGTGAGACTATGAGGCCATGAATTTGAAAGGAGTAGTATATGGGAGAGCTTAGAAGGAGAAAATAAAAGGGCAAACATTATAATAATCTCAAAAAACAAAAATATAAAGAAGGGAATTGACTCCTAGATCAGGTTATTTGGATTCAAACTTCAAGTTTGCTAAAGATGTTTTTAAATAAATCTATCCCAGTTATCCATTTATTTCTTAGAGCCTTCTTCTATAAAATAAAGATAAATATTATATCAACAAAATTTCAGGAAGAACTCAGTAAAGATGGGTAACTTTTTTTTTGGAAGAAGAATTTAGGTGATGAGAGAGGGGAAGGAAGAGAGGAATAGGGTGAAAAATGACTAAAATTAACTATGTGTGTTTCAAACTCTCCAAGAATAATTTTTAAGAGTAAGTGTTAGGTAAATAAAACTATTAAATAAAGGACAAAAAGGCAATTTGATCCACTTACTGTTGAAAATAATATAAGTATTAATACAGTACAACACATTAACATCAAGACAGAGAAGATCATGGTGTATGGGCTGTGAAGACAGACAAACTTGAGTCTAGTTCCTGCTCTGCCACTCACTGTTTTCATAGTTCCTGATACTTCCTGAATCATAGAGTGTTAGTGGTTGTGACTGTAATATATGTGTCTGTTTTTTTGTATAATGTTAGTTTCTTCTCTGGAAATTTGTTGATGGAAATTCAATTCTACAGAAATTATGATGGCACCAAGTAAAAACTTTCATTCATCCATTCTTGCTTTAATCTGAAGACAAAATTAAAAGACAAACTCTTAATGGACAACTCACAGGTTCCCAGTGTTTACCAGTCTCTGTGATCATTTCATGCTATTTTAAGTTTTCCTCCTGTCTCCATCTAGTCTTTCCTTATGCTTTAGCCTGATTTTAATTTCAGGACTTGGTATAACTGTAGGGGCTATTGTAACAAAAGTAGAAACAAATATTGACAATGTACTTATTATAGAAGAGAAGTTAAGACTTCTCTTATTGACAGTCACTTGTGGTATTCATTTGTGTAGTTCTATCTTACAAAGGGACAAAGAAGCTGGCAAAGGTGACAGGTCCTATTCAGAGTCACACAGGCAATACAGAGCAAAAGTTGGATTTGAATGAGGTTTATTGCAAAGTCAGATCCAGTGTCTGTGACATTCTGGCCTGACACAGATCTCTTGAATAAATGTGAATAAATAGATGGCTTGTTTTGGATGTCACTTTATGTTTATGATTATTTGCAAATTCATATACTAAGAAGTTTTTATTACTATGTTATAGATATTGCTAGGATCCTTTTTTAGAATGATCAAATGTAAAGTCATTTAAGAGTTTGTTTCTTTTTCATTGAGGGTTTTTTTGCATTTTTAATTTTAAAAAATGCCCGAGTTTGTAATTTATTACAATATTTATTCAGTACCTTTCCTCTCTCCAAACCATCCCATATAACCACCACTCCCTGCTCTCCTTCAAATATATGGCCTCTTGTTTTCCTTTTTACTAAATGTTATTCCATGCATATATACGTCTATATACATGTATTTCTAAATATAACCTGTTCAGTCTGTATAATGTTCCCGTATGTATATTTTCAGGGTTCATAATTTGGCATGGGACAGTAATTCATGTGGGTGGAAGGTCATCTCTCCCAGTCTCAGCTCTCCTCTGTCACTCATAGTTCTTTGTGTAGAGTTGATACCTCATGAGCTTTTCTTCATCCAATTTGGCATGTTCTCCAACAGAAGTTGCTTCAGTTAGTCTTGAACTTTTGGCCTGACCTTTGTCCTTTGAGGGTCACCAAATCACCTTTGAGGGAGTTCTTATGATTTCTCAGCTTCCTGCTTTTTCTTAGGCATCAGCATTCTTGACTCTGCTTCTTCAATTCCCACAACTCTATCTGCTTTTCAAACAAGTTGGTTTTTATTATACTAAAAATGTAAGCATTTTTTTTTCTTAAAGTGGTTTAAGTCCTTAAAAATTTCTGACTCCATCCCCTATCTCCCTCTGGTGTGTGTGTGTGTGTGTGTGTGTGTGTGCGCGTGCCTGTGTATTGATCTGAATGCACATACACACACACATACACACACTCATGTGGACACCCGGAGTTGGCTTGGGTAGCTCCCACTGTCCCCCGTCATACTCTTTTGGATGCAGGGTCACTCACTGAACCTGATTTTCACTAATTTGGCTATACTTGTGGGTCAGTGAACATCAGGGCCTTGGATGAGTTTGTTCCCACTCCTCTAGTGCTAGGATTCCAGGTGTTTTCCCATCATTTCTTGATTTTCAAAGATAGTGGGTACCCAAACTCAGGTTCTCACACTTGTGCAATGAGCGTTTCACTTGCTGAGCCATCCCTCCAGCCTCACAAAACTTCCAGTAGTTTTGCTTTAGTGGCCTTTCAAAGGAAAGTGCTGTTTTTTTGGTTTACCACTTTATCTTTAACAAAATACTAAGGTTTGTCTTTGCTTTCACATCTAAGTCATGATCAAGGCCTATTATTTTCCTTTTAAATATCTCTTTTCAACCTTTTTTCCAGCTCACTTCAAATGTATTATTCATGACAAAATCATATTAACAGCCCCCTAACTGGTTTTCTTTAATGATAACTCTCCCTAAAGACAAAGTCACGGCTTCTCATTAAGGCTAAGTAGGTTTTCTGATCTGGCCTCTTTCTCACTCCTTCATTCTGTAGTCTCTTTGCTGTCCTTCACAGCCTTTGTGTTGCTCATTCTGTGCTGTGTGTAGTCTCATGTTTTTTGTTTGTTTTTTCAGTTCTTACAATGTTCTACATTTATCTGCAGATTGTTGATGCCTATTGATCCTTCACAAACTATCTCAGTTTAGGAATCCTTCTATGATTATTTAGACTTCTTAAAGATCTTCCAAAGTTGTGGCAATAATATTCTACACTTGCTCCTGAAGCATAGCTTTTTTCATTGAGCTGATATTGACTGGGATGATGACTTATCTCCTAATGGAACAGTTCTGTGATTCCCTATTTTATTGGAAATAACAGCTAACCCTTGACCACAGCTGCCGGAGACATAAAGTATATCTTTGTGTTATAACATCTCACGAGTGTCTCATTTCTCACCCAGGGAAACTCCCAACTACTTCTGCTCCTTCAATATTTGGCCCTTTCCTCTCAGTAACCTTGCATTTACTCTTTATGCTGACTGTGAAGCCTCTCCTCCAATTTCTTCCAAAGCTGACTCCTCATCTGAAGCCCTAGGTAATTGCCTGCTCTAGAAATTCCCTTCTCCATTAACATTGTGTATCAGTACCCTTGAAGGGCAGAAATATTTCAGTATTTCTTTTAAAAATTCCAGAAAGTTCTAGACATATTATGTTTTTTAATTAAAAGAAAAAGACATTGCTAACTTCTAACATATATATGCATTTCTGAGTACTATTGTCTTATGCATTTTATTTTTGTTACTCAAAATTTAATGCTTATGAAAGTTCAAATGTAGTGATTCAGCAAGCAATGAACAAATCTTTAGTGGGGACTAGTTTTGCTTCCAGCCCTGGCCAAGGTGGTCAAGATCATAGATTGAAAGGGGGCAAGGATAGAAATAGAATGTTGAAATAATTAAAAAAAAAACTATATCATATAATCTTTAGGACATGGAGAATACTATTCAAATAAACTGATCAGGACAATCAGGTAGACAATCATTAGTAATAGATGTTAATATTCATATTTTATCATTTATTGCTTTTAAATTATCTCTTAAAATTTTATTCACATATGTGTATGTGTGTGGGTGTTCACATGCCCCAGCACAGGTGCAGATGTCAGAGGACAAAATGTAGGAGTTGGTCCATCATGTGAGTCCTGCGGTCAGGTGGTCAGGTTTCAGGGTAGGTACTTTACTGACCCACCTTGTAAATCCCTGATGTAATTATTATAAAACTTTACTTCTTACTTTACCTGTTTCTGATTTTCTCTTTGATGGTGACAAGAACATGGGATCATTGGTAGAGATTCCTATATCTAATTTTCTCAACAGTTTACTTCTAAAGTTGCCAAAGTTCTAGCTCTTTTACCATTCATCACCTTAAACCATTCTTTTACTTATTTCTTGGTGACATCTCTTTAGATGCTTACTTTTCTTTTGCAGTGACTTAAAGTTTTTGACTTTAACTACCCAGAGCCCTAATTGTTGATGTCCCTGATGAAACTTTGCCATGTCCCCAATGACACTATTCGTGTTTCTTACTATTTTGAAACTCTTCATAATTCTCCTATATGGGAAATACAAATTTAAAGTATGGATTTTTTCTAAACTTTAGTTTCCAGAATATATTTTTAAAAATTTATCATTATGTGCATGGTATGTACGTGTGTGTGTGTGTTGTTGTTGTTCACATGTATGAGCACATATGCCAAGGTAGGCATATTTGAAGGTCAGAGGACTACTATTTCTTCATGTTCTTATGTATTTTAAAATTTATAATTTATTTGCATGTGTGTACACTACATGCATGTTGGTGACTGGAGAGGCATAGAGTCAGAAAAGAATGTTGGTGCCCCTGAAGCTGGAGTTAGAAGCAGTTATGAGCTGCTTGATTTGGGTACTGGGAACCAAATTTGGGTTCCTCTGGAAGAGTGCTGTACACTCTACAACACTGAGCCATCTTCATGTACTTATGTTTGTACCATATATCTTTGCACACTTTTCTGTTCACTAACTCTTTCCTTTCTGTGGGAGATTACATTAACAAGGCTTTTGTGCTTTTCATGGCCTTTACTTTCTTTAAATCTACTATCTGTCTCTCCCTCCCCTCTCCCTCAAGTATTCCTCAGATATTTACTGATCTCTGGATATTGTATCTTCCTATGAATGAATTTCTGAAAAGCTAATTAAAAAGTCTATGTGTTTAAGAACTTTATGGTTATTTCTTGCTCAAGCTTGTACTCTGTGGAGTAATTCCTTCAGCTGAAGTAGTCAGAGGTACCACATTTTCTCTGTTCTGACAGTTTAAAAATATCCTGTACATATGACCTCAGGGCATATGCTTAATGGATTCAAGAGAGGAAACAAAAGACAAACTCAGCATGTATACTGTCTGCCCTGTGGTAACCCCACATCTCAGAGAGATTGTGTTTGCTTCTCAGAGCATCATCATTGCTTAGGAAAAATATTTCCTAGATCATGAAAATCCTACCATTTTGAATCTCTCACTAGAAAGCAGTGTAAAAGTGCACCCAATTTTCCTTTGTCTTTGTTGCTCTGTGGCTGTTGTCCCCTCCTGCTGCTGTAGAATCTTGAATTAAGACTGTGCCATTGAAAAAGACTCTCGTTTGTTCAGTACACTAGTGTTTCTTGGCACAGACATGCAGCCTTGTGCTGTGTAGACCTTATCACATGTGCAGTTGGTAATCACAGCTTACAGGCCCGAACTCTCTTGCCACTCTCTCTAGTGTATGTTTCCTTCTTCCCTTCCAGTTTTTGTAGCTTTCTCTTCTTGTTAGCACAGCTTAGCATTGAGAGAATTTCCTGATAAGGGCTTGCTGTATAAGCATGATCTCCTGAACATGGATGCCCGGCACCCAGGTCAAAAGCCAGGTATGGTGGTGCCCACCTTTAACTAGAGTGTTGTGGTAGGGAGAGGTGGGAAAGAACAGAAATAGGGGGATTCCTGGGACTTGGTGGTTAGTAAGCTCCAGACTCAGTGAGAGGCCTCATCTCAAAACGTAAGGTGGACAGTACAGGAGGAGCACACCTGACATTGAGCTCTGGCCTCCACACACATGAGCAGGCATGTATACACATATACACACCACACATACACACAACATTGGCCCTCTGACCTCTACACACATGGGCAGGCATGTATACACATATACGCATCACACATACACAGAAAATTGGCTCTCTGGCCACCACACACATGGGCAGGCATATATATATATATATACTAGTCATTAGCATTTCGGTTTGTGTTGTAGGAGTGACTTCAGAGCATTTTCTGCAATGCTGCTACTCTGGTTGTCCTTTTGTCTTGAACTCATCTCCACACAAGGGACCTGAAATCTTTAGAGTGGGGACAGCTAACCTAAGCAATGAAGTGCAGAGCAGAGGGCTTCTCTGTGTAGGCCAGTTCCTTCTCCAGCACACGACAGCCCTAGCCTTCTTCATCTTCTAGAATGTTCTTTTTTAAACACAATAACTGCTTGAACTCTTGGCAGTACCTAAGATCTGACATTTAGAAATGAGAGCCTAGCACTTACACATTAATGGAAGTGCAGTTCTCTCACTCTGATCTCACAAGTGCTGCTAAATTGTTCCTAGGACTTTGAACTGCAGATAGAGCTGGGTGTAGGCTAGAATGTACTGCTAAAAATAGGGGAGCTGAAAAGAAAAAAAAAAAAGACTAAGAACACTGACTGCAGTCAGCTGTGATACATGAATTTGCATCATCTAACCTGGGATTGGACACTGAAAAATAAGCAAAAGAGTAGCCTCAGTGTCTCATTTCTCAGACAGTGAAGTCCACTAGCACCTACAGTTTGGTAAAACCCCGAGAAAGCATCTTCTTCAATTACCCTACAATGCAAGATTAATAGGCACTTTTTGCCAATTCCTCGGAAAATAGTACAATGTTCTCCTGCATAAGTGGCATTTTTACTGAAGACACTGCTGAGTGTATGCCCAGGTATGCATATAAGACACATTAATTAAGATATTTTTAAATACAGAAACTAACTTCTATTTTACAAGTAGGTAAGAATTTCAAACCCATGATTAGCAATTACAAAGCAGTAAGGCTCTTCCCCCAGGTTAAACATTACAGAGTACTTTTAAATGTAAAATGGATGATTGAAATAAAAATGTCTTTGAAGAAATGGAGAGGATTTCTTTGCTGTCCCAGTTGGCCGTGTCCCACATGATGGGAGTTCGGTGTCCTGCTATCAATATAAAATCCCACATTCTACAGAGGCCAGCTTAACTGAGTAGTTTCTTTTTCTAAATTATCTTTCATGTGTGTGTATGATATGTGTTTGTGTCCATGTCTGTGTTCATGTTCATTTGTGTGAGTGTGGACATACATGAACTCTGACATGTGTGTTTGTGTATGTATTCATGTTCATCTTTGTGAGTGTAGACACATGTGCTCTGACATGTATGTGTTTGTGTATGTATTCATGTTCATCTATGTTTATGTGGACACACATATACTCTGATATCTATGTGTTTGTATTCATGTTCATCTGTGTGAGTATAGACATACATGTACTCTGCAATATATATGTTTGTGTTTGTTTTTGTGTATGTGTTCATGTTCATCTGTTTGTGTGGACACACATATACTCTGACATGTATGTGTTTGTGTCTGTGTCTATGTTCATGTCCTTCTGACTGAGTATGGATATCATTCTTTCTGGCCTGTGAGCTTCTAGAAATTCCCCACTCTACCTCTGACCACCCTGAAGAAATAGTGGAACACATGTGTGTGTTACTGTGTTCAAATTTATTTTGGGGTTTTCAAAGACAGGTCTCTTTTTGTAGCCTTGGCTGTCCTGGAGTTAGCTCTTTAGACCAGGCTGGCCTTGAACTCACAGAGATCCACCTGCCTCTGCCTCCTGAGTTCTGGGATTAAAGGTGTGTGCCTGGCTCTTCCATCAGCTACTAGATGAAAGCTCTAGGATGGCATATAAGGTAGTCATCAATCTCATTATCGGGGAAGACCATTTAAGGTAGCTTCTCCACTATCACTTAGATTCTTAGTTGGGGCCATTCTTGTAGCTCTCTGGGCATTTCCCTAGTGCCAGATTTCTCTTTAAAACTATAATGGCTCCCTCTATTATGTTATCTCTTTTCCTGCTCTCCTCTGTTCTTTCCCTGACTCAATCTTCTTGCTCCCTCATGCCCATCTCTCCCCTCCTCTTCCTCCTAACTCCCTGTCCCCTCCCCCATGCTCCCAATTTGCTCAGAAGATCTTGAGGCTTTCCCTTTTTCCTGGGGTCCTTCTTGTTTTCTAGCTTTTCTGGCGGTATGGATTGTAGGCTGGTAATCCTTTGCTCTATGTCTAAAATCCATATGAGTGAGTACATTCTGTGTTTGTCTTTTTGTGACTGGGTTACCTCACTCATCATCTGTTCAACTTTGTTCATAGCAGCATTATTTGTAATAGTCAGAACTTGGAAGCAACCTCGATGCTCCTCAACTGAAGAATTAATGGAGAAAATGTGGTGCATTTGCATAGAATGAAGTACTAACTACTCAGTGGGGGAAAAAAGAAAACAATAGAATTTTGAAATTTACAGGAGAATTGATGGAACTAGAAGTAGAAATAATTTTAAAGTTTCATATTTTAATCATAATTTATTTTAAAAATCAGAAAGACTATGATAAAAGCAATGTACAAACTATGAATCTAGACCAGAAGATATTTATTTCTATACCAAATATGATCATAAAATAGTTTGTGTAGTGTTTTATAAGGACAGCATCCATCCAGGCAACAGTATCTTATGTCTGAGAGAGCTCAAGATGATTCTAATGCACCTACTTACTGAAGGTGATTCTTTGGACTTGAACTTCACAATTTCAGGACATCCATACATTATGGAGAACTTACCTAAACTTTACCATGCAGATACATGACATGTTGTTCTTCTGGTCAGAGCATTTAGCAATACAGGCTAACATACCCATTCAGTTGTAAATGATAATTTTAAAAACTTGCTTGAATGCCAGGTGGTGGTGGGTGCATGCTGTTGATCTCAGGCAATGGTAGAGAGATCTTTATGAGTTGGAGGTCAGCCTGGTCTATAGAGTGAGTTCCACAACAGCCTCCAAATCTACACAGAGAAACCCTGTCTCAAAAAAAAAAAAAAAAAAAAAAAAAAAAACAACCAACCAACCAACCAACCAACCAATCAACCAAAACAACAAATTTCTTAAAAAGTTCTCTCAGAGGTGTTAACTGAACAAATAGAGCTGAAGACCCTGTCTGAAGTGGCCTTGGGCAAGAATGTCACAAATGGATGCTTTTTTCTGATGGACACCAGAGGCTGATGTGACAGGGGGCCCTGAAAGCTTTCTCATAGCCTTTCTCTTTCCAATGAGCTCTTTTTCAAAGGTTACATTTCTGGACAATAAAGATGACTTAGGAGTTTGCACCAGCACTACAGTCTGCTTCCATCATAATAATTTTTACATATGTATCAAAATATTCAAAAACTATCCAGCTTTCTCCTGATGTTAACACTGAAAGACATACAACAAAAGAGGTCCTTGTTCTAATTTTTATTTCTTGTAAAATCAGAAAAAATCAATATAATAAAATCATTGTATATGGCATTGAATCCAGACCAGACACTATTCATTTCTATACCAACATGGCCACAAAATTTGATTTAGTGGGCTTTTTTAGAAACATGTGTGTGGACTTACTTCTTTCTACACCAATTCCCTACATTGTAACTTCTTTTTCTCTACAAAAATAATTTGCAACCCAGAAAAGTTATATCCTATTTAAAATAAAGTAATTCAAATAACCGTAGGAAATACAAACTTTAAAAAAGCATGTAGGTGTGTCTGTCTGTCTCAGAGTACAACTTCAGTGTTTTCAGTTGCCCCCTCTTTTCCTTTTAAATTTTAGTAATCTGCCTGTCTCTGCTTAGGAGGATAACAAACAGACACCACAATACAACTTTTTGACTGGGATTTAGGGATGGGATTTCAGTCCCCATTTTCAGGGCAAGGTCTCTGGCAAAAAAGTGATCCTCACAGCCCATGCACAGTGAACAGTCAGGTAGCTCTATTCTAATGCAGACTTCCAAAAAAATCCAAACACAAACTTTTGATAATCAAAAGCTACTAAGTGAAGCTGAATAAATGGTTTAGTGGGAAAAGTGCTTGCCCTGAATGTCTGAGTGAGTTCAAATCTCCAGAGTTCACACAAAAGGCAGAGTCAGGCACCTGTGACTCCCCTCCCCCTGCTTCTACAGTCCGAGGGGAGGTGGACACAGGAGCTTGCTGACCAGCTATCCTGAGTCATGGAGTGGTAAATAAGAGTTTCTTGCAACCAGGATGCAAAGTGAGAACCAATATCAGAGTAAGTCCTCTGAGCTCTACATACATTGTGGTATGTATGTTTGTATGTTTACACAAGCTGTCACATGAACACACACACACACACACACACACACACCGATTCAAAACATAATTACCACATTCAATACTTCATTAGTCTTCCAGGGTTAGACTATTTTGATGACCTCTGAAGCTGTGCTCCCTGGGGATTCAGCAGGGCAACCCTCTTAGATCCCTTCAGACAATCTGTAATGCCTACACTGCATGCAAACACACTTAATAAACCTCAGAGATTAGAGTGTCTGATCTGATATTACCTGCTGAGCATGTGATGCAGTCAACAAAACATGCAGAACAGATGTTAGTGAAAAGCCAAAGTTGTCAATATCTTTTCTTTGGTTTAGCTTGAAAGCAGAGAACTAGGCTAGCAGAACATATCAAATGCCACATCATTTCTTCTGTAAAATGTGACATACATCATCTGATAAAGTCACCTGATTTGATGAAATTTTGGCCATTATCATGCAACTGTATATTTTTTTGCCCCAGGAGCTTCAACTGGCCTGTGATTGCTCTTTGAAAACTATTCCTCATTCTGTGATTCCTTGCCCAGCCTTGGTGCAGGGGGAGGGGCTTGGTCCTGCCTCAACTTGAAATGCCATGCTTTGTTGACTCCCACAGGTGGCCTTATCCATTCTGAATAGAGACAAAGGAGGAGTGCATGGGGATGGTTATACAGGAGGTTGGGGAAGGGAACAGGAAGAGAGAAACAAAACTTGATAAAAAAAAATATTTGACCAGTAATAAAAAGTATATTTTATTTTATTGCCTCCCACCAATATTCTTTTTTTTTTTAATTTGGAAAATAATAATTTTAAATAACCTCTGGAATTAACACCAGTGTGGTATAGGCATTAGTGCAAGTTCTCTGCCTTTTTGTGCTTGTGGTTAGACTGTTCTCAGGGAAGCCTTTCTATGTCCTGACTCTCCTCTTATTTAATCCTGGTGAGCTGATTGAACTCTCACTGTTTTCATTGTGAAGTTAATTTACAAGGAGCAGGGGGACCAGAGGAGGGGGACAAGTCTCAATGCTCAGAAATCTGCTTTTTGGCCTGTTTCCATGAGCCTAAATGTTCTGCTTTATTCTTCCTGTTTCTAACCACTGTTATATGTTCCCATTTTAAGCTTCATTTGAAAAACAATGTAAAATTTGACTTTAGGAAAGGTAAATAGAGCAGACACATAACCCCCGGGAACTTTTCTTGTTTTTGTCTTGTACTTCGACAAAATCTTTTTGAGAAGAGGGAGATTGTTCTCCTGCATCTAGAGGTGCATTGTGGTTTTCTGAATATTTGGTGACTAAAATAGCACAGGGGATTTCATAGACAAAGTTTGTTCAGGATATTCTTTTAAAAGCTATCTTTTGAAAAACACAACAGTGAGTAAAAGTGCTCGCAAAGAGGCCCAAAGGCCTGAGTTTGATCCCCAGGGTTCATACAGTGGAGTTCAGGGAGAGAACTGATTCCTGAAAGTGTTCTCTGTCCTTAAACACACCACCCACACCCACCCACCCACCCACCCACCCACCCACCCACACACACACACACACACACACACACACACATACACGAAAGGTTCATTTTGCCTTGGCTCATTGATCCCAGGCAAAGAGTTATTGATATACCTTGTGACAGTTCATTGGAGAAACTTGTTTAACATCAGTTAATCACTCAGCTTTCATCACAGAAGTTGCTTCTTACAATAGATAGAAATTAACACAGAAAGCATGACTGAACAGTATATAGACACAGAGAGATGTAGGGACACTCATCCCTAACTGGGATATCTTTATCCCCTCCCCCAACTCCAAGGCTCAGTAATCTATGGGGAAGAGGAGGGAGAAAGGTCTTTACCTGAGGTGGTGGATGACTCCAAGAAAACAGCATTAGCCAGACAAAACAAGGAAGGTACACAGAGGTTCTGATGACATGCAAAAGATATAAATTCAAACCAGACAAAAGTCTCAGCCTACAGAAGGTGACAGAGACACAAAGCCCCACCCCAAACAGGAAAAATTATAAATTTTAAGAGTGTTTCTCTGGGTTGCTAAGAAGGTTGAGTGGGCAAAGGATTACTCCCAAGCCTGGAGCCCTGAGTAAGATCCCTGGAGTGCTTGATGGAAGGAGAGAATCAGTTCACACAACTTGTCCTCTGATATCTACATGCAAAAAGTGGCACATACCCCTGTGTTCCTCCACGTTTATCCATAAATAAATGTAATGAAATAATTTTAAAAAATGCCCCTTTCAATTTTAAATAACCATACAAATTAATGGATTTATTATTACATTGTTACTTGTACATCACTTCTTTGACAACCCTCTACTTCTGTGGACCCTTCCACCTTTAGACCCCTTTCCAGTCTCTCTTTCTTTTGCTCCTTATTCAGGCCTCATTTTTCCTTCTAATGATGCATTTTCTAGTTCCATGACCAATACTTACCCTCATTGCAATGCATAGACATAAAAAAATTTGTGGTTCACATATGATTCAGGAGGCAGATGGCCAACAGAGCAGTTTATTTTTGAGGACCAAATGGCAGGGGTAGCTTGTGCCAAGTCAGAAATGAGAGTGACCTACATCTTAGAATGTCTTTGTAATCCTTCCTCACCAACACAGTTTTGGTGAGAAGGGCTTTGGAGTAGTTTAGAAGGTTGGATGCAAACTGCATCCTCCATGGGTATTTGCAGCTGAATGTGTGGCCTCACATGAGAATCACAGTGGCTTTCTGGTAAGCCATACTTCTCTTCTGTACAGTGAGGTAGTTTGTGGGAACCTCCTATCATTTCTTGAAAATTGCAGTAGTAGCTTTTGAGAAGTCACCAAGAAGCCCTTCTGTGGTATATTGTTCATGAAAGGATCAGACCACCAGTCTCTCAGATCATCTCCCAGTCCTTCTGGCAAAGACTCCACACCTGAACTATATACAGTGTTTTCGTTTCTCCTCTTCTGATTGGACCACGGCTAGTCTCATTGTCTATTTAGCTTTCATTGGCCATTATAATAGAAAGAGTGAATATAAGCTTGCCAAAATCCAGGAATGTGATGCCACTAACATTTCCAAATTGTATGAATCCTGTTCCAGGGATTGTTTCATGTCACTTCTACTTCATTCTCAAACTCAGTCTTTGGGTTCATCATCGAATAGCTGTTGAAAGCAGGATCCATTTTCTTGAGCACTGGGGAAGTAAATCCATGCACGGCTCTCACTTTAGTTTATCTAGCTTTCAACTGCTTAACCACTTATGAAGCTTGTAAAGACCCTTGGAACATATAACCACAATATGAAAACCACCCACAAGATATTTTATCATGTTCTGTTAATTCTTCAAAGTCTTGAAGGAGCTGAGTTTTGTAACTTTTCAGTTAGTTAAGTTAAGTCTTTGGTAGAATTAAGATCCACGGTACTTTTGGGATATGAGGAGTGTTCGCTGTAGGTGACATATTTTCAAGTTGCTTAGAATAAATGATGATTCCTTAACCAAAACTATCATGCATAGTAAATTCTCAGTGGTGTGAAAGAGATGAATATAAAAATATAACTATAAAGTATAAAAAATTAGCACATTATAAGAACTTTGTTAAGATATAAAAACTAGGAAATAAAAATTAAAGAGACAACATTAATTTGTAAATATAAAGTTACAAACATTGAAACAAGATAAAATTATAATTTTCTAATAAATATTTAATGCATATTAAACAAATGGGCAAGTATACCTTATATCCTCATCTTCAGTTGTTTCATTTTATTTTGTATTTTCCTGACTTTACATTTTGTTTTTTACCTTGTTTTTTTCTCCTTCCTTCCCCCTCTTTTCCTTCCCTTGTTTTGGCTTAAAAGTCTATGGTTTTCACAGTTTATAGACTCAAGGCCTTCTTTATATCAATAAAGGTAAAGAATAATTTTCTAAAATATTTACTCACTAATATAGGAAGTATTGGGTCACACAAATGCATCTCAAATCTTAATGGATTTGAGAATATAGTGGTTAAAAACCTAAGAGTTCTAGCTCTTTCTGAGTTTTTGAGTAGTTCTTCTCAGGTACCTGGTGAGTGTTTTGAGTTTGCTTTTTATTTCTGTTTATTAATCACTGGACAAGGAGAGGGTCAGCATGACCTACACACTAGCTAAAAGATAGGAACATCCTTAGACTTCATTTCTTCTGGGGCCACTTATTTGCTGGTCAGTGATCATTTATGCAGCTCTTTGCCCAGCTCTGTATTGTAGCACAAAAAATGAAGAGCTGATGTCATTATCAACCCAAATTATCACTGTTTACCATTGCAAAATGTACCTTCTTTCTTTCTATGGTTATAACCATTTCTCCATAAATCTGTTGTTACTGAAGGAAATACAGTCAATACCAAGATATCCCAATACTGGGAATAATTAAGAGTGTGTAAGCCTCTGACAGCTTCAAAATATACAACCCTTCAATACTGCCATAGTGTTGGTTAGTTTAGTAGTTACCTCCTATTTTTGAATGAGGACTTGATTTAGAACATTTAATATTCTGATAGCTTTTATTTATTTTATTTATGTCTATATTTACTTTATCTAGTACTGGTGTGAGTCATGGATGATATTTTGACATCCCCACTCCCCAAGGTTAAGTTTTAGGTCAATTTCTTATTCCTTATTTTCTAATTCATTTGTTTGTAATTTATAAGTGAGTGTACTGACATTTTAATAGGCATCTGTTAGATTTGCAGAATTTTGAAGGGAATGCAATCAAACAGGTCAGATTATGATTTCCTTCTCTACATAATTACATATTTGTCTAAAATCCTCAGCAATTTAGTCGGAAGGAAGATGCATACTTTTATTTCTAAAATTAAATGATACCAACCAGCACTTTTCTGAGGGTCATCCCAACACAGTTTAAAAACTTTCTCTCATGTTCTTTTAAAAATTCATCTGCTATGTGCTTTAAAAGAAGAAAATAAATCTTTCCCACAATACAGCATCATAGTGGCTATAACACTGATTTGGTTACTCTAGGGCTCTTTTTACACACAGAGTACAGGCTCAGGCATTCAATACCTCAGCTATAAATCTCTTATTGAGTAGCCATGGGCAAGTATTTTCCTTTCCTGTGGACAATAATATTATCTTCCTTAATGAAGAGATAATTGAGATAATCCATGGATATTTATTTAAAAGTTTCTGGAGCATAAGAAGTGCTTACTCAATGTGAAGTGATGATGTTTGCAATTTCCTTACTAAAATGAGTGGCTGTCACTTCATTTATTAATATGAAGAACATCTACAGGCACCTTCTGTCATCAAATGTTCCATCGTGTATGTTTAATAACTGTAGGGTTCATATTTTTGATGCCATAGTACTTTAACTTTTGTAATTTTATTTGTTTTTGAACTTTTACTATTTTACTTTGTATAAGTTTTCTGTTATTATTTCATTAAATTATGATAATCCAGGGGTTAAAACAATTCAGATTTATTTTCTTAAAGTTATGGAGATGTTGATAGATTGTTCTCTTTCTTGAGGCTCTTGAGACTAACTTTTCTATTTGCTAGTAGTCACTTCAATCCTTGGTTCACACCCTTCCTCAAAAATGCTCAAGAACTTCTGGTTGTTTTATTACATGTCCCCCTTTTTGACATAATCTGCTGTTTGTCTTGGGCAGTAACCCTTGTGATTACATTGGGTCCACCCAGATAATTTGGGAGACTCCTTCAGTTCAAGATCTTAACCATCTTCTAAATACTATTACCAAGAAAGCAACATATTCACAGATTGCCAGGATAAGGAAGTAGGCATTCTTGGGGACCTATTACTCTGCCAGCCACAAACAGTGCACCAGATGGAAAGATACATGTAACTTACTTTACATGTATCTGTTCATTAAGAACACCTTCTTAGACATAAGTTACCTGCCAAAGATTTTATTTGATATTGGTCTACTTAACATTTATCAAAAGACTACTGAATACTATCCAATTTACCACAAGAATTTGTTAACCCCTGGTTGGATAATGATTTCATGACAACTGCATGTGATTTTAATGTTGAATATTTTATATTCTATAAACCTTTTAATGATCTTTAACATAATTTTAACTGAAATGATATTTTTCATAAAATATATTCTAATTATGGTTTCCTCTTTTCCAACTCCTCCCAGATTCTCTGTCTTTCCTTCCATTAAAATTCACATATTTCTTTTTTCTCTATTGTTAGCAAATGAACAAGAATCTAAAAATTATCTAAAAATAATAAAACAGAATAGGAAAAAACAGATAGAAGAAAATAAGTCAAATAACAAGCACATAAAAATGTCTAGACACTGAGATTAAATAGTCTTAAAACCAAGCTTTTACTTTGTTGTCTTTCCTGTATTTATTTGGTTAGTTTTCACTAATAAAACATGGAACCTATTATTTCCTATCCAAACAAATTTCATATAGGACAAATATTAAGTAATATTTCCTATTCAGTGTTCCTAAAACATATATTACATGAATTCATAGGAAAACAGTAGATGAGGTAGTATCATATCCAAAACCAAAAATGGAATATATAAAGTTGTAATTTGACAGACAACCCATAGGCAGGATTTGATAGAAACCAAACAAGTTTTTATAGTGGCTGTCACAAGCCATGGGAAGCGGGTGTGGTGCATTATATATTACTTTTGGAATCTGTTGTGATTATAATCGTAAATTAGAGTTGGAGAATGTGAATAATATTGACTCAAATCAAAGAAATATGAGAAAAGCAGAGCAAAAAAAAAACAAACAAACAAAAAACAAAACAAACAAACAAACAAAAAAAACACCTACTCTTTTTATGAGGAAAATCAGGTTCAGTTAAAAGCAAAGAGCAGGAAACAAATAAGCTACCAACTTCATTTGCTCCACCAAGGGCAAAGGCCCAGGTCTAGATTTGGCCCATGTGGGAGCTGGTGAAGAAAGGCCTTTGGGCATTTTGAATGTCTCTCACTGTCCTCAGATAATCATTCTTTTCCCTTTCCATGCCAAAGTCACACTGACACCCAGAAAATGAGTGTTTAGAGAGATGTAGGCTATAAAGAGACAAATGAAAAAGAAACAAAGGTTCCCTGTAGAAAAATAAAAATGGCCCTAAGGCATTTTGAAATCTTTACCTTCTCTCATCCTAAGTTTCTGGGCCATTAGGCGTTATTCTAACAGTCTCCTCAGGTAGCTTCCCTGCCATGGCTCAGGTAGAAACCTGACATATGAATTATAGGTGTAGCGACATCAAATGGAGGAGAACAATAGTAGTTTTGTTATTTGGGATTTTCTGCATTGATTTTCATCCCAACCCTGCCTTAGCTTGCTCCCAGTGCCACCAACTGAAGGAAATTGATGTCTGTACACAAATAGGAACTCTAGAACACAAGAATACCTGATTAAAATACTGACATCCCTATGGAAGGATACTTTCTCAGCCTAGATGTAGTGGGAAGGGCTTCATTCCTGCCTCAAAAGATGACACAGAATGTGATGATCCCCAAGGGAGACCTCACTCTCTCTGAGGAGTAGTTCAGGCATGGGATGTGGAGATAGTGGTGGTAACAGATGAACAGGAGGGAGAGGGAACTGGGATTGGTATGTAAAATTAGATTGTTTTTAATTTAAATAAAAAAATACTGTCATAAAAGAAAGGTGTAAGCTGAGCAATATGACTCATCTGAGAACAGTAACTGAAGATGTATTTTCAAACAAGTATAATATGCACATTTATTCTCAGGGGCAAGATAATATACCACTAGAAAGAATCTAGAAAGTAAATCATTTAACTGAAAACATTAAATTTGAAAACACAAGAGTTGACATAAAGCACACAATGGAAGGAGTAAGACTCTTCTATAGGGTTGCTCCACAAGAATGAAAGTATAGAAGGAGGCATAATAAATATAGTATTGCAGATTAAACTTCAAGGAAGACCAAAGTTTGAGAGAACTGGCGGAGGGCTAATGCCAAAGCAGAAGGAGAACATTACCTCCTCTCTGTAGCAAGGTTTAGTAAAATCAAAGACAGTGGCAGCATTCCAAACGCTTCCAGAGTGTGAAAGCCACTCTCTATGAGTGTACGAATCACATGAGCTTCAAAGCAGCCTGCCACACACTTGATGAGTGGCATGGTATTGATTAACAATTTTAGTGTGTGAAAAAATATCCAGCTGAGTGATTTATTAACTGGGGAAACATTAAAATGTTATTAGGTCTTTAAGACCAGGAATTTTGATAAGACTTCACAATGAGATTTCTCTTAGAATAGAAGTTCAAGTGAATGAAATCAAAGAGAAAAGAGACAGAGGTTATTCAAGTGTCATGGAGAAAAGGTGAGAAATTTCTTAGCAAATGTTATTGTGACAAGGGAAAGGAAAAGGAAAGAGGAGAGAAGAAGAATAAGTGCAGAGGGGTTGTGGGGGGGAGAGGAGGAAGGACTAGAGTGAAAAGCAAGAGAGCCAGAGAGAGCTAACATTAGAGTTAGAGCAGGAGAATGAGACAGAGGTAGGCAGAAAGACAGAGATAGAGAGAAAGAGAACACATTGCTAGATCCCGTTAAAATCAGATAATTAAAAGAGCAAATTAAGTGTTTAAATTCCTAAAAAATTATGAATAAAATTGAAGAATAATAATAAATGGATATTAGTATGTAGATTTTTATCAATGCAAATAGGAGGATATCAGTAACTTGAGGAAATTTGACAACTAAATAAACATTTAAGTTATTTGACTGAGATTAATTGCCATAAGAGAAAGTTAATAATATAGATTTAAACAAAAAGTGCTAATAAATAAATAAATAAAATGAATAAAAGCAACAAAATTAAAAAATTACAGTTTAAGGTTGGACTTAACTTTTAATAGTATTTAATAATATTGTAAAAGCAATATTCCTAATAAAAGGTGCAATTACAAAACAGCATCATCTTAGAGTAAAGTTTATCAAAAAATATTTAGAATCAGATAATGTAATGCCAGCCTACAATGCTATACTCAAGTGAAACAATCAATCACCATAGATGGAGCAAGCAAGATATTTCATGAGAAAATCAAATTTTCTTTGCTTTTTTTGAATTACATATTTTAATGGACTAAAGATAATAGATATGAAAACAGGATCCATCCTTCTGCTGCATACAAAAAACACATTTCAGCATCAAAGACAGACATTACTTTAGAGAAAAGGGTTGGAGAATTATTTTGTAACCAAAAGGATCTAAGAAGCAAGCTGGTGTAGCTACCTTAATATCTACCAAATTTGACTTCAAATCAAAATTAATAAAAAGTGATGGGGGATATTTCATATCCATCAAAGGATAAATTCACCAAGATGATGTCTCAGTCATGAACATCTATGCCTCAGATACAAGAGCATCCACATTTGTAAAAGAAATATTACTAGAGCTTAAATCACATATCGGATACTCCGCTCTAAAATAAGGAGAGGTCATCCAGACAGAAATATTGGAATTAACAGATATTATGACTCAAATAGTCTTAACAGATATCTATAGAACATTTTACCCCAACATCAAAGAATATACCTTCTTCTCAGCACATTTTACAAAACTGAGCATATACTTGGTCACAAAACAAATTTCATCAGATACAAAAATTGGAGTAACTTCCCCGTATTTTATGAGATCAACATGGATTAAAGCTGGAGTTCAAGAACAACACAAACCACCTAAAGCCTACAAACTCATGGGAACTGAAAAAAAAATTTGGTGATATTTTGTTTATGATATAACAAATAAAGCTTGCCTGAAGATCAGAGTACAAAGTTAGCCTCACTAGTAGCCATACAGGCCAGGCAGTAGTGGCACACATCTTTAATCCCATCAGTCAAAATAGTTAGCCAAAAAGGTCAAGTGATGTTGGTGGATGCCTTTAATATCACAGAGACAGGAATCAATCAGTTTGTAGTCACTCTGAGGACATGATTACCCCATTTGGTCTGAGCCTTGGTAGAGGTAAGAACTCTCTAGTGGCTGGCTGCTTTGCTTTTCTGATCTTCAGAATGAACCCCATTATCTGTTCTGGGTTTTTATTATTTGTGCTACAGCAAAACTTCCAACTGAATTAGCATTGGGTTAAGAAAAAAAAAAAAGATAGCAAGAAGTAAAGGAGGAAATTAAAGACTTCCTAGAATTCAATGAAAATGAATTTACAACATACCCAAGCTTAAGGGACACATTGAAAACACTGCTAAAGAGCAAAGTTGATAGCATTAAATGCCTTCATAAAGAATTTGGAGAAATCTCATACTAGCAACTTAGCAGCACACCTGAAAGGTATAGAACAAAAAGAAGCAAACTCACCCATGAGGAATAGAGTACAGGAAATACTCAAACTGAGGACTGAAATCAATAAAATATAGACAAAGAGAACAATACAAAGAACCAATGAAACTAAGAGTTGGTTCTTTGATAAAGTCAATGAAATATACAAAAATTATCCAAACTAACTAAAAGGCAGAGAGAGAATATCCTAGATAACAAAATTAGAAATAAAAAGGGAGACATAGCAACAGGCCTGAAAGAAATCCAGACAATTATTAGGTCATAATTAAAAAACCTGCACTCCACAAAATTGGAAAATCTAAAAGACATAGACAAATGTTTTGAAAGACAGCACATACTAACATTGAATCAAGACCAGATAAACAGTTTAAATAGACCTATAGTATCTAAGAAAATAGAAGCAGTCTTTAAAAGCTTTGAAACTCAAAAGAGCCTAGGGTTAGAAGATTTCAGTGCAGAATTCCACCCAATCTAAAAGACATAGACAAATGTCTTGAAAGACAGCACATACTAAAATTGAATCAAGACTAGATAAACAGTTTATCTATAGGATAAACAGTTTATCTATAGGACCTATAGTAACTAAGAAAATAGAAGCAGTCTTTAAAAGCTTTGAAACTCAAAAGAGCCTAGGGTTAGAAGATTTCAGTGCAGAATTCCACCCCTCCAGAATTTCAAAGAAGAGACAATCCCAATACTCCTAAAATAGAAACAGAAGGAACATTGCCAAATATTTTTAATTAGTCCACAGTCACCCTGATACTCAAATCACACAAAGACTGGATGAAGAAAGAGAAATATAGACAAATTTCTCTTATGATATTTGATAAAAATACTTAGTAAAATGGGGTCAAACTGAATCCCAGAACACATCAGAAAAGATCATCCATCATGAACAAGTGATTTTCATCACAGAGGTGCAGGGATGGTTCAACATATAAAAACCTGTCAATGTAATTCAACATATAAAACCACTGGGAAAAAAAAGAAGAAACACATGACCATCTCATTCAATGATGAAAAAAACATTTGAAAAAATTCAACATCCCTTCATGATAAAAGTCTAAGAGACATCAGGGATAAAAGGACAATACCCAAATGTAATAAATGCAATATACAGCAAGCTGACAGCCAATATCAAAATAAGTAGAGAGAAACTCAAAGCACTTCCACTAAAATCAGAAACAACACAAGACTGTCTACTCTCTTTATATCTATTCATATATACAGTACTCAAAATTCTATCTAGAGCAATAAGAAACAAAGAGATCAAGGGGATATAAATTGGGAAGGAAGAAGTCAAACATTTGCTATTTGGAGATGATATTATGGTATGCATAAGTGACCCCAAAAGTTTTACCAGAGAAATCCTACAGCTGGTAAACACCTTTAATGAAGTGGTTGGAACAAGGTTAACTTGTGAACAAAATAACAAGTAACCCTCTTATTACTATGTGAGGTCCAAGAAAGAAATCAATAAGCAACACACTCACAATAGCCACAAATAATATAAAATATCTTGGAGTAACTCTAGCCAAGCAAGTAAAGACCTGTATGACATGGACTTCAAGTATTTGAAGAAAGAAATTGGAGAAGATATCAGAAAATGGAAAGATATCCCATGCTCTAGGATCAGTAGATTTAACATAGTAAAAAAACGGCCATCCTAACAAAAGCAAGATACAGATTCAGTGAAATTCCCATAAAAATCCCAATACAATTCTTTATAGACCTTGAAAGGACAATTTTCAACTTAATATAGAACAAAGAAAAAAAAAAAGAAAGAAAAAAAACCCAGGATAGGTACAATCAATCCCGCACAATAAAAAGGACTTATGGAAATGTTAACATCCCCAACTTGAAGTTGTACAACAGAGATGTAGTAATAAAATCTATATTATATTGGCATAAAAACAGGCCTATTGATCAATGGAATCAAAATGAAGATCCAAGCATAAATCCAAACATATAGAGACACATAATTTTTGATAAGGAAGCTAGAAATCCACACTAGAAAAGAGACAGACAACTTCTTCAATGGATGGCTTTGTTCAAACTGAATGTCTGTATGTAGAGGAATACAAGTAGGTCCATGTCCATTACCCTCACAAAGCTCAAATCCAACTGGATCAAATTCATTAACACTGAACTTGATAGAAGAGAAAGTGGGGGATAGCCTTGAACTCATTGGCACAGGAGATAATTTTCTGAATTGCAAAGAGAGTAAGATTGATAATAAATGGGACCTCATGAAACTGGAAAGCTTCTGTAAGACAAAGAACATTGCTAATAGAACAAAATGGCAGCCCACAGACTGGGAAAAGATCTACAACAACCCCACATCTGACAGAGGGCTGATCTCCAAAATATATAAAGAATTCAAGGAACAATACATAAAAACAAACAAACAATCCAATTAAAAATGGGGTACAGATCTAAACAGAATTCTCAACAGAGAAATCTCAAATGACAAAAAAAAAAAAACAAGAAAACCAAACAAACAAGAAAACCAAAAGACAAAACAAAACAAAAAGCCCACAACTAAAAGAAATGGTCACCATCCTTAACCGTCAGGGGAATACAAATCAAAATGACTCTGAGTTTTGATCTTACAACTGTCAGAATGGCTAAGATCAAAACCACAAATAACAGCTTATGTTGAAGAGGACTTGGAGCAAGGGGACACTCCTCCATTGCTGATGGGAGTGCAAACTTGTACAGCCACTTTGGAAACAATAAGGCAGTTTCTCAGAAAACTGGGAATCTATCAACCTCAAGATTCAGATATACAACTCTTGGGCATCCAAAGCATGCTCAATCATACTATAAGGATATGTACTCAACTATATTCATAGCAGCTTTATAACAGCCAGACCAGGAAACAATCTAGATGCCTCTTGTCTAAAGAATGGGCAAAGAAAGTGAAGTATTGCTCAGCTGTTAAAAACAATGACATCATGAAATTTGAAGGCAAATGGATGGAACTAGAAATAAGTCATCCTGTATGGGGTAGCTCTGACCCAGAAAGACAAACATGGTATGTACTGACACATGAGGAAATATTAGCTGTAAAGAAAAGGATAATCATGTTGCAATCCTCAGACCCAGAGAGGCTAGATAATGACAGACCAAGTGGGGACAAATGGATCTCTCTGGAAAGGAGAAATAGAACAGACAGTCTGGGTGGATGGAGATGGGCTGGAGATGCCAAAGTGTGGGACTAGGAGTCAGATGTAGAGGAAAATGCTGAGAGACAAGAAGGAGCAAGCCACAGCCATGCTTTACCTCCTTAGAGTCTTAGCAGACAAGAGAGTTCCTGTTTCTCTCTACTTATATCCTATTTCTGATCAGTTATCTCACTTCCTGTGTATCTGTACAGACCTCCAGACCTCTATGGTTATCTAGTGGCAAGCTGCACTGTCTGACTTTCAGACAGACTCTTTTTGTACAAGCAAGATATCACCACACTGGTGCAAGGGAAACTACCAGAAATCTCCAAAGATGACCCTCCCAGTTAAGACTCCTAGCAATAGTGGATATGGTAGTCTGAACTAGCCATCTCCTGTGATCAAATTGGTGACTACCCCAACTGTCATCCAAGAGCCTTCATTCAGTAACTGATAGAAACAGACTCAGAGACCCACAGCTAAGCACTGGCCTGAGTTGGGAAATTCTGCTGAAGATGGGGAAGAAGGATTGTAGCAGAACTCTGGGTCAAGGACACCACAAGAAAACTCACAGAAACAACTAAACCTAGGCTCACAGAACCTCAGTCTCAACCAACAACCAGGGAGCCTCATGCGACCAATCCAGACCCTCTACATATATGTGACAGTTGTATAGCTTGATCTGTTTGTGGGACTCCTTTAACAATGGGGACAGGGGCTGTCCCTGAGGCTTTTGCTGTTTTTTGTGAACCTACTCCTTATATTGGATGACCTTGCCCAGCCTTAATACAAGGCGAGATGCTTAGTATTACTGCAACTTGATAAGCCATGCTTTTGTTGATAACCATGGGAGGCCTGCTTCTGTTTGAAAAGAAATGGGAGGAGTAGATTGGGTGGTGCAGATAGTAGGTGTGGGGAGGGATTAGGGGGACAGGAGCGAAGGGAAACTGTGGATGTGATATAAATAAAACAATTAAATTAAAAAAGAGGGCATGGTATTCTAAATATGCACTATAACAGGATCAAAACACATATGTCAATACCTTTCTGAGAGAAATGTCTGAGTTGACAGTTGTCAGAAATGGTGGTCTTATACAGAGCTCAGAGCAAAGTCTAAAGACCTGCCCCCACCCCCATTCTCCCTTCAGAGTTGTTTCTTCAGAGCAGCTTCCCACTGCTGCAGCATAAAATCCAGTAGCTTCTACAGTCTCTGTATGATCCATGATTTGTTCTCCCTCTCTCTTCCTTACACACAGTTACCTCTTTAGCCAGTGTTCCTCCATAGGGTTACTATGTAGAAGATCCGCAGCTGGCTGCCAGGATCCTCAATATTCCCTGATCTACAGCAAACACCTTATGTCTGTGATTGTTCAAGATCCTTGTCAAGAGATCTCTGGATAAGAAGTTTTACCAATGTGTGCTACATTTAAACAAGCAAATAAGCAAAAGATGCCTATTTTTCCTATTCTCAGTGACCAGACTTTTTATTTTTTCACTAGTATTTAATAGGATGTGATGTTACATGGTTTCTAATCTTATCTGCTGTCTGCCCTACTAATGCAAAAGCCTTTATAATCCATTGTAACTAAAATTCATTGCTTATTTATTTAACCTTTCTCTCTCCCTCCCTCCTTCCCTTTCTCTCTCTCTCTCTCTCTCTCTCTCTCTCTGTGTGTGTGTGTGTGTGTTTGTGTGTTTGTGTGTGTGTGTGTGTGTGTGTTTATTTATGCTACCCTATGTTTATGAAGGTCAGAGAGGGGACAGTTTTCAATGCGTTCTCTCCTTCCACTGTGAGTTCTGGGGATTGGATTCATATTGGCAGCATTTACAGCCATGGTATTTTTACCCACTCTGGTATCTGACTGGCCCATTTCCTGACTCTATCCTCAGTTCCAGCTCGATGAGACACACTTCATGTTGCAGCATATTTCTGAATGTCCCTGCCTAGTGGAGATGATGAAAAGTGTTCTGGGAATGCTGTATACATGACTGATGCCTGAGCTACTCTGAAACTCTTCAGGCCTCAGTTTCCCCTTCTGTAAGACCAGTCTTGAACAGCCTTGCAGAGTTGAAACTCACTGCTGACTTAATTCGGGTGAACAGTTCTTTGGATCTGTGTGCGTCATCTAGCATAGCAGTAATGAACATGATTGGGTTCTGGACTTCTCAATTGCCTTTGATACAGAATTATCATTGTGGCTAGAGGCTCAAGTGATCACAGATGTTATTCTTTGGTCCCTTGCCCTTCCCTATTTCTTATTGTAAAACATGAGTGTTATATTCAGGTCAGAGAAGCACTTGAACTTCATTTTGATTATTATGACAATGTTATCAGGCCTGCCAGATTAAAGCAATCTCCATCTCAGTATTGTTTCCATGCTCAGGCAAAGAGGATGGTATACATTATGATTAAGTAACACGGAGTCTGTGCAGCCTCTTGCATAGAATTAATTTTGGTATAGCTTCCATTTCATTAAAGGAACACTTTAAAACAGGTCAAGTGTAACCCAGACTAAATTGAAAATGCATTATTCTATTTTGGTAGGCTCTCCAAGCTGATACATATTTAATGCAATTTTATAAGGAAGTTCAAATGTCAGGCAGACGCCTTTAAGAAAACAAATGTCTTAAGTTTTACACTGGGTAATTTCTGAATAAACATTCAGTATATCTCCTCCACTATCCAAGAGTTTTTTCTTGGTGGAAAATAAGCTATTTGTGTGAGTTATATGGAGTAAATCTGACATCAGCGTGGTGAGCACTGCTCTCTTTATTGGCTCTGTCTTTTTGGGATGTAGTTCAGGCTGACAGAAATACACCTTGCATTTTTCTACATTTTTGGGGGGTGAGATAGTATTCTTGTAATTATAAATTTAATGAAATTTAGGTTTTTGCCTTAGTGTTTATCAATATATTCAGTTTTATTTATCTGACTCTTCATTCAGCCAGACAACCACTGTGGTGGTAAGGCAGGTATATCCTCACTGTAGACAAGCCTCTTACTTTGGTAGAATATGACTCTAAACATCAATTAACATAGCTTCCCCCATTTCTCACAAATAAGGGTGTAGACTAATAATCTGGATATGTAGGTATTTGCAACTGTCATCATTGTGTGTGATTTGTGCAAGGAAGTGTATGCCATAGTCCTCAAATAATCAGATTTAGTGCTTGCCTCTTAATGCACCCAAATCAATTGAGAAGAGAGTTGAACAGCTTCCTGTCCATCATAGTACTTTGGGAGAATCTGAAAAAGAACATCTGGATTTTATCATTAAACTCATATCCTGAATTTCAGAGAACCATTTGGATTTTTCAAAATACTTCGTGAGATATGATGATATTTTTTCCCCTGATGAAATCTCTGAACATATAAAGTACTAGGATCAGTTTTCCTGGATCTGAGATGGGCCTATAAAGAACCTTCTGCTACCTAGAAAACATCAGAAAACATGGATCCTCATGGTCCTCTGTTCCTGCGTCTTTTTAGTGTAAATGGCAGAAAACATAGTTCTAATACTGACGCCAGAATCCTGAACATCTACCTTGTTAAATTCTCTTCTCCCCCAAGAGTTCTCAAGCCCTACCTGATTTACCTGTAAATAAATATAGCTCCTGTTTATCCCCACCACTTACACACCTATGATGCTCAAGGGCCTGCTGACATTGCCTTGTAGCTCTTGGGCTTATCTGTCTTTTCCAGGACCAAATTGACTACAATGCTCCTAAGAAAGCTTAGACCTTTCCAGGTTACTTTTCTGTTTACATCTTTAAACATTCTCTGTAGCTCACATGGTAATAGGGAAATGTCCTTCAGTATGTTGTGAATATATGTTTCTTCTTTTTTTTTTTTTGTTTAATATGTTCGCTGTATGCTGTGAATATATGCTGTGAATATATGTTTCTCTTATTGGTTTAATAAAATGCTGATTGTCCAGGAGCCAGGCAGGAAGTATAGGCAGGAAGAATACTAGTCTAGGTGAATACTGGGAAGAGAAAGTGAATCTCCAGGTAGATGCCATGTAGCTACTGGGAAGGTAGGCCATCTGGCATTCCCTGGTAAGCCAAGACCACGTGGCAATACGTAGATTAATAGAAATGGGTCAATAATTAAGAGAGAACTAGCCAATAAGAAGACTGAGCCATTGGCCAAACAGTTTTCAATTAATATAAGCCTCTGCATGTTTATTTGGGACTAAACGGCTGTGGGTCCAGGTGGGACAGAAACTCAGTCTTCAACATGGTTAACTTCTAGTTCCTGGTTTGGTTCAATGCTTACATGATCTTTTCCCTACTAATAATTAGTTTTCATTTCTGCATTACTCAGTTTTACCAAAGCTTCTTTTGTTCCTAGCTAACAGCCACTCTCAAACATGCTTCTAACTAACAAACTCTCCTAAACAGGCTCTTAGCTAACTGGTGCTCGCAAACAAATCATCTAGTCCTGTCGCTTTGCATATGTCCTTCCTCCAATCTTCTCTGCCATTATCCATTTCCCCTTCCTTTCCCTTTCCTTCTTTTTTCCTTCCTTCCTTCTTTCTCTCCTGTCTCTTTCCTCCTTTCTCTTTCCCTCTTTTCCTGTCTTTCACTATCAGCTTGTGTTTAACTTATTCAAAAAGCCATTTTGAATTTCACAATTTTATCTCCTTTCTTTGTAATGTTCTAATATTATATTGTACAACTAAAAACCCCTTTTATAAAGTAGGCTAGTGCATAAAATAAAAAATTCTCAGTCCCAATGCGCCCCTATTTCTCCAGAGCACCAGATCTTTCTGAAATATTTGCTTTGGTATTTGATGACTTTGAATGCTTGAATATTTTTCTAACCTCTCTTGCCAAGTTCTTCCCGAGTTCCTTGCACCGTTTCTCTGTGAAATTAGGGATGTTCTTCAGAGCTGTCTTTAGACTTCTTAACTTTTATTGACATATTTCTCCCCAGTGCATCATCTCTTTAGAACTTCCACATCTCCATGGTTTTATGATTCTATAAATGACTATTTTTAAAAATTTTAATATAGTTTGTTTATTGAATTGGGAATTTTACATCATGTACCCAAATTCTGCTCACCTCCACATTTCTCCATATTTCCCTGCTGCAGCAGCTTCTTAAACAAAAATTTGAAAAACCTCAAACCAAATCAAAACAAGCAAACACAAAGAGGAAAACAAAACAAAACAAAACAAAACAAAAAAAAAAACAAAACAACATATTCTCTTCATTCCATCTTTCTGCATCTCTAACATCTCTTCATTCATCCTGGTGGCACTGAAGTTGTGGTGTGTTACATAGTAAACCCTTTTGCCCAATAAGGTTTACTTGTAAATGTTCATTGTAATGAGTTTAGATTCTTTAGTCTATAAATTTTCATTGCTTTATTAGTGGGCTGGCATTATGTGTGAGAAGTACATGGGCCACAAATAGGTATTTACATACTAAATGCTTAATAAATATGTAACAATTATAGAAATGATAACCATATGTTCAGTGGGACTACCATGTTTCTGAGTTGTTTTCAGGAAAGAGAAAATAATATGCTCATCTATATAAAATTTACTAAGAAATTCCTTTCCTAAACCAGTTTTGTGACCTCCATGAATTCAGTATCTGTAGCCTAAACAAAGGCACATATATTATAAGAGAGAAGCACTACAGTATGAGTTTGGAAGAATGCTTCTATCCATCTCTAGTCAGGTGAAGATTTGGAAAAGCCTCAAAAAGAGTTTGCAGAACAGGCATAGACATTGGTGCAGATTTTTTATTGTACTCGAGGAGTGCCAGACATGACCAATTAGAGAAGCAAAATAACTGTCCATCAAATAGCTGGTACATCCCTTGCTGTAACAAATCAGTGTAGTGCCACAATTTAATGACAGGTAGAAGGTCAATATTCTGAATGAGTGGTGTTTTTCTACCTTATACATTGTAAATTTTGGAAGCTATCCAGATTATTGACTGACCTGGAGAAATATTTAACAAGTCTAATAATCTGGCTACTCTCATGGAGCGCGGAGGGAAATTAGTTGGAAAAAGATTTCATTTTCAGTGGTGAAGAAGATGCAGTCATGTTTCCTACTTAAAAAAAAAACAGATTTTTTTTCTAATAGGACAAGATAGTCTCATTTGAAAATGTCCATGTATGTGTCATAGAAGAGAGAGGGAGAGAGGGAGGGAGGAAGTGAGAGCCTATACATAGAGGTCAGTTTCAGCTACTTTCGCTCAGGAGCCAATCACCTTGTTTTTCAAGGCATGGTTGCCTACTTGGTTTAGAACACACAGTTTGACTCTGCTGCTGTCCACTGAGCTCTAGAAAATTGCTTGTCTCTGTTTCCCTGATGCTAGGACTATTAGTGAACACCACCATGCTCAGCTTTTAACGTTGGCGCAGGTGGTTATATTCAACTCCTCATCCTTATGTGGCAACAAGTTACCAGTTGAGCCATCTCCTCAGGCCCCTTACTGCTTTGTTTATGACAGCTAAGTGCCATATGATCTTCAGACTCGGTGGTTTAACATAACATTTATTCTATTCATACATCTGCAATCTAGACAGGGTTTAACAGGGACAAATCCCTTGGCCCCATTTGGTACTAGCTTACCAGACTCAAGGGCTGGGGCAAGGTCCACATGGAGATGCACTCAGGTGCACAGGGCTGCGAAGACAGACAGTGGATATCAGCACAGCTGGAGATCCAGCATCTCTCCCATCTCTCTCTGTGGAAACCATGTGATAACTCCCATAAGGTGCTCAGAGGCAGCCAGCATCCTGAAACAGTGTCTCAGTTGGGGCTTTTGAGGAATGTGTCACAGCAGCGAAAGGACAAGGCAAAATTTTGCAAAAGATGTGTTGCTTTCTGTAACCCAGACTGAGACATTGCAGAGTAACACTTCTGCTACTTTAAAAGGACCAGGAAAATTAAGGAGTGGGAAGGAAACAAAGGGTCTGTTTATTGATGGACAAATGCCAATGTCACATTGTAAGCAAAACACTAGGTAAAAATAATTACTGGCGTAACAGGAAGAACATTCCAGAAGGGATATGACTATTTAAAGAATGTTGCTTTTCCAGGGTCAGAGTCTTCAAAACTCTAAATAGATAAACCCTATGATAGAAGTCCCTGAATAGTCACATCCAGTACCTCAACACCACTGTGAGAACACTACCTTTAGACTAGGCTAGGAAGCTTTCTATGCATTTCTCTATTCGTCACCCCTTTTATTATTTTTTATTTATATTTTATATATTGATCCCAGTTCCCTCTCCCTACCTCCTTCCCTTTGTCCCTCCCTCTTTCCCTTTCTCCCACCCTCACATGTCCCCCGACCATACCCCCCCCCACTCCACATGTAGGGTGATATCCTCCAGGAGGGGTCATTTAAATCTATCAACTCACTTGGAGTAGAGACTAGGCCCTCCCTCCTGTCTCTAGGTTAAGGGAGTATCCCTCAATGGGGGATATGCCTGCAAGGTCCTTTTGTGCACCAGGAATACATTCTGGTTCCACTGCATGAGGACCCTTAGACTGCTCAGGCCTTCTAGCTGAGACAAGGGGTCTGAGTGTTCAAGGGGTCTGAGTCAGTCCTATGCTGGATTACCAGCTATCAGTCTGGTGGCCCATTAGTTCCTCCTTGTTCAGGTCAGCTGTCTGTATGTGTTTCTGCACCCTGGTCTTGTCCTCCCGCTCTGCATCTGGATTCCAGTTATGCTAAGTGTTTAGTTGTGGGTGTCTGCTGCTGTTTCCATCAGGTACTAGATGAAGGCTTCATGATGGTGGATAAGTTAGTTATTGATCTCATTATCAGGGAAGGGCATTTATGATAGCCTTTCCACTGTTGCTCAAATTGTTACTTGGGATCAGTCTTGTAGGTCTCTGGACATTTCTTTAGGTTCACTTTTCTATTCAATCTTATAATGGCTCTCTCTCTCTCTCTCTCTCTCTCTCTCTCTCTCTCTCTCTCTCTCTTCTCTCTTTTATTCCTCCCCAGACTCAATCTTCCTAGTCCCACATACTTTCCTCTCCTCCCCTTCTCTTTTTCCTAGTTCCCTCTCCACTCACTGCCCCCACCCCCACTCCCCATGTGCTCTGGAGAACTTGTCCCTTCCCAGTTATGTGAGAGACCTTACATGAATCTCTTAGAATCCTCCTTGTATCCTAATTTCTCTGGCAGTGTGAATTATAGGCTGGTGATCCTTTGCTCTATGTCTAAAATCCATACATGAGCGAGTAAATACCATGTTCCTCTTTTTGTGACTGGGTTGCCTCATTCAGGATGGTTTTTTCAAGTTCCATCCACTTGCCTGCGAATTTCAAGATTCCATTGTTTTTTTTTCCCCCCCGCAGAGTAGTATTGTAGATATGCCAAATGATCCACATCCATGCAACAAAGACATGTGCTCAACTATGTTTATAGCAGCATTATTTGTAATAGGAAGGACCTGGAAGCAATCTAGATGTCCCTCAACTGAAGAATGGATAAAGAAGTTGTGGCACATCTACACCCCTTTTAATTTTAACCAGTTACTTTCTTTTCTTTGTATATTTCTTCTTTCCTATTCTCATTAGCATTACTGCAGGCCTACAGGGCTCATGTCAGATTCACTGGGATGCCTCAGGGAATATTGTACTTTTTATTAGCCCCTCTAGTCTGTGCTGTACATTTCTGACAATGAATATACATATAAAATATTAACACAACAAAAACATAGTTATATAAATTATATACATAAATATAAAATATACACAAATTTCATATGTATGGGTATTTTTGCCAGCAAGTTGTTTATGCACCACAAGTGTGCCTGGTGCCCATGGAAGCCAAAAAAAGGTCAGATTCCTGGAATTGGCATTACAGTTGGTTGTGAGTCACCAAATGAGCCCTGGAAACTGTGCCCAAGCCCTCTGCCAAAGTAACAAGTGCTCTTACCACTGAATCATCTCTCCAGCTCTTACTCTACCCAACATTTTATAAAAGTTTAAAATAAACATGGAAGTTGAAAAAATTGTGCAGTAAACATCATTGCATCTGATAAAATATTTTTTCTTAATTTTATTGTGTCACAATTGTGTCTGTCCCTTGTCCTGATAATCTTCTATTTGTAATGCATGTAAAATTAAGTTGTCTACAAAAGGCTAATTTATTCCTAAGCAATTTAAAATGAATACCATTAATTGCCATTCAGTATGTACATATAGCAGTATTTTGGCTACACATGGCAGTAAAATATACAAATCTTGAGTGGATGATGTGACAAAACTATATTCATATCTTTAAAGTTTTATTTCTTAGCAAAACCACATTCTTTCTCCAGTTATTTTTAAATTCTTTCATGACATATTTTAAATGACATCATCAAAGAAAGTCATATTTAATATTTAATGCACAATGTAATTTAAATTTTAACTGAAATTCATTTTTTAACATGTAAAAATAATTATTCATGGTGATGCCAAGTAATGTTTGATGCATGTGAACATTGTATAACCTTTTAATCATGTTATATATGTTTATCTCCTTTAAGTTTTTCATTTTTTTGAGGTAAAACATACTAAACTATTTTGCTAATTCTTCAGTTAAACAACACATTATCATTATCCATTGTTATCTGTGGTGGTTTCAGTAAGAATGACCACATAGTCTCATGTGTTCTAATCCTTGGCCCATAGGAAGTAGCCCTGTGGGGTGGATTGATATTTCAGCCATCCAACAAGTAATTATTGAAGTGCATGCAGAGTTCAAAAACTAGGTTCTGTCCTCATTTGTTATGGGATTTAGGGTCAATAAGAGGTATGGTGTTGCTGGTGGAGGTATGCCACTGCGGGGTTGAGCTTTGGGGTCTCATATGCTCAAGCTAAGCCCAGTATGGCACACAGTCTCTTTCTATTGCCTGGGCATCAAGATATAGAACTCTCAGATCCTCTTCCAGCATCATGTCTGCCTATATGCTGCCATTCTTCTCAGTGAGACAGTAATAGACCAGTAAGCTAGACCCCAATTTTAATTTCAGTTATAAGAAATGCTGCCGTCAGTGTTTACTTGTGGATGTCTGCTTCTGTTTCCATCAGATGAGGGTTTTATGATGGTTGATAAGTTATTTATCAATCTCATTATCATGGAAGGGCATTTATGGTAGCTTTTCCACTGTTGCTCAAATTGTTAATTGGGGTCAGTCTTGTATGTATATGGATATTTCTCTAGACATTTTATTGATTGATGATTGAAGTGGGAAAGCCCAGCTCACTGTGGGTGATGCCACCCCTGGGCTAATGCTCCTGGGTGCTATAAGAATGCAGGCTGAGCAAGGCATGGGGAGCAAATCTGTAAACAGTGCTCCTCCATGGCCTCTGTATCAGCTCCTGCCTCCAGGTTCCTGTTTCAGTTCCTGCCCTGACTTGCTTTGATGATGAATTATGATATGGATATAAAAGTTGAAACACTGCTTTTGGTTTTGCTGTTTTATCACAGCAACAGATGATATAAGACAATCACTAAGTTTGACTTTCTGAATACCTTTCTGAATACTACAGAATGACTGATATCCTGAGTAAATTATTAAACTTTGTACTGGACAGATGTATTCAATAAGTGTTAACAGCATTGTTGTTGCATCTTTCTATTAAAAATAGTGTATATATTATATACAGAATTAGCATGTCATTATATCATAATTTACTGTACAAAACATACAAAAACAACAATTAAAATAACTATTTGTCATCATTCAATAACTGTACTTTAAATATTCTACTCACTTACATTGCTCTATGTGTTCTCAGAAGAAGTAATTTTTGCAAAACCAAACTGTTTTACTGAAAACACAATCTAAACTGAAATAATCTCTTTGAAGCATGTGGGTTGTTGATCTTCAAGCTTGTGATTAGAGTTTCAGCAAATGTATTTTTGACTGGGATATTTATTTAAAAAGATATCTGATGGGAGATGTCATTCTGTATATGTTTCTCATACTGGTTAATGAATAAAGCACTGTTGGCCAATAGGAAAGCAAGATAGGCAGGACTAGGAGACAAGGAGGAAAGAGGAAGTAGTAAGGAGAGCCAAGATGGAGAGTCGGGAGGAAGCAGTATGCCGGCTGGCTCCCCGGTAAGAGAAATACATAGATCAGCAGAAATGGGTTAATAATTAAGGCAGAGCTAGCCGATAAGAAACAAGTAACCGGGCCAACAGCATTGTATCAAATACAGAGTCTCTGTGTATTATTTGGGGCTGGTTGCGGCAGCAGGACAAGACCAGGCGGCGGGAGGAAAAAACAGTACTCGTTACAGATATCAAAGAAAAGTATTATTATTGGTTGTTTCTTACTTAATTAAAATTATCCTGAAATTGTAGTGATACCAAGGTTTGCTGAATCAAAGGAACGGTGAAGTTCTGCTTTCCCTGTTTACTTATCAAAGCCTAAAAATCAGCATGAATCCTCAAGGGTAAGAAGCTGTGTTTTCACCAAGCACATATCATGTGCACCAAGATCATTACAGTGGCAGTCTTACTTCATCCAGCAAAACTTCTCTGTCTGATAGATTGCAGCATAAGATACATCATCAGTCACTCTCCTTTCAGTTTAAACAGAAAGTCAGTGAGCCTGGCAATGTTGCTGTGTTGTGAAAAGAGGCATTGCCATCATGGGTTTTGGATAGGATAAACATAGAATCCCTCATGTTCATTTTTGTCCTTGTGTAAGCAAGAAAAAAATATATTAATAAAAATTTTCATACTTCAGTAGAAAGATGAGAAGAGAAACAAGGCACATGGCTATGGATTTCATTTTAAACTGATCTTTTTATGTGTCAGCATTCATTCACACAGCCTTGGTGGTAAATTTTAATGAAATGAGAATTGAATGAGGGAATACATAATGCATCTCTGCTGCAACTAGTGGTATAGTGATTTGACAATTATCCAGTTAATCTGATAAAAAAAAAAAAGACAGCCAAATTGAGTAGTTTATCTCAAAGTGGATTTATTTGGCCTAGTCAAATAAACTCTACACATTAATTACATTAATAACACAGCTGCCATCATCTACTGTAGGATCCATGGAAAGAACTCAAAAACAGAGAAGATGAAGGACATACACAGTAAATGATGATAGATAATAGCAAGTTACCAAGCATATGTACTTCATATGTACTTAGGAGAAGCCAAGTAGAAGAACTCTGTTGTAACTAACACAAAAAAGAAAGGAAAATGGAAACTTAGAACAAGCCTCATAAAAATTTAAAGAAATCAGCTGCTATCTGAGAATTTAAGAAGCAAAAGGAAGGTGGAGAGGCAGCCAGATGGGAGGCTGAAGTCCTATGCAAAACATGACAACATCTTTGTTTGTTATGTTCAGAAATCAAAGGATTGGGAGGATTAAAGCTTTAAGTTCTTTAAGTTTTTAGAAGCCCAATGCTTCTTAAATTTACTTTAAGTATTTGAAAATAAAATTCTCATCATATTAACAATCTCTACAGGTTAGGCTCTGCATGAAGCCTAGAGTTATTAGATTAGAATTATTCCTAATATAAAATCATAGGCACAAAACATCAAGGATGTAACCATAAAAGTACCATGTTAGACAACATGAATTTAAGGGACATTTCTATAGTCTATTGACTTTGAGGATGTTCAAAAGAAAAGAATATTTTCAGATCCATTTTTCTTATGCTGCATTTTTATTTGATGAAATCCAGAGGGAGGAAGAGTGACCAAGCGTACCAAGAAGCAGTGCACAGTCCTCTTCTGTGAGTATGGTCTTCACTCACAAACCACCCACAATCCCAGAACACCAACAATTTAGATATAATTTGGCACTGTATATGCTTTTTATGTCACCTCAGAAATTCATTACACTGAAGCATGTGGATATTTACAAAAAATTAAAAATGAATCCAAGGAAATAAATCTCATTCAAAATAAATTGTTTTTGATGGAAAATGGGATTTTTTCTTTTTACATAGTCTGATAGATGGTCAGTGATGAGGGATGATTTCCAATCTTGGCACAAAAAACTTACAGGTTACTCATTTGCTCCTCAGGGTAACAATGGAAACCAAACACTAGCCCACTTCAATTTATGACTAAGTCTTGAAAACAACTTCCCACATCATACATGCCAAGGCCACTACAGCAATCAGAGCTTTCATTAATTCTGCAAGGCTCATTCATAATCAATTAGTTCAGTATAACTGAACTGAGTTGTAAATTGTTAATAATTGCAACTAATTTAAATTTAAGTAGCCACCTGTGGCTAATGGCTGCCACACAAGACAGCAATGTTTTAGAATTAATAGCAAGAAATTCTTACTGAAAATTAGAATATTTTACCATCTATTTTGTAAAGTAAATATTTTGTCCCTGGACCTAAAGGGGCCAGAGATCTCAGAAGTACTTTCTGTATGACCTGTAAGAACTACTGACATCACTGGAAAAGGTGAACAGTTTAAAAACATATTATTGGGCTGGGTAGTTCAGCTTACTGTTAAAGTACTTGCCTAGCATGTGCAAAGCCTTGAATTCTACCCTTAGTAAAAAATAAATAAATAAATAAAACCAATAACAACCTTAATTCATCTTCAAGTATACCAACATACATTTTAGTGTAAAGAAAGAAATGAAAGAAAATACACTGTTGGAGAGTTTAAGTTGGAATGGTCCAGTTTATAATGTTGCCACTGCCATGCTTATTCTTTTAATATGTTGGCTTTATTTTTGTTTTCCTTGTGCATTCCCAAAGAGTGATTGGCATATCCTAATTTCTGAGTTCTTTGCGGACTCAGAGTTCTCTTCCTGGCTGGACAGTACATCAAGAGATGTGAGCCTCTTGTACTCAGAACGTTAGGTTGGATGAAATGCCAGTACTAATTCCATGCCCCACTAGGTTTGACACCAGAGCTAACCTGCAACCTCATTTCTATACTTTATTCCTGCAGACATAGAGCTTCTTGAAAACAAGCTCTATTTTCAAGTAAAGTTATTTTGGTCCTAGACTTCCCTGAGAAACCTCATCTTTTTAGAGGGTGTTCAGATTCACGATAGAATGTAATGGATTGAACAGTTTAAAAGACTACCTATCTGCTATGATGTTATTGATGCTAACTTCTTTTGTGAGTATCCTTCTCAAGGATTTAGTCACAATAGCTAATGCATGGGTTAGAAACAGACCTTTAAAAGCATGAGACAAAATTTCACACTTTAAAAATGAATTATCTTTCCACAATTAGCTTTCCAATGTAGCACACATAAAATACATGAAATAAAATGTCCAAGTCTTCTAGTTATTAGAGAGGTTTTAAAACCAAATAGGTTTGTAATATTTGATAAAAGATGAATTCATAGCTCCAGAATCATGCTACTGAAGAAGAGAATGCAATTCACACCCTGATATATCTACTATTTACCAGAACCTCTGACACTATTCAGCAAACTTATATAAGCTAATTTGAATGGTAACAAATACCTTCACTTACTGATGCTCTAATAAAAAGACCCCAAAATGACCAAATCATAGTTACAGCTCCCAATACTAGAACTCCCTACTGTGTCTGATGTTGGGAATATTCCTTCTTTGGACCATAACTTACAAATCTACAGAACCCTAAGAGATACCTATAGTAAACCCACTTTATCCAAGTGGAACATTGGAAATGATCACAACCAGGATAATGCCTATTGTTATTTATTAATTTTTGGACAAAATTATGGATCCCCAAGAGGCAAAGCCCTATCTTATATATAATGGTATGAAATAGACTGTGTTCTATGAAACTTAGTCTACATTTCCTAGGCTGTCTTCTAGGTAATAGCTCTGATGCTGCCTCCCTTTCTAAGGCTTTATAATTGCACTGTCCAGAAGAAAGCACCTGGCAGGTTGTGCTATGTAAGAACCAGCATTCTACATCACTGTCATGGTTTCTGAGTCCCTGAGAATGAGATGATGTTAGTCAGGACTAGTCCTAAATTACTAGATTAGAAGATCTCTGGGTCCACAGGAGGTGGTGCTGGCTGAAAGAGTGAGGAAGTTCTGCTACATAATAGCGGGGAGAAATAGGTTGCTCCCTCTAGAATATACTAGGGAAAGGTTTCCTTACAATTTTGTGGCTGTAAACAATTAAATACAGTAATGGAAGCCTTCTTAGAGGTGCTAGTCAGATTCCTAGGGACACCAACTAGCATAGCAGAAGTCCTAGCAAAAGCTAAAAGATATATAGAAAGCATACTGGTAAATAAGATTGCATCAGTTATGACTTCTGAATCAAGTACAGAAACAAAGGCTATATTTCGTCAGTGTATCTTCCTCTTGTAAGTTTCTCAGTAGTATACCCCAATGAAGCTCTGTTGAAGTGAAATAAAATATAATGTGATACATAAGTACATTTCAGTGATTCAATGACAACACCCCATCCAAGGTTGTTATTAGAATAAGTGCCCCATCAATTGGATGCTGAGATGTTGGCTGATGCTCTTGACTGTTTGCTCTTACCTCTGGCTGAATAGCAATGTTCTTACTCAAGGATCCATATACTTCTCTATGACAGCAGGTGAATGTATGCTTGACAGAGATTCAGGCACTACCCTCTTTCTTCAAGATGTGATTGATATTTGGTACAGTGTATATGCCAGAACTTCTCTATGGCTTTATGTGAAAATTAGCTGTATTATGTCATAGTTGCCATGGACATGTATGGACAGGGTAAGAAGGAGAGTCAAGATGAAGAGACTGGGGAGACGAGATGCCTGTCCCATTCCCTGGTAAGATGAAAGCACATGGAAATAGGTAGATTAACAGAAATGGGTTATAATTAATACAGAGCTAGCCAGTAAGAAACTAGTACCTGGCCAACAGCATTATATAAAATACAGAGTCTCTGTGTATTATTTGGGGCAGGCGCAGCAGCAAGACCAGCTGCGGCGGGTGGAAAAACCTTACTCCTTACATATGGCGCCTGCGTGGCTAATAAGAACTTCCACTTAAAATTTAACAAAAGCTTAAAAAAGGGTTTTAGAAACAAAACAACAGAGACAAGCAAGATTTCTTGGTAGCAGTATTTTTCTCGGTTGGACTCTGCTTTGCGAGAGACAAGCAGATATTTGCGTGGCTCCTTTAAAAAAAAGTTTTTTGACAGCATAAGCAGCAAAAAAACCACAAGGCTTTTAAGAAACTCTGCTAACAATTCATTGGTGTGTATGAGAGCTGGCAATGGCAGTGACCACATCTCCAATCCGGCAACATGCTGCTGGATGAAGCATAGACCAAGGCAGTGAGCATAGCTTTCAGTGTTGGCGGTAAAATAGCCACAGACATTTTTGATAAACCGTGGCAGAAACAACTATGACTTTCATTTTAGCAATGTTTTTGTTTACTTGATAAAAGACATGTGGCTGCAGAAAGATATACAGTAAAGACAGATTCCCATTAAGAAAACCTCTAAAGGTTTACAGTGTGTTCTAAAATATATGTAGGCTTGGGAGAGAAAAGGAATAAAATTGTTTTAAAAATACAGCAAGGAGTTGGGTGTGGTGGCACATGCCTTTAATCCCAGCACTGGAGAGACAGAGGCAAACAGATCTCTTGTGATTTCAAAGTAATCCTGGTATGCAGAGTAAATTCCAGGACAGATAAGAGTTACACAGTGAAAACCTGTCTCAAAAAAAAAAAAAAAAAAAGGAAAAAATAGAAGAAGAAAGACAGTAATAATAAAGCCACATAAAAATGAAAAGCTCAGAGAAAATCTGTATACTGTATGGCATTATATTGTCTTTATACCATTTGACTGCCAAGGAAACAACTGTTAAAGGAAATACTGCTGGATTAATTCAATGTATATATTTTAAAAATGCTTTGACTGTAAAATTTAATTTCAAGGACAAGTTACTGGGGAAAGGGATTTCTATTTTTGTTTCCACAGAAAATGAAAAGCTGTGGATTCCTTCCAGGATAATATGTTTTGATCAAGCCAGCCCCACTGAAACAGTGTTCCTGGTGATCCAACATTCAAAACAGCTTGAACAAGGCAGCCTGGCAGACTACAGCCAGGATCTATGCATCCTCTAAGAATCCCCATGACAGCGCCCCCTATCAGCAAGAAGTAGTTTGGAAAGAACAAGGCCCAAATTTCCAAATATTGTTTATAAATGTTTGTTTTCATTTAAATGGGCTTGGTTATAAATGGTTAATGACAACAACCAATCTCCTTTTAAAGGTAAAATGGGGTTTTGGTATAGATATGAATACTTTGTTTTGGAATGGATTTTCATTTATTGATACAAATTTAAGGTCAATCTTGTGATAAGTATATTTATCCTTTTGTTTAGATATTGTGTTTATATAGCTCATTTAGAAATGTAATGTATAATATAGTACAGATTATAGATAATTACCTATGATAGTCAAAGTTTAGAGTTAAGTTAGTTAGGTTTTTCAAGATACACAGACATGTATTTGAGATGAATAGGCATTCTTCAAAACTTTCAAAGACTTACAGAATATAGCATTTAAAATGGTTTATGATTTTTCTTGACAATGAGACACAAATGCTCTTGGCAACAACACCTGTGTCAGAAAGGAAGATGGACATCGAAGAAACACATTATAAAGTTTACTTCCAATATGGCAAGATTAGCCATTTGGACAAGATACTGATCTTGTCTGGACTGTTTCACTTTATGCTGTATAAACTGGACATGCAGGACCCACAGAAAAGTGACTGCTGATTCAAGATGGACATTGCTACAGAGTTACTGCTTCATGGAAGAGTCTGCCAGACAGTCTATAGGACACAGAAAAGTGACTGACAAACTGTCAATACAAGAAGATAGTTTAAACTTTCCTGCTTTGCTGAACTGTCTGCCAGACACACTATGGCCTATGGGCTGAAGATGGAAGATTACAGAACTTCAAGTGACTGACAAGGCATGATGTCTCTGTCATTTCTAGAGTTTATATACTATCCTTCTGTGGTCTTTGAAGGAGTTGAAGACAGATAGTTATGGTTATAGTTTTTCTTAGTTAGGATTAAAGGTAAGTTACATAGACTTTAGACACACAAAGATAGGACAGATGAAATATTTTCTTTAAATCTTGCTAAATGTTAATGGACTAAATATTGCTAACTGTTATTCTTACTTGATAATTGTTATGTGATATATTTTGCTATATTAAGGTTAAAACCCTTGTTTTTATTTAGACAGAAAAGAGGAGATGATGGGAGATGTTATTCTGCAAATATATTTCTCATATTGGTTAATGAATACAGCACTGTTGGCCAATAAGAAAGGAAGACAGGAGGGACTAGGAGACAAGGAAGAAAGAGGAAATAGGAAGGAGGAGTCAGCATGGAGAGAAGGGAGAGAACAGAACCGCCAGCCTCTGCTCTCCTGTAAGACCATGTGGAAATACATTGAAATGGTTTAATACTTAAGACAAATAAGAAACTAGTACCTGGCCAACAGCATTATATCAAATACAGAGTCTCGGTGTGTTAATTGGGGCTGGCACGGTGGTGGGAACAGACCAGCAGCAGGAGGAAAACCTTACTCCTTACAAGGATACATGTATTATAATTTAATAGTCTCTAAATATTCATTTCACAAATATTTATCAAACCTTTCCTACTTAAAATATTTCTTCACACTGAAGAAGCAACAAAGAATGAAGAAAGAAATTATGCCCTAAGAGCCAATAGAATAAAATGTTTTGGATTATGATAAAAATTTCGAGGAAAAATAAATTGTTATTTGGCTTTGTGTTGCACACACATGATGGAGGTATTTGAGAGGTAAAAGCAGCATGGTTGTAGGTTTGAGGGCATAGACCACACTACCCTTCTTTAAAATAACAGTGGAATGATCTCTTCTTTCTCTTGTGTGATTTTCCAGGGAGTTGGGAGGGAACCATGATGTCATGGGTTACATGAAGGAAGCAGGAAGGAAGAAATGGGTCAATTCATCATGTGTAATTGTAAATATGCATGAAAATTTCAAGAATAAAGAAACATTAATAAAGCAACTAAAAGGGAAAAGACACTAAAGGAGAAAAGTTTTTTACAGAGGTGGGAGTTGACGAGAAATGGGAAGGGTGAGAAAGGCATCTTAAAAATATAAGAATAGCATCATCACCCTGACCATGCTAAGTCAGCACTCTACCATTGTTCTATGTCCCTAAAATAATGATGCTCTTCAAGGGAAGCAGCAGTGCAGAACGTAAGCAACCTGAGGTAAATAGTCCTGTTCAAGGAGCAGCAAGAAGTAAGTATACCTGGAACTGAGCAACAGCAAGAGAATTAGAAACACAGTTAGGGCAATAGCATTATGCTGGATAATGACTTCTTGCCAATGTAAGGGTTTGCTTGTTTGCTTGTTTGTTTATTTCAGGCCATGGTCTTAGTATATAGCTGTGGACATCCTGGAACTCACTAGGTAGACAAGGTTGTTCTTGAAATCATAAAGATTTCAAGGCTTCTGTCTCTGCCTTCTGAGTACTGGGATTAAAGGTATATGCCACTACACCTGACTTAAGGGTTTATTTTTATTCTGAGGATATCTAAAGTGTTGGTGATTCTAAGCAAGACTGCCGAATTTATGTTTGAAAATGGTCATTTTGACTGTTGTGTTAGACATAGACATAAAATCAGACAGAGTCTGCAGGATAGACCAGACGGTAAAGGTGTTTTCTGAGCAAGCCTGATGACACAAGCTCAATTCTTATAACCAATATAAAGGTGGTTGGAGGAGCTTGATTCCACAATGCTGTCCTTTGGACTTTTCATGTGTGCTCTGACATATGTACATGTACAAAACAGCAGGAATACATTGTTTTTAAAAGATCCAATGTCAATGATTATTATCAAGTCACTATCTAACCTCACGGTTTTGCTATCTACAGAATCATGGTACATCAGACAACTGACAGCAGGTCCCAGAGGAATTCTGCTGTGCTGCATCTGGTATGTGTCTTAGAGAGGATGAACACTCTATTTGGCATGTGACAAGAGGTCAGAGATTAGTGATTCATCATAAATGAGTATCAAAAATGGTTTACATTTATGTGGCAAAGACATCAATATTCATGCTTGGCATTGGCTTATTATGAACATGTCAAAATATAGATTGGAGGTGACCTCAATAGCCTGACAGTTTTCCAAAATAGGAGTAGTCTATTACATTAATGGCATCATGTGTTACCAGATCTAGTGAGCAGGAATAGCTTATATTCTGAATGTATATCAATTGTGTGATATAAGCCAACATATGTTTACAGACACAATTTTTAGGAATATGCTCTTGTACATGCTAGTATGTGCCTTCCTGAGTGAAGAGTAGACTTCATCCTATTGTTATAAATGACCCAGAATGTTTGGCAGGAATCTGAAGTTGAAGGCATGAAAAGCTCACTTAGAATAATTCAGATTCCTGTATCAAGTGACTCAGAAGACCACTGTTTTGACCAAAAGAAGATCTTTAATGCTTTCAGCCAGCCATAATCTAAACTGCATTGTTGTCAGCCCAATAATAAATGATGAATTTCATGTTCCCAGAGCACAATGATAAATAAAAATGAAATGCAGGCTTGATATCAATGTTCAAAAAACATACAGTTGCTACCTATATTTTAATCTATCTTCCACAATACATAGTTGCATCTCCATCCTATCTGCCCTATCCAAATAAAGTGTTCTATTTAGAAAATGGAAAAGCAAATAAGCTAAATATACAAATGGATAATCGAAGGGAAAATGTTGATGTTTTAAATAGAGGTAACAGATTTCATCAGAAATATATCAGAATTCTCCTTACCATTTGCAATGTACAATAGGATGCTTAACTGTCATATACCATTAGACTTACTGAGAAACTGGCTCTGGAAACAGGGTAGAACCTCCCATTCTAGATTCAAGTTTGTCCCAAGGTGACCTCCAAGGCCTTTTGTGAGGAGATGGACTGCTCCCCCCATCCCTATAACAGGAGGACAGGAAAGGCACAAACAACTAAGGGTTTTAAAAGGTTCTGTCTTTATATAATAAACAGGTAAATCATTTTCAGCAGAGGCATGCAAATGCCTATATAGTGGGACTGGAAAGGCAGAAACTCAACCCCAGCAATGCTGCAAAGAAACTGCACCAGGTACTGCCTGAGTCACGGATTCCAACATGGCTGGCTACTTCCATGATATTTCTGCTGGATATTTGTAAACTCCAATTTGATGTGATTAATTCTGTTTGTTCACTCAATCACACCATTTTAGTCACTTCTGTAACATATGGTGAGCACCTGAATTGATTCTTTTTTTCCTCTCTCTCAGTTATTTTATGTTATCTGCTACTTGCTATTTATTTTTCTAACCTCTTCTTTCTAGTTGTATAATAAATACTCTTATTTGAAAATGCAGACGTAGCCACTGCAAATCACTTTCCTGTCTGTAGAGGACATTACTCATGAAGAAGCCTTGACATGCTGTTGCACTCTAGGAAGAACAAAAAGTAGAATATGGATACCAGTGGACCATGCGCCTCAATCTTTTACTCAAACCAGGTTATATTGTCTTGCATGAAGTGCAATAATTCATTAGGATTAGAACTTGTCTGTGATGAGGAGGGGTGTTTGTGGCTACCAAATATTTTTCATACCAAATCATCCACTGAATTAATTGAGCCACTGCCAAGGTCAGAGTCACAAGGAATGGAAGTTAGAAATATTTGGCCAAGAGAGGGACTTTGGAAGGAGGGTGAAGAGAAGAAGATGAACTGGATTTGGCTTGACATTTTCAACAGCAAAAGCTCATAATGCCATCTTGTCCTTTTGTTTTTCTCTTCAGAAACTGTAACCCATTCATGTCCAAGAGTACTGAACAGGATGGATGGGTAAATATGGACCACATGCATGCAGAAGATGGACCATAGAAGATAGTGTCAGCTCTTTGATCCATTTGGACTTGAGTTTTGTGGCAATTGACATGGGTTTATCTACAGTCTTTGACACATCATCATCCATTTGTGCCAGCATACTTTGTTAAAGATGCTTTCCTCCTCCAATTGTATACTTTTAGATGTTTTTTTTCTCAAAAATCAGGTGTTCATAGATATGTGCATTAAATCAGGATTATCAATGGATCAAAGACCTGAACATAAATCCAGCCACACTGAACTTCTTAGTAGAGAAAGTAGGAGGTACCCTTGAACAAATTGGTATAGGAGACTTCTTCCTGAACATAACTCCAGTAGCACAAACACTGAGATAGACAATTAATAAATGGGACCACCTTAAACTTAGAAGTAAGGCAAAGGACACAATTGACAAGGCCAAACAGCAGCTCAGAGACTGGGAAAATATTTTCACCAATCCTATATCTGACAGAGAGCTGATCTCCAAAATATAAAAAGAACTCAAGAAACTAGTCAGCAAAACACCAAATAACCCTATTTAAAAATTGGGTACAGAACTGAACAGATAATTCTCAATAGAGGAAATCAAAAAAAGCTGAAAGACACTTAAGACAGTGCTCAACATACTTAGCTATTAGGGAAATGCAAATCAAAACAACTTTCAGATACCATCTTACTCCTGCCAGAATGGCTAAAATTAGAAACACCATTGACAACTTATGTTGGAGAGGTTGTGGAGAAAGGGGAACACTTCTCCACTGCTTGTGGAAGTACAAACTTGAACAGCCATTTTTTGAGATCAGTATGTTGGTTCTTCAGAAAAATGGGAATCAGTCTACCATAGGACCTGCCAATTCCCCTCTTAGGCATATACCCAAATGATCCACATCCATGCAACAAAGACATGTGTTAAAATATGTTTATAGCAGCACTATTTGTAATAGAAACTGGAAGCAACCTAGATGCCCCTCAATTGAGGAATGGATAAAGAAGAAGTGGCACATTTACACGATGGAATTCTTCTCTGTGAAAAAAAAAATACAATGTAGTCTTGAAATTCGCAGGCAAATGGATGGAACTTGAAGCAGCCATCCTGAATGAGGTAACCCAGTCACAAAAAGAGGAACACATATGTACTTGCTCATATACGGATTTTAGACCTAGAGCAAAGATCACCAGCCTATAATTCACACTGCCAGAGGAACTAGGATACAAGGTGGATTTTAAGAGATTCATATAAGGTGCCTCATAGAAGGAGGAAGGGACAAGTTCTCAAGAGCACATGGGGAGTGGGGGGCAGTAGTGGAGAGGGAACTAGGAGAAAGAGGAGAGGAGAGGGAAGCATGTGGGACTAGGAAGATTGAATCAGGGGAGAAAAAAAGACAGGAGATAGACAGACAGAGAGAGAGAGAGAGAGAGAGAGAGAGAGAGAGAGAGAGAGAGAGAGAGAGAGAGAGAGAGCATAAAAATGGGAGCCATTATTGGTTTGAAGAGAACACTGAACCTAAAGAAATGCCTAGAGACCTACAAGACTGACTCCAACTAACAATTTGAGCAACAGTGAAAAGGCTACCATAAATTGCCTTCCCTGATAATGAGATCAACAACTAACTTATCCACCATTATGGAGCCCTCATCTAGTAACTGTTGGAAACAGAAGAAAACACCCACAACTAAACACTGAATCAAACTAGAATCCAGAGTCAGAGAGAGAGGACAAGGCTAGGTTGCAGAAATACATAGAGACAGCTTACCTGAGCAAGGAAGAACTAATGGGCCCCCCAGACTGATAGCTGGGAATACAGCATGGGACTGACTCAGCCCCCCCCTGAATATGGGTCTCAGCTAGAAGGCCTGAGCAGTCTAAGGGACCTCAGACAGTGGAACCAGGATGTATTCCTGGTGCACAAAAGGACTTTGCGGGCACATCTTTCATGGAGGGATAGTCTCTTAACCTAGAGACAGGAGAAAAGTCGTAGTCCCTACTTCAAATGACTTGACAGATTTAGATAACCCCTCCTGGGTGCATCACTCTCCATGTAGAGTGGCGGGGTAGGAGTGGAAGGTGGTTGGGGTGCATGTGAGGGGGAGAGAGGAAAAGAGGGAGGGAGAGGGAACTGGGATCGATATGTAAAATTAAAAAAAAAAAAAAAAGAAGATAGTGTAGCACCATGATGAAATCCTTTCTAGTCCCAATTTCTGAGTAGTTTTGCTTCTAAAATTTTACAAGTATTGTTCTCTTAAGGAACTTGTTGATGTGGATTTTTGTTCATTTACCTGCATTAGAAGAGTGTCCACATGCACAGAGTTCTTCCTGTCTCTGCAGGCCCTTTTACCAATAAGTGGCCAGGAACAGATGAGAGCCTTGTTCCCTGGCCTCCAGAAGGACAAATCTACATGCCTTTCCCCCCCATCTTTCTTGACTTTCTTGAGTTGCTTCTGTCACTAGAGCAATGGGTTCTCACACTCCTACTTGATTAGAAAATCACTGCAAAATCCTTACCTGAGAATCTTATTATGGCAACCGGCCTGAGTGCTTCTTCCTATTATTATACATCTATGTGATTTTTTGTTTTGTTTTGAGAAGTAGGATATATGAATTCAAATATTTTGGTTGAAGTTTTGTCTTAACAGGTCTGAGAATTATTGACTTATAAAGTCAAGGCATTAGATGAACACTCATAAGGAGTGGACATACATAAAGAAAAAGCCTCAGGCCCAAGATGCTTCAGATTTTCTTAATAGTCCTCATCACCTCTACCAATTCAACTGAATTTATAGCCACTTACTCAGCTTTGATCTCAAGGGGAACTTAAACTAAGGATCTATGAAAATCCTGCAGTTAGTTCAACTTATTTCTCAATATTATATCCTCCTTCACTTCATCAATGCACCAGGGTTATCCTCTAAAGGTATGCTGTCTGAGGGTATAGCTGATTTATTGGTCCCTTGTACTAGCAAACGAGGAAAGATTTCGTAGTAATCCAGAATATTAAACACCTGCTTAGGAACACAAATGCTTGGCTTGTGTTCATCTTAAGGCATTTCCAGTATATTTTACACATTGGGAACATGTTTAGCTTGACCTTGCTAGGAAATACTTTGGAATCTTAAAGACAGACTTGGCAAAATATGGAGCGATAAAGCTTTCCAGAAGTCAAGTGAATCATGAATTTGATTTAACAGGTAACACTCATTTAACATGCTGTGATATCCCTTAACTTTGACATTGTGCACAGCACATCCTCAACAATATTTGTTGAAGAAGTTGTTTTGACTACATTATTCATCTTTTATTGTGAAATGAGCTGGGGTATCCACATAAGAGAAATCTTAAAAAACACTTTTATAGTGATATAACATTTTCATGATAACCTTATAGAAGATATTTCCAGGCAGAAACCAAATGAAAAATTTAGATGAAATCTGTCAAGTCAATATAGTCTGGGGGATATGCTACGAAACTGAAAACTCACTGAAATATTATTTTGTTAAGGTAGTCACTTTTGAATTTCTTTTCATAAATGAATTCAGTTTCATGAACTATTTCATGCACAAACAAAAAATTAAAGACTTTATTCAGTAGAACAATTTCATGAACTTGAACCGAACTAAGTTTCTTTCTCTGTGACAGTTGCTTTTGAGAGGATTTTCTTGTGAAGCACACATTGCTGCTAGCTGAATATAATGATTACCTATTATAGAAAAAGTGAAAAAGATGGGACTTGGCTACATTTTAATCTTTAGAAACATGTGAGTCACATGTTTTCTAAGAGTAGCAATGAGAACTAATGATGTATTAAAATTCCAAAATAAATGTGTGTTATAAATTTGAAGGTTGTTCTCTTCACAAAGATTTTTCAACAATATCTTCTACATGGCTTTAAACCAATATGAATTATCTACAGATCTTGAATCAACTTTATATATCAAAAGCATGCTGTTCTTACTAGAACAAGAAATATTAAGGAAAAAAAAACATGTAAGATGTTGTGTTAGCACATGACTATAACTCTAGTACTTCAAGAAATACACAAGTCAAGGCCAGCCTAAGATATATAAAGAGACTCTATAGAAAAAAGTATAAAATAAGAAAGAGGTATAGTTTAACTATCTAATATTAAGGCAAACAAAAACCATAAGCTTACATGAATGTTGGAATAACCAGAAATCTAAAACTGTAATTGTCATTGAACAATTTAGAGGTTTATTCAGAGATTAAAAACTACAACTGTGATTTTTATGTTCACTCACAACTCAGCATTTATGATGCCCTATACTTAGAATTTTCATATTCACATCAGGAATACCATGTTTATATTGTGTAATTTTAAATGGCAAATGTAATATTCACATTCATCTTTGTTCAGATACAGAAAAGAACCTCGAGGGCCTTGCTAGACTCTGGTTCTTTGTCTCATTTTTCAAGTCAATGGTACCTATATAGCCAGACTAAAGGAAATGTATCTGTCATTTAATGTGTTTTTATAATAGCTCCTTGGCTATTTTATGTTCCCTTTTTTATAATCTGCTTCCTTCTTTTCAAAGTCTTATACTTCCATCCCCTTAAACATGTTTCCCAACAGTCAATCACATCAGACATTCAAGCCCTTGGTTATGTGCCTCTCTTGTAGGAAACTCTCTCTGAGCTATCCTACTGCAATTAAACAAAGATAATCTTTACTTCGCCTCATAGCCTCTGTCTCAGGACAAGGTGTTTAGGGTCCCCTTGACCATGATCACTGTTTGAGGTCTAAGGGTCCTCAAGGTTGAGATATGTAATCATATCCAACCTTTGATTTATTACAATGAAATCTTCAAAAGAAAAGAAGCAGAGAAATTGTGCATGGGCTCAAGTTCATACAAACCAGCAGCAAGCTTCCAACAAAGCAGTACACAGTTCTCCAGGCAATATTTTATCTCAAAATCAGGTGATAACAGCACCTGTGCAGTTTTATCTACCAGGGAAACTGACTAGAGACTCATGGTCTAGAGTTGTACTGGTCTCATTCATACAAATAGTTTAGGCTCCCTGAAAGAGATCATGAACTTCAGTCTCCTCCTGAAAAAAAAGTGTGTGCTTATGAGAAACCACATGCTTTGCAGTTCCAGCCCAGTGAACTGGTGAAATCCATAAGTAGAACTGGACTCTCTCTCTCTCTCTCTGAAGTCTAAGTTCTCACATGCCAACAACAACCAAACTTGCCAGTAGGCCTTTTGAAATCTCAGAACTGTTCAATTTTAGGGGCACATGCTTTTGTAGAGTGTATCTTATGTGTGTATACTGTCTATATAAACATGTATACAGAGTATGCACATTGTGTGTATTCTATGTGTGCACATATATTGAACACATTTATACTTATATGTATAGCATTATCATATATTTTCTCTCAACTCTGTTCTTTGAGATCACTAAAGATCCAGTTTACATTTTTTATTGCTTCACCATTCCAACGTAGAACAAGAGAAACAGTAATAACTGTTGATTAGAAGGTCTGTTTGTTCAGTAAGGAATGAGATGACCCAGGGAAGAAAGTAGACCTAAGGACACAGGGCAAGTTTTATTATATTGTCCTGGTAGTTGTTCTTACAACATCTTGAAACAGTCCTGTATCAATGGATGGAGTTTACCACAAACTATAAAAAGGGAAAGAAGAAAGCTAGTGTGAGTTTACTAGTTCTGGACTAAAAACATTTATTATTGTTAAATATGAAATATTTAAGCTAACAGGAATATATAACATTTTTAATGTCTATCTTAATATTATCACTGTCTAATTTATTCTGTTTCACCTATAAAAAGTGCATACACTAACATTACAATCTCAAATTCATTTGCCCAATGAGAGATTACTAGGTGCTTTTATTAATGCTGTTATTGAGGTCTAAATATTTGGAACTCCACAGAGAGAGCTAATACTTACATATGGATTAACTGGGTTTATAGAACCAAGATATACATGTTGCTGTTCTTTTTCTCTTTATAGATATGGCTATAAAGGAAATTTAGTAACACTTATTAACATGTGCTCTGCTATACATGCTCTAATGATTCCATTACAACGATTCGAATACCCTTGGAAATTACAATAGTTTCACCTAAAACAAGTTTGACAATATTAAAGAATAAAAGTTTTATTCCGGTTTTTATATTTTCTTTTCTGATACCTGAAAAATGAAAGAATTCAAATATTGACAGTTTTTTTTTTTTTTTGCCAATTCATTCTCAGTAGTCCTCAGGATTACTGAAGAGTTTATCATCTAGTAATTCATAAGAGTAGTAAGCACCAAGTAATATATTTATCATTTTTATTATTATCATTTTGTGTCAAATGCAAAGAGAGTTATATGGGTTAAGAGATTTTTTAAATTTTTTTTTATTTTTATTTTACATGTTGATCCCAGTTCCTTCTCCCGCTCACCCTGCCTCCCTCCCTCTCACACTCTTTCCTGCCTCACATGCACCCTGACAACCCTCCCATCCCATCCCCCCACCCCAATTCCACATGTAGGGCAATGCCATCCAGGTGGGGTCATGTAGATCTGTCAGGTCATTTGAAGTAGGGACTAGGACTTCTCTCCTGTCTCTAGGTTAAGGGAGTATCCCTCCAAGGGGGATGTGTCTGCAAGGTCCTTTTGTGCAGCAGGAATACATCCTGGTTTCACTGTCTGAGGTCCCTTAGACAGAATCCTTCTAGCTGAGACCCACATTCAGGGGGTCTGAGTCAGTCCCATGCTGGATTTCCAGCTATCAACCTGGGGCCCCGTTAGCTCCTCCTTGTTAAGATCAGTTGTCTCTATGTGTTTCTGCAACCTATGGAAATCTACTAGAGTTTGGTATCAAACCTTTCTGTGGTACAGCTAAGGTATCAGAGAAAAGATTTTCATTAATCCCACACAGAATGTCAGGGAATCTTTAAGAAGTCAGAGATGGGAAGTGAGACTTGTGATTTTTATATCCTTTCCAAAGGAATTATTTAAAAGCCTGAACACTATAAACACGTTGCACTTTTTCAAACATCAGTTTAAATAGAGGATATATTTGAGCTCCTAGATCATCATTACTATTTAATGAGGTAACAGAGCTGCCATCCCTTTGACTAGATTCTAAGTTACTTGCTCAACATTAATCTGTTCAGAATGATACCACTATTTCATGACTCTAGGTGGGCTTTCTCCTATGAGACTTGGATGACAGGCATTTAGGAGATGGTTTGTTAATATGAAACTAAATGAAGAAATCCTTCAGGTGAGGGAGTGTTTTAGGGAGTTTAGGTGATTGCCTGAGGAAACAACAGAGCAGAGACGTGAAGATCCCACACTCTGAAGTGTTCTCAATCAGAAGGGCACATTCCCTCTTAAATATCTCTGGAGGAATTCTACTTTGAATGTAATTCAAAGCATTCAGTGATGTTCCTTCATATTTTCATTATTATAACAAATACCAGAGACTACTGTTTTCCAGAGAAATGATTGCTCTGGATCACAAGTTTGGAGTTTGAAGTCAATTGCTAGGGATTTCTGTTGCTTTTAGAGTTCTGATGGAGCAGAAAGAGAGGGAACACAACACAGTGAGCATATGGACTTAACTAGCCACACCCTTCAAGGGTATTCCTCAAATGTCTACTAATCTATCACTCAACTGCACCATGGTTCTACTACTTCTCAGAGTATCAAAACAGCAACACATAGGTCTCTGGGAGGCACTTACTCTCCTGCTGCCCCAGTTTTGAGTCCTGCATATTTTTGCAAGCAAGCATATGCGTGCATTTGTTCTGGATCATCTTTCAGAGGATGGTATTCAAGCATCCTTAATATTGGTAGCATTGCAATACAGAGGTCCTTCTTACAGAGAAATAGGCAGCGATGTGTATATTCAAGGTTGGGATGCACTGGAAGCACTCTGTACATGGGCACATGGGCACATGTTATATGTCTTAAGGTCTGTCTTCAGGAAGCCAGCTAAAGAGAATGATGACATTCTGGAACTCCTACTTATCAATGAGTAACAGTCATTTGCTTCTGGGAATTAAGCAGAAGGTAGAGCTTCTTTAAATGGGAAGCTGAAGTTGTTGTAAAGCCTACTATTTGTTACTAATTTCTGGAGCCATCATAAGAAACTAATGAAATTACTAATACAGGTTTGTGGCTGACAATGTGGAATGTCCGTGGCCAATGAAAGGTCCTGAAATGGAATTTGCCTTCATGCAAATTCATTTTGCTCCTGACAGTGTCTTGAAAATTCAGAGTTCCCATTTTGAAAAATGGCCACATATTATATTTTATTCCCAGGCACCATATCTACCCATCACATGGTATCCCATTTTAAAGAACAGTACATCAATGTTTGCAAACTCGTAAAAATTCTAGAATATTTGAACAGATACACAATAAATTCCTGACCCTGTTTCCTGGCTTGGACTTAAAAAGTCGGCCTAGGCGAGTATTTTGATTTTTATCCATTAATTCTGTAACCCAAATATGGCCAAACTAAAGTTTTTATGAAAATTATTTCTACATGCAGAAAAAGTATACATTTCAGTGAGGTTGACACTAAATCCTGTCATTCAAAATTCATGGGAACAGTGCCATGATTGCTGACAGTTTTGGTTGGAGTGCGTGCTGCCTCTAGGATATTTGAAGTGGAGGGAAGGGAAAAGAAGTCACAGTTCCCAGTACTGAAAATAGAAAATTACCTTCTGTATCAAGAGCAAAGTGGAAAAACAATATTGCTGATTATATGAAGGCATGATGTTTCCATTAGTAAAAGTGCAAAATAGTTCAAACCATTAATAACTAATATTTGAGAATTTCTTATGCATCACAATTATAGGTTAAATGTTATCAATATTCATTGAACTCATGAAACAGAAATCAACAAACAAGAACATGGAGAGTTTTCACATACTTTTGATATGTTACTTGATCGACTTGCAGATCGCCCTGGGGACTTTTCATTCTGAAAAACAAAATTAGAAGCACTGATTAAAGAAAAGGGTGGTCCAATTTTTCATCATCAAGAGGAAATTATAGATCATCTCTTAGGTTTATGAATATACTCGATGTCCTGATGGATGGATCCAGAAAGAGCTTATGCAAAATGACTTTTATTAGATTGTGTTTCTCTAGTATATAACAGTACACTGTTAACATATTCAAATTATATTCAGAGTAGTAACTAAACTAGCAATATTTGTTTACATGAAATTATCCTTTCTACAAAACATCCACTATGCAATCTCTTTGCAAATTAGACAGTGGAAGTACAATCCATTGTTTTAACAACCAGAAAATTATGAGTAAGTTCTAGTTTCCCATGCAAGCAAACACCCTGTGTTAGATATATGGTGGAAACCTTCAACTTGTGCTCTTGGGAAACACATTTTATTGGTCTTGTCTGTCATTTCACATGTTCCTGTAAGCACTTACTCTTTAAAATTTAAAGTGCTAAATTTAGTATGTGGTTTAGTAGAGATGATGCACTAAAAGTGCTTTTGAATGGCATTTTTTATAACATGAAATTTTAAAATATAAAGTGACCTTAAGGAGTTCAGCCTCCTAGTATGAAGGCAGGAGATTCTTTTCCAGGACACTAAAGACTTAGGGTCTAAGTCAGGAATGGACCTGAACTTCTGACTTCTGCTTTCTGTTTGCTATTTCTATTCTAATTATCTGTTGGAGGATAAACAAGTGGAAAAAACAGAGTTTATGGACACGCATATAGTGTGTAGAAAGTGTTTGACTTAATGCTGTCTTCTTGACAGAAACTCACAGCAACTGTGTAACCCACAGAACAAACCAGGCAAAAGTAATGCATAGATTGGGGAGCTACTCTCCAGGCCCCAACATGTGCTGAGTTGGCAGCACGAGCTGCTCGGGGAGGGAGAACTGCTCTATTTGAGGATATGGCCTCTGGTAGGATTTCCGTCTCCAGTGAATGGCCCCAGGACAGTGCAATGTGCTTGAAGTTTCCTATGATGAAGACTCATGTTTGCAGATGTGCTATGGTAGAGAAAAAAGGCTATAGTCATTGGAAACTGTCGCTGTTATATGCAGATATTCCAACTGAACATGTGACATCTAACTCCTGTAACCATGTTATTACAGACTGAGATGAGTCACGAAGATATGATCAGTCCCACCTCATAACAGCCCGGGAATCTAGCCTGTGATGAATGTGCATGATGCCCACAGATGTGTTCCCCTGATTAGCTTCTTTTGGTGATGGAGAATGGTACTTTGCTCCTGACATTTCTACTCATCTTCCAGACACTAGTTAACAAAATCAATCCATATTCCTCTCTCAATGAAATTCAGAGTTTTGACACAATATTGTGTGGGAGATAGGCAAATAAAGCACACACAACATTAGACTTTAGAGGGATGCTTGGAGTAGTGAGAGTGGTTATTTTGTTTGTCTGTTTTCATTGATATGGCATTTGAGAGTGTAGGTAAGACGTGGTAAGTGAAACTGATACACCAAGACCTGAGAGGAATACAAAATGTAGTGTAACATATGTCCTTAACCATTCAAAGTAAATAAGCCTTGGTGCTAGTTGGAAATAAAACAGAGATGGTCAATTCATTTTCCAATGGAGAATAGTTCGTCACAGGGATGTGTATATATTCTGGGCCAACATCCTCCACTCAAGGAAAGGAAGCATCCATCTGATAGTTTGGTACCTCAGAAAACTGTTTAATATGAAATCTATTACCCCAATTTTCTCTGAAGATAATAAGGCCAGGCACTGAAAGAAGAAAGTGAGCTCACAGAAATATTAACATTTCTTATGGCCAAGTTTTATAGTGTTCTATGCCAGCTCATGGAAAAGGCAAGCTCATCAGAGAAATGAATGGGCAAGGCATCATGGAGAATAAGAATATTGTCTCTGTGTTGGCAGTGATTTAAAGTAAGATAATGCCTTGCCTTTATATGTATTAATAATCTCAAAAATAAAAGACAAAAATGAAAATTTCTCTACTCGTTAGTAAAGTATATTGGTTTCTTGCTGTGTAAGCAAAACACTGGAAGCACCTTCTCTCCTGAGAAACCTTCCAAAGCAATCTGTCCAACCTGCTGCTAATTAATTGGGTGGTTTATTTTATTACTGTTGAAATGACATATTCTTCTTTGTAGATTAGTCAATATGGTTGTCATACCTGATTATAATCAGTTTAAGTAGTTTATGTTAGATCAAATATAAGATGTGTCCAAATCTAACACACCTTACTGCTACTCAAATTATCATGATGTATAGGCCAGGGGAACTTGGAACCACCAACAGTTTCTGTCTTATTTGTGAGAAAAGTGTAAGATTATTGTAGAGCAATTGTGGTGATATCTTGCTTGTACAAATAAAGCCTATCTGAAGGTCAGAGAATGGAGCTTGCCACTACCTAACCATAGTGGTCTGGAGGTCTATACAGACAAACAGGAAGTAAAGTACCTGGGTGGAAATAGGATATAATCAGGGAAAAACCAGAGCTTGCTCTCTTGTCTGCTGAGACACTAAAGAGGTGAAGTGTGGTGGTGATTTGCTTCTGCTCTCTGATATCTCAGCATTATCCTCTATATCTGACTCCAGGTTTTTATTATCTAGACCAATTAAGAACTCCATTTATAAGTAATGTTGGATTTTAACATCATTCCCACACATGGAGAGAAACTTAGAGTTTCAAAGGCAAATTTTTAAGATCTTTCAAAAAGTGTTTGTTTGGGCATGAATATATCTGATATGATTAGTATTGTCATTAATATACTAAATTTTCTTTCTAAATCTTGATAAACGTTAATAGGATTTTTATGTGATATATATGTAGGTGTTGACTAGTATGTCTAAGTGTGTATAGTAGAAGCCAGAGATGGAGTTTGGGTGACATATTTGCTGCTCTCCACCTCATCTCCTTAGACAGCTCCTCTCATGGAATCTGGAACTTACTGTTTTAGCTGTAATGATCATTTAGGTGGTCCCCGGAATCTTCCATATTCATCTCTACTCCCCAGTGCTGGGATTGCATCAACAGGCACATTTTTCAAAATAAAATTTATTTACTCTATATGGTTTTTACATCATATATCTTAATCCCATTCATTACCCATGCCTTTGCAGCTGCTCTCTACATCTGTGCCCCCCACCCCAGAATAAAATAAAATTAAAGAAAAATAAAATTAAATGTGAAGAAAAAGGGGAGGAATCAAAAATCTTGTCATGGAAGCTGCAGTGTGGCCCAAACAGTCATGTTGTATACCTCCTTGTCCATACATCTCTCTTTTGAAGTGTACATTGCAAAGAGTCATTGGTCTGATTCAAGGCCTGTAGTTTCCACTGAATGCTCAATGCAGAGCCCCCACTTAGATTCCTCCTGTATATCCTGCTTTCATCCTGTGTTGTGGGGATTCTACAGCTTTGGGTCTGTGGGTCAGGTCCCTTCACATGCTCCAGCAGATCATAGATGGAGTAGATGTTGGTGCAGGCCAAGTTATAACTTTACTTTGAGTCTGGGCCTGGGAAACTATAGTGTTGGACCACAAGATGGGAAATGGGGACAGCTCTCCCAAGGCCACAATTTCAGGGTTGGCTCACCTAGACTGTTGTAACAGTGTTGGCTCAGTTGTGCTGCCTTGGAGAGATGCAGTGTTGTAGCTGGTGGGGGTCAGGGATGTCTCTCTCACACTCATGACCATACAACAGCCCTCCCATCTGTCTCCAGTGTAGATGGGAATGGCACTGGGGGGGAGGGCACTTCTTCTGAGCCCCTGTTGCCATAAGACAGATGGGTAATAGGGACAGCTCTCTTACGGTAACAGAATTGGGACTGGCTCAGACCCATTTTTTTTTAAGTGCTAGGGATCCATACTTAGGCCTTCAAGCTTGCACAAGTATATCACCCACCACATATATATGGGAAAATGTCAGAGAGGAAACTTTAAAAATTGTGTTCAATATGTGAATTAGTGCTAATGAGATGATTCAGAGGGTAAAGGTGCTTCCCACCAAGTCTGACAATCTGGGTTTGCTCCACATGGTAGGTAGAACTCAGCCCTATAAGTTGTTCTCTGACCATCATACAAACATACAAACATGCCATAGTAGCATGCACCACAACACAAACACACACACACACACACACACACACACACACACACACACACACACTGTGGTTGTTTGAAAGAAAATGGCTCCTGATAGAGTGGCACTATTAGGAAGTATGGCCTTGTTGGATGAAGTGTGTCACTATGGGTATGGGTTTTTACATCTTCTATGCTCAAGCTACATCAAGAGTGGGACAAGATGTAGAAATCTCAGCTCCTTCTCCTGCACTATGTCTGCCTGCATGGTGCTGTTCTCACCAGAACTAAATATGTGAAACTGTAATCCAGCCTTAATTATACATTTTCCTTTATAAGAGTTTCCACAGCAATGATGTTGCTTCATAGTGATAGAAACCCTAGTTAAGACACATACATAAGTAAGTAAATAAATAAATGTGTTTAAAATGTGTATTAGAGGAAAATTATATGCTGAAGCACAAAAAAAGGCAGACTGAGCTGCTCTCATGGGAATCAGTGATATGCTATTCTTTCCTCCAACCTCGCCCAAGAGTAAGGCTCATGACTGAAGGAAAGGAGAAAGAAATGCAGCAAGTTGGAAGGGTATCTGAGTAATTTAGTAGTCTGTTTTTACTAAGGTAACTAAATATTGTAATAAAATAAACACTTAAATTTGAGACTCAGACAAGAAATAAGTAAAGCATGGCACAGTCCCAAGACACTGAATATTGATGAAATTTTTACTGATAGATTTATAAAATCTCAGTCAGCAAATGAAAAACAGTAAATGTCATTGGTACTTTAAAACGTATTTAACCCTAATCATTTTTTAAAAAAAATATAAAGACTTACAGGACTCTTCATTTGACTATTATCTGATAGTCTTACAAGAGAAAGACGAGTTTGACAATTTTGGCCCAAATTTGAAGCTAATTAAATACTGACCAGGATGGACTCTGGTCAGGTCCATTGAAGGATTCCCAGGAAAGGTCACAAGTTATGCTTTGTAGAGGCTTAAACAGGCATAACCCATAATTCATTGTATTTCCCATCAGGTCCAATCAAAGGGAAACATACATCCTGACATATTCACTATATTTCTTGCCTCTGTACCTCCCACCTATATGTGATCAAGCATATCTGGTGTAGTTGGTTCAAACTAATTTTGTTAGAGGAATGAAAACATGTGGCTTGTTATTTTCTAAGAACTACATCTCCCAGCATTACAGGAAATCATCTTGTCCATGGGCAAGTGGGACTTCAAGGTTAATTTTGGCTTTTACAAGATGACAATTCTTAACTAATTGAAAATTAATCATACAAATTCAAAAATTGGTCAAAAAGAAAGACAACACTCTGGAATATAGCTTTAGAAAATATCACACATTTGAAAAATGTTAAAAATTGTATTAAGATAAAATTTTGTTATTGTATGGGCTGTTGTGACTCAGCAGTTAAGAATGCATGCTGTTTATCCAAGACTTTAGTTATCTTTGCTGTGTCCATATTCTTCATCTCACAGGGACCTGTAACTCTGTAGATCCAACTCCTTCCTTCACAGACCTCTCCAAACACATGGCATACACATACACAAACACACACATATATGGATAAAAATAAACTTTTTAAAAAATTATTATTATAAACATTGTCATTTTCAAGGATATAATTAAAAGAATATAAAAATATATCATAAAATTTTATGCTGATAAATTAAATTTTTACAAAGAGACAAGCACTTTGTAAAATAATCACAAAATAGAAAAGTTTCTCATTCACATTTAAGGGGGAAGAGAAAAGTTTAATAAAGATAAAATGGAGGCATAACTATAGATTAGGAAAAATGCTACATGTTCACTCAGGTGACATTGTTCCAACAAACCTGAAAATAGACTGAATTATGTGATGTGCTCAGAAAATAAAGTTTATAGAATTATTTGAAGAAGAAGATAGTATTAAAAGGCATTAACCCTAAAAAGCTGAAAAATTAAGTAAAAGGTTATCCATCCCCAGATAAAGACATGAAGATTGTACAACTGAGCCATTTTTGTCTTGGAAGAAAACCAGTTCAGATTTAAGTTAAAGTAATCATGTCAGAGAAATCTTCAGTTGCCTAATTCATTTTTTTTTATAAATGAATTGTCAAACACTTTGAGATAATACCCACAAAGACATAAAGAGACAAGAAATTGTTCTCTATTCTCATCTATGAGCATAAACACAAAAAAGTTTTGAAAATATTAACATATATTTAAATGCTACTATATATTTTTGGAGTATTATCATAATTTCCACAGACTAAGATGAATGGAACTCATTCCACGTTTTTCTTTATCATAGAATATGTCAATTTGAATAGTTACCCCAACACAGTGAAAGAGACAAAAGAAATAACACAATTAAATGCTAAAAAGATATTTGTAAACCCTATCAGGCATCTAATGTAAATTTTAAGTGAAATACAAAAAAGTCTTAAAAAAATTCTAAAGACAATATTGTAAAAACCAATACCACACAAAATCTGAAACAGTTACATTTTAGAATGCCATTCATGAAACAGCTCCTTTCTATGAGGGAGCCTATTTTGTTAATATTCAAGTTGATTAGAGTATCTAGGAAACAAAACAAAGGAAATAGAATGTTTGGTAGAGAAATACCAAAGAGAAGCAAAACCCCAATTTTCTTTTATTAGTGGTGTGGTGTCTATGGCTTAAGCAAATTGATATTGCTAATGAGATCTCAGTATGGGGTCCAGATACCAGATTTATGCCATGGTGAAATCTAAGTCTCCTAAAATATATTTTACCCATCTTTGTATAGACAGAACTTTCACAGGGCATGTACCTTTTCAGGGATACTATCTCTCCCATCTTCTGCTTCAGACTCACTAAAATAAATCCTTCTAAATGAGATGTGAATAGATCTAGCAATGTTGCTTCCTTCCTCTCACATATAAATGCCAAATACTTTCTTTTTGCTCTCTTCTGTTACCCTGATTTTGTTACTGCTGTCATAATCAAGTGGAAACCAAGTATCAGAGATGATGGAGCAAAATTCTGAATGCTGGAGGTGCTTAGATAGCTAAGTGTGTAAGTATTTTCTGTCAAGTTGGATCACACCCTATCCCAACATCACAGAGAACTAAACTTTTACTTCTTATGAGTAATTATATTTGTACTAATCACAATTACCTCATATCTTCTCAATGAAATTGCTACAAAATGAACAGGGTTCTCTTCACAGTAAATGCCCAGAAAGATGATGGTTAGGAACCCATTTAATAACAAAAGCATAAGAGCATAAGAAAAGCTTACTGAGGTTCATAAATCATGTTATGAGAAGATGACAGCACAGACCCAGTGTTAGATGCCAAGATGGTTTTGTAAGATATAAATCTTATAAAATTGACATATAAGTAGAATGTATTAGAAAAAGACAGACTCCTGATGGAATGAAGTTTAAAATATTGGAAACAAGTCTAAATTATAAGATGACTTTTATGATGTGGAGAAATCCACATAACTGAGACAGGACCCAAAACTATTAAGTCACTGGTTTATTTGTTTTGTCTGCGGAAATGTGCGTAGGTTCCCAGAGACACCAGAAGATGGTGCTGAATTCCCCAGGTGCTGACATATAACCACTATCCCAGTTGCTATAGTAACCTTTCTTGTTCTCATAACTGTTGATCTTTCCACCTTGCCAACACCCATTCTTTGTGATTTTCTATATTCTACCTGCAAAAACACCTGGTCCCCAACCATTCTTCTTACTTCCCCTTCACCCTTTCCTACATCTTGTTCTGCTGACTATATAAGCTCCTGGTAGGAAAAATAAAATTTGCCAGTTGATCAGAAGAAAAAAAAAAAACCTGGGTCCTCTGCAAGAGCAAATGATGTTTACCTTTGAGCTGTTTCTTGCCCTCCAAATAGACTATGAATGTTCATAAACAAAGAAAATGCAAGATGAAGAAACTCAACAGGGAAACAATCCCATGTTAGAACAAAAATTCACAAACATAAGGAATGCTGATCATTGGTGCACACGAGGACATGACTTGAGATACAGAAGCCAGGAATATGTCAGTTGAAGAAACGTTTGTCCTAATGCACTTTGTCCTATTGAAGGGTAATGTCAAAGGAATCAGCTCTTGCTGGTGAGGACAGAAGGAAAGAATATTCTCAAAAGTGTCTAGCAATGTGATTTTCTTTTTCTTTTTGAAATATATACTGATTTTTATATAAATTAAATTTTTTACATTAGTGAGAACATTTTTTTGTTATTTATACATTGCATTTTTTAATTTTTATTTTACATATCAATCCCAGTTCCCTCTCCCTTCCTCCCTCCTTCTCTCCCTCCTTCCCACAATCTTATGTTCCCCTCCCACCCTTCCCTCCCACACACCCCCACTCCACATGTAGGGTGATGCCCTCCAGGAGGGGCCATCTACATCTGTCAAGTCATTTGGAGTAGGGGCTAGGACTTCTCTCCTTTCTCTAGGTTAAGGGAGTATCCCTCCACGGAGGACGTGCTCCCAAAGTCCTTTTGTGCACGAGGGATAAATCCTGATTCTACTGTGGTCTCTTAGACCTTCCAGCTGAGACCCATGTTCAGAGGGTCTGAGTTAGTCCCATGCTGGATTCCCAGCTGTCAGTCTGGGGGCTCATTAGCTCCAATTTGTTCATGTCAGCTGTCTCTATGTGTTTCTGCAGCTTGGTCTTTTCTTCCCTCTCTACATCTGGATTACAGTTCTGCTCAGTGTTTAGTTGTGGGTGTCTGCTTCTGTTTACATCAGCTAGTAGATGAGGGCTCCACGATGGTGGATAAGTTAGTCTTCGATCTCACTATCAGGGAAGGGCATTTATGGTAGCCTTTCCACTGTTGCTCAAATTGTTAGTTGGCGTCAGTCTTATAGGTCTCTGGCCATTTCTCTAGGTTCAGTTTTCTCTTCAAACCTATAATGGCTCTCTCTTATATGGTATCTCTCTCTGTCTCTGTCTCTCTCTGTATCTGTCTCTCTCCTGTCATTTATTCCTCCCCTGACTCAATCTTCCTAGTCCCACATGCTTCCCTCTCCTCTCCTTCTCTTTCTCCTAGTTCCCTCTCCACTCACTGTCCTCCCCCACTCCCCATGTGCTGTGGAGGTTTTTTCCCTTTCCTTTCCTTGAGGGACCTTATATGAATCTCTTAGAATCCTCCTTGTATCCTAGTTTCTCTGGCAGTGTGATTTATAGGCTGGAGATCCTTTGCTGTATGTCTAAAATCCATATATGAATGAGTACATACCATGTTCCTCTTTTTGTGACTGGGTTGCCTCATTCAATATAGTTTCTTCAAATTCCATCCATCCACTTGCCTGATAATTTCAAGATTCCATTGTTTTTTTTTTTCCCACAGAGTAGTATTCCATTGTGTAAAAGCACCATGTCTTCTTTATCCATTCTTCAGTTGAGGGGCATCTAGGTTTTTGCTATTACAAATAATGCTGCTATGAACATAGTTGAACATGTGTCTTTGTTGCATGGATGTGGATCATTTGGGTATATGCCTAAGAGTGGGATTGCCGGGTCCTGTGGTAGACTGATTCCCGTTTTCCTGAGGAACTGCCATAGTGATCTCCTTTTTGCCGTCTTATTTGGAAAACAATCTGACAAGATGTAAGATTAAAACTATCATTTTATGCAATAACATTGCTAGAGAACCCATGCTTTAAGTTATATTGAAGAGAAACAATAATAGAGGTACGTTAAATGTTATTGCCTCCAAGTTTGAAATCCCCAATGTCGTGGATCATTTTTGTGACAGGGATTCTGGGCATCTCATCAATGGTATGTCACTAGCTCTTTTCCAGGCTTTGCCAACAGGGGGCACTGAACAAAGCTGGAAGGCTGAAGGTAACAGTTCTGGGTGTTTCACCTGGGTGTTGTCCCTGAAAAGGAGTTCTTTGGTGGGCTAGGTACATTTCCCTCCCTGTATCAGAGGCTCAACACAGTGGTCAGTTGTCTCCCACTCACAGAGGAAGGTTCCTGGCATATTTTAGATATGCCACCACCTGTCAGTTGGTTTCAATTTTGTGGAAAGTTTTCTACTTATTAATGACCCTATATTGAAAATATGTTTTAATTTAAAAGAAGTATGTGTGTGTGTGTGTGTGTGTGTGTGTGTGAGAGAGAGAGAGAGAGAGAGAGAGAGAGAGAGAGAGAGAGAGAGAGAGAGAGAGAGAGAGAGAAATGAGAGGACAGTTTGAGTTGTTTCTTACTTCTCCACCCCATGTGTTCTAGAATAGAACTCAGGCTGTTAGGCTTGGCTACAAGTCCCTTCATATACAAAACCATCTCACCAACCCAACAAAATGTTTTGTTTCTCTCTTTTAATTAACAGAGAAAACAATGCTGTTTTGTTTGGGTTTCTATTGATGTGATAAAACAATATAACTAAATACAACCTGGGGAGGAAAGGGTTTATTTAATCACTGAGGGAATTCAGGGCAGGAATGAAATAAAGCAGAAGGTATGTAGGGACACATTTTATTGGCTTGGTCCTTATGGCCTGATTAGTCTGCTTTCTTTAACAACAAAGGATCCAGATGCTCAGGGATGGCACCATCCACATGGGGCTGGGCTCTCCCATATTTATCAACAATCAAGAAAATGCCCCCCAAGCTTTGTCCAGAGGCATATCTACAGGGAGCGTTTTCTCAATTGAGGTTTTTCTCTTCCCAAATGATTTTAGCTTACATCAAGTTGACAAAACAAAACACAAATCCTAACCAGGCCAAGTGCTCAGCAATGGAGAAATAATTATTTAATTTATAGTAGAGTTACTCCCTGGGATATGTTGTAGTTTGGGGAAAATGCATAGAATACTTAAGATTATCCAGAGAAAAGTCTACTGACAAGTTCTACTGTGTAAATGCTTTTTTTTTTCTTCCAATAATAAAATATAGATATCCATTCTTTACTTATGACCTTTTTCCTGTAAGTATTTAACTTTTCACCAGTTTTCTTCATTTTTTTTCCTACCTGAGCATCTGGTTCTCAGTCATAACTAAAGGTGCTATGTGCCCATTTGAATCTCAAGTGTCACTTTCACAGGTATGTCAGGTGTCTTCTATTCACCCTTTCGGAGCCCTGTGACACTCTGTTGTCACATCTTGAAGAATCCCATCAGAGGGTATGTGACTCCAAAATTCCCATCTCATTCTACCCAGGCAGAGCATCAGTGAAGGCTATAAATGCTGAATATTAGTTAAAATTAATTAATCACCTTCTGTAGTGAGGCATCACTATTAGTTACCAATATCCTTAGCTCTCAGCATTGTCATGATGCTTTGATCACAAAAGGACCCCAAATATGTGTCTTATAGAATATTTCTCTTCCAGTTCAAGATGGTGGGTGGCAGGCAGTACTATTTCAGCCAGCAGGATTGTGGAAGTTTAAATGTAATTGAATCCCTATAAACTCAAAGGAAATGGCACCAGTAGAGGTATAGTTTTATTGGAGTATATGTGTCTTTACTGTAGGAAGTGTCTCACTGTAGATGGAGGCTTTGAGACATCATATATGCACAAGCCATGCCTAGTATCCAGACCTGTAGGATCAAGATGTAGCCCCTTACCCACTCTCAGCTCCTTCTCCAACACTATGTCTGCCTGCATGCAATTATGTCCTTCCATGAAGATAATGGATTAAACCTCTGAAACTGTGAGCCATCTTTACAAGAGTTGTCATGATCACGCTGTCTTTCACATTTATAGAAACCCTAAGACAAGGATACTATACTATCATTTATGTTTTCCAGGTGTATTCATTTAGCCATTTAAACTAAGCTTCTCAAGTTATCCAATTATGAAAAACCTTTTGTTTCTTTCTAGTCAAGGATGGAGAAACCCCACAAATCTTCAGTATTTTTGTACAGTATTATTGTTATAATTATCATTAATGATTATTATTCATGCATGTTATTTTTTTATCAAGTTAATATCTTAGAAAGTGATTTTGGAAATGTGTTCTTATTTTATTAACTACAGTCTGAAAATACTTAAAATATTCTAACATTTTTCAAACTTGCAAACCTCTTTTGGTGTAAGAACTACATTGTTTTCTTCTACAACCTTAAATGTGGGTATATATTTGTAAAACAGACTGAATATTTAAAGTATGCCACTTGATGAGATGTTTTCATTAATATTTTCCATCTTTTGCACTATTAAAACCACCTTAATAACCACATATTTATTGAAGATGTCAGGAAAATTCAGGCTAATTTGTTTTCTAAGTTATTGCAAGGATTTTAAAAAAATTCTGAATACCTAATGGCATATGTATAATGTATACTGACTATATCCCTCCACTTTGGTATCAGAAAGTTTGTTTTTGTAGAGAATTAGACATTACACCTTTTACATTAAACAGTTTGTTAATTTTAAAATAACCTCATATTTAGGAAAAAAGTTGATTCATCTAGATTTTATTAATTTTTCCTTCTGCACTGTGGAAGAGATCATTGAAATAGCAATATGGGGCAACTACTTTGCTTCTATTACTATGAGTAACTTCTACTGTTTTTCTGCTTCATTATGGACTCTTCTGATTTTTCCCTCTGACAAAAATATATAAAAATTAAAATTGAATTTTATATTTGAGAATACACATTCTTCTTTTAGCTAGTACCTGATATTATATACAGTATTTTTCTAGTTGAACAAACCAACACATTGTCTTAGCTGTGAATAAGAGTATAGTTCCAGGATTTTCTGGTAGCACCAACAATAGTGTTAGATAGAACTTCCTCTGATATGTAACATTCCTTTCTGAAAGATGGAAGGAGGCTCCTTAAGACTCAGGAGGTAAAGAAAACTTACAAGCCTCAGGAAGTAAGAAGAACATACAAAGCTCAGTAGTAAAACAAACTAACAAGTTATAGCAAGTTAACAACTCATAACAGTCAGGAAGTTCGTGAAATATATGAGATTCACAAGCTCCCTCCCCAATGTTATATAAGCAGTATGCCCTACGGTGGAGAGGAATCTCTCCTCTGTGTTGGACTATTGACCTGCCTGAAAGTCATGCAGAGTGCTTCAGAGATGTAGATTTTTTTGAGTTGTCTTCCATGTTAGTGTGCACTTTTCAGAAATGCAGCTGCTTTTGAATCCTCCATGTTTCTATTTAAGTAATTCCTCACAAAATACTCATTGATTTTACAAGTTTGACCTGGATGGAATTATTGCTTTGCTCTATCATTAGTGTTATATCTGGCATTGAATAAACTGTTCTTGATACTTTAAATAAAATTTTTAAAATATACTTACTGGAACAACTATAGTACAAGTGATAGAGGATATAAAAATCAGCTTCCTCATGTCCTCTTAGGACATTAATTGTAACATTTTCATATAATCACATTACTCTATTTGAGCCAGGAGGAGAAAGGCAAGTGGCTTTAGAAAGATAAAATTTAATATATTTCCATACTTATAAATAGCATATTTTCCAAAAATGCTGGGCTTAAATCACTACCGTACTATTCTTTGAGTGACACCAGAAGGATACTTATGTAGTCATAACTTGTGTTTGTGCATCTGAATAAAGCTTATGTGTGGAGCCCTTAACTTTGTTATGAGAACTAAAGAAAATGAAATAAGGATAAGGCACTTAGTGTAAGGCACACATGGAGAAACAAATGCCACTATAATTATTATAATATTTTCTGTGAACTTAAAACCTTAGCCACAGAGATGGTCAGCATGCTATTGCACTAGAGGTATACCCTGTCAGAAAAAAAAAATGTATCTGAAGGAACCAGCACATAGTGGAGGCTCCCTCTTGGACCCTGGATTAGGCACAAACCACACCCAAGCACCTATTTTTTTTTTTTTTAAAGAAAACCTTTATTGAAAGGGGAAGGAAAGTAAAAGTGATTTATTTGTGATGCAGACAAAAATTAGCAGCAAATGCTGGCAGGTGTGATTTTAAAGGAGAAAATAATGTTAGAATGGGCTAAGATGGGGTCACATGTCTTCATTTGTCATGCTAATTAGGCGAACCAAAGGGGACTTTTGATTACTGTACTTCAGCACTTTGATAGCTGGACCTTGGTAGTCAGAATCAGGAATAAGTCCAGCATAAGAAAGTGTACAAATACAGGAATAGAACTTGCTGTCTAGCTCCAGAGATGTAACCTTTGTTTTACAAGGGAGAGGGAAGGGTGAAGAGTGCAGTCTGCCAGTGCCATATTTGTCAATCCCTGGCCTGCTAGAGCCCTTCATTGTGAATTTTATTTTTAAGTTGAAAAATACTTTAAAGTACCTCATGAATAAACTTCTGTATAAACTTCTGTTCCTTCAAATCTTACCTATGGATGGTGGCAGAAATGTGAAAACTTGACTAAACAGGACAAGGCCAGTGGGGAACAGGGCTTCTACTTATTATGGTTTGAATTAGAGATAAGTTTACAATTTACAAGCTGTGTGCCCCTGGGCTAATGGTTTTGCTTTTTATAAGTCATGCTATTTTTCCACTGAAGTTTTTCATGTTTATGACCATGAGAAATATAGAGTTCAGGGAGAATTAGTTCTTGTGTCACCGTAAAGAACCTTAATTAAAGAAATGGCCTGAAAATGGAAGGATTGGTCAACTCAGCTTCAACAAGATTTCCCATTCCATACTGCACACCAAGACACCATCCATTCAGATACATCATGGATACACTGTGCTCGAATGCACAAACCCAGCCTTGAAGAAATCCCACAGCTCTCTCTCTAGCCACAAGTTTCTAGGTAAATATTCTAGAGAATTCTTGACAGTGGTATTGTTTTGGAGTAAACTCACAAGAATTTGAGAAATTTTCGAGGCAAAGGACTGTTTATATTACATGCATATTATTTTCAAGCCCAAAATATCTACCCAGATGCATATCAAATTAAACATAATGATTTGATCAGGCATTTACCTACTCACATACACCTGAACTTTATATACAAGTATGTGATGGTAACATATTATTTCACTCACTGAAAAAATATAATATTTTTATGGCATTGATAAAATATGAAAGTCAACCTCTTTTTTCTATAGAGCTACAAATACAAATATTGTGTTGATTTTTCTCATGGTACAAGTTGTAGTAAATCTGTTCTAGTTAACTCCATGACAATCTTTTCTATATTTTGTGCCTTTCAATTTATAAAGTCTTTCCATGATTTTAGTTACCCGGGTGCAGAAACCTAAAGGAGTTGAGCTTTAATGCAGTGGAAATCACCGAGATCCAAGACATGTACAGGTGTGAACAAAGGAACCCAGGACAGGTGATTGGTGACACAAACATATGCAGCTTTGATTCTTGTTTCAAAAAGCCCTTGAAGTGACTTGAGTCAATTTTACTACTGGCCTGAATTGTTATCATCAACAGAAGCATGCTGAAAATGTACGCTAATCTGTTCTTATCTCCTTAACACAAACATCTTCCTCCTTTGTTGTTCTAGCAGAGGATCAAAGCTTTCTTGGAAATATTTTATACTATTTTGGTAAAACAAAGCTGGGTGCATACAGACAGGTGAATCTGTTTCAGTCCTGTCTTACCAGCTTACTGCATATATTTAGTATTAGGGGATCATGCCTAATTTCATATATCTATTCCATACTACTTTCTCACAGACCATAATTTCTGGTCAAGACAGTAGTTCCTGGTAAAAGAACCATAAGTAGTAAAAGGGAAAACTAAACTCTCAACTCCACGGCTCATATATCAATCTCACCTGAGTTGGCAACACATGAAAAATAGAAGAATATGTTAGGCAGCTTAAACAGCCAAAGAAATCAAAGATCCATAATACAATATTACACTGAATATAATTTTGTAATATTTTAGCTTTCACTCCTTTTATGATTTATGTTTTGGAAGAAACCAGAGGCCTCCTATATACTAGAAAAGGGCTCTATCCACAAACATATTCTTCAAGTGTGGGTTTCATATTTTATAATCTATAAAGTTAGTATTTATAATAACTATGCCTCCAAATCTCTGAGTAACTTCTCATGGTTTTGTATTTAAAGGTGAAATGATACTTGAATCTTATACCATGTGATATATTAGAGAGTATGCTCATAGAATCATCACTCATGTAGTCTCTATTATTCTACTGTACAAGGACAGCTGGAGAAATCCAGAACTGTAGACTACTTCAATGTCATCACTAAACAAGCTATTCACAAATTATAGGGGATGATCATTACATATGAGAGAATCCAATATGGTGAAAAGGACACCAACATACTTGACACTTATGTCAAGGACACTGGAACAATTCCATTCTGTGGTAAAAATGATAGAGCAATGATTTCAAATTTCAAAAGCACCCTGTTTCTTCAATGAAAGAGACACCAAAATGCCATGAACTCAAACTTTCCTTCCTTTAAAAAGCTTCAAAGAACACTAATCAGAATTTAACAACTAAAATAGCATAAAAGATAATCATATGAGATTCGTTAGATTCAGAATATATCTCAGGAAGAAATACTTTTCTCTCAGAAAATAGTTCAATTATATTTAATCACTTAAATTTCTTTTATGTGTTCATTTCCAGAGATAATCTTATTTCATATTTTTACCTTAAAATTAAAGTACATTTCCTTTAAGGAATGGCAACAGCAAGCAATATTGGGCCTCACAAAATCTTATATGGTAAATTATTTTTCTATCATGAACCATACAATGGAGGGAGTGTAAATCTCTCTGACATGGTATGCCACTTGTAAGTCTGAACACTTGAGTAATAGTTAAAAAACAAAAAACAAACAAACAAACAAAAAAACAACAAACAAAAAGACAAGCTGTAAGCTTACTTTTCCATGTCACAATCACTTTCTGTCATGTACTAATATGTAAATGTACAATGTAAATATGTCTTGGATTAATATATAAAGTTTGTATCTCTACAGAGAAACTGCAGATTGAACTAACACATTTAAAATAAGAGATTTGTTGATTACTACATACCAGCTGAGAGGATGTAAACAATCTGAGTTCTTGATAAAAAACAGATGGTATTGTAAAATCAGCTTTAAATTGGGGTAGGAAGAGCTCCTCTAAGCTCCAGTCTTCAAGGAGGGACCAGGATTGAGCTTCCTCATTTCACTTTGGCTTTCACTGTCTCTTTCTTTGTGTATCTTGCCTGTGTGTATTTTCCTAAATAAGTTAAATTTTGAATCAGTTATGCTAGGGATTATGAAAATTTTGGTACAGAATTTCTACATATCTATTTGCACTGTAGCACTGTAGTCATCTGTTTCATTTATTTCTTTCATTTTTATTTTTATGTAAACCTTCCAACATTTATAGTAAATGGGTATAGTAGTACATGCAGTTTTAAATAGTTTTTTTAAGTTAAGGTGCAACTAAGTTGGTATTCATAAGCTTTTTATAAATATAGGACCACTGGTCTAGGAAGACTGCTATGAAAACATACCAAATCCCCCATTTGAACTGTGTTCCTAACTCGTACTCATTCTTTCTTCATGCTCCTTATCAGGCTTACTTTGCTCATTGAATAAAGTCAATTAGGCACAATAGTCAATTGGCCAGTACTAAAAGGGATTAACTTTCTATGACAGAGAGTTTAGGAACTGCCACTTTATATATGAAAAACTGGGACAAAGAGGACAAGTGCTACAACCTTGGGCACTACTTGATTGCCTGGATCCCTGTATCCCAAATAAACTGCTGCACTTTCTTCAGAAGGACATGAGAGAATGGCAAAGCAATGGACGTGGGAAGGGAATTTTTGTACTGGTTCCAGATCATCTCATAAGGAAGGCTCAGATCACTCCACACAAAGTTCTCTTAAATCCTACCCCCCAAATCCCCAATTTTAAGGTAATCATATTCCCAGAAAGGAGGCAAGTAATTTACTAACAGTGATGCATTTGTCATGGGCTGGGGGAGAAAAGCAGTCACAGGCTCATAGCCTTCTCCCACCTGAGCTTCCCTTATTCTTCTGATTTGAGAGGAGGTACTGGAAGAAGTTGTGAGATGTGAGATGGGAGTCAGAGCCTAGAATGTTCTGTGGGAGACAGGCAGGTAATATATAACTCTTGAACATCACTCAAAAAATCACATTTTTTGGAAGATACATCAAAATGATCAATTCTGAATGTCTGATCTAAGGTGGCATCTAAATTATATCAATTTAAGACATTCTCAGGAACTAGATGCAAATTGGTTTTTAGGCAAAGTACATGCAGATGGTACAAAATACCATTTTAATGCTGTCAAAATTTATTTGTATTAGTTTGGATTTTCGTTGTTGGAATTATAAAATTTATGTATTACATGAAAACTTTCTGGTTGTAACAAGAACTTGACATATAGGGATAGCTCTTTGGGTAAAAACCTTACTCTGCAAACATAAGAGTTGGACAAGCCACACACACACACACTCCAGAACTGTGGAGAGAGAAAAAAGAATCTCTATGGTTTACTAGCTCACCGCCTACCTTGAGGTTCCATCAAAGGAATGAAATAGAGAATTATAGACCAAGACATCCAAGGTTCCAATCTGACATACATATGTATGCATAAGTACACTCATCTGTACACACGTGTGTATATCACACATACATACATATATCACATATATTTATAAATGAAGAGTTTTACATGTTAGTAATTAATATAAGTTAAACATATTTGTCATACCAAATGAACCCTCAATTAATTACAATTATGCTCAGTATAAATGAACACACTTACTTCTTATGCTCCATTTCTTTACACTGAATAACTCTGACATCAATTCATACATTGTTGACTTTTCCAACTATCTTTCTGTGTCTTATGGAAAATGAGACCAGTGGTAGATGTGGAATCCAGAGCTGGAGTGTGAGTAGGATTTTGCTCTAAGAGAAAGATATTGACTCATTCATCTATTAGGCTGAAGCAGAAATTATTGGGACCCTCTCCCTGGAATGATGTTAAGGAATAAATTGGGTGTAGGGTAATTGAGGATTCCATATAGTTGGCAGACTCCATCAGAGCAGACTTTGGGGCTCATGTTTTACCTAGTTGACTCTAAGAAAAGTACCAGATCCTCACATAAAGTTATGCTGACTTTCCTATCCCATTATACTTTCTATAATGCATAACTTGGCAATCAGTATCATAACTGCTGATATTGTCTCCCCTTTATGGAAAGAGGCAGGAGGCCCATTTCTTGCTTTGTGATGAAGCTGAGTGAGCTCTATCTTATAGCATACACCTTCTCCTCATGTCTTTCTAGTCACCATGCTCCCCTACCTCATTATCCAAGGGCCATCTTAGTAACATCTTTGGGGTCATTAGTGTAGACATTAGCTCTATAGGGAATCTTTGGGAAGAATTCTCATTTAATCATTATTTCTGGTGAGCAATTTCACTACACTAAGAAACAGATGGAAAGAGCATGGATTGGATGGCTCAGCTAGTAAAAATTCAGTACTAATAAAGTCAAGGTCAGGATATTGTTCTCTATGGTAATCTGGGAGCAATTACAATGAAAAAGAAATTTTTCAGAGGCAGTAATGAAAGCTGCGCCTTTGCCAATGACCTCTGTCATCATGAGGCCCAGGTGAGAAGAGCGATGATAAACCTTCATATCGACTAACTCATTAGCCTAAATGATTAGTTAATATATGTGGGTGCCCCGACACTGTTAGAGGAAACTGTTAAAGACAGGGGAAATACAAAGAGAAATAGGGTTAGATGCTCTCCCATCTGTGTTAGGAAGAGTGCAAAACTACAAGACATATGATATGAAAGCCACTGAAGGAGAAGCTTTGGAATTACTCTATGCTATTATTTTTGTCATCTACCTGGTATTCCTCAGAATGAAGCATGGAAATGTTTATGTAAGACAGTGGTGTGATGGAAGAAACATCTCATTCATTAGCAGGGATGCTCACAGAGTCAGCTCCAGCTACTGTGGAATTTGGAGATGATGAATTCTCAGCGGTGTTCATAAGAAAGATGTTAATGATGTGGACAAAGGTAACATCTTTTTGTGTGGACACATGTAAATTATGTATAGATTTATTCCATTTTTTTCTTGAGACAGGGTTTTACTATACTGCCCTGGCTTGTCTGGCACCTGCTATGTAAAGCAGGATGGCTTTAAACTATAGAGATCTGCCTGACTCTGTCAACATACTCTTCCAAAGTATAAGTTTTCTTTCTTCTTCTTCTTTTTTTTTTTAATGAAGAAATGTGAAAGGCTGTAGTAGTTTGAATCAATGTTAGATCATTATTTGCAGCATCAGAAGAGTTGAATCAACTGCCTAATCACATATGACAGAATCATCTACTCTGGAAAATTGATTAAGAAGGGTGGGGCCATTTTCTTACTCAAGCTTTCCTAGTTAGGCATCTAGCTTTCTATATTTATTAGTACTTCCTTTGATATGATTTTAATGTGAAGACTAGCTCTATTACTGTCAGTAGCACCTTTCCCTAAATTTGGGTTCTGATTTGTTTAAGAATGGAGAAAGTGAACTGAATACTGGCACACATGCGTTGATTGATTTTTCTTTGTCTTTGAGTGCATATGTACAACAAACTAATTCAAACTTTTCTGCCTTGAGTTCATCACATTCTATCACTAGATCAAATGAGTCTTTTCTTTCTCAAGGCATTTCTCAGCAGATAGAAATGAAACTAGGACAAAGGGGTAATTTTAGATTTTCTGGATATATAAAGATTATTTGTCTACATCGAATGAATAAAGCAAATAAATACGATATTATGGGAGATAAATATAACTGATGCTCATTCCCATCATAGTCTGATAAAGTTAATATGTAAGGAAACTGGCCACTACTTCCATATATCTAGGTCACTTTATTGTCTAAGTAGTTTAATCACATTAACACAGATAAGAAGGATAGTGTATGTTTTACAGGACAACACTAAATAATTTGGGGAAACTAGCAAACTCACATGGGTTTTAAATAACGAGAGCTTCAGAGATGACTCAATGGCTAAAGTGCATCTATAGTGCAACTGTGTGGGCTAGAGACCCCCATAAAAGCCCAAAGGGACTGATGACCTACTTTTCATGCAAGCCCATGGAATGCAGAGACAGAGGATCCCTTGTGATACCCAGCTAGCTGGACTAGCTGAATTGTTAAGATTCAGTGAGAGACCTTGCCTCTCCAAATAAGCTGAAAAGCAATTAATGAAAGCACTGGGCATTAACTTCTGGCTTGCACTTGTATAGCCACACAAATAAACATACACATATGCACATAGCACTCACACATATGCATATGAGAAAAGTATTATGGATTCTTAAAAATGTGTATTGACATGTAAATTTTATACCCAAACTTTGTCTTTCAGCTGTGTGATAACAAATCATGGCTTTAACTGCAGTTTTGATTAAGTGTATGCAATCAATCATCTTTAGTAAGGAGTACTTCAAATATAATTGTTCCATAAAATGTCAGTCTAAACTTGGAAACTGACCCCTACTTTCAAATCAATTTTCATTTTGTGAGAAGGAGCAGGTGCTGAAGCAGTTTTCAAAGTGAATTCAACTTAGGCTCACTCCTGGTGAACAGTGATTGATTTATTACTGCATGAATTTAATTTTTATATCAAGACAAGAGGACTCCAAGGACCTACTTGAATTCTTAGTATTTTATTTGAATCATCAAGCCACAGTACTTTTCCCTAGAGGAAAACCTTGGGATGAGAGTTTTCATAATTTATCCTCATATTTAAAGTAGAAAGATGTTCATATTCCAAAAATTACATGGATATATAATATGCTATTTATCCAACTATGACTGATTTGTATGTGATATCTATTTTCTCAGATTTCTCTGAGTAATGGGATGAGATCTGCATCATGGGATCATGTTAACATATGTCCATATTTAAGCTCTCTAATACATAGTTGACTTGTCATTCAAATGAGGGGGCTAGATTTGCTGACATCTATTTATATCAAAGTCAAATGAACAACATTGACTAAATAAATACCTTTGTGAATCAGGAAGAAATATTTTAGAGAATTTTCCTTGATCATATTTGTTTATACCACAGACAAAAGGAAAGATAAATTATCCTTTATCCTTTATCAATTTTAAAAGAAATAATTATTCTTATGTATGTGGTTTTACCTTTTATGCATAAAGATAACTTCAAAGGATTGTGAAAAGCCATAAAAGTTCAGTGAAATTGAAGATAAAATTAAGCTAGGAAATACAGTTGTATATTAAATTTTTATAACTGGAGTAGAGTAATAAATTATGAAAAATGTCCCTTAATGTTCGATAATTTTTGTCTCATATAGAGTTGAAAATTTAGCTCTGGACTTTCACAGGATTGAAGCAGAAAGAAAAAAAATGCCCAACTATGAAGTACACTTATGAACTTTAAAAGTTGTAGCAATCCTTTACCAGGAATAACTAATACTATTTAGTTCTAGTGTTGCCCTCCTTATGTTTTAAGGAATGCATTGTGTGTAATGTTTAACCAACAAAGATACAAAAACAGAAAGAAAATTTCTTCATGAAGTAATATGCTGGAGCAGCATCATAGATACATCCAATTTGTCAAGTTGATATGTTGTTCCCTGGTAGGAAGCTCTTCACTAGCTCAATATTGATATGACATCCCTCCTCACCCTTTGATCCAATTATAACATGTAATCACCTTTCACATTTCCAAACTACTCGCGAACCTCCCAGGACCAGCAGGTTCAAAGCAAAGGAACCTCCAAATTGAAGACAATGTATTGTTCCTTAAGTGATTCAGAATTAATTTCACCTTAGAAAATATGTGTTGACACAAAGCAGGGCAGGTTCAGTAATAAATATCAGCATCTGTTAAACAGATTATTTTTAAAAGTTGTTTTCCTCTTGCGGGAAAGTTGAAAGGAAGGGTCAGATTTCTCATCTACTTCTTGGCCACATGTTCATGTCTTCCTCATTGTCACCAGCTTTCATCAGAGTTGAGCATTTGTTATAGTCACTGAACCTACAATGACATATTGTTAGTACCTGACAATCAGCCATAACTTATCATATCTTTGAATTAATGTCTCATAACCTGTATCTTCCATTGTGAGTTCATCCAGAATTGTTTTCTCTCTTAATAACTTTCCATGCTTTATTTAATTCTCCCCTTTTCCCTGGTCCTTGGAAAGCTGAGATTTTTTTTTTGTACTGTCTTATGAAGACTTTACTTTTCCTGAATGCCATAAATTTGACTCAAGTGAGTAGCTTGTTCTAACTTCTTTCATATGTATCATATGTATATTGAGTTTTGTCACATATTTTCTTCAATCCATTGCTCACTTTTAGTACAGCATAACCTTCACTTACATAGGTATGCAACAGTTTATTTGTTCATTCATGTGTCAAAGGATGTCAAGTTTTAGAAATTAAAAATAAAGCTACTTCAAATGTCAGTGTGTGGGTTTTTATGTAGATATAAGTGTTCAGTTCATGTGGGTAAATAATCAGAAGCCAAATTTTTGGATGATGTTTGCTGTTATGCTTAGTTTTCAGCAAACTGCCAACTTGTCTTCATTAATGTCTGTGAATTTTATACTCTCATCCAAATGAATGATTATTCCCACTGTTAATATCCATGGGTTTTACTTTCACATTACCCTCTATTTTCTCTTCATGATTTTTTTGAAACCCATTAGTAATATATTAGATGTAACAATTTTCCTGAAGCTCCGCTACTGTATAAACACAGGCTAAGGTGTTTCCCCCATACATTATGCTAGTTAGAAAATCACCAAAACCCTTGGAAGTCTTCACCAACACCTTCATCCTTGTGCACCAGAAGAGTGAGCACCTTAAAAATAGAAAGTCCTTCTGCAAAGTTCAAGAAGCAAATTAAAAAGAGTAAGCTCAGATGAAAATGGGCTGTGGAAACTGTTTTTTGATCCTGGAAACTTTTTCAAAGCTGGGTGAACTACACCACTCCTTTGTAACACTGTATTTCACTGGGGTAAAGGGAACAAAGTTCATTGTCTCTCATTAGTGCTGTTTAATTGGGGACACATGTATAGTCGGCAGCAGTAAAGGCTTGTGCTGTAGGGTTATGAGGAAAACGAACTATTTCATATCCTTTAGGGGACTATAAAGAAAATTTTCTTTCACAAAGGCTGACACTTAGGATAAGGAAAGTGTTCTTCATTAAGAATCTATGACTCTAGTCAGCCTGAATCCACATTAGCTAGCTGGATCAAAATGCTTCAAGTTGAGAATTTATTTTAAAGTGATCCCAAGCTGCTAGTGCCCCCAAGACACTGGCAGAAACAAATATGAATTCTCTCTGATGGAATCTCCTTTTAGGCTTCAAAACAATCCCCCCTGGTAAAGTTCCAAGATTAAAAAAAAAAATTGAGAACCTAAAATCCACACACAATAAAAGCACCACAGGAGATGCAGCAAATAAACTCCAGCTAAAATTTGGCTTACAAAGGCCCTGAATTCTGACTCTGTAAAACAAATAAATTAATAAATAAATAAAATAATAATAATAATAAAAAAATCGTTGTGTTCAATGTGAATATAGCAGTCAAGAAATAAAAAAAATAAATTATCAAGAACATTCTATGATGAAGTGAACAAAAGGACAAAATTAAACATAAAATTAAATATTATAGTACCAAAACAACACAATGTAGTGATATTTGAAATTTAACGTTCAGCATACAAATACAATGATATATTTGATGGTTTTGGTGAGATAATAAGCTGGAAGATATAAACCTGAATGTTCTCCATTGACTACTGGGAACAACAGGCAACAAAAACCATACACTTAGAGACATGATTTATTGAGTAAGACAATCTACTAGGTATTTAACCACAAGAGAGGCAATAAAGACCATATTTAACTATTCTAGTTAGTTCAGCTTTCCAAAGATATTTTAGAATCAGATTATTAATTGGTACAAAGAGAAGGTTGGCATTATTCATGGAAGTGCACCAGAGGTACAGAATGTTCTGGGAGAACTGGTATTCGTTTCCTGTCCTTTCAGTGGTCAGGTGGGGAACAGTGGATGATTGGAAGTCAACAAAAATCAGCCGGAAGCCCATTAGGCTCCAGCATAGCATTTAATTACAACAAGAAGGGAAAGAGTACAGTCATTCCAGACCTGACAATCCCATATGCAAAGTGTTGGGTTTTCCTGGAAAGCTTGTCTCATCCAGAGCCCATAAGATTTTTATTCTGTGGTAGAAAGACCTGGCTCCTGTGCAAGTAAGAACAGATATAAAGGTGGGCTTCTCAGGTATAGGCAATGTACATGCTTAAGCAGAAGGAATCAGAGAGTAAGCCAGGAATAGGAAAGGATGTTTCCAAACAAAAAAAGAGCACTAACACAGGCTGCAAAGGCTCCCACCTTTTGAAAGGAGAACTCCAGTTCCAAGGTCACCCTTCAGCAGCTACATAACTAAGACAAGTAACCATGTGCTAATTTCACAGTTTCTTGAGCTGGATCAATAAACATGGTACAAATCTTTTTATTGGCTTAAATGCTTTCCCTATATTTTGTCTTTCAAAAATTCATTGGTAATTTTAACGTTATTCCTGAATACATTTTGATGACATTATTATAAGCAGTACTCCTTTTTATATTTCATTTAAAACTTAATCTTTCTGAGTATTTTTGTAAGTAGAGTTGACTTTCTCATTTACCTGAAACCATATCTTTGTTTCTATATTCAATTTTTTAGATTTTGTAGGGCTTTCTAAACTGACAATCAGTTTATTTGGAAATAAAATATTTTCCTTCTTATCTTTCAGTTATGATGGGATTTATTTGTTGCTCTTATCTTCTTGTCCTAAAATTCTCATAAAACAATGAACAAAAGAGATGTGCCTGTTTTTTTCACTGTAGGGTGTCCTGTCTCACTCTATGTGAAGTTTTAGATTAGGTATTTGCAGACAGTCTTAATTAAATTGGGGAGTCTGCCTTCTAAATCATAGTTTGCTAAGAGTTTTAAAAATTATGAATAATTATTTAATTTTGTAAAGATGTTTTCTGAACTTATTGAGTCAATTGCATGAACTTAATTTTAAGATTTATTTTTATTTTTAACACAGGCATGTATGTTTCTGTGATTGTATACCACAAGCACACAGATGCTCTCAGGAGTCAGAAGAGACCTCCTTAGGCATTGGAGCTGGAGTTAAAAGCAGTTGTAAGTCACTTATTGTAGATGCTGACAACTCACCTTGGGTCCCCTGGGAGTACAGGAAGCCCCTTTAAAAAACATTGAGTCATCTCTTCAGTTTACAAGCTGTGACTTTACACCTGTTTTCAGATTACTGTGTGGAAAAAGCCAAGAATAAGCACTTAAAGGTAACCCAAAAATTCACCCAAATATTGGCTGTTTTTCCTTCTCTGTTTTGCCCACTTGTTTTACTCATGATTCTTGTGAAAGAAATTATCTCAGACAATTGTGCCTCCCACAGATTTTAGTCTAACATACCTTGCAACTATTCAAATACTCAGTGAATAGTTGAACATATTTGTTAAAAAGAACTCAGGGACAGATGTTCTTGAGTACATTCTGACTCTAAGAGTATGCAAACACTACTCTGCCTCATCTGAGGTCATCATATTCTTGCAATTCTAACTAGGGTACCTAAGACAAATTTGTGAACACAGAGGTGAATTATAAACATATTAGCAAACTAACCCCATTTAATTTAGGAGAAATTAAATTATCCAGTTTTTATTGTTCTCTAGTATATAAGATTAGATTTAATTTTGAATCATAGTATATGTATCTTACCACAATAACAAATTTAAGAAAAAATGATGTGTTTGTCATGAAGGATGTAGGAAAATGATAGTAAACTCCATTACTAACTTATGATTTTAAAAGAAGTTTTCAAAAATGAGGAAGAGAAGACAGTTTGGATGTTACAGACAGGAAATCCCAGCTACTCTAAAAGCTGATAAAGTAGGAAGACTTCATGTTTAAACTCTTTTTGGGCTACCCAGAGAGAACCCGTGTCAAAATAGATACTTTAACAACTGTTCAGATTCTGCTTAGTGATAGAATCCCAGTCCTCAGCAATGTAAAACAAAGAGATAAACAAAATAATAATGAAGACAAACAAAATTTGTTTAACAATGGAAGAACAGATACAAACATCCTAGAATACTTTAAATACCATAATGGTAACTTCAGAATGAAGAAGAGATAAAGGTGTGGATGCTCTTATCACTTATGCACTATTACTTCAGGGCAAGAATGGCTCAATAAGACAAGAAAGGCACAGGATAGGAATGAGATCAAAACATTCCCATTCTTCCTAGAGAATGATTTTTGTTGTTTTATTTTTCTTGTTTTTTGGTAGACTTGGCTGGACTCCATCTTGTGGTACTTATACCTCAATTATCTGGAGGTTGGTATTATAAGTGTATCAGAGAGAGAACATGCAAATTAACAAAATCAGAAATGAAAAGGGGAACATAACAACAGATACAGAGGAAATCCAGACAATTTTCAGGTCATACTTTGAAAATCTGTATTCCACAAAAATTGAAGATTCAAAGGAAACAGACAAATTTCTCGATAACTATCACTTACTGAAATTAAATCAAGAACAGACAAACAACTTAAATAGACCTATAACCCGCAATGAAATAGAAGTAGTCATCGAAAGCCTTCCAAGCAAAAAACGTCCAGGGCCAGATGGATTCAGTGCAGAATTCTACCAGACATTCAAGGAAGAACTAATATCACTACTCCTCAAACTGTTCCACAAAATAGAAACAGAAGGTTCATTGCCAAAGTCTCTTTAGGAGGCCACAATAACCTTGGTACCCAAGCCTCACAAAGACACAACTAAGAAAGAAAACTACAGACCAATATCCCTGATGAACATCGATGCAAAAATACTCAATAAAATACTGGCAAAACAAATTCAAGAATACATCAGAGAAATCATCCACCATGACCAAGTAGGCTTCATCCCTGGAATGTAGGGATGGTTTAACATATGAAAATCTGTCAACGTGATCCATCATATAAAGAAACTGAAAAAGAAAAACCATATGATTATCTCCCTAGATGCTGAAAAAGCCTTAAACAAAATTCAACACCCTTTCATGGTAAAGGTCTTGGAGAGGTCAGGGATAACAGAAACATACCTAAACAAAGAGCAATATACAGCAAACCAACTGCCAACATCAAACTGAATGGAGAGAAACTTAAGCCAATTCCTCTAAAATCAGGAACAAGACAAGGCTGCCCTCTCTCTCCACATCTCTTGAATATTGTACTAGAAGTTCTACCTAATGCTATAAGACAACAAAAGGAGATCAAGGGGATCCAAATTGGAAAGGAAGTAGTCAAAATGTCTCTATTTGCAGATGATATGATAGTTTACATAAGCAACCTAACAAAATCTACCAGGGAACTCCTACAGCTAATAAACACGTTCAGCAAACTAGCAGGGTACAAGATAAACTCAAAAAAAATCAAGAGCCGGACTTTTTTCAGACGACAAAGAGACAGAGAAAGAAATAAGAGAAACATCACCATTTACAATAGCCACAAGCAACATAAAGTATCTTGGTGTAATGCTTACCAAACAAGTAAAAGACCTATATAACAACAACTTTGTGGTTCTAAAGAAAGAAATTAAAGAAGATACCAGAAAATGGAAAGATCTCCCATGCTCTTGGATAGGTAGGGTAAACATAGTAAAAATGGCAATCTTGCCAAAAGCAAACTACAGGTTCAATGCAATCCCCATTAAAATCCCACCACAACTCTTCACTGACCTTGAAAGGATAATAATCAACTTTATATGGAAAAGCAAAAGACCCAGGATAGCCAAAACATCCCTACACAATAAAAGAACTTCGGGAGGCATCACAATCCTCTCTCATCTTTTTCCTGAAACCTTACATGGGTTTAAGGATGGCACTAAAATGGGATCTGAGACTTAATGGGAGTATTTTTAATTAAACTGTATTCCTTTTATGATAAAAGGTTTTGTAACAATCAGTGAAATTACAGGTTTCAATCACCAGAAATTAATTATATAAATCAGCAAGCATGTAAATTCACTACTCACATATTTTCTGGACCCAAAAGTTTTGCCTGTGTTATTTTCACACTCCAGTGGTGATATATTATTTATGCTTTAGTAAAGCTTGCCTGAGCATTCAGAAATCAAAGCCAGCCTCAAGCTGTAGAGATCAGGCAGTGGTGGTACACACCTTGAATCTGATCTTCAGCTTGAAACTTGGATCCCAATATCAGTCTCTGTGTCTTTTATTATTTGTGCTACACACTCCACATAACTTCTCCTCTGTCCTGGTATTGTCTTGTACTCTTACATTGCTTTGCTGTCTAGTCCACAAAATGGACCTCAGATCTTTGTAGTTAGAGATGTGAAACATGAAGCTGATGAAAGAAAACCATGGGTTTAATTAAAACATAATTCCTGTATACACATAGATGAGTGAACTTCACAGAAAATACAAAATTTCATTCATGAATGTTATGAATGTGGACCAGGCTAAATCCACATGTCATTTCAATCTTTTGTCTCTGCCCAAATACAATGTGACATTTCATAACCTGTGAATGTTTATTTACAGAAAGCTAAGAGATGGAAGTGCTTTTTCCTCTGTTGTTATAAACTCAGGCATAGCAAACACTCAAAAGAAAACATGAATGGTCTTTGAGAATAAGAATAATAGAGAAGCTGCCTCAAAAACTAAACTCAGCCTAACTTTGCTTTTATATCTAAGAAACAATGATCCTAAATGAGTTGAGGATTCTATTGGCCATTATCAGGGACATTTTCTAATGTAGTTTACATTTACATTACTAAAGGGCTTTGGAATGCATTGAGTTTTTGAAAGGAGTGGCTGAGTTGTTATTTATCAAGGGATTGAGACATTAGTGTGTCTAATATTGTGCTCACTAAATGCAATTATTTTTATAACCTAAGAGTTAGATTCTACCCTCCTGAAAAGGTGGAGGTGATATTTCACAGCACTAATTCATGCATTGAGATTAATTTGCTAGTTCACCATTAATTGTTGTTTAGTCATATTGAAAATGAATTAGGAGAGCCTACAGAAAGAGATAATAAACTATGAATTATTAAGGCTATAAGTTGTTTTATTCATTCTGATATTTTAATTTCAGATTTTATTCATGTATATTATATTCATTGAGTTATGATTGCATTCATGATATTTTCATTTATGATTGCATTCATGATATTTTCATTCAAATATGATCCCAATCACCCTACCAGATACCTTTTCCTTTCCCCTTACACAATCTACTTCCTCTCCCCTTCCTATTTTATTTTCATGTCACCTCCCTGTACACCCAAACCAAAAAATTTTTGTTGCTTTCTTATTTTATTTCTTCCCCTTTTGTTTTTCAATTCCTAGAATATTTCAAGTCAAACCCAAATATGCTTAGTGACACACTTTCTGGACAAGCTACATGGCAAATTACAGAGGAACCCTGAAAGATAGAGGCCAGCTGAAGGGTCATTGCTGTTGTCTTACATTTTTAAAATATTATACTCAAACAGACCAGGCTGGATTAGACTGGGTTGAGCACCTGCAGTAGTTTTTAGTCTGTGCTTTGTCTGAAAGTAGGGTGATGGGTTGAAATGAGTGGGGTCTTTTTACCCTACTCCTACTCTGGCTAAAGTAAGCATATTTTGAGCTTTAAGTAATGGATATCTGTATGAAATATTTTGAACTAAAAAAAAAAAAAAAGGTTTAGGGACTAATTGCATTTGAGATCCATAGTATTTAGGCATCATTTTCACAGTTAATCAGAAATCTGGGAAAATAAGTCCTATTTTTTTCAGTACATGAATTATTACACTGGAATGTCAGAAAACTAAATTCCATTTATAACCAATTCAGTGAACATTTTATGTCTAGGTTAATTGACATGCTGCCACATTTATGAGTACAGATGAAATATATGATAAATGCTTTTACCTTCACATTTTAGACTAAACAATGTGGGCTTGGTTATGACCTTTTAAAACTCCTTCCTTGTACTCTCAGGCAGCCCAAAATTTTCAAAGACAGATGCCTTATTTCTGTCACATTGGTAGCATGCATATTGAAGTTGCTCAAAACCTGACAATAGCAAGAGTCTTTATGCTGCCTTTCTGTTTATAACACACAAGTGGAAGGAAGTTCTAGGAAAGGCTTCTTCTTTTTTAACAAATCCTTATTACTAGAATAAACATTACCAAAATCTCTAGAATCTGGAATTGCTGAGTACATCTTGAAAATCACTGAAGTAAAACAAGTAATTAATTATTTAACTGCCTTTATATACTTTTGTAACTAATATAATTTTTAAATGATAACTTTAAATTGTCTTTTGTGTTCATTGAAATCCTCTTAATGATTTTTATTTAAGGTAATTTATTAATTTAAATCATGCCAGCTGCTTTTCAAAAATAAAGCTATGGGAGGTGTAGACTAATTTATTTATTATTTTTAAATTATCACATATGAATTGGAATTATTTGATGGCAATAAAAGTAAAAAATATAGTGTCTAGGTAAATCCCTTCCCCTAATGGCATAAGTCCTTTGTTAATGCATAAAACTTAAATTCAGAAGCCACAGGATTATTTTGGAAGTTAATATTGTACACAATCTGTTCATATCCCATGCCAATATTTACTAGAATTTTGCCAAAGGCACTGATGATTCAACTTAGCAATATTCGCTACTGCTCTGCATGCATTTTTTGATTTTGTCAATAAATTATTAAAAGCATCTTAAGGTTAATGATCTCATGATGTGATCAATCATGATAGCCTACAATCTACTGGTGGAAAGCCAACGGTTCCTAGATAATGATAACAAGAAACACATCTATATGCTGGTGGGAAAGTTAATTAAAGTCTGACTCCATCTGGTGGTCCAGTTGGGAATGTTACTATTTGATTTAACTCGAAATGAGAGGTAATGAACTTCACATGTTCAAAGGATATAATGCAGGGGACACTGAGATACTCACTGTGTCAGATTGCAAATGTTAATTTAAGTTTCTTTTTAAGACTTTTATTTTTATCTGTTATAAATGGTAGAAAACTAGGGATATAGAGGAGAGATGTTCTTATTTCTAACTGTACTTTTATTCACTTTTTTCTCTGCATTTCCAGTGAGTGGCACTTTAGGAAGTTGCTGATTCTAGTTGCTCATTTTGTTCTTATATCATCCATATTTGTTATTTTTGTAAACTAAAGTAAAAACTACTGCTAATTTGCTGGCATACAAGAATGCAATATTTTATCCAGTCATTATGAAGGTTAGAAGTACAAAATGGCCTCACTGGCTAATATCAAGTTACCAAGATTCCTTTGATGGGACTGTAGAGGAGAACCTGCTTCCCCAAATATTGGAGGATGTAATAGGCTTCCCAGTGTCCTGCTTCTAATGGAACAATGGGTGCCACTGGTCATTCTTTCTCTTGATACCATTTCTGGCTGCTGGCATTCTGTTGCTTTTTCACCACTTAAGGATCTCATGACTACATAAGATAACACAGATTATATATTCTAAACTCTATGTTTTAAAATCACCATGTGAACAATCTAAATTCCATTGGACATCTTGATTCCATCCTGTCATGTAAATGAACAGCATCTGCTCAGAGAATTTGTATGTAGACATCCTTGAGGGCCACATTATTAGTTTTTAAATCTATTCCTAAATGGAGAATAATATCCCTCCCTCCATTTCAGAGTGACTGAAGAATTTTTACCTTTTCTATTTAGCTGGTATCTACTGGTTGTCCTGTGCTGACAACTGTTTCTAGCTATAGCTTGTTAAACATGATTGGAGTTTCCCTCAAGGGATAAAGAAACAGAGATAAATTTTGCAATAATCATGCTTCTTTTATTATTACAGTGCTAAATTGAATGCACGCAAAATTCAATTTCCCTGTTGAAAAATTAGAACTCAGGTTTTAAAACTAACTCACTGTGGTCCCATTTTATGGTGTGCCCATTACTTTTTTAAAAAAAGAATTTCTATTATGGTATCTCTCTCTCTCTCTCTCTCTCTCTCTCTCTCTCTCTCTCTCTCTCTCTCTTTCTTTCTCTCTCACCTATTCCTCCCCTGACTCAATCTTCCTGGTCCCACATGCTTTCCTCTCCTCCCCTTCTCTTTCTCCTAGCTCCCTCTCCACTCACTGCCAGGAGGGAGCCATTATAGGTTTGAAGATAAAAACTGACTCTAGACAGATGTCCAGAGACTTACAAGAATGATCCCAACTAACAATTTGAGCAACAGTGGGAAGGCTACTATAAAAGCCCTACCCTGTTAATGAGATTGATTAACTTATTCACCATCATAGAGACCTCGAAACAGAAGCAGACACCCACAGTTAAACACTGAACAGAACTGGAATCCAGATGCAGAAAGGGAGGACAAGACCAGGCTACAGAAACCCACAGAGACAGCTGGCCTGAACAAGGGGGAGCTAATGGGCCCCCAGACTGATAGTTGGGAAACCAGCTTTGGACTGACTTAGACCCCCTGAACATCGGTCTCAGTTAGAGGTCTAAGGGACCTCTGACAGTGGAAGCAGGATATATCCCTGATGCACAAAAGGACCTTGTGGGCACATCCTCCATGGAGGGATATTCTCTTAACCTAGAGGCAGGAGGGAGGGCCTAGTCCCTATTCCAAATGACGTGACAGATTTTGTTGACCCCTCTTGGAAGGCACCACCCTCCCTGTGGAGTGGGGGACAGAATGGGATGGGAGTGTGGTCCGGGACATGGGAGGGAGGTAGAGGGACCAGGGATCGATATGTAAAATAATAAAAAAAATAAAAATAAGAGATAAAGAGAATGGGAAAAAAGAAACTTTCTAATTTAGTCATTGTATACTGAGAAATATTCTACCTTGTAATTTTACTTTCCTTGTTTTTTTTTTAAATCAGGTAAAAATTGTACCACTAAAAATAAACAAATATGGAATTAAATTTTGCTTTTCGAGATTGTAGCTTCTCAATTATTAAACCAACTCTCAATTCCAGACTCTGTGGAGAATATCTCACAATAAAACTGTGACTCTTCTGTAATTACAAATACACCAAATGGGAAAATCATAAAGGATCACTATTAGAGTACTGACAAAGCAATGACAGAATTACATGAATGTATAAGGCAGTTATTTAAAGCTATACATAAAACCCATGATTTTGCTAATGCAAATGGGCTATTTAGCCTGTATATCAAGTTTGAATCATACATGTAAAGTCTTCAAAATGTGTACTAACATGTGAAGGTCTGTTAGATTTAGCAAGACCCAATTCTGGTTAAGAAAATTCTGGAGCTTTGGTGCTTGATACTTAACATCTGCAAAGCACAAAGTGGACAAGGAAGAGAGATGCAAGACATACGGTTATAAGATGACAGTGTAAGCTCACAAGCTCAGGAGGACACAATGGAACCCATGCACCCTTTCTGATTTGGCTTTGAATATGTTGCAGCATCGTAGAAAATGAAGTGAGCTGGTCCCGAACCTAGGGATCAGAGCAGCTGAGGGAGAATCCCAAGGAAGAAGGGGTTACCAGAATGGGTGTGGTCTGACTGTAGCAACATACACAAACAGCTAAGTGATAACTTGCCTGGAAGAATGGGAGCTCCTCTGCTCAGTCCTGTCATCAGCCAGTCTCACAATGTTCTCTGTAGTCAGAGATATAGAAAATTCTGGGAAATACAGAGTTTAGATACACTGGCACATTCTAAAGCCACCACACACTACAAGAACATTTATGATCTAAAAATTTGTATGTTCAGTAATTCTACAACAATTAGATGGAACGTACATCCTTGGTGCCCTCTTTGCCTTCAGCACATTTACTTGGGGTCTTGGGTTCATTTGGTGGTGTATTCAAATACATACTCTAGAAATATTTTTCTTCATGACTTAAAACATCAACAACATTTTTGAAAAAACTCCCCTTTTTCACTAAGTATAATGTGTTGGCTTTTTGAAAAAACAGAGATATTGGTTTATTATGTTTCTACAATGGAAAATGAGGCAGTATGGAAGAAATTAGGTCAGACCTCTTATAAAAGTGCTATATTACCTACGAGATAAACAAATTTGTTAATTAAGGTTATTCTCCATATGATCCTAGGTTTTCCTCCTCTGTGTTTGTGTGTGCATTCTTATCTATTATAGTTTTTATTCTTCAAAAATATTAACTCACAATAATTTCTTTAGGAATTTTAAACATTTTTAATTTTATATTTGTATATTAGTCAGCTTTCATAAAAATTCTATTCTAACAATTAGTGAAAAGCATTAGTTGTGCCTAGTTTTCTTTAAAGTTGATGAAAGTGTATGCCTTTGTTGGTGTGAGCGTATGCTTGTGTCACACTATGTAATTGTTGCTACAAACTTAGTGTGGTTATGTATCATACTAACATGTAGCTACTATTTTGGAGTTAAGTTCCTTGTAATCTTTCAGGGTGTTCATTATGGATATATTAACAGTGAGAAGCTACAAGAACTTCAGTGGGTGTTTTTTTTAATATACTATAGTCTTCTGTTAACTATGAACTAATTGTGTATCTTCCCCTTGCACATAATAAGGCACCAATTATATGGAAATATTCAGATGACAATATAAAATACAGACATAAATTCTAGCTGAAACCATTGGGATCCTATCTGTGCACAATTTTAATTTTAACTTTTAAAACTATGTGTAGTAGTAAAATAGAAACCCTAAATTAGAAGACTTTATAGATCCTATTACACTATAAATCAGTCAGAACACAGCTCCTTCCTTGGATTTGCACTGTGAAAAAAAATTTACAGTTCATTTTACTCTTAAATAAATCTGAGAACAGAAATCACGTCTGGCTCCAAAAAGTCCCCTGGTAAGGTCAGTGTGACTGTGGTCTGTGCTGTGTCCTTCTATGCCTTTGCAAAGCTGTTTTTATTTTCTGAGTCATAGCATGTCCATTTCTTATGTCAGAGGCCATTTTGTAATATTAAGTAATGAGTTGTCTCAGGACATTACATACTGTGTAGTGAAGGAGGATGTTACTTGAAGCATGCTGATTGCTCAGCTCTTTGAATCAATGACCCATACAAGTATGCAAGAAATGGATTATTTAGTTTTAGACACTGCTCTATTTCTTCCAGTGTGTATTAAGCAAGGAAATAAGTAAAATCACAGACAAAGACATTTAAATCTAACTATTTTCCAATGTTATAATTACAAGATCAAAATGGACTCAAACAATATCTCCTCTTCAGTATTTTTCAAGTTTCCTATTTAAAATTTTTACTGAAGAAATAAAAATCATTTTAGGCCTATATTACGGCATCCACAGCAAAATGTCAAGCCTATACCTTTACCAAAAGGAATAAAGGCACTCATTTTTTTATTTACTTAGTTATTTTAATCTGTGATTAAGTTCCCTCTATGAGAGGCTTAGGGGGTTTAATACTGTCTCAGAATTTTGTGTACAATAATGTATATGAAGAAGAAACATTGGGTTTTGGTATTAAGGTGTGTGTGTGTGTGTGTGTGTGTGTGTGTGTGTATTCAAAATTACAACATTCCAGTTTCTTGTTTCTCTAGTTAGTGAGTGTAAGTTCAAATTAGTAAGAAAAACAATAACAAAAATTACAGATTGTGTGGGAAGCTTATTACAAATCTTCTTGAGATACTTTTTGTGCTAAAGTTATTATTTCTTATGCCAGCTGATGTTATTTGCACAAAAGAACTGTATCCAAGCTGTGTCTTCTGTGTCTTGGTTTGTTTTGTTTGTTTGTTTGTTTCTATATTTCTTGCTGTGATAACACACTGGCTGAAAACAACTCAGGGGAAGAAACCTTTATTCGGCTTACACTTCCACATCAGTCCATCACCATGACATGAAAAGCCAGGGCAGGTGTGGGAAGCCACAGCCCCAAGATGGTGCCTGGCTGGATGCCAGGTAGTCCAAGCTTAGCTGTAAACAAGCCTTATTTGGAAGTGTTTGATGGATCTGGTGTGCTTCCTTCCTCTGTGGCCTATCCGGGATCGCCAGGTGGCATGAGCTGATTGGGCAGTGAGTGCACATTTAAGGGCTTGCTGGGGCGGGGGGGGGGGAAGCAGAAGCTGATGTACAAGGTTCCTGAATAAGCTTCTTGAAGAAGAGTCGAGGTCTTGTTTCCTAGCTGGCCAAGGTAGGTGGGACAGGCAGGAGCTCAAGGCAGGAACTAAAGCAGAGTCCTTTGGGGGAATGCTTTCTGGCCTGCTTTCTGCTTCTGCTCAGTGGGCCCATAGATCCACCTGCCCAGGGGTTGCAGTGTCCACAGAAGGCTAGGTATTCATCCATCAATTAGCAATCAAGATGCCACCATAGACATGTCCAAAGTCCAGTCTAAGGGTGGTGGCAGTTCTTTAATGAGGTCCCCTTTTCCCAGATGTGTCATCAACCAAGAATAGCCCTCAAAGTGGCTGTTTTTGTTACCTCTTTGAAGAAACAGTGTTGTTTATGCATATAAAAGGATAGCATAAGATTTTTCCAGGCAGTCGAGTTTTATCTTAGAAAATTTGCCTTTGAATGAAAATTATTGACCCACTGGGATTAATAAATGTGGCTTCAGAGTTTCAGAGTTACTAGTCACAACTCTATTAACCATGTAAATATGTCAATATAAACCTTGAGTTTAATTGATATGTTGATTCTATTAGACACACAAAGGTATGTTAAAGTGAGTGTAGTAAACTCTTACCATTGTATCACTTATTGCAACTTGTTAGCATGATATCCTAATATGGGTTCCGCTACTTACATGAGCTCAGAATGGTTTTCTTTTGTAGAATAGTGCTTTCAATGGTTCCTTAGTTATAGCCATTGCTACATTTCCTCTTTTTTTTATCCTGTTAGCTATGAGTTTGGAGTATTTTACTGTCCCAAGTAAAGAAAAACATGGAATAAAATGGTAATAGCAATTGATACTGACAAAGAGCAGTCTGCAGTGTACTACAGGGAAAGTCATTATTTATTTCCTTTGTTCTGGATTCTGAAAGGCAGGCATAAGCTTACTTTCCATTTTATATTGTGCTGTGAATTTCTTTACATGATTAACAAAAAGTTTTCATATGACTATGCAGTCATAATAGTAGCTGAATTCTAGAAATTTCATTACAAATTATAAAACAATAAAATTCTCCTAAATGGAATATCAAAGAAGATTAAACTCGCATACTAGAGGTGTGGTGACTTCTGCAAGTCATCTCAGTGTTCCTCATCTGCAGCAACTATAGTCAAAGTACACTGGAGGTAGGCATCAAAGAAAAGGAAAGATGAATAAAGTTTACAGTGCTTATGTACATAATAAAAAGTACTACTCATCTCTTAATTCCTTCTTTGTCATTCCTTAAATGACAATAACTTATAATATGGAAATAATATAAAGACGGCTTCCCAAGAAATGTCTTTGTTCATTCTTATTGCAGGCTTAACATGCAGGTCTGATTGTTAGAATATTCTAAAATGAGCTCTGAGGGGGGAGTGTCTGCACTTCAAGTTTAGAAAATCAGTTTGAATAAACAATTCCAAGTCCAAACAAGAGGAGGAGGCAGAGTGGAACCTGATTTACTCCAATAACTTGTACTCACTGGAACTCCTGGACCTCTGACCAGTTGGACATTGTATATGCATCTTTTGCTCAGTTGGGAACATTGTGGTTATTTTCTCATTAAGAATCACATTTTAGAAGATACTTAGAAAAATACTACTTTGTTAACATCTACCTCACACATTTAAGAATAGAAATAGAAATATGGTGTGGAATATTCATTTAAGATGTGTTGCATTTACTTTTGCTCTAAAGTATTTGTTTTAATGATGCAAAGATGTGCTGCACTCTTTTATGGTCTAATAAAGAACTAAACAGCCAATAGTTAGGCAGGAAAAAGAATAGGCAGTGCTGGCAGACAGAGAATAAATGGGAGGAGAATCTGAGAAGGGAAAGACCAATGGGAGAGAGAGAAGGAGGAAGACTCAAGGTGCCAGGAAACCAGCTACATAGCCAGACAAGAAGAAAAAAGGAAAAAAACATATACAGAAATAGAGACAGGCAAAAGAGAGACAGTATAATATTTTTATCATTTTTATTTAAATACAATGTTAATTTACATACCAAGCCAGTGCCCTCTCCTTCATCTGTCCTTCTACTCCTCCCACCATCTCCCCATCCAACCCCCAACCACTCCTCAGAGAAGGTGAAGCCTCCCATGAGGGATCATCAAAGTCCGTCATATAATTTGGGTCAGGACTAAGGCCCTCCCCCCCTCTATCTAGGCTGAGAAAGCTATAACCCCATAGAGAATGGGCTCCAAAAGGCAGAAAGTTGCAGGCAAATTGATGTAAGGAGAAGAAACTGATGGGAGATGTCATTCTGTATATGTTTCTCATACTGGTTTAATGAATAAAGTACTGTTGGCCAATAGGAAAGCAAGATAGGCGGGACTAGGAGACAAGGAGGAAAGGGGAAGTAGGAAGGAGGGGTCAAGAGGGAGAGTCTGGAGAGAATAGAACCGCCAGCGCCTCTCCCTGGTAAGACCACGTGGAAATACTTAGAAATGGGCTAATAATTAAGACAGAGCTAGCCGATAAGAAACTAGCACCTGGCCAACAGCATAATATCAAATACAGAGTCTCTGTGCGTTATTTGGGGCTGGTGTGGCGGCAGGACAAGACCAGCGGCGGCAGGCGGAAAACACCAAACACCTTACATCCCAAGTGAGGTAACCCAGACACAGAAAGACATTGTATGTACTCACTCATGAGTGGATATTATACACAAAGCAAAGGATAATCAGTTTACAATACGTAACCCCAGAGAAGTTAGGAAACAAAGAGGACTCTAAGAGAGAAATACAAGGACCCCCAAGAAAGGGAAAGAGACAAGATTTCCTATGTAAATTGGGAACCTGGGGGAGGGAGGAAGGGAAGAAGGGAAGAAGTGGGGGGGGAGTGAGAGGGGAGTGGGGGGGGAGAGAATATGAGTGATCAGGAAGATCCAGTTCGGGGAAGGAGAGAGAAGGAAAGCAATGAAAGAGATACCTTGATAGAGGGAACTGTACTTGGGTGTAATGAGAAATATGGCACTAGGGAAATTCCCAGGGATCCACAAGGATGTCCCCAACTAAGAATCTAAACAATAGTGGAGAGACTACCTTAGATGTCCTTCCCTTATAATGAGATTGATAACCACCTTAAATGCCTTCATATAGACTTTATAGAGTAGCTAATGGAAGTAGAAGCAGAGATTTACAGATAATCTCTAAGACAAACTCCTTGAATCCAGTTGTGGAGAGGGAGGAGTGATGAGCCAAGGGGTCACGACCATGCTGGGGAAACCTATAAAAATAGCTGACCTGAGCAAGTGGTGCTCACAATCTCCAGACTGACAACTGGGAAACCTGCATAAGATAGCATTATACCCTATGAAAGTTGATATCAGTTTGGGAGGCTTGGACAGTCTATGGGACCACTGGCAGTAGAACCAGTATTTATCCTTAGTGCATGAACAGAATTTTTGGAGGGTAATTTTAAGAAAAGTTGTCTAGAAACAAGCCAAGCTAAGGGCAGGCATTTATAAGAAAGAATAAACCTCTGTGTGTGACTTATTTGGGAGCTCGGTGGTGACCTTCCAAAGAGTAAAATCAACAAACAACAAAAATACAATCAAGCCCAAAGATCTTTGGCTTTATTCTTCTTAGTGGGGATGTTGACACAAAGAAAATGCTCAAAATTATGCTTCTTGACCTTGGAAGATGATGGAGAATTAAGCATCAGGTATGCTGACTTCTAGGCCATTTTGGATCTCCAGTTACTACCAGATGGAGGCTCACTTGCAAAGAGGAGCCATTTATTTACATTTATATTACATGTTCTTAAAGAAGCTACTTGGAGCTCTTCAGCATCTTCCAGACACACTGCATCTGCAGAGAATGTGCAACTGCTGGCAACCTGCCTATAGATCCATAAAGGAGGTGAACACAATATAACAGGAGCTATGGGTCCAATTATAGGAATGGTTGACAGTGATGAAGAATTCCTTCATTTTATCAGGCTGGTGGATTACATATTGATCTTCCCATGACAAAAGTACACCATTTGATAAAACAGTGTTTGCTAGTCATGATTTTATGGAACATGGGAGTTTTATATTTACTTTCAAAAATGTGTTATTTTAACACACAAGATAGAATGAGTTCCCTCAGTTATTTTTCAAATTTGGTAGAGATAACTAATATACATACTGTTATTACTGTTGGCAAAATAGTAATTATTATATGATTATGATACACATTTTTTCATTACTTCACTTAATCCCTATGAAGAGCTTTAGGATATATATGGCTCTTTTTCATGAAGATAAGAATAGCAAGATGTAGAAAAGATAAACATCCTATACAGTCACTTAGAGCCAGCACAAGCAACAGTCCCATATTATTCTGCAGTCTCCTTCAACTTTTAATTCATCCCTTTGGGGGAGAGTAAATCTCTTGGTGATCTGCATAGAGAAAGTTTCTTTTCTCTAACCTATGAAACTCTGATTCTTTTTGTCCTGCCTACTTAGCCATGATGTTATCATCTTTTGACTCTGAAGTACCAACAAATTTAGTGTTTTTTCTCTGCCTCCCTGCTGACAGTATAACCAACCCCATCAGTAAGTTTACTTTTATATACAAGTTGATATTATGAAATTTGTTTTTACTTATTTTACTTCAGTTTCTATTACCATCTCCTAAAGTCTTCAGAAACACCATCTGGGGCCAGGGATACTTCAGTGTATAAGGAACATGCTTCATAAGCATGAGGACCTGAGTTTGACCCTAGATGCTGAAGCCACATAAAAATCCAATCTTAGTGGTGTATGATTATAGTCTTGGTGCTTGGAAGGCAGAGACAGAGGGATCCCTGTGAGTGGCCCTGATTAGAATGTCTAATTTAGCTGGTATTTTAGCTCCAGTCACATTGTTCCAAAAAGAGATGGACAGTGTTACTGATGATACTTGAAGTTGTCTTCTGGCTTCTACATGCACTTACACATGTGCACATGCAGCAATACCTACACATACATGTACTTATATGCACACATGCACACACATGCATATAAATATAAAATAGTAAAAATACTTTTTCTTTGGAAACGTAAAAAGATTTCTCATATTTATTAAAACACTGAAAGAAAGTTTAGAATGGAATTATAAAGTTTAGTTTCATTTTTAAAATGTGTGATACATGTATGTTTGTACATATGCACCAGGCTTTTTCCAGAGAAGAAAGCCAGATCATTCAATGTTGTACTGTCAAGTGTTTTAAAGAAGCAGGTTTGTTTAATAAGTTCTGGAATTGTGGATTTTAAGCAGTTGGTGCTCTTAATTGCTGAGCCATCTCTCCAGCTCAGTTTGATTTCTTTCTGAGTTCAAGTTGAATTGAATTTTCAAGAGTCTAGGTAACTGCTTCTGCAGTTGGCCATGAGGCACTTCTTTTTATTAATTTCAGTATTTTCATTAATTCACATATTGCTTCAAAACTGAGGTTTCCTCCCCAGTTTGGGTACTTCTACTCTGATCTTCAAGTCATCATCAATCCTCAAAGGCGCCAAACACACACACACACACACACACACACACACACACACACACACACACACACCATTGTCCTTTAAAATCCCAACTTTATTTTATGAGAACAGATTATTTTCTCTCTATTAATTTTTCTCTATTAATTTTCCTTTACTAATTTCCGCTATAATGCAGTGCACATGTCACCAAGAAAAACATGCTTTATACTTGCTTCACCAGCAGGTCTCTAGAATCCTCCAGTTTTTCTCTATTACAAGCAAGAGAAACCCCTGGGACCATCCTAGTGCTAAGACTGGAAGTATCCACCACTGTCTTACTTTCCGTGTCGAGTGGATGCTGTTCAGGGAATTCCTGTAAAACAGTCACAGGCTATAGGCAGCACAATATTTAAGTTGACTGATTCTAGAAAACACTTTAGATTGTTTTAATAACCACATTCTCAGCTTAAATAACTCGGAATTATCATTAGAAAATGTTTACATGTAATCTTGCTTAAGATTTCAACACAATTTACATGAGCTGTGAACTTTATTTGTTTTCTATTTGTCTCTTCATCCTTTGTGCATGTGTTTTTGTGCATGTTTTCATATGGGCATGATAAGGCTGAGGTTGATGCTTAGAATCACTTGGGGTTGCTTTCCACTTTTGTTTGATTATGAAGCAGAGTCTCCCAGTTGAATCTAGAGCTTATAGGAAGCGCTAGTCTAGCTAGCCAGCCTGCTCCAGACATTCCCTGCCTCCATTTCTAAGGCTGCAATTATACATGGCTCCTACACCCACAAGATGCTTCCCTGTTTGCTGGCATCCTAACTTCTAGTCCTCCTGGCCATGTATTAGTGCTTTAACCAGTGCCATCACCCCAGCTCCTCAAGACACTCAGGCTTAGCTTTAATATTGGGTTCAGAGAACATTGTCAGTATGATTTAAATTAGAACTAAGTATAGCCCATTTTATTCTAATAGGTGAAGTTCTGTCAAACAGGGAAGGTTGTTCAGTTACCCTAAATCAAAAAGTCATACAGAAAAGGTTTTGAATGCTTTATTAACAGACCATTCTGGCAAAGCTTGGGCTTTTTTTCTTAGGAAATGTAGGTAATTATTAAGTTGCGAGAGCTTGAATGGATTACGAAAGCTTTGTGAGTCATCTAGAATGCCAGGCTTATTAGAGCTTTGTTGAGTGTAACCTTTTGCACTTAAGAGAGTGTTTCTGCAAAATTCATCTCCTTATAAAACCAAATTGAATTTCATTTTTTTTTATTGAGTTCTGACTGCTAAGTAGCAAACTCCATATTAAAGCCAATAGTCACTTTACGTACAGGACTGGCATTAAATTCCCTATGCTTTTTCTTGAAGCCATTAGCTATTTAACTGCTAATATATCATTGTATATTAATTTTTGAGACTTCTTAGTCATGTTAATGAAGCTGTGAAAATATACCTTAAATGGCCCAGTGTGTCATGAAGTCCCCTCATGACAGGCTCTGTGTGTCCTCTGCAAAGGCCATGGTAGAGACTACTCCAGCTGTGCTTTTTAAAAAGCAGGGGAGATATTTTAACAAGTGATTTAGGACTACACACAAACTTATGTAAATTCATATGAATAAACAAAAGCAACAAAACAAGAAAAATATCCTCTTCTGTCTAGCCACGTCACACAGTCTAACATACAATAAGTTTTTTAGTTCCTTGGATTACTTTAAATAAAACAGTAATGTGGGACAAAATTGCAGTTTCGTCAATGGATCACATATATAAAAGTAGCTACAAAAGAGTGCACTGGAATTGAACTTTTGACTAGTGATGTCATAACATCCTCAAATCAGTAGTGCAGTGAATCACTCACATGTTGGTAGTGCTGGTTATAAAGTGTAGTAGGTACACTTACAGAAAGTATCTATATTTGATTATTATGATAGACTAATATTCCTGGCTTATAAGCTTCTTGTGACCTACTTTTATCATTTTTTTATACAAGTGAAAATATACCATATTTGTCTCTCTGGTTTATCTCAGGATTATTTTCCCTTTTTCTTTTTTTTTTCATCTTTTTAAAAATTTTTCTTATTTTACACATCGATCCTAGTTCCCTCTCCTTCCATTCCTCCCTTCTTCTGTCCCTTCCCCCTTCCTCCCATGTCCCCCAACCACTCTCCCATTCCATTCCCCCCACACTCTACAGGGAGGGTGATGTCTTCCAAGAGGGATCAAAATTTTTTTCTTTTTAAGAAAATGCTCTTAATTAAAAGTTTACAGTAGATTAGTGTATGGTATCACACTGGAAACAAATTTTCACAATTTATGGTTTCTGGATCTTCCTGAATCACAAGGGTGTGTTGTAAGAGCAAGCTGCTTGGGTTGTTAGCTTTGGAGGAAGTTCAGTCTTTGATGCTTTCAAAATGGCTTCTAGACCATTTCCACAGGTCTAGAGCCCTTTACCATTCATTATCTCATGTGGTCCTTACAAGAAACTTGTAAGGGTGGCTCATCTCTCTTTAAAAATAGAGATTCTAAGAGCCAGTGAATGTCTTTGCCTGAAGAAGTGATGCACAGTTTGGCTGAACCTTTCATTTGTTCCATTCTAAGAACCAGGTTCCCCCACTGTGTGATGTCACCTCTCTGAATAAAAGCTAAGAAATAGCAACTGCCTTGAGAATGGATAAACTGGCTGTGACCAGTGACAGGAGGACTTCAGTCATGTCCACACTGCTAGTACTTCCAGAATGGTCTTTGAATTTAAGATGTAAGCAATAGCTGGGATGGATTTAATTTTGGATAAGGAATTGCCCCAAGGTAAATGCAACTTCTATTATATTACCAAGCACCAGAGAATGATCAGTGATAAGCACACTTATATTCAATAACACTAAATGTTCTCAAACTAAAGATGCTCTCTTGATGAGTAAACCCGAGCACAAAGCAAAGGCTTAGAGGAAGGCTGGATGATAGCTCAAGACAAAGAACCTTGAATATTATTAGGAAATGACAGTCTAATGTTCATGAGAAATATTAAAAGACAAAGAAAACAAACATTTTTTTTTTCCCTTTGGAGCTCCTATCAGATAGGGATAGTATTTTAAACAATCTGTCTTTGAAAGTCAAGAGTGTTAACTAGGGCATCAAGAAAACAAAGGGCATTATTACAAAGATTAGGCAATAATCTTAGAAAGTTGTCCTAAAAAGTAGATTGATTAGTCCCTGCTTAGGCTTAATTTTCCATATCATGTTTGATGTATCCTGTCTTGTCTCAGATTATCTAAGTAGATAAGGATGACCTTTAGCCTCTACCCCCACTTTCCAAGTTCTGAAATGACAAGTGTACACCCTCACACCCAGTTTCTACTTAGATCAGTTTAATTTAGTACATTGATTTATGCTCTAACTTTATATCTTTTATGCATATAGGAAACTGTCTTAACATTTATACTTCGAACATTCCTTCCCCAATTAAGCCCAGTTCCACACTGAACTTTAGGGACACAGTTCTTAACCAGCCATGATTTTATTTCCAGAGAGTACTTAGCAATGCTTGGAGAATTTCTGGTTGTCACAAGTAAGGAGGAGAGTACTACTGGCATCTAGTGAGTAAAGATATCCTTAAGCATTCATGTACAATGCACAGAGAAGCCTCCCATTGCAGAACTATCTGTTCTGAGATGACAGTAGTGACGAAGGAGAGGATGAAGCCTTCAAGTCACATAAAAGTTACTCAAAAGGATATCTGAGTCCATTCAGGCTCCTACAGCAACTTACATTCCCATGGCAAACTGGAGACGTGCACTCCTCATTGAGTGTCTGAGTGTTTTCAGAGAGAAGTGACATGTGGTTATAAAAGTGAGATGGGAAGCCCTGCTGTGAATCCAGGCAACACCTTCCAATGGGCTAGAAGCTGCCTTCCCTGAGAAAGCAGAAGGGAGGAGCTGACACAGGTTAGTGGATGTGCTTTCTGCTATTTTTTCAACTTCCTCAGCCTTTGATGATGGAGTTGCATACGCAGCTCTCCAAGGTCTCAGACTAGGGCCTTACCATCAACTTCTTTTTCATTCTTGAGATTCTAAATAATTGACTCAGCAGCTACCTATTTCTTGCACTCTCCAATCTGCAATTGGACATTGAGAGACCATTCAGCTTCTGACTGCCCTAAATAAATCTAATAGGTAACCTCATAATTATGTGTACTTCATAATGCGGTTTTACTACAAACTATTTTTTTTTTTTACTATTTTTTTACTATTAAAACTACATTGGGCTATAAGCAACAAAAAATTTTCTGATCATTGTCCAGTCAGTGGCAGAGCTGGTATGTTATGGGTGCTTTCTCCTTAGCTTATAGACAGTACTGCCTTCTCACCATTTCTTGAGATAACAAAACAAAAAAGGAGCTGTCTCAGCCTTTACAAGTATACTCATCCAATTCAGAACCATTCTCCTTATATTCTAACTGCTGCCCTAAAACCCACTCTCAAAACACTAACATCTTCCACCATATGCAATTTTTTGGGGGGAAAGCATTTAGACCATACAATTGTTTAACAGAAAAACAAATTCTTGAATACTACCACTAGCAACTCTGACTTCAAGAGTGTAAATGGAATTTTAGAGTCACTATGCAGACTGTTTTCATCAATATGCATTTTCCTCCCTCTCAGATGCCATTTTGAGAAGCAAGTATTTATTCATCAAGACACCTGGTAAACAGTAACTAACATGAGTGGTGTTTGAACACAATATTGCAGAGGGCCAGCCATGCAGCCACAAATTCAAGTAAAAGTGTATGAATTATGTAAACACATGTAGCCCAAGATCAAATAAACACAATGATATCACCTAGGGTTTAGTGAGAATCCTGGGTTTTGATCTAGACCCATAGATTCACAATTTATATTTCACATGATCTTTGATGTTAATAATTATATAGGTTTAAATGAAATTATCAATCTAAATAATCTGGCATAGGAAATCATGGTTAAAAATCATAATCATTGTGATGGTGTAATTATGTCACAGAAATCAACTGGCCAGTGAGGAGAGGTTGATAACTGGAAATAATATAATGCAAAAAATTCTAAAAAGGAACAAGAATTGGCTTAAAGTACATTCATTGTCAATTTCTAGATAAATATTTATACATTTAATTTAGAAGAAGACTGAAACACCAATTATTATGGCCCTGTTTGGTGGGCATGGTGGACACAGGTATTGCCATGATAGGCCAGTTGGCTCATCTGAAGGCTGTAGAGAAAACTCCACTCCCCAGGCTCATTATTTGTGGGACAAACACAAGTTCTTTGTGATGGTAGGTATAGGGTCTTGTTACTTGGAGCTGGTCAGTAGAGAGCCATATAAGGTCTAGAGATCAGTTGTGTATTTTTTTTCATGCATCCCTCATGTGTCTTCATAGCAGAAGCATCATTCAATGAAGCCATTAGCCAAAGAAAAGTGCTTTGCTTATTGAGATCAGATACGCAAGTTCCCATTTTCTAAGGTCACTTGTCACATACTATAACCTCATGATAAAAGTAAAATCCATTATGTCCACAGATCTAGTGATCTTATCAGGGGCAGGACATTTTTCAGGACATCTTAGAATTCTGTCCTCAATGCAGATCTACATAACTGAATGTCTGTTCCATAAAACAAAGGAAGGAGCTATGGAGGTGTGCTGGTGAATTTCTACATCGGCATCTGAAAGACTTCTACAAATTGCTATTTTGTTTGCCAAGTGTGTATTTAATATGCTTTAAATAAATGGGAGGATTTTAGTCCCAAGCGTTTAAGAAACTTTAAAACAGCTGCTGTAGACTGTGGGGGTCAGATGTTTGCAGAGAAACAATGAAATAAGCTTTGAAGGCCAGTGCTAGGACACTGAGTACTGGTACTACTTCAGGAAGCAGGGATGCTTCATGCAGGGGCAACAGTCATGAACTGAAAGGGACCTGATATAAATGTAGGGAGGCAGAAAAACACTTTCTCACTACAGTTAGAACCTGGTCATCTTCAAAGGACACCACTTTATCAGCAAGTTCAAACAATTATCTGGGGAAAGGTAGTGCTATTGATTTTTTTTTTAAACCTCAAAACGAGTATGAAAAGTCTAACAAACTCTTTGTACATGGGGATTTTAGGCAGGTGGAAATCATTTACTGAACTGTTTCTGTGACTTTTATAAACCACGGGAAGATAATTTTTTTTTCCATAGACATATTCTATGAGACTGTAAAATGAAGGCGACTGTTACTTGCTAACAGTGAAGGCTTCCCAAGCAAGCTTAATAGAGATGTTCAAATGCTAGAGAGCACAAGGTCAATTATTTTATCTTCATTCACACTTTATTACAGATAAGACATTGTGAAGTATGAGACTGACAAAAACAATGGATGACATCTCATCTGTCACAACTCTCATGACCCAAATGTAGCCTTGGGAGGACTGGTTTTGTCCTTCACACTTCCCACCCTGGTGCACACAGCCCAGAGACGTGAGAAGCAGGCTTTCTGTCTTTTGGGCATCACACTCCTTAATCTCAGAGCCTGGACTGAGAGCACAATGCTTCAGTGGTTTAGGCTGATGCTTGGGTTTACTGTAGTGATTTTAGAAAAATGTAAAAGCGATGACTCTTATAAAAATGCATTGTTCTGATGCAAGTGACACTTATCTCTAAATGTCAGTTAAAAATAGTTATAATAAACAAACTTTATGTACAACAACATCCTTTCTCTCTAGGTCTGAGTTTCTTGTTTAAAAAATATTTATTTACTTAGTATGCATATGTGTCTGGTGAATATACATATGTTATTGCATGTATGTAAGTCAGCCTCTCATGTACATCATAGGGTATTTTTCTTTGTTGCTTGCCACCTTGTTATTATCTTGAGAATTCTGTTCCCACCATCATCAGGACGATGGTATTTTTCTTAGTGTGATGCTCCTTATGCTTAGATCAGAGCCTGTCATATAAGAATCATGTCAATCCTATTGAATGAGTTTATGAATTATTAACATTTTATACAGCAAAGGATTTTTACCATGTGCAGCTTGTTATGGTCTCATATTCAGTACTAAAAAATTTAAGAGGAATTTGTTGCCAATCCCCTTTGAGGTGAACTACTGGGGAGACATTATTTTCAGAAATAGAAAGGATTAATTTTCTAGAAAACAAAGACCAAGGCAGTTAAAATTCTCTATTTTTGAGGAAATAATATAGTTTTAAGGACAAACTACGATGAAAATCTATGTGAGTTAATAGAAGAAAGAGGTCAGAAATGGATAATCATTGTAGTACCAGTACTGGGTGGGCATGAAGAGCAGGGGCTTTTTATGCTCCAAAGTTTTCCAGTGCATGTTTTAAAATTTAAAATGTATTCTTTGAGATTTCATACATACATACATACTATAAAATATAATCATGTATACCCATTCCCTCTTGAATCCCACCCTTCAGTACAGATTTTATATGTGATATTTTAGGGAAGACTTTTTTCCCACATGTGAATGTAAAGAGTCTAGCTATGACAATAGCCAAGCTTAGCCTTTTCCCTTTTCTCACAGAAACAATCACATAAATATTTAGAAGCCTCAAGATTCTCACTTTAAGGGAAAAAAGAGGAAATATATTGAAGAGAATTTATGTATGCTTGGGTGATGAATCAAGTTTTTTTTTTTTTTTTTTTTACAGCCAACCATTATAATGCTACATCCAGCAAAAGGTGAATATGTCAACATTCAAAACAATGAAATATTTTTATTTTCTATCATCCTGAAGAATTCATTGAAAGTAACTCAGGATTTAATTGTTACCTGGCTTCTATTAAGAAAAATCAAGATTATGATATGGATATTAATTATTTCAAGTGTTAGTCTGTAATCTAAGCACTTTCTGGGTGGGCCATGCACCCTATCTATTCCTTATATTTCTCTCAACATCTTAACTCACCAGTTATTTCCATAGCCAAAGTCCACAAAGAGAAACCAGGTCACCCACCACTCCATCTTTGTCCTTCCTTATCATTTTGGAGATGAACAAATGATCTGCTTTCATAATTTGCCAGCTCTGCACACAAAACAGTTGGATGCTTCCTATCTTTAGGTAGCAGTGCTGCTGTGGGACAACCAGAAAGCCTGAAAAGTTATGAATAGCATCAAATTTTTTGTTACTGGCTATGTAATTGCAATTTGCTAAAGTCATATGTGGCAAAAGAAGAAACTTATCTAAAAATAATATTTAAGATTTAAGAAAAGGCATGAAAGACACAGCAATGCTTGGATTTTATTTTTTACTCAAATTCAAGCCTTTTGCTTTTCCTGAAGTAGCTACTGCCTCTTTGTTTACTATGAGGTCATATGGTGACATATTGTTTATTTTCTAATACAGTTTGTCTGGAAATCAGAATGCAAAGCTAGCCACAGGCATAGAAGCTGGTCATTGGTGGCACACAACTTTTAACCCAGGACTCAGAAGACAGAGGCAGATGGATCTCTGTGAGTTCAAGGCCAACCTCAGCTATATGAAACTAAATAAGTCTAAAAGAGAAACAGAACTCATGCCTTTAATTCCAGCACTAGAGAGAATAGAAGGAGCTCAGTGAAGTCTCAGGCTGCAGACTGAGTGAGTATAAGGAGCAGAGCAGTCTGGAGATGCAATCTGAGGATTTGTGGATACAGAATTACCCTTTCAGTCTGAGGTAGAGATGAGAGGTAGTGGCTGGCTGTTATGCTTTTCTGAACTTCTGCTTTAACACTAATATCTGCCTCTAGGTTTATATTATTCATGATACAGGGTTATGTCCATCAAGATTATTGTAAATTGAACGGTACTTATTTCACTTAACCTGCCTATAGCAGAGTTAAGCCTGGATATTGTCAATGAGATCTAAAATAAAGGTTGTTTTTATGATAAAGAGTAAAACATGACATTTACTTGCACTTATAAGGGTATTTCATGGAAACATAGGGCAAATCCACAAAACCCATTTTTTCCAAAATGTGTGCAACACAATATTTCATAGAGTATCTGTCTTTCACTGCCAATATTGTGTGTCTTTTGGCAACTATGGCTTGCTTCTGTTTTCCAGCATTGTAAGAAATTATCACATGGCTTATGAAGCCTAGAAGAAATAGCAGTTTAAAACCAGAGGTATAGTTAAATACATGATATTTGGCACCATCACAAAGTTGGAGAGTATTAAGTAAAACCATTGCCAGTGATTGTCTGCACTTAACTGTTCTTATGTCTTCCCAGGGCCAAGAACTTGTCACACATAAACAGTCTCATGTTATTCCTCTCCATCCACGCAGTGTGTCATAGTTTCACCTGTATCTCCACATCCACAACACAGTACAGTGTCCTACATACAGAAGATATTCTAATTATTTTCAATGGTAGTTCAAATTATATAAGCAAGTCAAGGGGCAGAGGTACCTAACAAGATGGCTGTAGTGTTCTGTGTTGAACATTGACTTTAGAATATGTAAAGTAATATTTGAATTAAAAGTGTACATTCTTTATTTTCATAGAGGTAAAATGAGTTATCTGACACTACAGAAAACTTACATTGCTAATTACTTTCAAGATATGATGATACCTTTTTCTTTAGAACTTTTGAAAATAACTTTTGTTTTTTAAGTCAACTTATTTGTAAAATAAATAACTTGTAATTCACATTGAAAGAGCAAAAGATATAAACTTTCAATGCACATGATTCAAGCCAGAAAGTATTGTATGATCCTCTGTCTTTGGGTCAAGACACTACTTTCTCAGAAGCTTTGGCCAATGAATCATGTTCAACTTACATGTTAATATCCATCATGATAACACTATGCCTTCTATGAAGATGAATGAACCTTTCAAATGGTAGCTGTGCTCTCAGGATTTAACATGAATATAAATGCCTCCAAAAGATAGTTTTCTTTTGCTAATGATGGACTATTTCATTAACTCTTTAAAAATTGAGTGGTTGAATATGGAAATTGAAAATATAGGATGAAGTTACATATCTATTTTTCTTTCAGGTGTCTGTGGAACATTTAAGTCCCTGGAGTTTTTGCTGGGTTATGGATTAGAACGTTAAAAGGCTGTTATTTTGTATATGCATATAATGCATTTTGATCAAATCCCGCATCTACTCACCCCCCCAATGACATTCCTTCCCCTTCACCTTTCCCCTACCAAGTTCATGCTCCCCTTTTTCTTTTGTAAACCTGCTGCATCTACTTAATGCTGCCCCTACGTGCATAAGTTTGAGACCATCATATCTTTGAAAAACTGCCTCTACTTCTCCAGGATTTTATGTAAAATATTCATTTTATTTAAAACTTAGAAAAATAAATTGTGGGAAAGTTATTCTTTGATTATTTCATAGACATATACAGTGCATTCCGACCGCTCTCTGCTCTCTGCTATGTCCCTTGCGCCCTTAATGCCAGCACTCCTCACTACAAGTGTCTTTGCACATTCTTGTCTCTTTGTCTTGTTACTCATTGAATTTACCCAGGTCCATCTGTATGACATGGATGTGGAACTTCCACTGAAACCTGGCAGGTCCAGCAGTAGGTACACAACTGAAGTAGGTACACAACAGTAAGTGTTCAATTTCCCTGCCCTGAATCTATCAGTACCTGACAGTTCCCAGGAATGGCTCTAGTAAGCCCCTCCCCTATCCGTGGTTGGCTGCCCTGCTGGCAGGCTCAGTGGCTACAAGACCAAAATTGCGTTGCCTGAGTCATGCGCAGAAGATGTTATTCCTCATCCCTTATTCCTATCTTCTGGAACTTACATTTCATCTTTCACTGGAACTGTTATCAAAAGATATAACATGTGCATTATTGCAAAGTACATGCAAAATGATCCAGTGAGATCACATCAAAAGTAATTTTTTTAGAATACTGAAGTGATAACTTCCCAAACTAAGAATTTGGATTCCAGAAATAAGGCTATTAATTTTATTTGGAGATGATCTACTTACTTGTTTCCAATTGTATTTTTACTTTTAGGGAAAAAAATGCATGAGTATAAAGAAATCAAATAAAAGTAGGAAACCTACCTAATGTAAAAAACAAATTCTTAACACTTTATTGGTACTGAATATTCATAGTGACAACACTCATTATTATATCTGGGAAAGGTTTTTCATGTTTCCTGTTGCTCTTAGGGTTATGAATTGGTTTGTTTTCTATGTGTTAGTTTCCAAGAGTAGCCTCTTTCAACATGGCCCTTTGAAAGTTGTAGTAGGTTGATACACTTGTACACTGTGATAAAGCTAATGCATAGAGGGGCAGAAACCTGTTTACATATTACAAAATAATATGAACTCCTTATCTTTTTTCAAACTATATTAATAACCAGATTTAATCTATATCTTTTTCTTCCTGTTTCGACTTATTCAAACTCATATGAGATTAAATGTTGCTCAAGCCCTGAATCATAGCTGTTATTTACAAGTGACTCTTATGGAGCTGCTGAAGAGAAAAGTATGGGACAACCCTCAGAGATGGAGGTCACCAACTATGGCATTTCTTAGCCTCAGAGCTGTAAAACTCTACAGCTTCTTCAATGACCATCATTGATTAAAATCAAATAATAGGGAAATAGAACAGCTATGGGTATGGATAGTTTTTTGGTTTGTTTGTCTGTTTGCTTCTTTACCAATTCCTCTTCCTGAAGTAAACACAGTTTGCCTTTATTTTGGAAAAGCTGAAATTACCCTTGTATCTTAAATATAGAAACTCACCTAATCAGAGATTTTCTCTCTAGTTGTTAGATTGAAGTTGGCCTCATATTCTATATTAGACCAAACTGAGATACACATGGAGTTAAAAAATATATTTGCAAATCAGTGTGAGACAGGTATCCCTGGTTAAATGCAGTGTTTTAAAACAAAACAAAAACATGCAGATTAAAGAAAGTAACTTGTAGACAGGATGCAGAGTTGAAAAGAGTGAGAGGAGATGGTGAGAGTAACTAGAATGTTTTATATAGATGTATGAACTTGTCAAAGAATAAATTTAATGGAATTTAATAAAATCATCAGAGTTGTTTGGTAGATTATGCACATTTTGTACACCAGTATATAAAATAAGGTATGTAGAGAGATATGAAATCAGTTATTACTTTTACAAAACAATTAAAGAAGGACTTGTGATTATTTAACACCTAAACTTCAGAATTATGAACCATGCCTTCATAAACTGGGATATCTAGCCTGGAGATGTATCCTCACTACATATGGCCATGAATGGAAATAGGAAAGGTGTTCCTGGAATCTAGTATAGAAAGATGATAATTAGCTTATAGAAGAACACTTAGCCAGGACATGGGTCTGTTTCTGTTCAATGGAATACATTGTATTGCTAATGTTCCCCCATTTGTATTAATTAATATGTAATTTGTGGGTTGATATGATTCTTTTTAATGATTGCATCATGTTTTGAATGTCTCATTGCCTATCCCCAGTCTTAAATAACAATGGCTCTTTAATCATGAGGACATCTACACCTGTCACGTGAAGATTCATGATTCAAACATCCTAGCCTTAAAGGAGCAAGAAGCAAGATGAAAAGGATTTTCTTTCAAATTTATAGAATTACAGCTTTGGTTTTGTAAGGAATAATTGGTTAGTAAAAGAATTATTTAAGAAAATTGCCTCTGGAAACAATGAATGGATACATCCAGTGAGTGAATTTTTTGTTGATTCCCAAGCAAGCCTTTGTTTGTTTGTTTGTTTGTTTGTTTCTTTCTTTCTTTCATCAAGCAGTTCTCTGTAGAATGATGGAGCTGTCTCTGCAGTAGTATCCTCATGAATTTAGCATGGCCAATAGGAGCATGACATCTCATTTCTTATGTGTCATTGTACTTGTTTGAGCAATGTGTTTGGAATTTAAGTAAGGTCAGTAAGTCTCCCTGTTGTATATTTTCTGGAAGAGCCCAGAGGGATATGTATGTTTATTCATGGATCAACATCTCAGATGAAGATAAGTCTTGGGTACTTTAAGTCATAAAGAAAGGGCATAAAAGCATGCAAAAAATAGCCTTTACCCAGATGACTCATGCAGTTGGAGTTTGTCTGTCTTTTCTATAGATGAATTTTACTTCATAGGAACCAAACCTCACTCTGGTTCATTTGTAATCATCTGGATATCTGTCATTCAAAATCAATAAGGTCATCATTGGGGTACCCAGGCAAATGTCATAAGAACTGAGAATTAGGAGTTAAGTTGAATGTAAGACCCAACTGTGACAAGTGACCTATATTTACTGAAATATAGAGGAAGGAAGTATTGAGTAGAAACTTGGTAAGTGCAGTGAATTCTATAGGCCACCTTGTCAAGGTTCAGCTTTTTATGCCATGGGGATAAAAGAGAAGAAAAATGTAAAGGAGAAGGGAGAACAAGAGGCAAAGTAAATCCAACTTGGAAAAGTAGTGTGTCAGTCATACCCATCCATGGTTGAACGGCTATCATCAGAGGAAGAGGACTGTCCAAGGCACTGTCTGTGATTTTTCTTTCTGTTTCTAACAGGAGAAATCACATAAGCTCAGTACTTTGCTCAGCTTCACATAAGATGTTTCTTTCCCACTGGGCTATTTCCTGTGACATTCACCTTGAAATTAAACAACTACCTGTGACTGGTCCTCTCATATTAATCCAAAGATACAAAAACCATTTTCAAGGAAGTAGTTACTTGGGGTACATAAACAGTAAGTGACAGGAAATGCCTCAAGTAGCATGTCATTTAGAAATGATTTGACAGACAGTATACAGTGACTAGGAGAAAGTTGTTAAAATCCTTCAAGGTCATAATCAAGAAGAAATATATTAATGAGGATGTAGAATATGAAAGAATGTGTATACTTTAATGACTGGTAAGGGTTTACTGACATCAGGAAGAAAGACTACGTAATATTGATCTAGGGGTTTAAGACTGTAGAGTTCAATAGGGTTACAAGGGAAGTGAAGATTTATCTCACTAGAACTGAGGGACATAGGAGAGACAGGAGAGCTTCCATGCAAAAATAAATAAATAAATAAATAAATAAATAAATAAATAAATACATTGTACTAGAAAAACATAATAAAAGAGAGACACATATTATTAAAAATGACAGTATTTAACAAAAATAGATGTAAAGAAACAAGGAAAGTTCAGAATCATGGATTGTTTAAATTCCACATTTGATAGATAACATCAACACAGCAGTTTATGTTTATTTATCTGACATATGACTTTTCCGTGTTGTTATATTAATGCTATTTAATTTTAAACACGATATCACAAAATGAACATCACTATTGGCTTTTTGCAGATTGAAGTTCAGAATGCATTAATCTTTAAGACTATAGAACTCATAAACAGCAAGTCAAAATTTATGACCACTTGAGTTCTAAAGAGTAGATGGCAGAATGTATTTCACCTACTTTAAACAGGAGGACATGTAAGATATTAATTAGCTTCCTAGGTTCTTGGAAGGGATGATGTTTTTGGATATAGGCCAAGTTTATATGACAGGTGTGAGAAGACACCACAGAGCTGGCCTTAAGAATTGAGTTGAGGACATCCTTCAATATGAGCCATGTTTCTTTGATATGACTGAAATTATGAACGTTGCTCTTTCCAGAAAATTCAATGGCTCTGTCACCAGATCCACCAGCCTTCTCTTCAGTTCATTTGGAAACAAAATCTCAGTATTACCTCTTCCATTGATCCAAGGGAGGGGCTGGGATGAAGGAAAGATTTAACCTGGCACTCACACTCTGGGCTAGCACCTGCTGGAAAGCTTTCTTGTGTTTTCCACACAGGATATTTGTTTTCCTCATCCCATCTACATCAATCTGATACTAATATCAGGAAAAAGACAAGTCTTGACAGATGGAAAGATTACTTCTTTTTTTAATCCACTGAAGCATTCCAAGTATACTGAATACATTGAAAATATTTTTAACTATTTATCATAGACCATCAGGTCATTTAGCCAAGTATAAATTGACAATTATAACATCTATTTATACCTATGCTACTGACAAAGGAGCTTTGACAATTCTCTTGTTGTTCTGCTCTCCATTTCTAGCACTGTAAAAAAAGGATGACAGTGACATTTCAAGGGAGTCACTGGACTCAGTAAGCAGGAAGTGCTTGTAAATGCTTATAAGACACAAATGTAAAATGCAGTCAATATATGTGTTCTCCCAATAATTTTCAAGAGAGTTTTTTTTCTTAATTTTCTTTTACATAGAATCTGATTTTTAGCAAAATTCAGCCCACTTTAAATATTCTTGATGTGTATGTCTCTCTCTCAAGCATTCTTTGGAAAGCCCATCAGACACACCAAACTTTCTGTCTGATTTGTAGGCCCCCTCCAGTCTCTCTCATGTAAAATACTCCTTGTTCCCAATCAGGATCCTTTGTACCAGCCCTAATATTGGCTTCACAGTAGAGAAATATATTCATAGACACACTGTGATGAAAGACTTGCCTAAGGCATAATTAGTGCTAGATAAAACACTGGAGTAGTTATTCTCAATTATTACATGGAATGAATATGTAGGCTTAATGCTATTGGAAATTGAAATCACAGATTTGAGACTTAACCTTGCTTGGATTAAGTGTTTCAACCTTAAGCTACCCACAGTAACACAAGTAAGATGACATAAGTGTCATTAATTCCAAACTATATAATTTATAATTTGAAAACTTCCCCACAATTTCTAATCCAAGAATCTACAGTCAAATTGTTTACTCTATAGCCTTCTCTGATTCAAAACCTACCAGAGGCTTCATAGCTTAAAGAGTTGGTACAGGGATTGTCTAAAATACTCCAAACACGCCACATGAGGGAGAAAGGGTTTATTTTGGCTCACAGTTCCAGAGGGATAAAGTCTGTGAAGGTGGGGAGGACATGTCAGTATTCAGGGATAGGATGATTGCAGGGACAGGAGGCTTACTGATCACACTGCATATATACTCATTAAGCAGGAACTGAGGGCACTTTATAAAAACTTAAAGCCCAATCTCAGTGACTTCCTCCAGTAAGGCCTGAGGACTGCAGTCTCAGTACTGCTCCTCATCAAGCTGACCGCCACAGTGAGAAACCCATCTTCTAGGTGACATCAGATTTCTTTAGGTGCCAGCAGGGATTAACCATTACATTTATTATATTTTTAAAATGAGTAGTACATTATCGTTACCAGGCTACATAGTATGATCTTATAAAAAAAAAATAAAAATTATAAGCAAGGAAGTGGGATAATGGGTTTTGTTCAGTATTGATAAGAATGTAAAATGGCACAGTGACTAAGGAAAGAAGTGTAGAGATCCCTCAAAAGAGAAATAAAATGATCACAGGATGCAACAAACTCACTTTGATGTATACATCCAAAAGAATTAAAAATGATATCTCAAAGAGTTCTATTCATTCTCATGTTGCTTGAAGGATTATTGACAATAAATGACCTTAAAAATCCATTGGCAAATGAATGGACAAGGATCATTTAAGAATACCGTTCATCTTTTAATTGGATTATATGTTTTGTTGATGTCTAGTTTCTTAATTATTTTTTTTTCATCGTTTGGAGATCAGCCCTCTGTCAGATGTAGGGTTGGTAATGTAAGATATTATTATTTTCCTAGTGATGGTGTCCTTACAGAAATTGTTCAGTTTCATGATTCCCTTTACTAAGTATTCATCTTAGTGTTTGCATTACTGGTATACTGTTTAAGAAGCTGTCTTAAACAGCACAATGCATTCAAGGATTTCCCACTTTCTCTTTGATGGGAGATGTCATTCTGTACATATGTTTCTCTTATTGGTTAATTAATAAAGCACTGTTGGCAAATGGGAAGGCAAGATAGGTGGGACTAGGAGATAGGGAGGATTCTGGGACATGTAGTAGGGAGGAGTCAAGATGCAGGAAGTTGAGAGGAAGTGGTCCATACCCTCTCTCCAGTAAGAAAAGACCATGTGGAAACACTTAGATTAATAGAAATGGGTTAATATTTAAGACAGAGCCAGCCAATAAGAAACACTAGTAACTGTCCAAAAGTTTTATATCTAATATAGTGTCTCTCTGTGTTATTTGGGACTGATACATTGGTGGGACCAGGCAGGAAAGCTGTTCAGCTGTTCATAACAAAATGGTGCATGCAATGTGGGTACTGAGAACTTCCACTTAAAAGTTAACAAAGGATTTTTAAAAATCTTTAAAAAAAAAAAAAAAGCAGAGACAAGCAAGGCTTCTTGGTAGCAGCATTTTTCTCATGTGTGCTCTGTTTTGCTGGAGTCAAGCAGAGATTTACACAGCTCTTTTAAGGAAGTGTTCCTGACTCAGCATAAGTCGCAAAAAAACCTCAGGGCTCTTTAAGAGGCACTGTATCAAACAATAATGTTGTGTATGAGCAGCTGGCAATGGCAGTGACCACATCACCAAGCTGGTAATGGCAGCATAGACCAAGGTGGTGAGCACAGCTCTCACTGCCAGTGGTAAACGTACCCCTGCCATATTGGAAATAAATGTTTTACAGATAAAAGACTCATGGCCAGAAAAAGATAAGGATTTACAGTAAAGACAGATTAAGATAAAGAAAATCCTCTAAAGGTTTAAAGTGTCTTTAAAACATACGTAGGCTTGGGAGAGAAAAAGAAAAGGATAATGTGGTTTAAAAAAATAAATAGAAAGCACATGCCTTTAATTCCAGCATGCATGAAGTAGAGGCAAGGACATCTCTGAGATTTCAAAGCAAACTTGGTGTACAGAATGAATTCCTGAGCAGCCAAAGTTACACAGAGAAACCCTGTCTCAAAAAATGAAAAATTAGAATTAAAAGAAATAGAGTAATAAAAAAGCCACTTACAGATGGGAAATACACAGAAAGTCTGGATACTGTATGGTATTATGTTGTCTTTGAATTGCTTAATTGCTAACAACAACTGCTAAAACACACTTGATTATCAATGCTGCTGAATTAATCCAATTTATATGTTTTAAAAATGCTTTAACTTCAAAATTTAAGTCTAAGGACAGGTTACTGGGGAAAAGAATTTCTTTGTTTCCACACAAAATGAAAAGCTATGGATTCCTTACAGATTAACATGGTTTGACCAAGGAAGACACCCTGAAACAGTGTCCCAGGTGATACAACATTCAAAACAGCTGGGACAAGGCAGCCTTGCAGACTATAGCCAGGATTTCTTTGTTGCTTTAGGATTACCATGGTATTGCAGCATCTCAAACCAGCAGGAAGCAGTTTTGAAGGAATGACCCCAAATTCTGAAATATTGTCTACAAATGCTTGTTTTCATCCAAATGGGGTTGGTTATAATTGGTTAATGATCACAATCAATCTCTTTTTAAAGGTAAAAAGGGGATTATGGTACAGAAATAAATACTTAATTTTGGAACGGATTTTCATTTATTAATACAATTTAAGGTCAATTTTGTGACAAGTATATTTCTTCTCTTATTTAAGTATTGTGTTTATATAACTCATTTAAAAATGTAATGTATAATTTAGTACAGATTATAGATAGGTACCTATAGTAGTCAAAACTTATGTTAGTTAGGATTTCTAGTTATTCAGAGGTATATTTGAAATGGATAAATATTCTTCAACCCTTTCAAAGACCTACAGAATATGGCACTTAAAATGATTTAGGGTTTTTCTTGACAGTTAGACATAACTACTCCTGGCAACACTACCTGCATCAGAAAGGAATATGGACATCAAAGAAACTCATTTGCTTCCAATATGGCAAGACTAGCCATTTGGGCAAAATACTGCTCTTGTCTGGAATGTTTAACTATATGCTTCACAGAGTAGACATGCAAGACCAGTAGAAAAGTGACTTCTGAAACAAGGTGGACATTTCTGCAGGGTTCCTGCTTTATGGAAGAGTCTGCCAGACAGTCTATAGGACACAAAGAAAAGCGATTGACAAACTGCCAACACAAGTGGACAATTTAAAATTTCCTGCTTTGCTAAGGAGTCTGCCAGACACACTATGGTTTACAGGCTGAAGATGGAACATTACAGAAGAGCTTCAGATGACTGACCAGAAGAGTTGTCTCTGTCATTTCTAGAGTTTATATATTATCCTTATGTGGTCTTTGAAGGAGTTGAAGACAGATTGTTATGGTTATAGTTTTACTTAGTTAGGATTAAAGATAAGTTACATATAAGATTTTAGATTCACAAAGATAGGATAGATGATAGAATATTTTCTCTAAATCTTGCTAAATGTTAATGGACACAATATTGTTAGCAATAGTTTTTATTTGATAACTATTTTGTTATGTATTTTATTATGTTAAAGTTAAAACCCTATTTTTTACTTAGAAAAGAAGAGATGATGGGAGATGTTATTCTGTAAATATGTTTCTCTTATTGGTTAATTAATAAAACACTGTTGGCAAGTAGAAAGGCAAGACAGGTGGAACTAGGAGAGAAGGAGGATTCTGGGATATGTAATAGGAAGGAGTCAAGATGTAGAGACTTGAGAGAAGAGGTCCATACCCTCTCTCTCTGGTAAGATAAGACCATGTAGAAACAGATTAATAGAAATGTGTTACTATTTAAGACAGAGCTAGCCAATAAGAAACACTAGTTAACAGGCCAACAGTTTTATATCTAATATAGTGTCTCTGTGTGTTATTTGGGGCTGATGCAACTGTCAGACCAGGTTGGTGTGAAACTGCTCATAACAACTCTTCTATTAGCTTCAGTGTATCTGGATTTATATTGAAGTCTAATCACTTGAATTTGAGTTTTGTACAGGGTAATAGATATGGATGGATCTATTTGTATTCTTCTATATGACAGCATCCAGTTAGAACAGCACTGTTTGTTGAAAGTGCTTTCCTTCTTCCATTGTATAATTTTGACTTCTTTGTTGAAAATCAGATATTCATAGGTGTGTGGGTTTATGTCTAGGGCTTCGATTCAATTCCATTGAACAATGTGTCTGATTTTTATGCCAGTACCAGGTGGGCTTTATTACTATAGCTCTATAGTATTGCTTGAAATCAGGGATAGTGATAAATTCCAGGAAACCTGCTCTTTCCTGAACAGAAATGTAGGGGGAGTGTATTGGGGAGTGAGAACAAATTGGGGGGGTAGGGGAGGCCTGGGAATATAGGAGAAAAGGGAAATTGTTGCCAGGATAGAAAATAAATGAATACATCAGTAAAAATGTAATATAAGATGAAATATAAAATCCAAATTTAATAAAAGACTATCATTCACACTAAAGTTGAAGGACATTCTGATACAGACTATAATATGGATCAACTTTGAGGACATTATGATAGGTGTCATAAGATACACAGTAATACTGTGTGATTCTACTCATCTGAAGTATATAAAGTAGTAAAATCATAGGAACAGAAAATAAAATGAGGTTTACTAAGGGTTAGGCTCTGAGGAAGGGGTTTAGAATTAATGGATAGAGGTATAGATTTACATAATGCACACCTGTTTCCCAATAATGTGGCTATACTTAGTACCACTGAAATTCATACCTAAAATGTTTACAGTGGCAAATTAATGGTGTATTTTTTTTTCACAACAATTGAAAACTCCCATTTGAATTTAAAATGGTTATAAACTTACACTTGAGTTATGGGTCTTCAACAAAAATGTAACCTGGTATTAGTATTTTAAAAAGGATATTTATCAAAATGAATAATTTAACATTTATGCAAAAATATTAACCAAACTATAAGCATCCTGTTGTATTTTTTGTCTGTACATGATAGCTTCTCTCTCATATCTGATTATAAATTGTAACTGTGGATTAATATTTTCACCCCCTTGTTACTCTGTCATGGCTCTGCATAAACTGATGGATGGTGCACAAATCACACACAGACACTTCTTCATATGCACACCCCACCAGACACCCACACTCACTACACATCATACCTGCCCACACACCTACACACATCATACACTCATACACACATCATATTACTCACACATCATACTACACATTATACACATCACTGTACTATATACACACACCACACTATACTGTGCACACACACTGCGCCATGTACACACCACATGCACACACACACACACACACACTACACTACATACAACACTACACACACACTCTCGACACTACACACACATCATACACATACACACACTCATACATCACACATACACCACACTACACACACTACATACACACATACATACACATCATACAACACACTGATTGTAATACTATTCAGCTCTGAGAAGAATGTAGTTCTGTTTCTGTAACTTCAAGGAAGAAACTGAAAACCATTGTGGAAAATGAAACAAGTCAGGTACAGAAGTACAAATGGCACACAGTCTCAAAACTGAATTTAAAAGGTTGATTTTATAAGAGTTGGAAGGAGAAAAGTAGTTAATCTCATATTTTAGAACATGAAAATAATGTGATGTAGAAGTATAAACAACCTAAAACACTGCCAAATAATGAAAATAACAGAAAGTTTTCCATTAAAAAATGCTGTCAACAGGAGGGTTGAATCATAATGTTGGAGTATTCTCACTATTTTATGAATTAAGTTGTCTATAAGAATTAAGCAGTCTTTGAGGCTAGGTGCCTCAGTGGTCACAATGTTCCAAAATGCCTGAAAAGTTCTTGGGGTTACCCCATCTGTGATACATGTTGAAAGCCTGAAGAAGGATTCTACATTCAATGAAGGAAACACCAGTAGCACCACAGTATAGACAGAACCCCAGTGAGAGTGAAGACCAAACAAGCAAAGAGCAAAAAGGCTCCCTTCTTCCATGTTCTTTTATCTAGGTGCTGCCCATGTTTACTGTGGGTTTTCCCACATCAATTAAGATACAACAATGACCCTCAAATGTCCCCCCAAAGGCTGGCCTCATACAGATAATCTCTCACTGAGGTTCCCTTCCTGGGTGATAGTAGATTCTGTCAAGCTGACAAACATTAGACTTTAGAAGTGTTAAAAGCACCTGATACTCCATTACCCCAATAACCTGACTTTGGTCTCTGGATTCCATGGTAAATGGAGAGAACCAACTCCTGAAATCTGTCCTCTGGCTACCATATGTATATTGTGGCATGTGAACACTTTTACTCACTGATAACCTGTAATAATAATAAAAATCGAAATGAAATATAAAAACAAAGACTGAATGCTGAATGCCAGCTCTATTCCTGTTTTATATATCTCTCAAATGCTGGCATTAAAGGTGTGAGCTCTGTTTCTCTTTTAGAGTGATTCAGTCTCATGTAGCCAAGCATGGCCTTGAACTCACAGAGATCCGTCTGCCTCATTGTCCTGAGTCCTGGGATTAAAGGTGTGTGCTGCCACGGCCTTTTTTCTATAGCTGTGGCTAGCTTTGCATTCTAATCTCCAGCCAATCCTTATTAGATCATAAACAATATACCAGCACAATATAAAAACACAGAGCTATATTCTCAGCTTTGACATGATGGCTGAAATCTTTAGATGACCTTGGGTGAAGTAGTTGGCATCATACAGAATAGGGAATCTAATGAAGAAAAAGTTGCTCATTAACCACCTTCCAGCAATGAACTGTATAGTTTCAGTTTCCTTCAATTTAATTTTAAATGTGTGTGAGGTATCAGGTGTCATGTGTTGACTTTTTTTTTCTTTTTTGGTTTGTATGAGTGTGGGACTGGCTCCATCCCAAAGTTGCATTTAGAATAAAATGTAAAGAGGAAAGCCCCTTTAGTTCTGAAAGCACACCGGAGAATGATTTGTGGCACTACTACATGCCACATGCTTTCATTACACCTGTGATTCCCATCATGATATCTCCCAGAAAATCCAAAGTCCCACAGGGAACTCAGGGAAAGGGTTATATGTTTATTTAAAGATGATTATATATGACTCTTCATATCTAAATAGTTTCCTTCTCTGGATACTATAAATATTCATATTCACATTTTTTAGAGTAATTTGTCAATCAAACATGTTTTTATGGTAGAATCAGGCATCCTACCAATGTAGCAACACTGCTGAATGACAAGAATGATTATTATAGGACTGTGGAAGGAGACTGAGCTATGGGCTCTTCCTAAAAGCAGCTTTTTCTTGCAAGAAGCACAACTATGTCCTGAGGCAAGCCACATCCCCACCTTCTTTTCCAGTCTCATATTGCATCATCAGTTAATTTCCTTTTATTAATTTCTTTCTGATCATCTCTGAACAAATTAGATCTCCAGATCTGAAAATATTGCTTTTTACACTATACTGTAACATTTCTCCAATTCAAACTCCCAAATTTATAGTAAAAGTTATAAATTTTAAATATCGACTCTGTGCTTCCCCAGTCTATAAGTTTCATATTCCTCTTATCTGTTTGTAAATATCAGAAAATTTCTTGCTTCCACATTGCAATGTTCCCAACCTCTCCAAATAGTAAATATTTCTGAGGCCTTGTCTTGCTGGGAAACAGCAGAAAAACAAATGAATATGGTAATGACACTACTGTATCAACATTGCTGTCTGCTCTGTTATTCAGGTGTCAAAAAAAAGGGTCACTAAAAAGATTTTTCACTGATTTTTTTTTCTTGCAGTTGGTGCCAATGCCTTTAATTAAAGACATTATTGTTACAAAACTATTATTAGCTCACAGTGTCTATCACAAAGCTCTTTCCTTGTATACTAATCTTCAAGATGTTTAATGAGAGAAAACATTTCTTACTGAAATATAAAAGAAAATAACATCTAAGTTTTAATTTGAAATAACATTTAGAGTCCAAATTGTTATGTTTTTTGACTTTTTGTTTCACTTTTTTCTTTTGACTGTTCTTTGTTTTACTGTTTTTTGTTTTGTTTTTCACTTTTGCTTTTTAAATGTTCTTTGTTTTTAAGAGATGAACTTGGGTGAGTTGGGAGGTGGAGAGATTCTTTGATGACTTGATAGAAAAACACTATCAAGATATAATGTCTGAAAAAATTTAATTTTTAAAAGAGTAGAATGGTCAGTTAAAACTGATTGAATGTCTTGAAAATGAAGTTCATATTTGTTGCTTCATTGTCAGGTGATAGACCTAAACACATAAGCTAGCTATAGGTTTATAGCTTCGGTAAATACACACTGATCTTCTTCATAACCTAATATTTGCAATGCATATTTCAGCCTCTACCTGTAAACTGATATTAAAATATAGATGTAATTCTTTTATAGCAACATAACTGAACCCCCATCAGATGTATAGCTAAATTCTAACTACTTAATTGGTGTCATTTTCTAAAGTACACCGAATGCAATTAAAACATTTGAATAACTATTTTAGCTAAAGACTAAAACATAATCAGTCATTCCTGATTCAGATGCAATTTTCTATAGATGATAATTACAATTAAACACCAAGAACCACAACACTTAAAAAATACACCTCCTTGTATAATCATCAGTATAGACATAGTGCATTTTAGATTGAGGGAGAGGTAGACTAGAAACTAGGAGGGAAATAAGTCTTGTAGGCCATCCCATGGAATCTTGAACAAAAGACTGACCTGGGATTTAAATTCAGTAAGCTCTCTCAGACTTTAATTTGTAGATTATTTCTCTTAAGTAGCACAAAATCTTTTCTCTAAGAAAGAGACCTCCTACTGCATAGTCTTCAAAGGGCTGAGAAGCTGCACTGGGACATGGAAGCACTCAGCTTTCCGGTTAGCAGAGACTGTTCAAATGCTACCTTTCCTTTTTTTAATTTTTTTCTTGTCTATGTATACCAGCATATTTTGTTCAATTAAACTGTACTACAACATTATCCCTAAATGAAAAGGAGAAATAAATTGGCAATGATGTCACTTCAGTCTGGAGAGGTGAGTTGTCATGGTAACATGCATATCACCATACTTTTCTCTCCAGTTAGGCAGTGACAGAAATATACTTCACTTACTGAAAACAGCATTAAGAAAAGTCTCAGGTGGTGCAGACACTGGTGGATTTTTAAAGCCACTTGCTAGGTACTAGGTCTACTTCAGTGCTGTAATTCTCTCCTGCTAGCTGATGGAAAAGATGTGTACCCAAGGGGAGAATTTCTCAATGTGCAAGATCTGTCCCTGAAGCCCTCCTCAGGAGCTGCTCTTGCTTGGGAGACCATTCTGATTGCAGTGACAGAATACTGTTGAGCTCTGCCTGATGCTTCTTTTTCTCAGCACTTGTTAAAAGAAAAGCAACATTTATGAAAAGTAGTGCAAACAGAGATAACTGCATACAGAACATTGTTAAAACTGCATTTTACTTTTAAAGATTTATTTTCATTATGTGCATGTATATATGCAACTTAGCAGAGTGTGGAGACTGCTAAGTACTCATGAGGACAGACGACAACAGAGGTGACAAGCATGAGCTGCTCCTATAGATGGAGTTACATGTGCTTGTGTGCCTAAATCAGTTCTTTGGCAGGAAAAGTGCATGCATGCTGAATTCCTGAGCTGTCTCCATAGCCCTATATTGTATAAGCAGTGAAAACTTCTATGCTTCATACTGGCTGATACCAGTAATGAGATTCGTGTTTCGTTAGGCCTGGAGAGATGGCTCTGGTTAGCAGCACTTGATGCTGTTACAGAAAGCTTGTGAATAAAATAAATAAACTAAGAACAATCCCCCATGCTCATCCTTCATTCCCTCCATTCCCAATTCTCTATCCTTCAAAATAAAAAGTCATGGAGTTTGTTTTGTGTTGGCCAACTACTTCTGGCCATGCGGCCTACCCAGTGACACTCCGTTGGAGAAAACTGTTTTCCCCCTTGCCTGTGGGAATCAGTTGCAAATAACTTCTTTGTTAGGGGTGGGACTCTGTGTCCACTTTCTCCTCTCTTTAGGTCTTGTAGTAAGTATACTTGGAGGGTACACTAAATTGCATTCTTCTGTAAGTTTGTATGCTGAAATCCTCCCTGTCTGCACAAAGGAAAGAGTGTATGAAGGATGATACAGGGAGAATCCAAGTCATTTCAAATAAGCAGGAGAATTCCCACTAGAAGCCAGTCACAATGGCATGTGGGTCTTGAACAATTTAGTGTTTGGAACAAAAGTAAATCAATGGATTTCCGTGGTTTGAGCTGCCCAGGCTGTAACTTTATTACAGAGGTCAGAGCCAATGAGAATGGATCATTCCTGACACAATACTGTATTAAATTTGATTCTCATTTTGAGGTAGTTTTGGTGTGTCTGTCTGTCATACATGAGATGCGGCATATATATATATATATATATATATATATATATATATATATATATATATATATGGGGGTGGTTGTCTCTCTCCACTTGATGCTTATGTGCAACTAAACAAGCCCGTTCCCCAGCTCGTGTGCTTGGGTTAGAGCACATTGGGAAATTAGTTTAACATCTGGGTTGTTTCTCCCATCATTAACACAAGAAAGAAAACTTGAAAATTAAAAATTAACCTAAGATAATACAATTAACAATTAAGGGAAAGAGAAGAAAGGAAGTTAGTAGATAAAGAATGGGCAGAGAAGAATCTATTTTAAAGGTTGTATGAAGAATCAGCAAATCCTTAGGAACACCAGTAATGGGTATGTATTAAGCCACCTGGGGAAAATTAATAAAAGTTGCTGACAGATATATGCACAGTTACTTCCAGTCCACAGGCAGTGTTGTATAAATGTTGGTCCATTTAACAATTTTGAAAAATGGTGCTCTCAGGGAGATATTATTGCTATTTCTTAAACCTTATCATAAAACATGAAAATGACTAGTAATATACAGTTATTTAATTTTATATACTGAAGATGACTTTATGATTGGATGTAAGGCCTACTTTTCAAGATAAAAGTACCTGGCATTCATCGCTGGAGCCAAAAATTGTGGATAGGCTGGGAATAGGTCCTATATAAAAGTCCACTACAAAGACTCTGCTATTGGACTTGGTATTAAAATGATTCCTTCTTGTTTCCTAGCTTCTCTGGGGTTATGATTATAGCCTGATTATCTTTTGCTACATCTAATACCCACTTATGAGAGAGTACATACAATGTTTGTATTTTTGTGTCTCAGTTCCTCACTCAGGATGGTTCCTTCTAGTTCCATCCATTTGCCTACAAATTTCTTTTCTTTTGTTTAATTTCAGCAAAGCATTGTATTGGGATTTTAAGTGAAATTGTGTTAGACTCTATAGATCAGTTTGCACAGACCTGTCATTTCAATATGCCATTCTTCCCCCACACACCCCGCTGCATAGTACTCCATTGTGTATACTTAGCACATTTTCTTTATCCATTGTTTGGGTGAAGGGCATCTAGGTTGCTGCGAGGTTCAGGCTATTACAAATAGTGCTGCTATGAACATAGTGTAACAAGTGTCCTTGTTGTGTGAGTGAGCATCTTTCAGGTATATGCTTGAGTGGTATCGCTGTGTCTAGAGGTATATTGATGACTCTAAGAGCGACATACATGGGCCCCCACCCTGAGATGGGGAATAGACAGATTTCCTGAGTAAATTGGTGATATGGGGGAAGGGTAGTAGGAGAGTGGAAAGGGAGAAGGGGAGGGGAGGGTAATAGGAGGTAGAGAGGGGGAGAATAGGAGGGATCAGAGAGGTCAAGTTGGGGGAAGGACAGAGAGAGAGAGAAAGAAGAAGGAAAGAGACACCTTTATAGAGGGAGCCATTATGGTGATAACAAGAAACCCAGCACTAGGGAAACTCCTAAATATCCACAATGATGACTACAACAAAGACTCTATGCTATAGTGGAAAGGATACATTAACTGCCCTTCCCCTATAATCAGATTGACGACTACCTTAATTTCCATCATAGATGATGTAGAGATTCATAGCTAAGCACTGAACTGAACTCCTGGAGTCCAGTTGTAGCAAGGGAGAAGTGATAATATAAGCAAAGGGGTCAAGACCATGATGGATAAATCCACAGAAATAGCTGACCTGGGCAAGTAGAAGCCCACTGTCTCTGGACTGACAGCTGAAGAAGCTTCATAATATGGAACTAGGCCTCCTGATTGTGCGTGATATTTGGGAGGCTTGGATAGTTTATGGGGCACCTGGCAGTAGGACTAGTATTTTTAAGAAATACTATAGTATTGTTTAAAAAATAACAATTTAGTTATTATCAAAGCTAGGTTATAAATGAAGCTTAGCTTTATCGTAATTCTAATGAATATTTAACTGATTTTAAGTCAGTGATGACCTCTATATGATGATGACATAAGTTCATGTTTGCAGCATCTTATATAACCAATATTAACTCCAGTACATTGTACCATAGGGTCATTTAACTTGCCCATACTCTTCAATGTTTAAATAACTTTGGTATTTTCTCTTGGATCTGATGACATTACAACTGCTCTTGGATAGACAGTGCTATGGTGTTCTTTGTGTCAGTTTTAATAGTCATTAATTCTGAATAAATTCAACATTACACTTGGATATAACATTTTCTTGAATGAGCCCTCCCTGTCAAATGACTCCTCCTGTCTCATCTTTATACCCATGGATAGAGCATCTTACTACCAAGATCAGAGAAATACATATTTTCAGTAGATGTGGATAAACAGAGACCTACAACTGGTCAAGGTATAAAGATTAAGAGACTACAAAGTTCTCAGACATAGATGGACATCTATGCAAAGTGCAGCAATCATCAGGGATGTGAAATGATTACATTTCTGTAAAATCCTTTCACCTTAAGAACAAATAACACACCAATCATTATCTGTCTTTAATGAAAAATAAAGCTAGAAAACACAACTATTATAACTTAGTTTTCCTTATTTTTATTCTAATTTTAATTATGCATTATTATTCATTCAAAAGCAGTATTTTCTCATTTAGTTGCCACATGTGCTATATTTTAAACAACTTTTTCTTTTGCTATACTGTATTATAAATGCACTCAATCTGTAATCCTTAAGGGTCTCTTCTACATTATAAATGCACTCAATCTGTAATCCTTAAGGGTCTCTTCTACAACAATATCAGAAATAAAAACTAACAGTCATTCAAGGTCTTATAAAGCCCTGTGATCTGTTCTTTTTATTCTCATGTTCAGAGGATTCTCCTGACTATAAAGATATATAAACAAAAGTCTAGTCTATTTTCTGTGAAGAGATATATTTTACTTCATTTAAGCAAGAGGTCAGAAAATACTGTGCAGATTTCAGAAAAAGTATTACCTGTGAGTTATATTTTGTACTGATTTTTTTTTCAGATAGAAATCTAAGACTCTGCCACCCATGAAGAATCATCACTAGATGAAGTCACAACCCTTTTAAATGAAAATATCATCCTAGATATTCCATCAGGGAAAGAGGTCGAGAGAGAATGCGGTTCATCCCTGGAAATTCCAGGGAGTGAGGCCAGCTCTCACATCATACAAAAAACAGAATAATTCAGAAGGTCAAGGTATGTCTAGAATTAATTATTTTCCTCTTAAATCTGGTAGATGATTTCTGTACTCTGAACTTAAGTTCTCATGGAGAACTTGTTCATGTGTTTGTATCAGGCACTTGTAAGACTAAGTGTAGCTTGCATACCCTTTCGATATCATTCCCAAGAGGCCTTTTAATCTCCTCACCATTGTACTTGGTAATTGGATAGAGAACTGTTTTGTTTTTTAAAAAGTATTCTGTTTCACTCCATGAAAATGTCCCCAAAACACTCTAATTTTGGTAGTTTATATTTCCACCAGCATCCTAATTTTTCTCTTTGTTGTCAAAGTAAATCTATGAATGTATTAACCTGGGGGGGGGATTGCAAGTGTACTCTTAGGAGGCATCCAAAGCTAGTTTTCAGCAAATACAGGCTATATGAGTCAGTTCCTTAAAAATGTTTTCCCTGGTCATCTACAAGATTTTCAAGCAAATTCTGGCTTCTGTTTTATTTTTAAAATACTATATACATAACACTATGAAAATGACTTAAATCGCTTACTGTGACTTAATTCTTTTAAGGCTAATTTTACTCTATATAGGTAAGTGTTTTGCTAGCATGTATGTATGTGCACTATGTATGTGCCATTTGTGTGAAGCTAGAGTTGTGGAAGGTAATGTACCAACGTGTTGTCTTTGGAAATCAACCTGGGTCCTCGGCAATAGCAACAAGTGCTCTAAAATAATGAGTACCTCTCCAACCCCTATCTATGTTTTCATTATGTTTTATTGATAGCTAACAAAAATCACTATGTATACTAAACTTAATAGCACAGTGTATTTTACAGTGGTGTGTATACTTATATGTATCTAGATCAAGAGCAATTTCACTACTTTAAAACTTTGGCTATTTTCTCTTGTCAAACTATTTTCCTTCCTACAATGTAACAAATATTCAGTTTCCCATAAAATTGTCCAGTTTAATTTTCTTTTTTCCTTCAGACAAATTAACTGACAAAATATATGTTTATAGGTCAATGTTTTCCTCCATTGACCATCATGGTGAAGTAATCCATCTTGTTGCATCTGTAAGTTCATTTTATTTCAGCCAGTTTCAGGATGCAGGCTCTGGAAAAGTCAAGTGAAATTTTGGCTAGTCGTTTTCTATCAAGAAATAAATGTGTAATGCTGCAAGATCAAAGTTTACCCATATTTTATTAATTGGTGTATTGTGTGTCTGCATACACAAATGTGTGCATGGATGACACAAGTCAATCTTCGCTACTATTTATTAGTAGCTTTCCACCTTGTGTCTTTGAGGCAGGATCTCTCACTGGGACCTGGAGCTCACACTTAAGTCAGGCTGGTGTACCAGTGAGTTTTGAGGATCCACCAATTTCTGCCTCCCAGTGCTGGGATGATAAGAGTTTGTCACTATGTGGGACTTATTATGTGAGAGCTAAATAATTCAGACTAGATTCCTCATGCTTGCATGAGAAATCCTTTACTCAAAGAGCTATCTTCCGAAACACCTAAATTCTAATTGAAAAGATTACTTTCTTATTTATGAATTTTAAATTTTTGGATTTTTATCTTGATGGTCAACATCATTGGACTGACAGGGGCTTAGGAGATCAATAGAGTATAAAAGTATACTTTAATCTCTCTCTCTCTCTCTCTCTCTCTCTCTCTCTCTCTCTCTCTCTCTCATTCCTGGCTGTTGTTCCATTCTCCCCCTTGCTGTGATGAACTGAATCTCTAGAACCACTTGCCAAAAAAAGTCTATTCTCTCCTAAATTTTCTTCAGCTGTTTGTTCAGTGCAGATAAAATCCAGCCAACACACTGAGCAAATGTTTGTGGTAGAATCTCTGATTCCAGAACTCTCACAGACTAACAAATTAGCAGTTCTCTATCAGATCATTAAGACATACATATCAGTAGTTATTTACAGTGCTTCATAAAGCTAATCTAGTTGCCAATTCAACATGTCACCCTTAGAGCTCCCTCAGAAGCTAAAGAATGCTGCTTATCCTATTGCTGGATACAAGACCACATTCATCATGTGATGTTTATTGTGTGTCAAAGCTCTCATATTATTGTTTGATCTGAGATCTCTCCCTTTAAACAAAAAAGTAGGGCTTCAAAGATTTTCATTTTAAATTATTAATGCTAAGTACCATACTAAGTGCTAGGGTGGTATTCAAGAAACTGATAGATTTTATTTTTGGCAAAGAACATTCTCTCTGAATACAGATAATTCATTGTCCACTATATATATCTTTTACTTGAAGATAAAACATTACTATATCATAATTACTCTTAAAATAAAAATAAATTAGCTCATTCATTTACTGGAGAAGAGACAAGCATGATTTTCAAATAGATCACATCAGATATGACTCAGTTCTTCACTCAGAATTTTAAGTTTCTGATCAAGCCTCGTAAGAAGTGGTTTTCAGCTATTTGGCACACATTTATTCTCTGAAGGATCTACTTGTATCCATTTAAATGAAAATCAAATATTATCTGGTATTTCAACTAAATCTCCCTCTTGCCTCTGAGAAAATGATCTAGTTTCATTTATCAAAGATGTGTATGCCTAGACAATCCCAGAAAGCACACACTTATGAGAGTGGAAGACTCATCCCTTGCAATATTGAGACAAGAACATAACATCAGTTATAATCACACATTCATATTTACTCTACTGTGCCTAGTAAAATAACTAACTCCAGCAATTGATTTTATTAATATTCCTTTTAATTTTTTTTCCTTATGATCATCAATGCCTTAAAGTACTTCATTGCTAAATGAGTAATTCTAACATTAATAATATTTCATTGGTTAACAAAACTAATTACAACTCGTTAGTAATTAGAAATTAGTAATTCCAACAAACTACGAAACATTTCTTGGTTCTTGACTTTGACTAACTCATGAACCAGGGATCCTATACCCACATATTAACAATGATATCTCAAACAGAAATATGTAACAAAAATAGGTGTGTGATTTTCCTGTATGAAAATGCAAACACCAAATACATGTTCTTCCTGTGACTAGTTGTTAGTTTAATTTGACATATATAAATATTTAGCACACACACACCAAGTATTTAGTTAAAAGTATTTGTGACTTTCTGAAAGCTAACTAACTCTTTAAGTCTAAATTTTTGCCTGTAGTCTTTAAATTGTGAAGTAATGTAGAGGATGCAGAATACATTTCTCTGAGTAACCATATAACCAGCAGCAAGAGGATTCTTAAGAACCACAGTTTTAACCTTGAGATAGCTATAATAGATACAATGCAATAAATGTATTTATATCCTAATGGAACCATTTGCACTTACCTTGGTTAGACATTTCACAACCCCTAGTTGCAACCAACTACACATAAAATATTGCTATATTATAGCAATACCTCAAATATGACCATTAATAAGAATCATACCATAATGCAAAAGAAAAATCACCCCATGTCTCATAAAGAATAACATGATTATTTTCCACTGATTGCTTTATTTAATTTCATCTTATTTTTTCTCTGATCTGCAATACAAAATGCAGCCACTCTAGCGTGGTGGTTCCTCTTTATCCATTCCTATTTGCTTCATGAGAACATTGGGCAATTGTGATAGTAATAAATGAAGAGTTATACTGTTGTTCCTAATATGATAACAGAGGCGAACCAAGTCAAATGGTAGTGGTGCATGCCCTTAATCTTAGTACTTCGGAGATAGAGACAGGTGCATCTCTGTGAGTTTGAGACAAATCTGCAAAGAGAGTTCCAGGACAACCAGAGCTGTTACACAGAGAAACCCTGTCTCAAAAGAAAAAAAAAGAAAAGAAAAGAAAAGAAAAAAGGATAGTGAGAGGGAAAACCAAAACCATGGATCAAAGGAAATCAAAAGAAATCTTCAGATTATCTTAAAAAGGTTAGACACATCCATAGAAACACAAGGAATAAATAATATCAGACTGGCAAATAAAAATGATCAGGCTGGTGGAGGCCATACAACAACAAGAAAATGATAGGAAATACCAAACACTGCTCTTTGATAATTCTCAACATCAATGCTGTTAATAGCCCAGTAAAAAGACTAATAGAATGGTGATGGGAGATGTCACTCTGTAAATATGTTTCTGGTTAATGAATAAAGCACTGTTGGCCAATAGGAAAGCAAGATAGGTGGGACTAGGAGACAAGGAGGATTGAGAGAGAGGTAGGAGGAGATTTAACACGTGGAAACTTGAGGGAGAACAACTCTGGACCTTTTCTCCAGTAAGATAAGACCATGTTGGAATACTTAGATTAATAGATTAATAGATTAATACTTAGGTTAATATTTAAGACAGAGCTGGCCAATAAGAAACAATAGTAACATGCTAACAACTTTATATCGAATACAGCTTCTCTGTGTGCTATTTGGGGCTGACATGGCTGTGAGACCAGGATGGTGGAAAAGTACAATCCATCCTTCTTCTTCATCTAAGGGACATACTTTAATATGAAGAATAAACATCACTTCAGGATGAAAGAATGGAAAAAGATACTTCAAGCAAGTAAACCTAAGAAGCAAGCCCATGTAGCAATTTTAGTATCTAACAAAAGAGACTTTAAACCACAATAATGAAGATAAGGAAGGACAATACATACTCATCAAAAGAAAATTCCACCAGGAGGACATTGCAATTCTCGAAATAAATGCACCAAACACAAGGGCATCTAAGTTTATAAAAGAAAGAATACTACAGCTTAAATCACATTTTGATCCTGACACAGTGATAGTGTGTGACTTCAGTACATCACTCTCACCAATAGACAGGTCATCCAGACAAAAACTTCACAGAGAAATAATGGAGCTAACATGAGCTATGAATAGATATTTAGAAAACATTTAACCTAAACAACAAATAATATAACTTCTCAACATCTCATATAATTTTCTCCAAAGTGAACCACATGGACACAAAGCAAATCTCAACAGATATAAGAAAACTGAAATAATACTCTGTCATGAGTTAAGGCTGGATATCATAAACATCCAAAAGTTTACTCATAGAAATTGAACAACTTACTACTGAAAAAAAAAATGGGTCAAGACAGAAAGTAAGAAATAAAAAATACTAATTGAGTGAAAATAAAAATAGAACATAACCAAACTTATGGAAGAAAATGAAGATTTTCTAAGAGGTAAGTTCATAGTACTAAGTACCTGAATTAAAAAAAAATGGAAAGTAACTTAAGGACATATGAAAGCTGTGGAAAAATAAAGCAAGAAGAAATAACAACCAAATGAAATAATCAAATTCAGGGTCAAAATAAATAAAAAAGAAAGAAACAAATAAAATATAAAGAATCAATGAAACAGAGTTGGTTCTTTGAGAAAACCAGTAAGACTGACAAATATTAAGCCAGATTAAATAAAAGGCAGAGGGAGGGGAGGGAGAAAAGGAGGGAAAGAGGGAGGGGATGGGAGGGAGAGAGGGACAAATTGGGAGGGAGAGAGAGAAGATTGAGTTTAACAAAAATCTGAGAAGGGTATATAGCAGCAGACATTGAGGAAATCCAGAAAATCATAATGACATATTTTTAACTGTGGACCTTGGGGGACCCTGGTAGTGGGATCAGGACTCGTCCTGGGTCCATGAACTGGTTTTTTGGAGCCAATTTCCTATGATGGAATGTCTTGCTCAGCCTTGATACGGGGCGGTGCTTGGTCCTAACTCAATTTGGTATGCCAGATTTTGTTGACTCCCCAAGGAGTCTTTAAATCCTCTGAGGAGCAGACAGGGGGGAAGACAAAGAGGGGAAATGGGGGGGGGGGAGGGAGGAGGAATTGGGGTTGGTATGTGAGCTTAAAAAACTGAAAACAAAAGAAAAAACAAACAAACAAACAAACAAACAAAGAAAAACCTTTATTCCACCAAATTGGAAAATCTAAAAGAAAGGATAAGTTTTTGATTATATACCATCCATTAAAATTAGAACAGGATTAGAATAGCAATTTAAACATACCTAGAATTCTAGTGAAATAGAAGCAGTTATAAAAAGTCTCCCAACCCCCTTCCCCCAAAAAAATTTCATGTCAGATGATTGTAGTACATAATTTTACCAGAGGTTTGAGTAATAGTTAATGACAATACTCCTCAAATTATTCCACTACACAGAAACAGAAGGAACACTGACTAAATCATTTTACAAGGTCACAGATACCATTATACCTAACCATATAAAGGCTTAGCAAAGAAGAATTACAGGTGAATTTCCCTTATTGGCAGAGGGTCAATTCAAGAACACATCAAGAAGATCAAGACACATCATGATCAAGTAGGCTTCATCCAGGAGATTCAGGGTTGGTTCGACATAAATAAACCAAAAAATTAATTCACAATAAACAAATGGAAAAGACAAAACTTGGTCCACTTACTACATGCAGAAATAACTTTTGGTAAAAATCTGGATATTGCTCAACATCCTTAGCTATCAGGGAAATGCAAATCAAAACAACTTTGAGATACCATCTTCGTCCTGCCAGAATGGCTAAAATTAGAAACACCAATGACAACTCATGCTGGAGAGGATGTGGAGAAAGGGGAACACTCCTCCACTGCTGGGGGCTGCAGACTCGTACAGCCATTTTGGAGATCAGTATGGCAGTTCCTCAGGAAAATGGGAATTAGGTTACCACAGGACCCAGCAATCCCCCTCTTAGGGATATACCCAAATGATCTACATCCATGCAACAAAGACATCTGTTCAACTATGTTCATAGCAACATTATTTGTAATAGCAAGAACCTGGAAGCAACCTAGATAACCCTCAATTGAAGAATGGATAATGAAGATGTGGCACATCTACACAATGGAATACTACTCTGCAGAAAAAACAATAATGGAATTTTGAAATTCACAGGCAAGTGGATGGCACTTGAAGAAATCATCCTGAATGAGGTAACCCAGTCACAAAAAGAGGAACATAGTATGTAGTCGCTCATATATGGATTTTAGACCTAGAGCAAAGGATCACCAGCCTATAATTCACACCACCAGAGGAACTAGGATACAAGGTGTATTCTAAGAGATTCATATAAATTCTCTCACAGAAGGGGGAAGGGACAAGTCCCCCAGAGCACAGGGTAAGTGGGGGAGACAGTGAATGGAGAGAGAAGTAGGAGAAAGCAAGGGGGAGGAGAGGAAAACACGTGCGACTAGGAAGATTGAGTCAGGGTAGGAATATAAGACAGGAGAGAGAGAGAGAGGGAGAGAGAGAGAGAGAGAATATAAAAAGGGAACCAATATTGGTTTGAAGAGAAAATTGAACCCAAAGAAATGTCTTGAGACCTACAAGACTACCACCAACTAACAACTTGAGCATCTGTGGAAAGGCTACCATAAATGCCCTTCCCAGATAGTGAGAGCAACAACTAACTTATCCATGGAGCCTTCATCTAATACCTGTTGGAAACAGAAGCAATCACCCATACCACTGAGTCAAACTAGACCCAAGATACAGATGGAGAGGACAAGACCAGGTTGCAGAAACACATAGACAGCTGACCAGAACAAGGAGGAGCTAACGGGTCCCCAGACTGATAGCTAGGAATCCAGCATGGGACTGACTGAGGCCTCTTGAATATGGGTCTTAGTCAGAAGGACTGAGCAGTCTAAGGGACTTCAGACAGTGGAATCAGGATGTATCCCTGGTGCACAAAAGGACCTTGTGAACACATCACCCATGGAGGGATAACTGCCTTAACCTAGAGTCAGGAGAGAAGTCCTAGTCTCTACTTCAAATGACTTGACAGATCTACATGACCCCACCTGGATGGCATTGCCCTACATATGGAATTGGGGTGGGGGTGGGAGGGGAGTGTGGTTAGAGTGCATGTGAGAGGGCAGAGAGAGTGAAAGGGAGAGAGGGAGAGGGAACTGAGATCGACATGTAAAATAATAAATTAAATAAAAAATCTAACACCCCTTTTTGATAAAAGTCCTGGCCTGGAGAGACTAGGAATAAAAGGTATAGACATTAACATATTAAAGGCAGTTTACAGCAAGACCATAGTCATTATTAATCTAAATGAAGAGAAACCCAAAGCGTTTCCACTACGTCCAGGAATAAGCCAAGGCCATCTGCTTTCTCCATGCTTCTTTAATATATTACCAAATGTCTTAGACCAATAATACAATTGAAAGAGGTCAGGGAATATAAACAGGAAAGGGAAGAAGTCAAAGAATTTCTATTTTAGATGATATGATACTATACATAAATGACTGTAAAAATTCCATCAGGAAATTCCTACAGTCAATTAACATTTTCAGCTACATATCTGGATACAAAAAAACAACACCCCAAAAAATCTGTAACCCTCTTATATAAATACATGTGGACTGATAAAGTAATTAGGGGGAAAACACCTTACACAATAGCCTCAAATGTTATAAATTATCATGGGGTAACTCTCAACAAGCAAATAAAAGACTTTTATTATAAATGCTATAAGATATTAAAGAACTTGAAAATGATATCAGGAGATGGAAGATCTCCCATGCTCAAGGATCAGAAGGATTAATACAGTAAAAATGACCATCCTACCAAAAGCTAACTCTATGAAAATTCTAACACAATTCTTCACAGAATTTGTAAGTATAGTTATTGCATGGGAATTAAGATTCACTGGACCCAGGATAAGTTTAGTGAAGTTTATTTGGTGAGAATTCACTTACTCATAAAACAGATGACCATTGCTAGTTCCCGCTCCACCGATGCCACCCTACCACCCAGATGCTCTCTGAAACCTGACCAGGAAGCAAAGGAGTGAGCTGGGGTCAGGGACCTCAGACCCAGAGCCATCCCCCTCCCTCCCATCACATATGCCCAGTGGATGGTCAGAGCTACAGGTGCGGGTAGGGTGGATTTCTCACTATAGACAATTTTCAGCTTCAAATTAAAACAAAATGAAGCCAGGGATAGCCAAAATACCCATGAGTAATAAAAGAACTGCTGGAAATATCAACATCTCCAATCTCAAATTGTACTGCAGAGATATAAAAACAGCATGTTATTGGCACAAAAACATATATGATCAATAGAACAGAACTGAAGACTCAGAAATAATTTCACATGCCTATGGAAAGTTAAATTTTAATAAAGAAGCTATAAATACACATTGGTAAAAGACAACACCTTCACACAAATTGGTCAAACTGAATGGCTAACTTTAACCCACACCAAATATATCAAGGTCCTCAGCATAAACCTGGATCCACAGACTATGATATAGAACATAAAATGAGGAAGAATTTTGAATACCTTGGCACAGGATACAACCTCCTCAACAGAACCCTAATAGCACAGGCACTAAGATCAACAATCCTCAGATGATGTAATTGAGAAGCTTTTGTGTATCAAAAACACCATTATCCAGTTAAGGCAGGAAAGTATAGAATAGGAGATTTTTACTAACTATACATCTGACAGAAGGCTAATGTTCAAAAGGCATAAAGAACATCAAGAAAACAACACAACTAAAAATGGGGTACTGACCTAAACAATGAATTTTCAGTACAGGAGACTCAAATGGCTGAGAAACACTTTAAAGAGATGATCAACATCCTTAGTCATCAGGGAACTGTAAATAAAAACTACTTTGAAATTTCATCCTAAACCTGTAAAAATAGCTAAGATCAACAAAACAAGTTGCTGGTAAGGATGTAGAATAATCTTTTCTTGGTGAGAGTGCAAACTTGTATAGCTGTGGGAAGCCACAGCCCCAAGATGGCAGCTGGCTGGATGCCAGGTTGTCTGAGCTTAGCTGTAAACAAGCCTTATTTGGAAGTGCTTGATGGATCTGGTGCCCTTCCTCCTTCTATGGCCTATCCAAGATCGCCAGGTGGCATGAGCTGATTGGTCTGTGAGTGCACATTTAAGGGCTTGCTGGGGCTGGGGGGGAGGCAGAAGCTGATGTACAAGGTTCCTGAATAAACTGCTTGAAGAAGAGTCGTGGTCGTGTTTCCTTGCTGGCCGAGGTAGATGCCACATATAGCCACTATGGAAATTATTGCGGTACTTCTTCAGGAAGATGGGAATCGATTTATTTCAAGATCTAACTATACCACCTATGGTGTTTTGAATAGGTATGTCCCCCATAGACTCATGTATTTGAATGTTTGGCACATAAGGAGTGGCACTATTAGGAGATGTGGCCTTGTTGGAATGTGTGTGGTTTTGTTGGAGGAAGGATGAGCTTTGGGGTCTCATATGCTCAACCTATGCTCAGTGTGGTACACAGTCTCCTGCTGCCTTTGGATCAAGAGGTAGAATTCTCAGCTCCTTCTCCAGTCCCATGACTGCCTGCACACCACCATGAAGATAATAGACCACCTCTGAAACTATAGGGCATTCCCAGTTAAGTGTTTTCCTTTATAAGTGTTATCATGGTCTGGGTGTCTGCTCATAACAATAAAACCCTAACTAAGACACTACTCCTGGACAGATACCTACAGGATGCTTCATCCTACTACAAGGACACTTGTTTGATCAACCGTTCATTGGTGTTCTCTTTTCATAATAGCCTAATAGACAACCATCAATGGATGGATGGATAAAGAAAACGTAGTACATTTATACAACAAAATATTACTCAGCCAAATAAAAATGTGAAATCTTGAATTTTTCAGGAAAATTGATGGAGATAGAAAGACTATCATTCCAGGTGGTGTATCCCAGATCCAGAATGACAAATATGGTATGTATTTACTTATATGTGAATGTAAGCTGTTAAGACATTGATAAATGAGTCACAATTCATATAAAACAGAGCTTAGATACAGAGTAAGGGACTAGGTGGGAGGGATGGATCTGTCTAAGAAGGCAAAATAGAATAGTTATAGAATGAGAGGAACAAGAGAATCAAATGAGGAGGAGAAATAAAAGGAGGATGAGGGAATATAGGGAGAGACAGGTAAAAATAAGGGCAATTTGAGGAGTAGGAGTTGTATAGAAACCTAATATAGTAGAAGCTTCCTAAAATATATACATATGTGACATTTATCTAAATGAAATCACCAAATAAGTTAGGAACAGAGATCCAGCTGGACACCTCTCATCACAAAGTGAAGCTTCCATTTAACTGAGTTGTTGGACAAAGTAGTCCCATGGGAACCCTCAGACAATCCAGACTCTCACCAAGGCTATGGGCTGTGCTCTCTACAAACTGACACTAAAGTCCTGATACTGAAGACCACACCTACATAACTCATTGAACATGTAGAAATCCAGCTGGTACCTATACAGAGCTTTCATCCCTACAGATTAATGTTTACGGTACTCTGCAGCCTACCAATGGAAAAAATGTAAATGCCAAGCCAGCTTCAAGCCCTTTCATCTGCAGCTGTGACCTGACTGCAAGATACACTGGTGCCACAGTATCACAAAGCTTGTGGGAATAACTAATGAAGATCTGATTTGATTTAAAGCCCACTATATCAGATGGAATCCATACCTGACACTGTCCAGGTGCCCAAGAACCTGAGACTAGATAGGCCAGGGACCTAGAGAAAAAGTAAATACTAATGCTATGTTAAGAGAATATAGCAATAAAATGACTGCTAAGGACATTCTGCTATATTCATAGATCCACACCTTGCTCAGCCATAGATGGGAACAACTACAACTGGACAGAGAAGGCATTTTAACACTCAGCCCTAAATGGGATGTCTCTATCAAATCCCTCCCCTCAGGGCTCAGGGAATCCCTTGGTAAAGGAGGCAGAAAGAGTGTGAGAACCCAGGTATGGAGAACACACACACACACACAAAATAAGGGCTTATTAAAACAGTACAACTGAATTCATAGAAACTACATCAGCGTGCACAGGGCCTGCAGTGGTCTACACCAGATGGGGTCCTAGAGTTCAGAAGACAAGTAAACACATGTCTATATCCCTAACCTATACACTAGCTACAATTGGTAACTATTTTAAAGGTGAAGTTAGTTTTCTCCAATGGAGTCTCACTGGGAAAACAGACCACACTTAAACCCTTAAGGGTAGGCTGCATGACAGCAGTAGATGCCTAACAGAAAATGAACACAATGTCATCCTTGGAGATTCTTTGTATCATAATGATATATATATTCTGGTTTTGTGTTTCCATAGATGCCTTTTGTTTTCTAAGGAGAGACAGATAGTGGTGTGGATCCAGACAGGAATGGAGGGGGGAAGGAGAAATTGGGAGAGGAGAAACTATAATCAGAAAATATTGCATTAAAAAATCTATTTTCGCCAGTACAAATATGTACCTATTCCTGCTTGTGTATGGTCTATGTGCTGGGTGCCTGCTGGTGTCTAGAAGTCCCTAGCCAGCAGCTTTTCTGGCAGCCTTTGCTCAGAGGGAAAAAGGGATTTTTTATCATGATTCCCCATATGTTCCTCAACCTTCCAACTTTCGAGGCATTGGAGCACAGACATCACACAATTTCACCTTTCTATCCCTTTCATCATTCTTTCTACAAAATTATACTTAGTAATTCAAATTTAGCAAATATATTGTGCCCAAAGATGATTGTAGGAGAAACAAACTAGAATTGATATGTATGTTTCATAATAGTGTTTGTGTTGAATAAAGTTGGAAATATCTATTTAATAAATAAGACTTAGCTATTTAAAGACTAATAAAGGATTGCTAATGAATTCATGACAATATATCTATTTCAATTTAAAGGATAAATACAGAACACTTTTCAATTTAAATAAAAAGATACAGAAAAAGAAGTGGAGATTTATGTTTAGGTATGTTCCTGATATCCCTGATCTCTCCAAAACCTTTATTATGAAAGGGTATTGAATTAGAAAATAAGTGGAAGTTTATTAACTAAATTTTTTGCTTTCAGCATTGAAATCAGAAATCATTTTTCAAAGTTGTTTTGGGTCTTACCTCTAATAATTTTTTTATTTTTTTGAGTTACAAACATTATTTTCATCTTAAAATTATTTGATGTTTAATCTTTTTCGACTAGTATCTTTGAAACTGTTTTTTTGAAGAATAACAGAGATTGACTTTAGCCGCTCTTGGAAATCACAGTAAGTGTGCTCTTTTCTTGCCCTTTCTTCCTTCTCACTGGCTCACAGTCACCAACTGCTAGCTGTAAGTTTGGCTATTTTGTGACACAAAATCTTGAGAGGAAGAAAATGATGTGTGCAGATACTAAGTGACTTAGTTTCTTTTCAACTGGCTAATGCAATTACAGCAGAACCAAGGCTCGTCCACACTCAGTCTTGCCCTGTCTACTTAAATCAAGCATTCATCTTACTAAACACACACTGAAGCATCCCTTCTCCATGGTAACTTCATGTTTTCCCTAGATAAGCATTTCCTATTCACGTCCTCAGTAGCAGATGCAGCCCCAGCTTGACTAACCCAATTGGATACATGCATGTTCTGTACCCAGAATTGAAATGTTTCTACTGAAATACAATTTTAATTAAGTATCCATGTAAACACTTTATCAGTATATGTTTTTGCAACAACACTGACTCACAAAAGTGTATCTTTAGTGTTAAAATATCACCAGTGAAGGACAATTAAGACCAATATTCATGAAGTGAGTGACAGGAGGAAGAACACATGAAAAACGTGTAGTTCATTCTCATAGTTGAAGGAAAATAAAATGTGTTGCTGACTGAGTAACGGAGTAGATTGTCTCATCCATGTGGTAGAGCTGAGGTTTCTAAACTGGTACCCTCTGTATCCTCATCCTAGACACATCAATCTGTCTTCCCTCTTCTTCCTCTTTCCTTCATTGTTACTTTACTGAAATATGATTCCTAGTCATCAATTCACCCTCCCTCTAGCATTTTTCAAATCTGTCCTGCAATTTACAGTAGCATATGCCTTAAAAATTTTAAGTGTTTTGGATAGTTAACTTGACTAACAAACATTCTTTGGGTTATGTTATGCTTTTGTGTACTTCTATAGCAGTGGTTTCAATTTTCCTAATGTGTGACACATTAATAAAGTTCCTCATGCTGTACTTAACCTACCAAGCATAAAATTACTTTCATTGTTATTTCATAACTGCAATTTTTCTACTGCTATGGATCATAATGTAAATATCTGTGTTTTCTGATGGTCTTAGGGGAACCCATCGGAGGTCACCTAACCCCAAAGGGGTCACAACCCACAGTTTGAGAACCAATACTCTAGAGCATGCAAAGTAGCCTACCTCTGACAGTAAGAAAAAATTTTTATCAGTGTTCATATTTATAAACTAGTAGGTTCAAGAAAGATGAAGCTGAGACTTCATCATCTCAGCCACTCTGCTGTGACATTTTCATTTGATAATAGCATCTATAAAATTCACATCTTTTTATTTATTTCAAAGTAGTATTCTAATCCTAAATTACATTTCTGCCTATCTCTTTGGTAAGACAACTTTTACATGCTTTGAAATGTTAAGTTGGAATTTAGCTCACCTCTTATGAAGTCCTACATGATTTCAGAAAAAGCCATAGGGAAAGGACACAATTTGTATTTAAAAGTCCTTACAGGAAATGCCTTGTTTATTCTGGAAACATTATGTGCAGAAGATATGTAGTACACACCGTGTTATTGTATGTGTACATCTGATTACACACACACACACACACACACACATACATATATAACAAGTATATACATATATTTGACATATATCTAGTCAACATTTAGTTAAATTTAAAAATATTTCAAATCATTTTAAATAATAATATTTTATTTTTAATGTATGAGTATGGAAATAACAGAAACAATGCTACAGTTTTCAGTAACATTTATCTATTTTTAGATATCAGTCACATGTACAAAATAATAATTTTTTCTTAAACATTTTCTTGGAAGTTTTCATGAAATTCAAAGAAAGTATTTTAATGTAAGACTCAGAATCTGCCCACCAAGAAGTAACTATGGAAACACTGTATCAAGGGCTCTTGGTCACCCATTAGTCTGTCTTTCAGAGGCAGCTTTGAGACCTGCTGCTTTTGTATGTTTAGACTTTCTCGTCTGTAAGATGATCTCAGGTGACAAAAATTATACAAAATAGAATTGTACAAAATTTACAAAAAGGAGGAAGATGCAAGTGTTCTCTTTATAATTCTTGGCATTTCTCTACTCCATTATCTGTTCAGATCTTTAAAAACAATCTATAACTCACTAATAATGTCAAAAATTATTAAAAAACAAATATTTGTCAGTACTTAATATTATTTTCAAGTTTCATTCAGTGCCATTGTTTGCCTTACAATGTCTTTTATAAAGTATCAATATAATTCTTTATCCTTAAGTAGACTCATGTACTTCTTTCCTGGAGTCCCAGCAAAAAGATCATTGGGTGAATTTATTTCTCCCATTTGGTCCCCTGCTTATTCAATTTTCCACAGCTAACTGGCCCCTGAATGTATTCAGCATTTGATTCAAATGCAAAATAATTCCATGTTGGTATGAAAGAAAATTAGAAATAAAAATTAAGGTTTTCTCAAAAAAGATAAAAGTATTGTACAAATTTAAATATGATTACATGAAATTGATTTCTAATTTTTCTATCAGTATTGAATATTCATGTTTTAAATAATTTTCTTTGATACCTTTCACAGTTTTAGGAGACTATCAATATGACATAGAAAGCAGTTATATATAATTTCACTCATAATTAAGAACTCCTTTTGAAGTTATCATCCTCCACTGCAGAAAGCTTAAGTGAACTTTTAAGAAATAGTGACTTGGTCTAGCTCTCAGTGTGATGGAATGGTGACAAACGTCTCTCTTCAGATAAAGACTATAAATTATGCATTTTGGTCAGCTGTGGAAGAGGAGTGATGGGAGATGTCATTCTGTAAATATATTTCTCTTATTTGTTAATGAATAAAGCACTGTTGGCCAATAGGAAATCAAGATAGGCGGGACTAGGAGACAAAGAGGATAGAGGAAGTAGTAGGGAGGAGTCAGCATGTAGAGATTGGAGAAAGCAGGGTGCCGGCCCCACTCTCAGGTAAGATGAGACCACGTGGAAATACTTAGATTAATAGAAATGGGTTAATAATTAAGACAGAGCCAGCCGATAAGAAACAAGTAACTGGGCAACAGCATTTTTATCAAATACAGAGTCTCTATGAGTTAATTGGGCCTGGCGCCATGGTTGGTCCAGGCCGGCAGGAAAAACCTTACTCATAATAGAGGAGGGTAATATAGTTCAAGAGCTATACAAGTTAACAAGTGTTGTGGATTCAGGAATTCCAGACTTGCCCATGAGTAAAGGTACAGTTCAGCCATTTCTAATGTTTCCAGTACTGTTTGGGAGATTTGTAGGACTATGCACTTGACACTACTTTCAAAGGAAACACATCTCCAGACCATATATTCTTATGGATCTGCTTGAAGTTTTCTAACTCTGCATTAACTCAAAGAACATTCCGTGCAGTGACATGTGATCTTATTGAAAACCTTTTAGTACTGCTTGACAATATAAGAGATCCATGACACACAGACGTTATTGATGTTCTCAAACTCTCAGGATATATTTTTGTTTAATTTCATCCACGTCATTATCTTTACAAAATGATATTGGCATTTATACTTCAGATATGTTCAAGTTTTAAGGATTACACTTCCACTAAACATCGCATTTTAGTAACAACCTCAATGTTAGAATATACATTGTTAGTGCTCCTAAGTATCTGCAAATTAGGTAAAACAGATAGAGAAGGTTAGAAGAGAGGCAGCTGGAAAAAATTTGTGTCACATGGCCGAAAATGTTTATTGGGAGGAAATGTGAGAATAATCCACTTATAGGCAATAATGAAGCCTTGGAAAAACCATATAAGCTAAGAGAAGGTAGGCCTGGCATCAAGAAAGCTTTAGGATAATACTGTTTGTACAAAATACTGCCATATCTGGATGGAAATTTTTGTTTTATCTCTGAAACAATATATTAATTCTTTGTGATAATTAATTGTGTGCCTCAGCTTGACTGGGCCTCAGGATACCTCAGTATCTCATTTAGCACCGTTTCCAGGTGTAGCACTAAGGCGGGTTCCAGAAGAGAGAAGCATTTGGACTGTCAGATGGAGTGAAAAGCAGATGGTGCTCCCCAGTGCATATGGCATCTAGCCTATTGAAGATATGAATAGAATAAAGGATGGGGACATTTATTTCTTGTTCTTGGCACTCATGCTTCTCAGGGCTCACAAGTCAGTAGTAATATACATTATTTCAACTAGCTTTACTGGACCCAACATTGCAGACTGTTAGTCTCTTACTACTCATAAAGGTGTGATAGCAATATATAAGTGTCATATATTAATAAGAAAATAATCTCATATTAGCTCTAATTCTTCATTGAACCCTGAAACATACTTGTTCAATAGTCTCACTTAATTTGTGGATAGGGACATTGAGGGCTTTTAGACACCAGTGACAGGCCTACAATATTTGATTCAAAAGTTTTGGAACTAAATTGGCTTTGAGACTCTGCATTTATAATTTATTTTGAAAATACTGGTGTTATGTTCAGGAAGCAGTCTCCTTCAAGGGTACCTCCCACTTTCTCTTCTAAGAGATTCAGGGTGGCTGGATTATGCTGAGGTCTTTAACCCATTTGGACTCAGGTTTTGTGCATGGTGATAGACATGGATCTATCTGTAGTCTCCTAAACTTAGTGTACTTTTAAAGAACTAAAAGAAACTTTGTAGAACTCCTACACTTAGGTTTTGGCTGTTAGTAAATTACTTTCAGATGCCCCACAAGTGAAGAATGGATAAAGAATATGTCCATTTACACAATGGATTACTACTCAGTGGGGGGAAAATTAAAACGATAGAATCTTGAAATTCACAGGCAAGTGGATGGAACTAGAAGAAACGATCCTGATTGAGGAAACCCTGTCACAGAAAGATGAACATGTTATGTACTCACTCATATATGGATTTTAGACAGAGCAAAGGATCACCAGCCTACATTTCACACCACCAGTGAAGCTAGGACACAAAGAGGACCCCAAGAGAAACATACAAGGTCTCACTTTTCCCACAGAAGGGGAAAGAGACAAGATATCCTGAACATATTGGGAAGGGGGAGGAGTCAGTGAGTGCTGAGGGAGTTAGGAGAAAGAAAATGGGAGAGGAGAACATGAGGGACAAAGATGATTGAGTCAGGGGAGGAATAGATGAGAACAAGAAAAGAGATACCATAATAGAGGGAGCCATTATAGGTTTGAAGAGAAAACTGGCACTAGGAAAATGTCCAGAGACCTACAAGGATGACCCCAACTAACAATTATGAGCAATAGTGGAAAGGCTATCTTAAATGCCCTTCCCTGATAGTGAGATTGATTACTACCTTATATGCTATCTTAGAGTTTTCATCTAGTAGATAATGGAAGCAGAAGCAGACACTCACAGCTAAACACACTGAGCCAAACTCCTGGAATCCAGTTGCAGAGAGGGAGAAGGAATGAGCAAATAGGTCAAGACCAGGCTACAGAAACTCATAGAAACTCACAGAAGTGGGAGCTCATGAACCCTAGACTGTTACCGGTGAAACCAGCATAGGATCATAGGGTCGACCCAGACCCCCTAAAAGTGGATCTCAGTTGGAAGGCCTGGGCAGTCTAGGGGACCTCTGACCATGGAACCAGGATGTATCCCTGGTGCACTAAAGGATATTGGGAGCACATTTCCCATGGAAGGATACTCCCTTAGACTAGAGACAGGAGGGAGGGCCTAGGCCCTATCCCAAATGACTCGATAGATTTTGATGATCCCTCCTGGAAGGCCTCACCTTCCTTGGGAAGTGAGTGGGGAATGGGAAGCTGGGTTGTGGGGATTGGAGAATGGGAGGGGGAGGCAATTTGGATCAGTATGTAAAATAAAAATACAAATAATAAAAAAATATACTAATATACAGGAACTAAAATTAAATTGTACCTACTTATAAATGAACACAGTATTATCTCTATTTAATTTCTATATGAAAGATTCTGAATATTAACCACTTTCTTTTTTTAAAGTACTTTCATCATAAATAAACTTACATGCTATCTAAATGTATTGGGAAAGAATTATATCCTAGAGGCCAAAATTATTTGAAAATTTGTTTTAGCATACTTCATATGGACAGATGCATCTTATATAGGACAAGGATGTTTTATTATGCAAAGGAAATTGCTGCAGATTCAAACCTTAAAAGTACAGGGTCTGTTTATGTGTAAACATGTGTGACTTGACATAGATGCTCTATGGTCTTCTTAAGTATAACATTCTGTTTTCATGACAGGCTCTGGTGATATTCATCTTATTCATAAGTTAAATTATCTTGAAATTAATAATATCATAATTCTACAGGATGTGTGTTATTCACTATCAGTAATGCAGATAATTTGTACAAACCAAAGATCTTCTCCTATTGATTTTGAAGTAAGAATAAGTATATTTAATTTAAAAATAGCTTCATTTGAAAACTAGTACAAAATGAATTACTAATCAACCATATATTTTATAAAAAGTAAATACTTTTTGGCTTATTTGTTCAGAAAGTAAAGTAGCAATGACAAACTTGTAAGAAAAGGTTAATTTATATTTTACCTTTATATGTTTATTAATTTACTTTTATCATGACATGTCCATGCAATGCAGTATCCATTCAAACAAAGACTTAACACCTTCTCCAGACCCAAGCAAAATCAGATGCATGTATTATTTATAAATAAAATGCACCTTTACTTATAACCGCAGCAACGCAGTTTTGAAAGAGGTGTGTGTGTGTGTGTGTGTGTGTGTGTGTGTGTGTGTGTGTGTGGATGTGGGTGTGTATGAAGAAAATCACTACATAAAATATAAGATAAAGACAGAAATATTGGCTGAGTGTCTATTATGATTTAAGTTTTGCCCTGGGTACTCCACCCACATAGTTTCTTTAAAACCACAAAGTGGACCTTCATGGGTATTGTTAGCCATGCTTTAGAGACACAGTGAACAGAAATGCTTTGTTATTTCACACAGCCCTCCCACAGAGGGCCTGGGATTCCAGCCTGTATGTTTCAGGCACAGATCAAATACATATTCTGCTAAGATGATGGCTTTTGCATTTTTTTCATTCTATACAGTAAGAATCTTCTTCAAAGTTCTCCACATATTTAGGAAAATCTACATTTCCAAGGATTTCAATATGTTCAATGCCTAATTTATGCAGTGCCTAGAAAAAATGACATATGCTTTGCTCCTAGAAAAAATATGGCAGCTATCCATTTAATCATTAATTCAGAAAATGTTGGGAAGGGAGTGAACCATGTGGTAGTGAAGCAACCTACCTCTTTTCCAAAGATTTGACTTCCTGTATTTCCTATCTTTGTGCCTGGAAAAAAGTAAGTGTAACTCCAAGAAGCATGTTCAAGAGGTATGCACATGTATTTACCAAGAACAAACTAGTAAACATTATCTCTCTGGGTGGCCAGAAATGGGGATATCACAGCTACCATATTGCACTCAGAGTGACTCATTTAGATTAAATGAACAATAAAACAGCACTTCTAAAAAGTGTCTGCAGCTTGGGCAATAACTGTAAAATTAAGAAGTCAGTGGGACCAGATGTTTATAATTACACTGAAACTGTTTTGAAGGCCTGAGAAATTGGTTGAGAAAAAGGAATAAGACTAAAGGTTGATCAATAGAGAAGAGATTATCTTCCCAATGGTCTTATGTGAATTTTTAGTAAAATCGTTATCATGAATTGCACGGATCTTCAAAAAGGCATTCAGACCATATCAGATGAGTGAAATGATACCTTAATGTGGTTTTTGAAATTGCATGTATTTCAACAAAAAACTGTATTTCTGCCCATTTCCTATTCTTCACTGGATATTGTCATAGCATTCTTGATAGTTCTCTTAAAGATAAATTTTATTACTAACCAATTTGAGAATTAATTTATATAAGTATTACATAGACATTCCTTGTGCATCATGCTGAATCTAGGATGCATGTATTTATTTAATTTTAGCACTGGCCCTGTGAGATATGTCAGCTGTTACCACATCTCCATGTGAAGGGATGGTTGGCTCTCAGAAGTAGTGTGAAATGTGAACATATTCCCATAGGTCCTATGTAGCAGAGCTAGGATCTGAATCTGGAATCTGCTTTCCAAGGCTCCTTAAACCCCGTTCCAACACAAACACACACACACACACACACACACACATACACACACACACACACACACACACACACACACACACACCGCATTTATTTTATGAATGCAATGTCTGAGCATAGGAAACCTTCACTAATTCAATCAATGCCACAGATATTTTTAGAAGCCTTATTTTATCAATGCTCTATGTCTTGCTTTTCTACTTTCTTTTGTATCTTCTTGACTCCTTTTTCTTTTCTTTTCTTGAGGTCCCTTTATCAGTTCCCAAAACACCAATTCTAACATTTTTCTGGGATATCATATGCACCACAAGCAAAATTAGACATCCCTGCCTTTTCCAAAAGTTTCCTTACCATAAGCTCCGTCCATGTACTCTGTTCTTTCTTCAAATAATCCCTGAGATTCCCAATTAAGTATTCACTTCTTCATGTCCATTTTATATTCTAATTTTATGTACTTTTAGCATAATTACTGCTTCGCAATCATCACAAATTCAATTTTACCTTTTGTTTGTTTAAATATAAATAACTACTAGGCTGGTGAGATGAAATCAGTAGGCAAAGACACTTACTGCCAAGCCTGACAAACTGCTTTTGATCCCCCTGGTGCCTTAGTGTGGAAAAAGAAAGCCAACTCCTTCCAGGTGTCCTTTGACCTCAACCCATGCGACATAGCATTCATGTGTATACATGTGTATGTTTGCATGCCCCTCCCACACAAATACATATAAAAATATCAAAAGATGACTACTCACATAAAGTAAGGAGAAAGAATACATTTATTTCCACAATGAAGTATTACTCTGCTGTTAAAAACAACATCTGGAAATTTGAAGGCAGATGGACGGTACGAGAAAACAGTCATCCTGAATAAGTAACCCAGACCCAGAAAGACAAAAATGGTATATAAGCACTGATAAGTGGATATTAGCTGTAAAGGATAACCATGATACATTCCACAGACACAGATATACTTGGTAACAAGGACAGCCCAAGGAGTGGAGAGATTCATGGATCTCCCTGGGAAGAGGAAATATAAGGAATATCCTGGATAGATTTGGGACAGGATTAAAAGGTAATATGAGAGATCATGTTGGGCAATGGATGGAGAAGGAGAGTACTGAAAGAGATGACTAGAAATGAGGGCATTTTGGGGTTGGGTAGGGAGTAGGCATTTGGGGGTAGAAACCTGATACAAGGGAAGCTTTCACAAATCTACAAAGATGACCCCAGCTAAGACTCCTAGCATAGTGGATAAGTAGGTGGAACTGGCCATCTCCAATAATCAGATTGCTAACTACCCCAATTGTCATCTAAGAACCTTCAAGGAACTGATGGAAACATTAGTCCAAGCTTGGGGGAAGTTGCAGAAGACAGATGGGAAGGAATATAGGAGCCAGAAGTGTTAAGGACATCACAAGGAAACCTATACAATCAACTAACCTTTCCTCATAGGGGCTTACAGAGTTTGAACCAACAACCCGGGAGCCTGCATGGGACTTCTCTAACCTCTCTACATATATGTGACAGTTGTATTGCTTTGTATACTTGTGGAACTCCTAACAGTGGGAGGAGGTGCTATCCCTAATGCTTTGGCTGGCTCTTGGGAACATATTCCTCATATCAGATTGCCTTGCCCTGCCTTACTACAAGATGTGCTTAGTCTTACTACAACTTGCTATGCCAACTTTGTTGATACTCATGGGAGGACCTGCTTCTTTCTGAACAGAAACAGGAGTGGATTGTGGCGGCAGGGGTGGTGGTGGTGTTGCTCAACAACTCCTAATAATCCTGCCTCCATAGCACACAACTATCTGTGGGCCCATGGCCACAACATGAGTTCCTTTAATAAAACAGAGCATAGTTAATTTCCTACAATTCTTGCACCTCTTTGTTGGCCACTGGCTTCAGACATGCAAGGAGTTAGTAAGATGATGACTAGTAAGATGCCAGGGACATGTGGCATTTATTTCCTTTTTAAACTATGTAATTAACCTGGAATTTCTTGAGAACAAATGATGAGTCACTTCATTTCTAAAGGAATGCCATAGAGACATGGTTTATAGTGCCTTTAGTGACTAGTCCTCTGTGTGTTGGATTCTATGATGCATTTATTTCAAGAAGACCCAGCTCTCCTTGGCTTCCATTTTAAACATCTCTGTCCCTAAAATTCCTTCTATTCTGCAACATGCATACATGATTGCAGAAATGTACTAGGCATGATAAACTCCACTGTATTTCATTGTAGGTATTTGCCAACTGTCATGAACTGACTCTGCAGTATTCTGCACAACCTCGTGTATTGGAAGAGTTGGTCTCCACGTAGTGGTCCCACATTTTGGAGTTTGTTGAACCCTTGGAACACATGGTTAGACTAGCAGATGTATGCTACTAGAGATAGGCTTGGCAGTCATGTCTACTCTGAGTGCCCATGTATGCTGATTAGCCAAGAAGTGAACAAACTGTATCTTGGGCTCATGGGCTTCTGTTGCCATGTTCTCTTCACCTTGGTAGACTGTGATCTGAAATCTGAGCCACAGTAAGCATTCCTTTCCAACTGTTCTGGCGGGCATCTTTCTACACTGACAAGAAATGTGATTAATGTAAAAAATGTAAGAGGTATTATGTTTTAGTTCAGGTTTTGGTGTAAAATTGTAAATGTTTTTGAACATGGGACAGAATCTGTGACTACTTCACAAACAATTCCTCATGAAATGCCAAGGGCTCACTAGTGTCAAAAGTGCTCACAGTTGATTCTGCCAAAACCCTGTTGCAAACTGTAGACTCTAAGACTGCAACACCTTAACCGTGTTTTCATCCCTTTCATAAACACTATAGCGTTTATAGTGTTCACAACACACATAATGTCACTTTGTTCTGTTTAGCTTCAGGCCTCTTATGCTCATACCTACTATAAAATTGTTAGAATTGAGCTGAGCAAAAATAGAAGTAAAAGGAATTTTCTTCATATTTCACACATCTTCATATTTCCAGATTAATTTACAACTCCAATGTCCGTATTAACTTACATTTACACTTTGGGTTAGGGAAACAATTTTAACTTGAATTATTTTGCCAGCTATGAGGACATAGTGGCTGAGAGTTTAAACAGTTGGTGTAGACCAAGCAAGTGACATGCACCAACTGCTAATCTTCACTCACATCTAACCATCCCCAAATGCCTCACTCTATTTGAATTCAGCATGACAGACAAAGGGGTTAATGTGGATCTTAAAGGTTTCTTAAAATGTCCCATGTTCAAGTCTTGGTCTCAGCCACATCAGTGTTCAAAGATGGATGCTTTAGAGGATGGTTGAATCACAAATCCTCTGACCTCATCTATGCAAGAAATGTACTTACAGAGTAACCATTTAATGGGTTTGAGGGACTAAATTTGTTTTAAATATGGGCATGTTCCTCTCATCTCACCCAATGCATAGCCTCTGCCACATGCTTCTGCCAGTTTGAAGTCTTGGTTTTTGTTTGTTTGTTTTTCCAAATTAAAAAGTATTTATTTTTTTCTTATTTTGTATATTGATACCAGTTCATTCTCCTTCCCTCCCATGCCCCCGGACCACCCTCTCTTCCCACCCTCCCCACTCCACAGGGAGGGTAGTACCTTCTAGGAGGGGTCAACAAAATCTGTCAAGTCATTTGGGACTAGGCCCTCTCTCCTGTCTCTAGGTTAAGGAAGTATCCCTTCATGGGTAATGTACTCCCAAAGTCCTTTTGTGCGCTAGGGATACATCCTGGTTCCACTGTTAGAGGTTCCTTAGACTTTCCAGGTCTTCTAACTGAGACCCATGTTCAAGGATTCTGAGTCTGTCCAATGCTGGTTTCCCATTAGCCCCTCCTTATATGTGTCAGCTGTCTCTGTGGGTTTCTGCAGCCTGTTTTTATCCTCCCTCTCTGCAACTGAATTCCAGGAGTTTGGCTCAGTGTGCACCTGTGGGTGTTTGCTTCTGTTTCCATCAGCTACTAGATGAGGGCTCTGTGATGGTGGATATGTTAGTCATTAATCTCATTATCAGGGAAGGGCATTTATGATAGCCTTTCCACTGTTGCTCAAATTGTTATTTGGGGTCAATTTAGTAGGTCGCTGGACATTACTCTAGAGTCAGTTGTCTCTTCAAATATATAATGGCTCCCTCTTTTATGATTTCTCTCTCTACCTTCTCTCTCTCTCTCTCTCTCCCTCTCTCTCCATCTCTCTAGTTATTCCTCCCCTGACTCAATCTTCCTAGTTCCATGTGCTTTCCTTAATCCCCTTCTCTTTCTCCTAGCTCCCTCTCCACTCACTGCCCCCTCCTCCACTCCCAATATGCTCAGGAGATTTTGTTCTGTTCCCCTTCTGTCAGGGACCTTGTATGAATCTCTTAGATTCCTCCTTTGATGTCTTATTTTAACACGGGCCTGTAAAATACTTTATGGTGGTAGGAAAACTCTAGACTGAAAATGTGAAAACAAGGAGTTAAATAAATTGATTCTCTTTTAAAGTTGATTGTCCCAGGCACATTATCTCAGCAAATGACCAAAAGCTAACTTTCTTGTCTACCGATACACTAGGATGTTGGGAATTTAAGAAAGTAATTGTCTTTCTCATTAGACAATTAGTCAACCACATTCATGTTATAACCACATAGAAACCATTAATGTTGTTTTCAAAACCTAATAGTTAATTGTCATGAAATTGGTCTTAGATGATTAACTAAGTTGATCATTTTTCACCCCAGTTCTCCATTCCATAATTAGCACTGTTAGAGATAAAGTGTTGGCAAACAACAAAACAAACAAACAAACAAACAGTTGAACCAGTTGAATCACACCAGAAGAAAGAAACGTGGAGAAGTTACATAATAAGCATAGAAACTCCTGTCAAGCTTTGAGGAAACTCACATTTTGTTGTTTAAAATTTAATAAAACCACAAAACCACAATCAACATACTTGGAGATTAAAAAAAATTAAATTATTTCTATGAATTAGCAATAGAAAGTGAGGAAGGAAGTGAAGCCAGCCAGACCCCAAAGAAAAGATAGCAAATTGTAATGATGGAAAAATTTAGCCTAACTCTCCCTAGACTCTGCCCCCTAGCAGTGAGTAGGCAAAAGGTCACATTCTTGACTGTTTACAACAGGGAGGTTTATGACAGCACCTGTGAGTGAATGAACAAAGGAAATGAGCCTTGTCACACCACCCAGAAGCCCTAGCTAAAGCAGACTTCCTGGGCTAAGTGTGGGCTCGGATAGTTCAAATTGAATGGTCCGCACTGGATGCTATGAGATGATTGGTTTATGATGTGCGGGCTTTGCTGTAACCCTATAAAAGCTGTCTAAACCCTGTACCCAGGGTTCCCAGTCCTCTACGCCATGTGGAGTATGGCTGTGAACCCCAGTGCACTGGAATATAAAAGACCTCATGCTTTTGCATCAAGACTGCTTCTCATGAGTGATTTGGGGAAGGGGTGCCTTTCCTGAGTCAGGGCATGACGGTCCACGCCCTCCGCGGGTCTTTAAAAAATCAGATTTTTTATTTATTTATTTATTTATTTATTTATTTATTTATTTTCATAAGGACAGAATCCTTTTAGGTAAATTTTTTTTTTCTCCCTAATTTGTGATAGTATGAGGAAGAAAAATTAAACCATTCAACATTTTTACAGGATTAAAAAAATATAAACAAATTAAGTTAGACTAAATTGGTCTATATAGTCTAATTTTGATAGTTATAACAAACATCATAATGCCCAAGTAAATTAAGATTTTTGTCATGTAGGGCTTGGAGTATGGCTCAGTAGGTAAAGTTCTTACTTACTCTAGTATGAAGACTGAGTTGACTTCCCAGGCCCAAATATAATATCTAGTGTGGTAGATTAAGTTTATAATCTTGGGGAAGTAGATGCAGAAACATCCTTGGTGCTCACTACCTTTATTGGAGAGTTTTAGTTTTGGTGAGAGGCACTGTATCAAAGGAGAATTCTCCAGAGTAATGACGCCTAAAATTGAACTCTGGCCTACATCCCCCACACAATCACTCACAGAATGTCAAATGTTGTCCTATTGTGTTTATATATATTATCTATAATAATTATTCTCCTAGGAGTAAAAATAGATTTTTGGTCACCAGGGGAAAGGGAAAAAGGGAAATGGGAGCTGCTAAGAAATGAATATTATTGATATTTCAAAATAGTCTGTTTGTGTGGGGGAATGGAACGCATGTCATCATGCTTGGGTGGCATTCACTTTTTATGTATTGAGACACAACGTCAGCCCCTATATGTTGCATTTTTAATCTGCTCAGCTTGTTGCACAGTATTGTTTCTGGTTTAGTTTTGATGACTCTTTTAAAATAATTGTTTTTAACTTTGTAGATGCAATCTGAATGCTATAGGATGAAGAAAATGAAGCTTGACAACTAATGAAGTATTGACAATTAATTGCTTTTTATGCCTGTTGATACTGTTTACACATTCGTCTTTTCTTCATTTGTCAATGAAACCCAAGGTATGTTATTAGGGACATCAGTTATATATCTATCTTTCTTTTCTGTACATAAAATATAATGAATTTGAATAGGGAATGAAATACTTACAGTAGATAAAATATTTAATTTAAGGTTCCTTCTTCCCAGTTGACTCTGGGTCCTGCTAAGATGACAATAAAAACTAACCAACACACTTAAGTTTTATGTATACATATGCTCCAGCACCAGAAATAATGTAGGAGGAAATAAGCATTGCTTGGTAAAGTGATCAGTTGTTGATAATAAAACATAACTTTAATTTCTCCCTCAGTCCTCAACATTGGATTATTCTTCTCATTTTCATATGTATATAAATTTACTATAAGAAAAATGATTTTGAAGAGGTTCTAACTGTTTTGGGAGATAACTTAACCTTATAACTCCTATATTTTTACTGCTTTTAAAGTGGAAGATAGTCTATAAGTTTCAGAGAAAGGTTAGAGAATCACTTGTACCATGCACCAAAGCACAGGCCTCATTTCCTATTAGGGCTCTTCTCTTCAAATGAGCAAATAGGTCCAGGATGGTTATGTGAGCACAGAGATAGGTTGAGTGGCTAAATCAGCTCTGATAACAAAAGGACACTGGCCATCACAGCCAGACCTCCTCCATGCCTGTGAGAAGAGGAATTAGCTCTCAAAATCATGTATGGACATTTAGTCTGCATGACTCATGACCATTATATGCACATTCCCTCACTCTGCTCATGTACAATGACTCTCCCAATTACTCTACTAAGGAAGATTCATAACAACATCTGAACATCATCTCATCTTCAAAGTGGCTTGAGGAAGGAGAGGGGTTTACAGAAATGATTTAAATGATTTAAGGGATGGAATTCCCTATTCTTGTTCTGTAGCAGGAGGCATGGGAAAGACATAAGGACTCGCAGGAGTTATTAATAATATAAGCCCCAAAAGAAAGTCATTTTGTGTCCTGTTATGGAACTGATTTTGGCACCATGCTGTGACAGCAGCCTATTGGTCACATCTTTTGTGACTTGTGCATTTTCATGCCATTTTAAGTCACCCACAGAGCAAGAAACTTTACATATGTAAGGACATTGCCAGATTTCCTCACTTCCCTTTTATCATTACGATAGGTGTCTTTCCTGGATCTCTAGACAGTTGCAGAAACGCCAAATGTAAAGAGATAAAGGTACTTTAGCAACATAAAAGAAGTAAAAGCAAAATTCCCCTCCATAGACACTAATTGTCCTAACAACACTTTGGCAATTCAATTGTATTCAATTGTACATTGCAAATTCCCATTTCCGCTCACACATCCTTACTGAAGGGAATGTAAACAGCCATGTTTATGTGCAAATTAATTAAGAAAACAATAGCATCAGAGGCTCCAGTGTATACAAGTAGTATGTCTTTCCCCTCCTTTCAGCAGACAGGTTAATAGTGTGGCCTTGCCTGGCTTCCCACATTGCTTAAACTAATTTCCAAGTAGCAATAGATTGCATCTGGGCAGTCCAGTTGTGGGTTCCATTTCTGGAATGCATTGTGTATAGCTCAGAGAAATACAGAAATGTCAAGATTGGGGGGGGTTAAATTCTACTTCTGAACAATTTAATTGAAGCTACTAAAATCTTAATTCATAAGATTTGGGCAATTCTGGAATGGTATTTGTGTAAAACTTTGCTTCCTTACTGTTTAAAGGGTAAATACAAAACTAGTCAAACAAATGTATCCTAAATGTGAAGGTTTTCAAAGGATATAAATATAATATGATTAAAATATAAAAATAAACCATATAAACATGAATTTTAAATTATGTGCAATTTCATTTATATTTTACTGTATGAACTATAATACATTTAAATATACATTTCAAAGTTAGGATGTAATCATGATGGTCAGGCTGTATTACAAGGAAAAAATTCTACTAGAATAATGGCAAGTTGCTGGAAACAGAAATGGGATTTGAAGCTCTTGAGAGAAAAAGCACAGAATCTGGAGTTGGGAACCCTACCTATTCCAGTCTAATTCCAGCCCTCCTTCCTTCGACCTTCAGTGAGGTGAAAATTATTTCTCCACAAAGATTTGTAGGTTGGGCTCCCAAAGAAAATTAAACCCTATCAATTGCATTTTTTTCTTTTTGGGACTTACTGTTCATTGCTTGTATGGTAGCTACTGTTGGCAATCGAGGTTTTAAAAGTGTCAGGATGCCAGCAGCAATGCATCAGCACCCAATGTCTAGTATGACAGATAGAAAAGGCAGCTGTGATAGTGAAGGTTATGGATCTTGTTCAGAGCCCTGCCATGTCTTTGGAATGATCTGAGTATTACTTTTGCTGGATAAATTGGTATAATGCTGGGAGATTTTCCAAAAGTCTCAATCAATAACTTCTAAACTTCCAGTGGTTAAATTCTCTGCTTACTAGCTGAGACCCATATTCAAGGGGTCTGAGTCAGTCCCATGCTGGATTCTCAGCTGTCAGTCTGAGGGGCCCATTAGCTCCTCCTTGTTCAGGTCAGCTGTCTCTATGTGTTTCTGCAACCTGGTCTTGTCCTCTCCCTCTGCATCTGGATTCTAGTTCAACTCATTGTTTAGTGATTGGTGTTTGCTTCTGTTTCCAACACTGAGCAGTCTAAGGTACCTCAGACAGTGGAACCAGCATGTATTCCTGGTGCACAAAAGGACCTTGTGGACACATCCCCATGGAGGGATACTCCCTTAACCTAGAGACAGGTCCCTACTTCAAATGACTTGACAGATTTACATGACCTGACCTAGTTGGCATGCCCTACATGTGGAATTGGGGAGGGAGTTGGGAGAAGAGGGTGGTCAGGATCCATGTGATGGGGAAAAAAGAGGTAACTGGGATCGACGTATAAAATAACAATAATAATAATAATAATAATAATAATTCTCTGTTTACCTGGTTTACTAGTGTCATTTGTTTTCTACATTGGAATTTGACTGTTAAAGAGAATAAATCTGATAAAACTTAGTTAAATTTCTCATTCTTAGAGAAACAGGATTTTCTAGGTACAATGTTCAAATCTAAAGAGTAAGGCTGGCCTATTTGTCAATTGAAAATCTGGAGTCAGGATGCCAAATTACAGTTGTTAGAGGAAAGGAAATTTTCCAGAACTACACTGGGAAAGGACAGAAAAAGCACAGAGAAATAGCACTATGGTTTAAGTGTGAAGACTCATAGCCTCCTGAGTTTAGGGAGTTGTTATCAAGTAGTTAGAACCATCTTGGAAGGTTGTAAAACCTATCTAGAAGAAATGAATTACTGGGGATAAACTCTGAGTCTTCTTAGTTGGGTCATTCCTATCTTTCTTATTGTGGATACAATGTGCCCAGCTGTCTTACACTCCTTCAGTCATGTGTTCACTAACAACTATGAACTATGTCCCCTTGAACTGTGAGCCAAGTCCTTCCTTCTTTAATTTGCTTTCGTCTGGTATTTATGTCAAAACTGTAGGAAAAGTAACAAATATATCTGGAATTCCATTTTATTTCCTGTCTTGATTTCTCTTATATTGCAGAGCTTGAATCACTGAAAGGATTCCTGATAAGTGAATACTACATTTGAGTGTGAAGGCATTCATTCACATATAGCAGTCCTGAGTCATTCCTCGTTTAAGGAACTGGGCTCCATTAATGTTTAGTAATAAAACTTTCAAGTGAACTTCAAGAAAGAAATGATAGCTAAGACATAAAATAAGTTACTGTGATGAAAGAACAAAGTGATATTGAAGCCAAATTTAACAGAACTATGACAAAGCATTCGAATTTGGTGAAATGGTTGCTAACAATGGTGATAACTTGCATTAGAAATACAGAATATGTATAGAATTGTGGGACTGCAAAACAAATTTGGACTTAGCAAAATACAAAGTTAGGGCTATGATTTCAAAGGCAGTCTTTGCTTTGAATTGTATAATCATGAATAATATGCATCAATTTCCTAGTGTCTCTTATTTATCTAGAATAGGTAATACTATCTCTCTTTCATGATACATGTAATTGAGATGAGAATAAAATGAGCTAAAGTAACAGGGGTGTGGAAACTTCAGCTGTTTTCTATGCTGCCAAAACTCATGTGACAAAATGAGAAATGTTGAATTATAATCTCCCCAGAACTTAAAAAAGTAAATTGGTCTCAGTCAAGTAGTTCAATTTAAAGTTAGACTCAACATATTATTTATTTTTTCCACCCTGCATATACTTGCTCAGGGTGACTTTTGTATGAACAATAACATCAAAAGGAATGATCAGCTGTGGGTATGCTATTTTGTTGAGAAAAGCAACTGAATAAAGTTAAAGCAACTCAGGGATTTCAATGAAAATAAAACAATTATGGAGGAATGATGTGTTTCAGTTGACTGCACACACCCATACAACATCAGTCAAAGTTTTCCTGAAGCAATTATGGGAAAGGGAACACAGCCAACTACAATTTCATTATCCTGTCTGTGTCCATAAATGAGCAGGTGCAACAATTGAAAATCTTGTCTTCATTTTTCAACCATTCTGATAATCAGCAACAACAAGCAATGAACATTTGCAGTCCTATTACATTAAGAACAACTGAGTTGCAATGGTGTTTATAGGTCAATCCTTTGTTTTCTTCCCTTTTTTTAAATTGTGAGTTGAAATTAAATTTGAAACAAACTTGTTTTACCTGTCAGTCCCATTTCCCACACCCTCCCGTCCTCCCCTGTTTTCCCCAACAACCCCCATCCCATCCCCTTTCTGCTACCCAGGGAGGATGAGGCCTCCCATGGGGAACCTTCAAAGTCTGTCATATCATTTGGAGCAGGGTCCAGGCCTCCTCCATGTGTCTAGGCTGAGGGAGTATCCCTTCAAGTGGAATAGGCTCCCAAAGTCAATTCATATACTAGGGATAAATACTGATCCATTTTCAGAGGCCTCATAGACTGCTCAATCCTCCCAACTAACACCACATTCCGGGAATCTAGGAAAATGGGAATCTGTCTACCTCAAGATCCAGTAATTCCACTTTTAGTTATAGACCTAAAAGATGCACATTCATACAACAAGGATATCTGTTCAACTATGTTCATAATAGCATTATTTGTAATAGCCAGAGCCTGGAATCAACCTAAATGCCCCTCAACTGAAAAATGGATGGAGAAAATGCAGTACATATTTACACAATGGAGTACTACTCAGAGGAAAAAAAAATGGAATCTTGAAATTCACAGGCTAATGGATGGAACTAGAAGAAACCATCCTGACTAACCCAGTCACAAAAAGACAAGCACAGTGTGTACTCACTTATATGGTTTTTTAGACATAGAGCAAAAGATTACCAGCCTACAATCCACACAGCCAGAAAAGCTAGGAAACAAGGAGGACTCTAAGAGAGACATATATGGTCCCCTGGAGAAGGGGAAAGGGATAGTCCTTTGTTTTCAAGATAAAAAAAAGACACTATGTATTCTATCAAGAAGAAAGAGGAACAAAAACATATGTTTAAGTCAACATCTGAGTTAATGCTACGTATGACACCAAAACAAAAGTATGTGAAAACAATGTTATTTTAGAATACTAGGTGTGGTAAGAATAATGGCCATAAGAAGACCAATAAAAGCCTGCCAATTCCATTAATAACTGTGAAATTCTGCAAACCAGTGCCTTCCTTTCCTAATATTTTGGATAACTTGTCAGAATTAAGACATACATAATTTAATTTGTTTGTTAAATGTTTTGAGAAATCAAACTGTTTTTCATTTTTTTCTCATAGGCACATACTCAGATCACTGGAGCACCCTATATTTGTTACTATTAAAAATATTAATTTGTAGCTCATAGATATGTTAATATGATTAATAATTATATTAATTACATTTCTAGGCATAAATGTTATTATAATACCTAATGTTATTTTTATTATGTCTCAGAACACATATAGGATTGGATTCAGTTTTGCAAGTATTAAAGTAAAAAAGTATTTCTAGACAGTCATTGAAGTGAGCAATGTAAGTCAAACACAGTTTGGTACATGTGAAACAGGAGGATTTCATTTGCATTTTACAAAAATTGGATTATTTAAAAAGTTTAACACTATGATTAGAAAGTATAGAATCTGACTCAGTAACTAAGGAATGTGCTTAAAATGTTTTTGCCTGAGCTTCTCCATCTGTAATTGGGAAAACAATGTAACAATCATCTCATGAAGAAAAATATAGAAGAAAATTTAGCTCAGCACAGCTAAATTGGCGATTAGCAATATATGAGGCAGTAAGACTGGGTAAAATGTTTTTTCTCTTTTGGTATAGTACTGGGAATCATACAAACTTCTCTGTGTCATTGCCAGTGAAATTTTCCATGTAATATGAAGTAGAAACGAAGAATGAATCATCATGTCAGAAATAACATGGCTGTTATAACTTGCTGTCTGATACGTATTTCTTTTCAGTCGTCTACTTTAGTGATTGTCAGAATATGAGATCTATTTTTGAGTCATAGAGTTCCAAGTAAACAAAAGAAGAGAAAATAAACAAACAAAAAAAAAAAAAAAAAAAAAAAAAAAAAAAAGAGTTCCCTTAGCTGAAGCTTGGTCCTCAGATAAAGAAACTGTCTATACCCAAACAGCCATAGAATGTGAACCACTGTCAACACAGCCAGAAGAATAACTGGAAAGCAATTTCAAGAAGTTTAATCTCAGACAGGCAGATTCAAACTAAGCCCCTGAAATGTGAGTTTTAATTATTGTTCTTCATATGCTCCAGATCTATATTGGAGAGATGAGGATGCATTGGGGAGAACATTAATGCTCCATGAACTTAAATACATGACAATTATAATATTCTTGGAATCACAGATACATGAAGTACTATATTTAATGGTACTATGAATTAATGGTAGATTCAGAATTACAAATATCACCTTCATGTATCATAAGAGCTGCACCAGGAACCAAAATGACTGAATTCTCAATCCATGAGAAGTTGGTCAAACTTGTTAAGCCTTGTTGTACTTGCCCATACCTCGGCAAGTACAAAGTGGAAGAGATTCATTCAACTTGAGATAATTAGGAGCAAGAAACAGAATACAGAAAATGATGCCAAAGTGCTAGATTAATGGCATTGAATGTTACATAAACTCAGATTAATGTATCAAAGTTTTTAAAAAGCAGAAATCTTAATAAAGAACACTTAATAATGATAAGCCATCTGTACTGAAAGAGAACAGAAATAAGACATTATGTAGTTAATAACAGTATTTCAAAGTATTAAGGACAAAATGCCTTGGGATAATTCTAACCAACAAGTGACTTCAAGTCTGAAAAAAGAAATTGAGAAGATATCAAAAGATGGAAAGATCTCTCATGCACATGGAGTGGTAGGTTTAACATATTGAAAATGGCCATTTTACCAAAAGCAATCCACAGACTCAACACAATCACCATCAAAGTTCCAACACAATCTTTTACAGATCTTGGCAAAACAATACTCAAATTCATATGGAAAAACAAAAACAAAAATCAGGGTAGCTAAAACAATCCTGTATAACAAAATAACTTCAGTAGGTATCACCATTCCTTATTTTAACTTGTACTGCTAAGCTATAGTAATAAAAACCACATGGTTTGGCATAAAAGCAAACAAGCTGATCAATGGAATTGAATCAAAGACTCAGATGTAAACCCATATACCTTGGACACCTGACTTTTGATAAAGAAGTAGAATTATACAATGGAAAAAGAAAGAATCTTCAACAAATTGTGCTAGTCTAACTGGATGCTAGCATGTATAAGAATGAAAACAGAGCCACATCTATCATCCTGCACAAAACTCAAATCCAAGTTTATCAAAGACCTCAACATAAAACCAAATATGGTGAACCTAATAGAAGAGAAATTGGGGAAACTGCCTCTAAAACCTTGACACAGGAGACAGTTTTCTGAACAGAACACCAATAGCACTGGCACTAAGATAAACAGTAAATAAATGGGTTCTCATGAAATAGAAAGGCTTCTATAAGGCAAAGGGGAATCCTGCAGAAGAAAGGGAGGAAGGATTATAATAGCCAGATTAGACAAAGATCCCACAAGAAAAGCCACAGAATCAACTACCATGGTCTTATAGGGAATCACAGATACTGAACTGGCAAACAGAGAGTCTTCATGGGACTGACCCAGTCCCTCTGCATTTTTGTTACAGTTGTGTACCTTTGTTTTCTATGGGACTTCTAACAGTGGGAACAGTGGCTGTCTTTGACTCTTTTGCCTGCTTTTGGTTTCCTTTGCCTCCCACTGTGTTGCTTCATCCAGCCTTATGTGATGGGAGGTGAACTAGTCTTATTACAACTTCATATGCAAAGTTTACTTGATATCTCTAGGAAGTCTGTCCATTTTTTAAGGTAAATGGAGAAGTGGATGGAGTGGGAACTGAGGGAGAAGGACTTGGAAGAAAGAAGGAAGGGTAACGTGTAGTTCAGGTGTAATATATGAGACACACACACACACACATGCACACACACACACACACACACACACACAGAGAGAGAGAGAGAGAGAATCTCAATGAGAGTGCAGGGAGGGGGATCACTAGAAAGATGGGTCACTGGTAAAGATCATATTTTGGTTTTCCAGAGAAAAGTGCTTCTTTTTCAGTACCCTCATTAGCTGGCTCACAACCACATGTAACATCGCTGTCAGTAAGATTCAGTGCTCTCTTCTGGTCCTTGTAGGCACCTGCATGCACACAATGCACATACACATATTTAGGTGCACATAAAACTAAGTAGATAAATATAAAAAGTATCAAAAAAGTACAAAACTATTTGAATCAAATCATATAAGTCTGATCTTATCTATAAAACACATACATGATGGTGAATGGATATTCAATGACCTGTGAGTCGTCTTTAGGAAATTAGAAAAGAAATATCAAATTTAGTCCAAAGAAAACAAAAGAAAGTAAATAGTAAATCAAGGGAAGAACTGAAATAAAGCATATATGCAGATAAAGTGATTGAATCAATTGACATTTTAATTAATGGTAGAATGCACCAAGGTGCCTTGGCTGTATGTCTACATGTAGAATAGTGAATCTGGATTTCGTTATGCCATGCAGAAAGAATGATTAAAGTATGTCAGTGACTTAAATGTGAGATAAGACTTTTGAATTCAGGAGAAAGCATAGGAATATTCCTTGTGATCCTCATTGGCAGAGATTCTTTAGACATAGCACAAGTTGCAGATGTAGTAAAACAGGAGGTTAATAACTCTGTAAAGCTCTTCTTTGGAGAACCTGATAAAGTGAACAGACAACTCACAGACCAAGTGGAATGGTTTGCAATTCTTAGATGCAATGGGGGATTTCTGTTTAGAATGTAAAAACTCTTACAACTCACTGGCAAAACAAACAAACAAACAAACAAACAAAAAAACAGTTGAAGAGATGATTCTGAGTGAAAGGTACATGTATGGCTTATAAACACATTGAAAATGCCTGGTATAGAGAAATGTATATTCAGATCATGATAAGATTTCACTAAGTGACCATTCATGCAGCTATAAACAAAAAACGAGGTAACACTGTTGGAGAACCCATCAATAAATCAAAATGTGCATGTTCTTGTTGGGAATTTAAAATAGTTTGTCCACTGTGAAAACATTTGGAAGTCACCTGGCTTAAGTTAGACTAACAATATGATTAGTCATATCACGTACTATGTAACAATATGGAGGCATATTCATATAAAAATTACATTTGAGTTTTCAAAGCTATGTTACTAACAATGCCCGGAAGTATAAAACAACTAATTTCATGGGATTAAAGGAAAACTGAAATGTATGAAGTCATTCACAATATTGACAATAAATGGGGTAAATTACTAACACATGCTACAATATGGATCTCCAAAATATGCTCAGGTACATTAGCCATTAAGACCCAGTGTGTTAGTGTTCTCTTTACATAAAAGTTCTGAAAAAAGAAAATTTAGAGCAATTAATTTATCTACACAAACAGAACTACTACTGTTTGGGAGAGCTGGGCAGAACCTGCTAATGGGTATGTTTCTTTGGGGAATGTTGGGTTTATTAAAATTACCATATGCTAAATGTTGTACAATTATATATACACACTAAAACATAGAACTATAGAACTGTACATTCTAATAGCTCAAATTAATGCATTTCAGATGTTATCTCAAGTGAGCTATTAAGAATAACAAATATACAATAAACACCTGATTATGTGTAAATTTTGTACTTTGGAAACACCTACCATATCTGAAAGGAAAAGGTGATACTATTATAAATTCTACAGGAATTAAGAGAACATGATGATCAAGTTTCTGTTAGTAAGTTTGTTATCTAATTATCACATGTCCACAATAGACATAGCTCTAAAAATATCCTGATGATACAGATAAACAAAGTTGTATTTTCACATTTCTGAAGTTTGCTGAACTCTTTATTTACTTTTACCATTTTATTTCTCCTGTACTTTCACAAAATTCCTTTGGTATCTCTGAAACTAAAGTGTGTAGATACACATCTTCAATCAACCACCTAGAAAATGGCCGGTTATATACAGCGGCAACTATTAAGGGAAAAACAACTGGCTTGAGGAACACACTAAGCTTGAATATACTTAGGGTAAAAGTCACTTTGTTCTTTTCCAAACACAAGTTAGAATGCAAGCATGATCTTGTGCCTATGGGAAATCTCAGAGCTAACTTGTAAAAGTGGAGAGCAGAATGGTGTCTGCTGGGGATCGGGAGTGGGGGTTACTGGAAATGATGATCACAGTATATACTGAATTAGGAGTCATACATAATTTGAGCATTTAATGGATTCATGGAGACCACAGTTGGTGATTTTAGTAAACATGAGGAGTTTGCTACAATGATTGATTCTCAGTGTTGCAACCTCACACACAAATTTAGAACTGTTTGATTATGAATGTGTTAATTAGCTTGACTGTGGTATCATTTTACAGTGAATACACATATCAAATCAATATCAGGTACCTAAATTAAATTATATATGATATACTGTATGTAAAGCTATATATACAGTGCAACAATAATCTAGAGATGACTAAACATGTCATATGAAACTATGCAGAGAATGTGTTTTGTGAAGTGTCATTTCCAAAGTTTAAGTATGCATCTATGAGAAAATTAATGTATAAGGGCTGTGGGAGGGAAGAATGTTGCCAGGCTATAGGATGATGTGAGAAGAGTGAAATACTGTTAAGGTAGAAATGGGTCATTGTAAATCTTTTCAAACCCAAAGAATGTTGATTTAGATGGACATGGTGTGTTGCCTCCTAAAAAAACTCATAAGACCACTATCAGGGATCTCAGAGCATGCTAAGGAAGATATATCATATTAATGACAATGTTTGGAGTGCTATAAAAATTATCAAAATTTGTTAAAGAGATGTGAATGAACATTTTTCTATTGGAAAAGTGGCACAGCAGGCCTCTCCTCTGCACAGGTACCACTGGAATGTCTATCTGTAAACAATGCCAGGTTCATAAAGCACAGTAAAGTAACATGGATGACAGATATGCTTATACAGAAAACAGTTACAGACATGGGCCCATGTACTGGTTACACAGGCATCTGTATGGCTGCTCTAATACAATGCTTATACATATCGAGAAAAATAGCAACATCTTCTGGGCTGTGCCCACTAAATAGTGCTGGAATTTCTAAATTCACAGGTGAAATTATCCACCAGTGAAAATAAGAAAAGGAATTTTTGTTTGTAGTCTTCTTGAAATATGTATAATAAAATTTGGTTGGCATGACAATGTGTCTATGTAAGTTGACAGGTTAGTAACTACAGTAGAAAACTATTTCTATTTTATCTTTAAAGAATTACTGGAATGTTAAATTAAAATTTATTCCTGTAGGCTGCATCAGACTCACAGAAACCAGAAGTCTAAACTCTAGTATTTTTGTTTGAGTTGCTGGGTTTCTTAATGAGGAATCACAAAGCTGAACTCATATATTATTTCACTTAATAATTACAGTTGCAATTACTATTGGGATACAAAAATAATTTAAAAAGTCATCAATCCAGAGGTGGGTTTTATCTTTTAAACCCAAGGAATTTGTTTCATATGTCAATCATATCATGCTAGAGGACATTTCATTAACAGTTGGAGCAAATTAATCCTACAAATGTGATCTATTCAATAATTTGCCACTTCAGAAATATAATGGATGATTACTTAGAAGTATTTAACCACCTATATCAGACTTATGTGCCAACTAGCTATATATCTACCTATCAAATTTTTTAACCTGAAAATATATTTTCTTTATTAAAAATAGACTCCTTTCTGATACAATGCATCCCTATGACAGTTTCTCCTCCCTTCAATTCTCCAAACTGCATCCCCTAAATCCTCCATCCCCAACATCCATGCTCCAAGTGTTTCCCTTCAGGAAAGAATAGGCCTCAGTGAGAGAAAAAACAAGCATGAACAGGAATTTAGGCATCTCAGAGTAGGTGCCTTGAACAGTTGTCATCAGAGAGGCTTCCTTTGCCAGCAGATTGGCATGGGTACAGAGACAAAAGACATTACAGAGATTGAGTCTAAAATGGAGATCTCCATTGACTCCCTTCCTTGGAGCTTGGAGGACCCTATAGAAGAGGTGGAGGAAAGACTGTAGGAGTCAGAGGTAAGAGGGGATGGAGGACATCAGAAAAACATGGTCCACTAAATCAACTAAACAGGGCATATATGGGCTCACAGACACTAAAGTAGCAAACACATGGCCTGAAAGCATCTGAATTTGGTCATGTGTGTCTATTATGGCTGCTAGCTTGGTGTTTTTGTGGGACTCCTAACAGTGGGATTGGGCTAGCTATCAAGTTTAAATTTATCTTTTATATAACTCTCCTAGTTTTTCAGAACTTAGTTTCCTACCTCTAAAATGGACTATGTGACCTCTATACTTGAGAGTTACATGTCTCTAAAATATAACTTAGGGAGCATTATTGAATTATATATTATAACTAGAATTCATTAAGAATTAGAATTAAACTTACTAGTAATAAGAGTAACATATTTGTTCCTTTCTGGTTGTATTCTTACTCTTTATTTTTGCACAGAAAGGTTTCTTAGAAAATGGCTCTAGCATCAGATGTATTTGCAGGTACTCACACATTCCTTCCCTCTACAAAATAGGGTTCAGGGAGCGTTCATAATAATACAACACAGACTAAATAAATTATTAAACTCTCGTGTCCATGTTACAGTATGCACTCAGCACACTCAAGCATTTTTTATTGTTTCTCCCACTCTGCTATGTTGACTAAGCAGATGTAAATAGATTTGAATTTTTTCCTTCCCAAATAATGTATTTTTAAATTGTTATTTATGCATTCATGTATACCTCTGTGTTTCTGTTTGTGATGTATGATTCATGTGTATATGTCCTGTGGAGGTCAGAGAACAAGGATAACATTAACTGTGTTGTTTAGGTGATAAACACCTGTCTTCTAGCTTAGACCATTTCACTAGCAAGGCATTTGACAAGTACCTGATAGGGCCACCTGCTTTCACCCTCAACATTGGGATTATAAGCACATGCTGTAACACCTCGCTTTTTTAAAAATGTGGTTTCTTGGGATTAAATTTAGGTCATCATGCTCAGAAGGCAATCCCTTTACCCATTGAGCTATTATAGACTGCCAAAAATTATTTCACACATTGTATTTTACAATATATTTTAACACATCGTCATTGTCACTGTTCAACCCAGTAGCTCTATTATTTGCTCCCTGAACCCATACAATGTTAGAAGCACTGGTTGAGGTTTCATTATAAGACTACACATAAAATGTTGACTGAATAAATTCAAACTCCGTTATCTGTTGAAAGTATTAGCATATTTCTACTATTTAGTTCCTTGAGTTATTTTTACATTACAACAGAAAATGAAAAGATGTCTTTCACTGTGAACAGAATTTAGCACCAAAGTTCATTTTGGTTATACAAATGGCTTGTGCCAAACCACAGAGTCCTGCCCATCACCAAATCCTTATGTTATCACTTGTCCTTAGTGTAAGGGAGCACTTGAACCCCACAGCTGACTTAATTGCTTTTCTGGGGGCTCTAAACATGCAAAAGCTCATCATTTCATCTTCATCTCATTCTCGAACCATCATTTGTGTGTTTTCTTTTTTCAGAGTTCTTGAAGTCAAGAATTATGACTTACAAGAGTAGTAGAATTGTTTTTGGCTATAAAAAATTTTTTTCTGGTAAGAAAGTAAATACAATGGGAGATTATTTCTTCTGGCAAATTTTAGTCATAATAACAAAAAGGACAAAATTAGCATTTTTTCTCACTTATAGACCTCAAATTTTTATAACATATAAGTAACTTACATATTCATATATACATATACATATACATGCATATATACATGTATACATATACATGTATATTTATATATATATATATATGTATGGAATTAAAGTGGAAGCAAAGCTGTGTTGGAGAATGAAAAGAACTTAGAGAAGAAAGTAATGAGAAAGGGGAGGGGAAGGGAACATGGGGGTACACTGCCACAGAACATTATGAAACCCAGTTTTATGAACAATGTCAATAAAAATAAATATTGAATATTTGTTGCATAATACATTGTCACTTAGCTGATCATGAATAAATAGTGGCTAAATGAATAAATTAAAGTACTGTGTGTGGGGTTGCTGGATGGGTATACTCATGTACATGTGGGTGGACATTCACATATGTATGAATTCACATGATGACATAAAGTTTATTTCTGTGGCTACTCTCTATGTTCCTTTTTTGAGACTTACTTTCTCACTGAACCCAAGGCTTACTGACTTAGCTAGGCTAAAATATTCTCTATGAAAGAGCTGGGATGGAGAAGATGGAGAATTTGGGGTCCCTCTAAGAATCTGAGATTTCCTAACCCTTCTCTCAGTTTCCATGTTTGGAGAATCAAAACTGAAATGGTGAATTCAGAGTTACCACGACATTTTGTCAGACAATTCTAAACTCTAGTATATCATATCTCACTAAACTTTATTATTGTGCATCAGTTTATATGAGAACAACATTTTATTTATTTCACTCAACTTTTGATGATGATGGCTATAAAACAGTAGCCCTATATTCTTCAGTCTTTTTTTCAAACTTGGTCCCACTTATTTCCACCTATGTATTTTTTTTATTGTGAGATAAAAACCAAGCTATCAAGTCAGTTATCCCTGCCTTGTCTTTGCTTGTAAAGCTAAGCACATTATCTCAGCTGAAGAGCAAAGGAGGAATCTGTCACTCATGCCATCTATCAGTAGAATGAGCAAATGACCTTCAGTTCCACACTTACAGGTGAACATCTTCCTTGCAGGTTCATTGCACTCTGCCTATTGGTCCTTAGATAATGAAATACTCCTAAACCAAGTCTTCCAAATGCTGTATATATAAAAGGATCAGCTACCAAGAATCAGACATTTGTTCTGAGTTGCTCACAATTTAATTTGTATCTAAATTGAGAGGATAGATGTGACACATTTTGATAAAGAATAGCTGTGAAAATGATCCTGTGACTTCATTCCTTAGAGAAAAAGATTTCTCAAGTGACAAACATTTTAGATCAGTTATTACTATTGTGAATAATCATGTTTTGACATTGTTCAGTAGCTATACAATTAAAGTTAATACACTACTTTAAGCTGCACAGCAAATGCAATTTTCCTCACTGTGTAATATTTGAAACATCAATCTCCCCTTTATGGTCTCCAATTCAACCTGTTCCCATAACAACCATTAGAATATATTTTCAAAGGGTTTTCTTCATTAACAAGAAGCAAACCTTTTGAAAAACATCATGTCTTTTATTTAATTTTCCTCACTCATTTGCTTTGAATAACTGCTCTGATAAATATGGTATCATTCACCATTGCCTTTAGCAGTATTCAATAAAGGGTTTGTGATGATGATGAAAAATAACTGATGCATGATTGAATAACAATTAAAAGGGAGAAGAAACAATGAGTTAAAAGGAAATCTGGAAAAGCTATGTGCTCCAACCTCATTTATTTTCAGAATGTCAAATGTCACAGTGTAAAAATGAAATAAGTGCGAGAGTGATGAAAATAGATCAACAGATCTAATGAGAAATTTCACATCCTCAGGCTCCCCTTTCTGTTTCCCTTTTATTTGCTTTTCAGGGGTCAGGGTCAGATTTTGGGAAAGCACTGTTTATTTTACTATCGGCAGATGTATGACTAAAAGACATGAATAATTGTGAAGACAGTGAGGAAGATGTCTTTGGAAAAACTACAGCTCTTAAATATGGCTCTTTTGAAGAACATTTTTTTTTGTTATGTTATGCATTAGGAAAACAATCCACAGTATTTCACTGTGTAGTTTAGCCATGGACTCCAAGTTTATTTCTTCCATATCTTAAGACACCATTTCCAATAAGGAGAATGAATTTAGTGGAGCTTTATAAACAGAAAATATTCGTGGCTCTGCTCACTGCTGAAGTTGTTTATTAATTCCACACATTTTATTAGAGTCTCATTTTCCTCCATATTGAGATTATACAGGTAAACATAAAAAATCTTCTTTCCCCTTTTTAAAATTTTATCCTGGTGGGGAAATGGAAAATAAAGAAATACACATTCATTCATATATGAATATCTTTTGATAAAGGATGAGTCTGTGAACGCAATAGAAAACAGTATTTATAAGGAGCATAAACAAGTGAGGCACAGTTGGGTACAAAGTTAGAAACCCATCTAGTGAAAGTTATCAAGGTACATACACTGAATTTTGGTGAAGGAGCTATCCATGGAAAGGCAAGTGGGAGAGGGAATGTTTGAAGTCTGTTGTAGATATGCTCCTTAATGTTGTGATCAAGAATCTGTTAAGAAGTAACTAAAGGGAGGAAGAGTTTATTCTGACTGATGATTCATGGGGACAAATACCATTGTGGTGGGAGAGGCGTGGCCATAGGCATGAATTATACTTGTGGCAGCAGAAGAATAAAGCTGCTTTCTGACATCTTGAAAGACCAAGAAACAGAGAAAAGGGAAGGCAGGAAGTCAACTGGCTTTCTTCTTCACTCCCTTTTATTCAGATTGAGTACCCAGTCATGGCATGATAGACCTTCCTTCCTCAGTTATGCCTTTCCAGAAAGCCCCTATTACATGTGCTCATAAGGATGTCTTCTTATATGAGATCCATAAATCCTGTCAGAATCTGATTTAGAACTGTTCCTAGGCTGATCAAGGTATACCTCCATAGGGTACCACTGCCAGCGTCCCCACAAACTGCCTAAGCCATCTACTGTCGTCCACATTCAGAAAGCCTAGTGAAGTTCTATGTTGGTTCCTCAGCTGTCAGTCTGGGTCAAAGAGCTCTATCATTTATAGAACTAATTTCATCTCCATACCACTGATATATATTGCTTTTCATCATTTGTTAAATCCTCTGCATGCACATTTTACTGTCATATTGTCATGTGTAATATTACACATACTGTCATGTGTAATATGTTATACATAATTTAGTGTAATCAATCAAAAGAATTAGATATCAATAATAGATTAAGTTGACTATACTCAACTGAACCAGTTCCAATTGCTGAATGTTAAGAATAAAAGGAACATATTTAGACACATTTATTAATTGTTACTGTCAGCCACTTTAATTCAGATTTGCAGATGGCTATTTCTAATAGAATACAATATCTACTCATCTCATTTTACAAAATTCAGTAAAATGAGTATGTTTTTTCTCATACTTCATAGTAAAATCTGTGCTTGACTATATTGGCCATCTTAAGATTTTCATTACATTTCATGTTTTCTGATATATTATCTATCAAGGGATGAGCTGTGTGCAACTAATTAGATTGTTGTGAATTCATAAACTAGAGTAACTGTAGAAATTCAGAAATGGAAATGAGACAATTGTTGGGATAGGTAGGTTTGTGGATAAAGAGAGAGGAATCATAGAAAGTGAATATTCTAGTTGAGAAAATGGGAGAGAGCTTTAATTTATAAAGGATAAGGGGGAAATGCCAAATAAGGAGGGGGAAGGTAAAATAATAGTAAGGATATGTAAAGTGTCATAAGGAATTATAACCTTAAGTTTGACCTCAGAATTCCCTATAATGCAATAAGTCTGTATAAATTTACATTTATAGTTGAAATGAAAATTTCTCACTTGATCTGGTAATGCTCCCTCCAAGAACCAACCAAACCCCTATGCCCCCCCCCCAAAATCCTATGAAACAAAACCCCTAACACCAGACATAGAAATCTTCTAATTTAATTTATTGGTCAGGATTATTTAAGAGAACCTCAAAACATAGAGGCTATTGCTTTGCCCTTGATTACTTCCCAAAGGTGGGAGATAAGTGCTAAAGATATGTGCACTTCAGAAACAGGGCATAGAAGTCCCTTAGTTGGAACAGATATGATGCCTCTTTGAGAACAAGATTTACATGGTCCCTGAAGGTGTCATGTAATCTTCTAATGGAGGCAGGAAACCAACAGCCTTCCCTAGATATAAACCACAATTACCAGCACATGAGGATAACCAAAAGGTACAATAGTGGTATGCATACCAATAGCTCTCTACAAGGACTTAAGACCCATTCAACAATAAAAATCTCATGCATGGAACTAACCAACTACCAGGGGTGGAAAGGTCATGCATATTGGGGAAAAACACCAGTTTGTTAATATACCAGTTTATTAAACTAGCACAATCTAAATGTTTGTCTGTATACTCCCAGATAAGAGTAGTAATCTTCAGTTCCCATATAAAAAGCATTTATTTGTGACAAATAGAACCTAAAACCAATCAAAATGCAGAGTTGTGGAACAATGGAAACATCTATGATACAACTTCTGTACTGAGTCTAAGGAGCATTACACAAGAGGGTGTGTTACACAGAGGTTTGCTGTAACACTGTGTCAGAAGCTATATCCATAAAGTCTCAAAAGCATGGCTGGCTAATCTTGAGGTGAACAAGGACAACAATGGACAGAATCCTACACAAAGAACTTCAGACAATTAAGGAATACTGGGAGTGGAAGAAATAGTCTTCCTCAAGAAAATCACACTGATTGGTTATCCAATTTCAAATGGTAACCTCTGAAAACATTCACATAAGTAACACTATATAGTCTAGCAGGTTGTACTGAGAAACATACAAAGTGTGTGTGTGTGTGTGTGTGTGTGTGTGTGTGTCAGGAGAATCAAGTGGAAAATAGAGGGAACGGAGTAGAGGGAAGGAGTATGATGAGAGAGCTAAAATCAAGGGATGTTTGAAGGGTAGTATGTATACCCAAAATAATAGAAGCTTCCTAAAATATATACATAAATGAAGGTCATATAAATGAAATTGCCAAAAATGGGGTACCAGAGTCACAACTGGGATATCTCTATCGAATCCTTCACTACAGAGGTAGGACTGCAAAGAGTGTAAAATCCAGGGGAGAAAGGAACCAGGAAAGCAAAGCCTTTTGAATCAACATGATCAAATTCATATGAATGCAGGGACACTGTAGCAGAAAGCACAGGGCCTACACTGACCTTCACCAGGTTCTCTGCACATATATCATGGCTTCTAGTTTAGGGTTTTATGGGACTCCTGGGTTCAAATGAGTGGGTCTCTGATTCCTGTGCCTTCTCTTGGGCTCTATTTCTTCTTTTGGTTTGTCTTGTCCAAATTTGATGTGATAGTTTTTGTTTTGTTTTTATTATATTTTATTTTGTTATACTTATTAGCTCTTAGAAGCTTGATCTTTTCTAATGACAGACAAAAAGGGTGTGGATATGGGTGGGAGGAGAGGTGGGAAAGAAGTTGGAGACGTAGAAAGAGGGAATGTATATATAAGAGAAAAAAATCCATTTTCAGTAAAAGAAAAATAATAGCTTATGAATGGTAAAGAAAATGACAACAGCAAACAATGGGACTGTTTCTTGATTAAAAAGTAAGATATGAGGATAGAGAAATGGCCCAATAGTTAAAAGCACCTTACACTCTTACAGTAGACACAAGTTCTGTTCCATTTGGTGCAGTTCACAATTTCCGGTAACTCCACCTGCAAGAAATCTTTTATTCTCCTTTGGTCTCCAGTCATCTACACTCAGGCATATTCTTACATATGCATTCATTAAAAGAAAATGAATGTTTTTAAAAATACAAAATCTATTTTCACTTTGAAAATATGTTAAATAAAAATTATTTAATTTTTATTTCTTTTTTGTTGTTGTTATTGTTTTGCTTTTTGTTTTATTGAGACAGGGTTTCTCTGTGTTGTTTTAGAGCCTATCCTGGAACTAGCTCTGTACCAGGCTTGCCTTGAACTCACACAGATCTGCCTGCTTCTGTCTCCTTGTTGCTGGGATTAAAGTCATGTGCCACCAATGTCCGGTTAATTTTTATTTTTAATTGATCATCATTATTTTTAGTATAAGACTGTAACTTCTAAATGTTTGTACTATTTTAAAAATAAAAATCTGTGGCAAAATTAAATTTGGATCATTTTTGACAGCTTATTTTATTAAAAATACGTATTATGCTGTATAAGAGCATATTAAGTGCTGCAATTGAAATTTTTATTTTAAAACTTGCATTGTTGGTATGTTAAACTTTATTTTAAGGAACTAGAAGAAACAAGAAACCTTGTTTTTTTTAAAATAAGTATCTGTTTTATTTTAATTGGTGTTTGCATGCATGTGTGTTACTATGTATGTGCAATGCCCACAGAGTCCAGAAGAGGGTATTTAATTTCTTGGAGATTAAATTATAGACAGTTTTCCTGATGTATTACTCTAGAAGAGAGTGTTTGAAAAGTAGACAAAACCAAAATTCATCAATATTCCTTTTTTCTGACTACTGAGAGTAATTACTTGATCTTTATGAGGCATTTTCTTTCTTTTGTATTTGCAAACATGGATACCAAGTTCTTGCCTGGAAAAATATGAAAATTACTTTGAAAATTATAAACTTAAACAATACATAAAGCTTAAATACATCAGTTGGAAGAATATTAGACTGGAGAAACAATACATAATATTGTTTTAGTTGAATTGCACTGAAAATTTGTGATTACATGTTTCTCCTACTTTTGAGACTAGATTTCACTATGTGTTCTAAACTTGCAATTCTCCTGTCTCAGCCTCCCAAGGCTGGCGTTACAGAGGTAAGACACTATTCCTGACTCTCCTTGAGAGCATCTTTCTAATCTTTTCTGGAACAATGTGATCCCATCATGAACCTCTTATGATGAATTTGTTGAAAATTTTCCAAGTCTTTGATGGTATTGCAGTAATAAGCACTAAGAGAAATCTCCTAATAATTTTATATTTCAATATTTTCTAAGTTCATGTCACACAGGATAGCACTCCCTTTGATGCTAGACACTAGTAGTCAGACCCAGGATCCAGTCAGCTAAACCATGACCATCCAACAGAGCACCACAGTGCTAAACTATGTAGGTCACCTAGTAAGTGTATTAAATGCATTTTGCTTTAACATTTTAAATTTATGATTAGTATATAAGAAAACAACACCACTGTAATCCAGGAGCCATCTGTCCATAGTAAACTAGAAAATGTGACCTGAGCTGATGAAAACATGTTTAGAAGCATCAAGTCACCTCTATCATGGACTGACACTTTCTTCTTTTTTTCTAACAATTTACTTTAACCTCAAAGAATAATCTTTGATTAGAAAAGAGTCATTTTCTATGGAGTCATTGCTGACCATCTGAAGCGACAGATTTTAATCTTCCTGCATTGAATTCCCTAGATTTCTTTTCAACTTCACTCCTCATAAAAGCATTCACCTTCTTATTCCTGATCCTTTTGATGTACACTCTCATTTTTAAATTTAGTATTATAATTCTGATTTGGTTCACTAAATTGCTAAAGGGTGTAGTTGGTATATGGCACCTTTGTTTTTAACAAGTGAAATTGTGTCACAATAAATTTGAAAGCATCTCCTTCCTATCTGCCATACAAGATGAATCTCTCCTCTGACTTACAGTGAATTTATGGGGGGATTTATCTGATAAACACAATCTCCAAAGTCCCTCAAGGTTCTTATTCATTTTGAAAATTATTAAGCTCAATTAATAGTCTCTGAATTTTGAAAGCAGGTAATGTTAATGTTTTATAGATCAAAAGAGAAAAACATGTCTTTTTCAATCATGGCAGTTGCTGAAAATACAAAGTTGAAAGTGGCTACAAAATTTTCAATATTCATATGTCCAATACATACGGAAATAAAAAAACCATCCTGCATATCTTTGTGCCACACCATATGACTTTCTCATTTGCAGTCTTCTTTTCAATGTTTGACAATTTCATATATTTATATAATGGATTTTAGGATATTTCAATCCCTTTCCCCCTCTCATCTCCCCTCCTTCTGAACAAGTCCTTCTTCCATTTTCATGTCTTGTTTGTCTTTGGGTGTGAATTTTGAGTTTAATTAGAATTTCTTGCTCCATCAGGACTGTGAATAAGCAACTTTATTTACTAAAGCAAGGGCAACTTACCATTGGCTACACCACTGGGGAAAGTGATACCTCTCCCCCAATAAGCACTAACTGATAATAGTCCCTCAAAGAAAGGGTATAGTTTTCTTTCAAAGGAAATATTAATAATTTAAATAACTACTATGCCCTTCCTGCAAGCCGAAAGAAACATGATAGAGTGGTTTTCTTCATCAAGAATGCAAGCTTTATTTAAAACTCAACTCCATTTATTACATAGAGCAACTTTGATAGGTTCATAAATTTCTATGTGTTTTAGTTTCTCTATCCATAAAATAACAATTTTTTGAGAATGTTGAAAGCAACAATATGTGTAAAATGCTTAGAAAAGCTCCTGCGGTATAACCACCAAACATTATTACAATCATCTTTATGTGAGGAATAATTTTCACCAAAATTCAAATACTCTATATGACAGCAGAGAACTAATACCAAAAATCTTAGTTATATAAAATAGAAAGATCAAAAATTTCACTTCCAAAAGAAGAAATTTATTTATGATACACACTGATGAAATACCTTGGGTTTCACAAGTTGCAAAGCTATGCCTGAAAACATTTCCTCAAATATATTTGTATGTGCCAATAATTTTTATTCAAGGCATCAGGATAGAAACAATCTGCATCATGTTCATACCTCCTCAAACATCCTCAACTACATATACTCTATCCGTTCTTTAACAAATGCTATGCTATATTTTCACCACTGTTACAGCATAGCATGGAAAGAATATGAAAGTTGGTGGTGGTGAGTCAAATTAGCTATAACCAACCGAGTCATGAGTAAAAAAAAAAAAAAATTATGTAGACAAGGCTTTGGAATTTCTGAGCTTATTAAAGCTCCTACCCTTATCTCTCCATGTGGATTATTAAACTCATATCTCTCAGCTCTAAATCCATTTTATAATTTACCTCATGATGCCAGGGGAGGAAGACTTCAAATAGCTGTCTTCCTTGTCATTAGCATTTCTGGACTGTTCTCTGTTGCTAGTGCTAATGGTATCCAGATGCCAAGGTGAGAAATAACTCATTCCTTCATGTCTATAGTATTTCTATTGGTGTCACTGATGATTTCTTAAATCAACAAGTAAAGTGGTTTTCATATTGCCTGAAGTGTCTTTATTGGACCATCATATTCTCTCCTTTCTTAATATATAAGGACAGAGAAGTGCATTTCCTTCTAATATCTTGGTACTAGGTCTTTATGACCTTTCTATGAACTTGAAGGAGCCCCAACTCCCACTCCACAGAGGTTTGGAAAGACAGATATGAGGGTGTCTTCCCCAGACTTGTTGGTTGCACTCTGGTTTCTATTTTTCTTCATCTTCCATGTGAGTTGATTCTACTTCTTGTAGTTGCCAAGTTTATATATGCCTGAAATTTTCAGTATTGTAATGTCAGATTCAATAACTTTTTGTATGTTTTTGGTATGATTATGCTTTGGTTATTTTTTTTTCTAACTAGACTGCAGCCTTCATACTACCTAAAATAACTGTGTTGATGACTAAATCCATGCTACATAGTATACACCAAAAGTTAATTTCTTATGACTAAGCCATAGATGATAGAGACACTAATCTCAAAGGTAAAGGACTAACTAATTGTATGGTATTTTGAAAAAAACCTATTTGAGCTGGTATCTTAGTCAGTGTTCTATTGCTGATATGAAATATCATGACAAAACATCAAGCTGGGAAGGAAAGGGTTAATTTGACTTACAGTTTCATATTACATCATCAAAAGAAGTCAGGACAAGAACTCAAACAGGGCAGGAACCTGGAGGCAGGAGCTGATGCAGAGGCCATGGAGGGTATGGCTTCCTGGCTTGCTACTCGTGGCTTGATCAGCCTGCTTTTGTTTGTTTGTATATTCTATGTGTCTTTTACATCATATATCTTGATCCCATTCATTTCTTCATCCCTTCTCATCTGCCCTCTGCCCCTGTACCCCAAAACAAAACAAGATTTAAGAGAAAAAGGAAGTAATTTAAAAAGGGAAAAAGTTAAAAATCTTGCCATGGAAGCGGTAGTGTAACACAAGAAAATTACACCATAGAACCCATCTTCCATAATCTTTACTTGCAAGTATTTTTTGAAAGAGTCTTTATTCTGGTTTGAGACCTCTGGTTTCTATTGCACTGTAGATGCTGTGTCCTCACTGGTACTCTTTCTGGGTGTCCTATTTTTCTCTGTGTTATAGCTATCCTGCAGCTTTGGGTCTGTGTCAGCCTGTTTTCTTATAGAATCCAGTACTACAAGCCCAGGGATGGCACCACCTACAATAGGCTGGGCCCTTCTAGATCATTCACTAATTAAGAAAATGTCCTACAGACTTGCCTGTAGCCAGATCTTATGGAGGCATTTTCTTTTTTCCATTTAAAATTTTGTTTTTTACTTCATGTTATATTCCATCCATAGTTCTCCGTCCCACTTCTCTTTCCCCACCCCCTCACCTCTTCCCATTCTCCCTCACCTCCTACCCATCCTCATCTCCCCACTAGCCCACCCCCAGTCAACTCCTCCTCGTGGGTAATGGTTCCCATGAGAAGTCAATGTAGTCTGGCTCATTAAGTTGAGGCAAGGTCTGGACCCTCTCCCATGCATTAAGACTGAGCATGGCATCCCACTATAGGGAATGGCCTCCAACCAGCTAGCTCAAGTACCAGGTGTGTATTGTGGTTCTACTGTCAGCCACCCCTCTGATAATCCAAGCATCACAATTGTCTCTAAATTGAGGCTTGCTCTTCTCTCAGATGATTTTAAGAATGTGTTAAGTTGACATAAAACTATCCAACACAGCTGACAATGTATGTATCTCTGATGCTAATATGTATTGACATGGACAGTAATACCTTATGATACATGGTAATTATTACTTACTATGTGTAACTTGTTACAAAAGTACTGTCAGATCAGAAATTAACTGGCTAGTATTATGTAGATGTGCATAAGAATGGAAACAATTCAGAAGATTCCAGAGTCTAATAAACAAAATAAGTGACTTCTTTCCAACCACATTCTATGGGCAATCATATTGCCTGAATTCACTGAGAAACTCAAACAAAAAATGCATAATAAAGATTTTAAATAAAGCAAGTCAAAGCAAATAGAAATGATTGGCAGTCAATCACCCAGTAAAACTTCTGAGCTTTATTTAAGGCATTTCTAGACAATGATTGTGTTAAGGATTAATCCTTCCATCTACTTTTCAACATAAGAGAAAAGTGGAAGAAGAGGAGGAAGAACATTTAAGAAGGACATTTTTCTTAGGCATTGAGGCTATTGGGAAGCATACAGATCAAAACTCTAATAAGATTTCATGGAATCATAGTCAGGAAAAAATGGCTTGATTCCAGAGATTTTAGCCTTAAAATACTTGAAATCAATCTTGGCTCTATGATCTCTTTGAGATGGGAAGTGCATTTTAGTCTTACATAATTTGGACATAAATTTGTACATAAATTGCAGTGAGTTGCCAAGTGCAAATAATTTGATGATGATCAACATTGTCCTCATTATTTGATGGTGATAATGAATAATTAAAGGTCTTAAACTTTATATGAATCCTGATTTTGGAAGAATTCTGAGCTATTCATCTAGAACATAGCCTTATTATTTTATGACAGAATGGAGTACAATGTGAATGTGTGAATATTACTTGAGTGGAGTGATGTGCTATGGTAGAGATGAACTGACTATTCTATCTCTTTTTCCTGATCACATATGGAGACATACTCACCACATTTTGTCACAATTTAATTGAGTCCTGGCATTAAGGCTTGGCCATTGAAAAAATGTTCATGTTTTCAAAGCTGATCCATAGTGGCTAACATGCACAGTAGATCAGTTTTCATATTTCCTTATGATGCTGCATCCAAAAACAGGTAGGATCAACAACACAATATATATTATACTTTGACAGAAAGAAATATTTTTTATATATTTTGAAGTGGATTTGTTCATAAAATGTTATTGTTTAGAGGCTATTGCCTGATATAATATATATTTAAATTCTTGATTATATTATTAATTGGACACATTTTTCTTTTTACTAAGACTGGTTTGAGTGGGATGAACGTGACATCTAAAAAGTGAAATGAGAGTTCAGTAGGAAAGCCTTGTCTAAGAGGGCTGGACTTCTGTAACCTTTTCATTGCTTACCAGCTACAGAAGTTCATTCATAAGCTTGAGCCACAGTGTTCATCTATGAAATGAAGCCAGTGTTAAACAATTGGAGACAACAAGAAAGCTATACTAAAGGTTTGCTCAAGATTTTCTATGGGTTTGATTTATGAGTCTGCAAAATAGAGGTTATACACTCAAAGCCACTTTAAGAACTGTACAGAAAGTACATCTTTTTTTAAAAAAATTAGGCTTTTATCCTTCAATACATGACAAAATCCAGCTTTGTATAGAATTCCTGTATATTTTGATTATATCAGCCTTCAGTGTGAATTTGGCCCAAACACTATATATATATATATATATATATATATATATATATATATATTCTTTCTAAAACAATAAAAATGAAGAAATAAAAGGGATTAAATAATGAGAGTGAGATGATGACCTGAGAGATGCTGGTGATAATTTCATTTATATCCCAGATTTCTACGTGTCTGTTGCAGACATCATCTCTCCATAGCCTCAGCCCTTCTGGTGACAAGACACAACAAAGAAATTGAAACATTAGTCTGGAAGCTTTTTGCTATTCTTGAGACGGTTACTTTGGACAGCATTCACTAATATTTATTCCGGATCTTCATTTCTACAGTAATGCTACTATCTGACAGTTTGCATTCTCTCCAAGTCAATATGCTGAAACACTAAGCCCAGGAGGTGGAGCCTTAGGCAGGTGATCAAAGATGGTGCTCCTGTCTATGGTATCAGTGTCCATAGGTAGGGCCTGAGAAAAATTGCTTCTATCTTCCATGAGGGGAGGCACATTTCATAATTTTTATAAGCAAACAAAAAAACAAACAAACAAACAAACAAAAAAGACCTCATCAGATCCAAATCCAGCAGTACTTTTGTCTTTGAAGCTTTCAGAACTGGGAGTTGCTATTGCTCATATATCATGAAATCATGAATTCATGACATTTGTTACAACACTTCGAGCAGACTATGCTGGTAAAGTAATTTGAAAATTCAAATCCAAAATAAAAAGGAAAATATCTAAATTTTTCCATCAAATTCAATTCTATGTTCATCATAGTAGACTCTTTACAAAAGGTAAACCAATCAGTATGGAGCTAATGATTTAAATGAGATCAAATGGAATTTTCCATATTTAAATTAAAATGAAGATGTCATAGACAAAGTCTTAAAAAGAGGATATTTAAAACTCCTTTTGTTAATGAATTATCTTTTTCTAGTCACTATAAAATGCTGGTTAGCTAAAAGCTAATATTATATTACAGACAGAAACAAAGCTTAAAGGGAGAAATTACTAATTCAGTCCTCAAGTTATATTTACAGAAAATTATTATCTTAATCAGATACTTAAAAATATGCAAACAGAGTCTGATTCAATTCTTTTCTTATATTTGCTTAACTAATATTTACTGTACATGTTTTTCCTCCATTGATTTCCATTACACAGTGCTGAACCCAACAACCATTTCTTGAACTCACCACAATAACTACAGTGATTCCATAAGAACACAAAGTAAAATAAATAGCTGCTCAACTTGATTTAATTTAGCATATGAGATTCTTTCATTTATAGCAGTACTAGGATAGACACTTTTATGAACTAAAGTGAATCTATTAGCATACTGTAAAGGTATATGCTGTCGCAAACAAGAATGCTCAATTAGCATATCCATATCTCACTCATCATAGTCTTTAGCATCCTGTTTGTCTATGTACGAGCTACTTGGAGGTAAAGTAATTTTCCACTCACCAGCGCGGAGGTGTGAGAGGTATCTGCCACATCCCCAGCGGTCTCTGGTGTCCTTGTGGTGTTTGGGATTCTGTGAGGGTTCCGGGCTATTGCTTCACACCAGCCCAGCATTTTCTCCTTCCGCTTTTCCCCTTTCAATTCCTGAAATTCTGAAAATAATTTACATTCCCTGAAACACATCACTTCTCATAGTTATGCTCTGGAAAATACATATAATTGAAACGTTTTAATCCCCACATCTAATAAAATACTGATGGAGATGTTTTATTTTAACTAGAAATCATGAAGGGAAAAATAATAAATTGCCAATTATTAGCAATATTATGCCAGAGCATCATTTCAAGGTGCACGCCATGTACATCCTCTTCTAAACAAAAGGAGTTTCCCACACTAGGTTCTAAGAGTTAGTTTCTGTAGTCGGTTGAAAACCGACTAAACAGAGGATCAGATCCTGAAAAAAAACTACATACAATCATGTGAGACTTGCCAGCAGGGATAAATTTTGAGAAGCGCTCCAGGAAACGACTTCATTGCTTTAAGACTACCATAGAATGCAATCGATAGTCATTAGGCATGGCCCTTGACCAATTGAAGAAACCATGAACAAGAGATATCTGAGTATACTCCATTACAATGTGGCATGGTATTTTCTTAGGAAAGTTCAACACACATTAACTTTCTTTCTATATGTACTGTTTGATAGCAATATATATATATGTATATATATATATTGTTACTAAAATAAGGATATATACAGACTTGCAAATATTTAATAGCCATTAACAATTACTTATTATGCATTACAAACTGTGCACAATTATATGTGTTTTGCGCTTTAAATGGATGGTGGCAAAGTAGGTATATTGAAAGTATCATTACCATATATATATATGAGGAATGTATTACATATGATGTTAAGATGTCTATGTTGTCAGCAACAGGGAGCATTTTGTCTCCTTTGTCATCTTATAGAACCACCTTTATATATACAGTCCATCCTTAACCAAAACACCATTATGATCTATATGGCCATGGCAAATAAAATTTGAACAAGATTCAACTAAATATATTTCAGAAGTAAAAATATGCAGAACAAAGACCAGTGATAGACTAGTGCCATCTTTCTTTTAAAAGTTTGATAACAGAAGAAAAAATTTCGTAAAAACTATTTCCACCACAGCCCAATGTATTAAAAACAATAATTCTAAAATAAAGCCCTTTTTCACAGTAAATAGGAATGACCCCAAACTCCTCCAAGCTTCCTAGAGGTTTCCATTTTGTGGAATTTTGTGTCTTTGAAAGTCAAATCAGCAAGGACTTTGAAGATAATGGAGAAACACTATTTCCCTTGTAAAGTTTTACAGCCTACTTTTCCACTCCACCACCCTCAGTAATTAGAAATAGTTTATTGCAGGTCTTTAGTTAAATGCATTACACTGTCAATTAAATATCAAAAATAATGTAGAGTAATTATTTTTCACAGCATCCAAGGCAATTAGCAATCTGGTGGTTTATAACATTTCAGAATTCAGAACAGCACATTTCAGAGCTCTAAGAAAGTAACACAAGGAAAGGTTACTCGTGGATGGGTTACTGCTCTTGTGAAAAAATGCTCAAGTTAAATAGATGTAAACAACGCAAACAAAAGAGTGACAGAAAAATTGAGCTGCAGGTAGGCAACGAAATAGATTTCATTATTTCATTTTAAAAGTAATTTATTTATTTGTATTTTATGTACATTAATGTTTTGCTTGCATGTATAGTCAGTGTGAGGATGCTGGATCCCCTGGAACAGGAGTTAAAGACAGCTGTGAGCTGCCATGTGGGTGCTGGGAATTGGACCTGGGTCCTCTGAACGAGCAGCCAGTGCTCTTAACCACTGAGTCATCTTAACAGCCCTGAAGTAGACTTCTTAACAGAGACTTTGGTCTAATATGAGTGAGTCATTTGTGGTACAAGAAGGGAAAGCTGAAGGAAACTGGGTAAAGATGGTTTGACTGAATAACAAATTATTGGTTCTTCCTCTTTTCAACAAACTACCTGAGATTTTTAAAGAAACCATGATCAATTTAATAAGAAACACGTACTAATTTGCACTGTTAAGAAAATAAACATTTTCACATTTTTAGTACACTCTGAGCCAATTACTCATCAGTTTTTAACAGCATTCCTTGAAGTATTTAGTATAAGTGAAATGAGTATCTTTATTTAAAAAAATGGAGTGAAATGATAGCTATGACAGAACAATTTAATTTAACAATAAACAAATGTTGCACTTTTATTTGCTAACTGCTTTTTAAAAATATCAATTTCCAACTTCTAAGTTGTATTTTTTAAATCAGAAATAAGCCATAATTATGTCCCCCAAAAAAGCTATGATAGAATTTGCTTCTATCTGGAGTGTGCTTGTAAATATATCTAATTTTTTTTTTATTTTTGTACTCTGATTCTGAGATGGAATAACTTAACTTGTTGTGTTTTTTTATCCTCGTTGTGGTAATATTCCCCTTATTTAGTCCACAGTTATTGTCAGATATTTACTGTAAGTACTGATGACAAAGTAGTTTACAAGCAGACTATATTTTCTTGAGTTGGTTTTTGACCAAAATCTATTCTAGAAAATTTTAAAGTCAGATCGTGTCAGCCTCTAGTTTAGAAGATTTGTAAATTTCTTTTCTTAAAGTAACCACTAATTCATGCTGGATTTATAGGTCTTACCTGAAATTGGATTGTAAAAATTATATTTTCTAACGTTCTATCAAAGGCATGCCAAAAGTTATTTACATTTTGGCTATACCTGTCATAACACATAATACAGTAAAAGATCAACTATATTCTCAGTTTCTGTTATAGGTAGTAGTGACTAATAATTCAAAAGGCAAAAGTACATATTTCATATACAGGTCAACTAATACATGTAAGTTAAATGCAATAACTTAATTTTATGGGTCCTGCACTTATTTGAGCAAACTGAAAAGGCAATGTGATACACAATAGCAGACTAGAAAGCTTAAAATTTAACTTTGACTGTGTCACAGGGATACTTAAAATGAATGATAAATCTGTGAAATGACAGAGGACAGGCATGCTGCAACTTTGGGGGGGTTATTATATTAAGGAAGAAGGCTCACAGTGGAAGAGAAGCCTAAGATGCCTCACTTGTATATCAGTATCTCAGGTGCTACCTCATGCTTTGTTCTGTAGAATATTCAGTTTGAGACTCTGCTATCCTTAAAATCAAAGCATGATCTTATGGGGAATTTAATTTATGTATGACTCCAAGAGAAACACATTAGAGCAAGCAACTATTGAATGGAAGGAAAGAGAATAAGTAGTCCTTGTGCATGAGGAATTGTTACAATTGCAGCCAATAAAATGATCTTTACTTATTTTAAATTGTCCAGATTCTGCATTACAGTTGCAGTTCTAGAAATCTTAGGGGTGAACTGAGGCATTCACAAGGCATAAGAAGTTGATTGGTGAGTGTCTGCAGGCTCTCCAATTCTGGAGCACACATCATATCCTTAAGTAAAAGAATGTACTGCCAGTCAGAAGTGGAGGCAAAGTATCAACATCTATAATTAACCCAAAGCACTTTAAACTGTAAGCATCATTACTGATATATCAGAATGGGAAAGTGATCATTAAGTATTCGTGTTAATTACAATTTACCCATTGAACCAAGTTAATATGAGATGCAGCAATGAACAACTTATATAATGATCACAGGAAATTGGGATTTAACTAAGCTTAATTTTTAATATGCCACTTTAAGCAGATATTTAATTTAATAAATAGGAGAATAGTGTATTCTCAGTGGAATAAATTAACAACAAATTAAAATTAAGAAAAAAAGAGAGGCAATTGGGTGTATCTTATGGAGAATAATTTACCTTTAATTTACAAAACTTTTACTGTGTACTTTCTCTAAGACAGAGACTGTTCTATAAATCATGAAACAGAAACAGAAGATGCCAAGGGCTTGGAATAAGGATGGGAATAAGCAAGTATAGCTACCCTCACAAGATAGAATGGTAAAACATGCTCCAGGAGAACCCTGAGTACCATGTAAACTTTGAAAAAAGAACATTTAAGGTAGTGTTCTGAGCAGGGGAAGGTAGGTCTCTGGAGTCCCTTTAAGGAAACAAAATAACCAGTTATTACATTTAAACATCATAACTCTAATGTCTTCTGCCTCAGGCATGACACTACTCAACTCTGGGGTTATTTGTTTACTCTGCAATATATTCAAATGGCACTGTGTGACAGAGATATTCTTTGTGTCAAACACCATGCCCCTCGTGTACCTGTGCAAATCATCCTGGCAGCCATGCCTCCTCTCACTTTATTCCAGTCTAATGGAGTTTAAAAATAAAAGCAGAACTCTTGTTTCTCTTGGAAAACCATAGTTGCCTACAGTTATTTATATCTCATTTTATCAAGTATTTTTCTCCTTAATTTTGCTCATTTTGCATTATTTTCACTACAGTTCTGGCTTATCTAAAGGTTTCCTGTTGCACTAGATATCTGTAGTGGAGAGTACCCCTCATCCTTGACCTTGAGAATTGGATAAGGTCTTTATCTAAGAATTAAAGAGAATATTTTTCTATTTAACTTTTATGAGATTTGAGTATTTATTGTTCAGCTAAAGTGCTCTCAGGAACTATATTTTTGGTTGGTGACATGGCTCAGTTGCTAAACGCACAAGCCTGATGCTTAACTTCAACCACTAGAATCCACAGTGAAAGTCTGACTCGCAGAAGTTTCCTTTTTGTCTTCCACACACATCAGTGTCCTATCTCTCTCGCATATATGCAAAATAATAAATAAAATAAGAATAAAAAATCAATCAAGAATTACTTCTTGACTATTGGATGTGACCTCCTGTGTTTTATGTATCTATGCACTTACATATGTATGCAACAATAACAAAAATGAAGACATCATGCTTTGAAAGGATGTGAGGGGAAAATAAGTGGAAGGGGTCAGAAGGAGGAAAGGAAATGGGGAAATGATGTAATTACATTTTAATTTGAAAATTTGAAAAATACATGTAATATAAAAGGAAAAGTGAGGCTATTGATTTGGTCTGTGTTCATGAACTTGCAATGAAGTTGTGTTTCTGTTAAGATACAAGTATGACTTAGGCTTTATTTCTGTTTAATAAGGCTTCCTACCATTGATTAAATGAAGGAATGTATCTTTTTGAAGAGATTCATATTCTGTAAATAAATATTGGTTCTAACAATAAAGTTTGTTTCTAACTATAAAAAAAAGGAACAAGTAGAGAATAAAATATACAGAGCAACAAAGAACCGAGGAGAATGTAAACATATTTAGTATGTAGATGACTAGAAGGAGGAAAAGGATGATTGAAGTGAAGGAAAACAAAGTACATGGTTACAGTACACAAGTTAGTTGCCTTCCTATTTACCTGGATATGCCACCAGTGAACCTCTGAAATTTTAAAAAAATTATTAGCAGCTAATACATAGGATCAATTCAACAACAACAAAAAAAAATTAAAAGCACATGGAAACTGTAAAACTTTTAAAGCCAAACAAAAATCAAAACAAAACCCTCTAAACAATAACAACAACAATGCACTTTTGGTGATGGAAAGACTTAGTGTTGTTAATAGTCAGATGTTTTTCAATTGGAACTACATATTCAATAAAAATGTCGCTAAGGAATTAATTATGTAGCTACTGACAAGTTTATTCATAAAATTTATGCAGAAAGACAAATTTCCAAGATGAGCCAATCAGATATTAAAGAATAACAAATTCACAAGGTGCAGTTTCCAGTTTTAAAACACTATAAATTTATATATAGTACACCAGCCAGTGTATTAGAAAAATAAACATATTAGAAATTGGAAGATAATACTGGGCACATAAAAAGTTAACGCATCTTTGACCAACAAGCAGAGGAAATTCAATAGAGACATAACAATTTTTTCCCAAATAGTTTCTGAGACAAGAGAATATCATACATTAAAAACCAAACCAAAATAAGACTCTAGAGATAAAGCTTAAGGCATTCATTTTTTTCAACAAAAAGTAATTTAAATCAAAGTGGATAATAGAAGTAAATGTCTAAGTAAAACTATTAAACTTCCTTAAGAAAATGGGGAAATGAAGACATTGTGTGGCTTTGAGATATTGCTGGTAACACTGAAGTCATGCTATCTAAGAGAAATCTTGTTGATAAGTTTGAATTCATTAAAATTATAAACTTCTTCTCTATGAAAAGCTCATTAAATAAAGAATAGATAATCTGAAGACAGGGAGAAAACATTTTGTAAAATGTATATGAAGTCTAGACTACTATACAGTGGTGTGTTACTAAACTCTAATAATGAGGGAAATTTAAAGAAAAGTGATATAAACAGACATGTCAATGAAGAATTAATTCACACAGTGTCAGGTAAGATGATACTCAATGCTGTGTACCATTTTATGTACCTGTAAACTAAGTAAAAATGAGATACCAGCAAGATGGTCAGCCCCCAGAGCTGATGACAACCAGTGCTACAATGCGATAAACAAAAGACTCCTATCATTCCTAAAATCTTTTGCTGTCATTTGTTTACTTAGTATGTGTGCCAGGAAGGGGTGCAGCTTCTGTGAGGCGATCAAAGGCAACTTTCTGGAGATTACACTCTGCTTCTGCCACGCAGGGGCTGGTATAGAACTCAGGTCATCAGGCTTGATGGCAAGTGCCTGAACCTGGTGAGCCATCTCCTAGGCCCTAGCAGCAGGCTTTCTTATCTTTTGTCCACAGGAATATTATTTCACAGTTTTCTTGACAGATATTCAAGATAGGCATAATCACACTGTACAACCCAGCCACTGTATTCATAACTGTTTGTAGAAGTGAGGTTTAAATTTATGCTATACAAAAATCTAGACACAAATGTTATCATAGATGATCACACAAATGTAGTCACCAAAATTAAAAGCGGCCAAGATGTCCATTTATAGGTGAATGAGTGAACAATTTTCAGTAGATCCATATAACATAATGTTTCTAAATAAATAGAGATGAGTTGGTCATGAAAAGGCATATATGTACATTAAATGCATATTCATATGTAAAGATGCCAGATACTCTGTTTGTATTCAATATAATGTTCTGGGAAAGGTCAGTGTTATAGCTACATTGATACAGTCAGTGACCCTGCAGGAAAACTTTTGTGTATGCTTGTTGTGTGTTATTTTCTACATGATGAAAATCTCTAGATTCTCATAGCTCAATGTTATAACTTTTATGCAAGCAAATTAACATCCTTATGAGGTTGGTGATCCTGGGATAAAAAGCAGGCTGAAAAATATAAGTTGATTATATTATATATAAATGTACAGGGAGAAAAGGCTCATTAAAGAAGGTGAGAGAAAATTTTCTAACTTGAGCAGATTTAGAAATGAGCTGAGCCCATAAGGATAGAGGCAAAAGATATTACATATGAATAGTTACCTAGTTTACACAGTGGTTCACTGTGAAGGTGTGGATTAGTGCCATTGATACAGTTTTAAAGGCATAGTAGAACTGAATATTTAAGTAAACAATTGATAATAAGAATTATGACTTCCAGTGTTAGAGAGGGTGTTTATAGATCCTTATTACAAGCAGAGAAGGAGTGCACCATGTACTAATAGATTTGAGTTAGAAGCTATAGTGCAAGATTGCTTTTAGTGTATGAAAAATACATACAAATATATATGGATATACAACTATATATAATTTAAATGAATATACATGTAAGTATAAGTTAGTATACATATATCTTTTCTCTGATCCCTGTGCTTGTTGACAAATCAGAGATACAAAGACATACTATTTTAGTAGTGAATGTGCTCATTGCCCAGAGTCAGTTTCCTGTATTGTTTTTTGACAAAGGGAAACAAGGCTCCTTAGATAAATATATGGTTGGTTTCTACAGGTAAGCAGACAAGAACAACATATGATGATCTTGGACAAGCTTGCTGTGCTTAAAGGTGAGGATATATTGCAAATCCAAACAAAGACACAAATAAAACAATATTTTGAATCTAAGAGAATAGAGAAAAATAACTGCTGATGATGGCCAAAGCTGGGAGAATTTGAACAGACTATGGATTTTATTTGGATCATAAATCATAAGTCATAATCTGAGGTGGATATCTAGAAGCCCATAATGATAGGATGAGACAATTAAGAGGAAAGAATGAGCAAATACTTTATGCAGAATTATGAACATTTTTTTTGGAAAATCTTTCTTCAAAGGCAGACAAGAACATGACTTCTCACTGTATGCTAAGATATAGGATGATGGGCAAGAGAGCAAGCCAAGTGGATAGAACATGCTCCTCACGGGAGCAAAAGACAGTAAAATGCACTAAAATGTGCCAACAATGTCACTCCTCCTCCAACCATATGACTTCAATCTAATTATTAGAAAAATAAGCTAGAGAAATCTCTGTGTAGCAGAACTCTATGCAGGGCTTGGCCAGCAATTCTAAAATGGTTAAGGTCATTGACAATAGGTCTAACATATCTATGAAAGTAAGTGAAGTTTAAGGACACATAAGCAAACACAAATGTGTCCTGACAGGCTATTATAAGAAGATATTAGGTAAAAACAAAGCTGCTTGCATCAAGTATGGATTTACTCAATAATAACATGTCAGCATTGACCCAGTCAGTGTAAGAAATGTATAATGCTAACATATAAAAACAGGGCAGAAAGAGTAAAAGATGGTGAGAATGTTTTATATTAGTTTTGCTATTATTTTATATCATTCTAAACTGCTCTAAAATAAATAGAGACTCTTAATAAAAAAAATGCAGAGCCCAATTACTCATTTTCTTAAGCAAATACTTAAGTATAAGAAGAGCCATAAGATCAGTGGGCATTTTCATCAAAAGGCAAATAATAATTTAATTGTTTTAATAAATTGTTCAATATTATGATTGAGACATTTACTGGAGAGAAAAGTTACAGATGAAGTAAGAATTTTTCAATGAAGATATTTTTGATATTCTTAAGCAAAATAAATATTCTAAGAAGGCTGGCAGAAGAGTTTGTATATATCAAGATTCAATATGTGTCAAACTGATATTTTATTCAAACTTTGCAAGACGTTCTCTCCTCTCCACTGAAAAGCAGCCAGTTTTTACTCTTGCCTTCCTCAGAAATAAAAGAATTTGGTGAGGCAGAGAAAATAGAATTGAATGCAATTCCTTTTTTTCTTTGATAACATTTGAATACAATAACTTTAAACAATACCTTTGCTACATGCATGAGATACATGTCCTTCCTTGATACTCTGTTTAACAAGGGCATGAGGCTGTAAATGTGTAAAGAGGAAAAAAATAAAAGAGACAGATTTTTTTTTTGTCTTTCCTACAAATGTACTTAAAGATACTGGAAAAAAGTATGGATATCCACTTTTTCCCATGGTGAACATCTAAAATTGTTTAGCAAGGCCTCAATGTCAAGCGTATTTTCATGTAGACTTATTGAGGTGTATAGTGTTGCATAGAAGTTCTGGTGATAGTAAATTAGAACTCAGGGATTAACATTTTGCATTTTAAAAGGCACTGGAGTGTGAGAAGGCTTTTTATTTATTTATAATACATAGTTTAATAATCACAAGGAACTTAGAAATTATGATTTCCACAATGTTTTATTTCCGTTTTCTAGCTGTTTTAGAACATTGTAAACTAAAGTACTTTGAGGATGGAAAGGGCTCATGTGGCTTCCACTTCTGGGTCACAGTCCAGCACTGAGGCAGGGACTCAAGAAGAATAGAAGCAAAAATGCGGAGGAAAGCTGCCAGCTGCCTCACTTCCAGGTTCATACTTAGCTGGCTTTGCTGTACAGATTAAGAGCAGACACTACCTGTCCATGCTATGGAGCTGCCCAGAGTAGTCTCTGTACTTTTACATTAATTAACGATCACACCCCCTACAGGCATTTCCAGAAGTCACACTATCTGTACAGTCCCTTAGTTGAGTCTGCCTTCTCTCATGACTCTTAAACTCTGTTCAGTTAGAGCTAAACAGGAAACAGATCATGGTAGTTCCTTTTTGGCTTTTGTTATATTTAGTTGATTTTAATGTGATTGTGTCCCCCATTGATCATGAAGTATTCATGAAAGGTGATAAATGTAGCAGAACAATTACCATCGAGTATTTTGCATACATTTCATGAACCTACTTAAGACCTAACTTTTATAAGACTTAACTGTGTATAAGTATGAAGTCTGTGTAGGCAACACTTTGAATGTCAGCAAAGGCAAACGCACAGCTGCTTAAATATTTGGGTTTCTTTTAAGGCCTTTTATCAATCACAGTAGTGATGTTCTTTTTTGGTAAGTTTTTTAAAAAATTTAAAACTGGGAAGAATATGGGGCTTCTGCTAATGGACCAGTATCTCTAATATACAAATGGACTTTGAGAGCCTATTCCACATAGGGGGATCCTCCTTCAGCCTAGACAGGAGGAGGATGAGGGCCTGGGCCCTGCTCCAAAATGATATGACATATTTTGAAGACTGCCCACGTAAGGCCTCACCCTCCCTGGGGAGAAGAAATGGAACGGGATGACCAGAGGGTGCGGGAACTTGGACTGATATGTAAAACAATCTTGTTTCAAATTTAAATAACTATAAAAAATAAAATAAAACATATATTAATTTCTCTGCTCTGTTCAAAGTAAGATAATATGTACCTTAATTTAGTCCCCTTTTTAGTATTATTTGTTGAAATTACTACTAAATTTCTCTTCTGAAAAATTTAAATGGTTCTTTAAGTTATCATGCAAAGTAAAGGCAGTCACTGCAGTGTTTCCATATTTTGTACCATTTCACTGGGATCTAATTTGATCCCCCTCCCATTTCCCTTACCTGTGCCTTCTGCTCCAACTTTTCCTTGTCTCCTTTCTTCCCCAAATAATCCCTCTTGCTACATTCATGTTCATGTCACATCTATTCCATTGCCCTCCTCTCATAATAACTTTCAGTAAAATGCTTTTACAGCCTCCTGGTCTTTTCTAAATCTCTCATCCCCCTCCAACACACACTCACACACACACACACACACACACACACATGCATACAAATGCACACAATTTAACCTATGTATGTCTAATGCACAACATTTACTTAAAATGGTCTCCAGCTAAATTTATTTTTGTGCTAACATCGTTTTGAAATCTCCTTTTAAATGAATAATATTTCTGTAGTATATATGAACCAGGCTTCCTTTTTTTACTTGTGTTAACAAACATCTAGGCTGTTTGCATTTCCTGGCACAACAGTGCAGACTTAAACCTGAATGTGCAAATATTTCCATGATATGTTGATTGAGAACCTTCAAGTACACACACATAGTGGCATACCTGGGTCCTATGATTGTGAACATTGTAGAATGTTGGCTAGGATATTTATTTCCAAAATGGTTCAGCTTTTTTTTTTTTTTTTTTTTTTTGACCCTTAGTGTCCCTTTCCACTTCTAGAAGTTGTTTTGTACTAATCGCTCTGATGTTGACAAGGGTGTCTATGAATAACTTCATTCAAAGTATCACACTTTGCCCAAAGTGATGGATACTCTATTACCTTTCAGTGACTTCCTGTTTTCCTCAGATAGTAGCTAATCCTCTGGAAATATATATCTTCTCCCTGTCTCCTGAATCCATGTACCTGTGATTGCCCTTCCCTGCTCTCCAGCATTGTCATGTGCACTGAATTATTTCATCAATAGTGCTGCAACCTTCTGCATAGCTACTTACTCTGTGTGTCTTACCCTGTATGTCTGAACCTGCTACTTTGCTTATTCTACTTTACATATCCCTCAGGAATGTCACTACCTGTGCCATCCCCTGCTTCCACTTGCTCTGAGAACTCTAAGAAAATGCAGGGGTTGTTTTCAAATGTATCTCTCAATCCCCAGGGCCAAATTGAATATGATGATATTCAATACTAAAGGACATTAAAATATACTGTCGAGAGCGAAGAAAAACTAAGCCTCAAAATATAGAAATATGTTCCATATATAAAAGAAACACTCATGATCTATTCTTTAATATGTAAATGAAACATGTTCAAATATACATTACAATTTAAAAAGATAATACAGGAAAAGGATTACTTAGTGAAAATATGGTGAAAGTAAAATAATGTTAAATACAATGTGAAGGTTGCTATCAAATTAGTACATATGAGATGTATTTAAGAAAACTATTTGATCAACTGATACTGAGAGAAAAACAAAACCTAATTAAAAATAACAAATATTGTAAAATTTTGTCTTCTAATTTATATAATTTATATATACTTATATATTTGAATACATGCACAAATGTGCACATTGAAACTTATTCCATTAAACCTAAATAAATGTCAATAAAGACTTGTAAATCATCATCATTTGTGAAGAATCATGTGAAGATAAATTTGACTTTTAATATACAGTCTGTCACTGTAGAGGGGTGCAGAGCAAAATGTCTTAAGAAAAAAATGTTTTTTTTAGCACAATAAAATAAGAAAAAAATCTTTGCTGATAATTACATTTTTCTAAAATCTGTCTTTTTGGTGACAAACAAGTAGTGTTCCATTTCCCAGGAAGTTTTCCAATTTTTCCAGAAAATATTAATGGAGCCATAACAAATAGACAAAAAGCACCAATACGACATGAGGACGTGATTTCAGAGAACATTTGATAGGAGCAGGCATTTTTTCAAATCTACCTCTTAAATCTCTACTTTCAAAACTACATCATGATACTCAGGAATCTTCAATACTAAAATAACAATGACCAAAACTGGAAAACAATAAAGATTGTCAAAATCAAGAACAATGCTTTCCATGTATTAATGAAAAATGAAACCTCCTGATCTATCATTGGACATTATCTACGTGTAAAAGGTGCAAGGCACACAGTAGAAATAAAAAGACCTTAGTCTGATAGCTGGGAAGCCAGCATGGGAGTGACTCAGGCCCCCCTGAATATGGGTCTCAGCCAGAAGGACTGAGCAGTCTAAGGGACCTCAGACAGTGGAGCCAGGATGTATCCCTGGAGCACAAAAGGACTTTGTGAACACATCCCCCATGGAGGGACAACTGCCTTAATCTAGAGACAGGAGAGAAGCCCTAGTCCCTACTTCACAGTACCTGTCAGATCTACATGACCCCAACTGGATGGCATTCCCCTACATATGGAATTGGGGTGGGGGGATGGGAGGGGAGGGTGGTTAGAGTTTATGTCAGAGGGCAGACAGGGTAAAAGGGAGGGAAGGAGGGAGGGATGGAGGGAGGGAGGGAGAAAGGGAGGGAGAGGGAACTGGGATCGACATGTAAAATAATAAATTAAATTAAAACAAAAAATGCTTTGACTCAAAAATTTAAGTTCAAGGACAAGTTACTGGGGACAAGGATTTCTATTTTTGTTTCCACAGAAAATGAAAAGATGTGGATTCCTTCCAGACTAATGTGGTTTGATCAAGCCAGACTGCCTGAAACAGAGTACCAGGTGATCCTACATTCAAAACAGCTGGACAAAGCAGCCTTACAGACTACAGCCAGGATTTATGAATCTTCTTCGAATCCCCCATGACAGCGCCCCTTACCAGCAGGAAGTAGTTTGGAAAGAACAATGCCCAAATTCCCAAATATTGTCTATAAATGTTTGTTTTCATTTAAATGGACTTTGTTATATAAAATAAATTTTTAAAAAAAGATAATTAATAATACAAAAAAAGAAATGTCTGAAGCTTCCAATTACAGCATAGGAGAAAAAAAGTGTCCTACATCCATCTATAGGAAAACAATTGAAAACAATTACCCACCTACTTGAAGAAAGCAATAATGGACAGTGTAGTTCAGAGTTTACACATGGGACATTTCTGTCATTTATGTGTTACATTTATTTCACCAGAGACAGTCTATGTCTAGGAACACTTTGGGATTAACGGAAGACTAAATTTAGATTTTGAGGCACTAGGAAAAAAAACAGCAGTCTATTTTTTTTTTTTTTTTAATTAATTTGTTACAGAGATGCTCTGTGACATTGATGGTGTTAAATCTCAACAAGAACACCACACTGACTTTGATCAGATGGTGAGCATGTGCAGTTTTGCACATCTAGTAGGTTGCAGAAATCAAGCCCTGACCAGGGGCAACAATTCCATAACAGGTGTAATATCTATCTCTATGCCATTGACGTTTCCTTTCTTTCACCTACACCATCAAACAAAACCACAAATTCTAAATATGTTGCTATTGTTAAAACAAATCCCTCCTACACTGTGTATGCTAGACAAGCCAAGGGATATATGTGGTGATATATTATGTATGATTTAATAAAGCTACTGGAGATAAAACAAAAAAAAAAAAAAAAAAAAAAAAAAAAAACAACAACAAAGCTAGCCACAGCAATAGGCAAGCAACAATGATTCACATTTATTTCATTTTACAAATCTATCCCAGTCCCCTCTCCTTCCCTCTCTTCCTCCCTTCCTCCCTCCCTCTGTCCCTCTCTCCCTCTGTCTCATCCCCCCCATCCCGACCACCCTCCCATCTCATTTCTCCCCCACTCCTCAGGGAGGGTGATGCCTTCCAGGAAGAACCAACAAAATCTGTCAAGTCATTTGGAGTAGAGACTAGGCCCTCCCTCTTGCCTCTAGGTTAAGGGAGTATCCCTCCATGGGGAATGTGTCCCGAAAGTCCTTTTTGCACCTGGGATACATTATGGTTCCACTCTCCGAGGTCCCTTAGACTTGTCAGGCCTTCTAACTGAGATCCATGATTAGGGGGTCTGAGTGGTCCAATGCTGGTTTCCCAGCTATCAGTCTGGGGGTCTATTCGCTCCCCCTTGTTCAGGTCAGCTGTCTCTGTGGGTTTCTGCAGCCTGGTCTTGTCCTTTCTCTCTGCATCTGGATTCCAGTTTGGCTCATTGTTTAGCTGTGGGTGTCTGCTTCTGTTTCTATCAGCTACTAGATGAGGGCTCCATGATGGTGGATAAGTTAGTCATCAATCTCATTATCAGCGAAGTGCATTTATGGTAGCCCTTCTACTGTTGCTCAAATTGTTAGTTGGGGTCAATAGGTCTCTGGACATTTCTCTAGAGTTACTTTTCTCTTCAAGCCTATATTGGCTCCCTCTTTTCTGGTTTCTCTCTCTAGCTCTCTCTCTCTGTCTGTCTCTCTCATCTATCCCCCCCCCCCCCGACTCACACTTTTAATACCAGCAGCCATACAAACTAGCCATAGAGGCCAGACAGTGATGGTATATATCTTTAATCCCAGGACTTGGAAGACAGATACATAGGGATCTCTGTTAGTTCAAGGCCACACTGAGTGCATGAAACTGATCCAGTCTAAGAGAGAAACAGCTCATACAAAGGTGATCTCAGCACTTGGGATTACATGCACTTAATCCTAGCACTAGGGGGGTGGAGATTAAAGTGATATGGCTCGGCAGAGAGAGGAATATAAGGCGGGAAGATACAGGAACTCAGAGGATTGCAGTCTGAGGCTTGGTGGAAAGCCTTACTGTCTGCATTGCACAAGCACAAATATATACATCACCCATTCATATATATAATACTAATAAAATGATAAATTAAAATAACTGATGAAAAAGAAAACACTGAAACTATGACTAGTTTATATTACAAATCTGTATTGTTACTAAGCATTGTTAACTTATGAATTGTGTAATGCTTTAGGTAATGGCTTGTATACATTTCTCTGTTATTGTCTATAACTCAATGTTTAACAAAATCTTAAGTGATGTAGACTAGTGGAAAAATACTGATGTTTGACATCTTTTAAGATAGAGTAAAGAAATGTAAAACTTGAGATACTTACATATTAAATACTAGTCATGTTATAGGAATTTTTAATTTAATTAAAAAGTCAAATACCTGAAACTTAATGGTTTACACTCTTTAATGGTAAATTCTCTAGCTAAAGGAGATTTTGATGTAGTTCATTTAAAATAACATAAATTACAAAAGTAATAATTAAGAAAGAATTATTTAATTATTTGATAAATTTCTATATTGTTTTTGAAGTACTCATTTTTATAAATTACTATTGTCATTTCATTATTTGTAGAATACTTTTCACTTCAAATACTACATTATTTTAGCCAATTCCATTTTCCATTTTTATTACTTCTGTTCAAATACATTTTTGATATAGACAAGATAGAGTTACTATATTTCTGCTGCACAGCTGTGTGGTTGTGACAAAACATTCTCATGGATGCACTTCAGGTGTGAAAGTGTTTATTATGGCTCACACTTCCAGGATGCTGTCTCTCCCAGAAGGTATGTCTATCTGGCAGTCTTGAGGAAGATTAACATATTGTACCCACACCAGGAAAGGATGGATGCTGGTATTCTATTCACTTTCTCCTATTATATAATTCAGAACCAAAATCCGGGAAAGGATGCTGTCCTTAGGGTTATTCTTCTCACCTGAATTATCCTAATCAAGATAAGATAAGGTAAGGACATCCCAAACTACCCTAGATATTCTATCACAGGTATGCCAGGAAGATTCTCACCTAGGACACTCTAGATCCTGTCAAGCTGATGGTATTAGACATCAGAGCACCCAAGTTTTTTGTTTTTGTTTTTTTTTGTTTTTGTTTTTTGTTTTTTGTTTTGTTTTGTTTTGTTTTGTTTTTCATTTTTTGCAAAATGTGGCCTTGGCTGTCCTGAAACTCACTCTGTAGACCAGGCTGGCCTTAAACACACAGTGATCCACCTGCAATTAAAGGCATGCACCACTGCCATTTGACTTGGTTTATCTCTGCTATCAGATTAGGAACAACATTGTATGTATTCAATGATTGCTATCACTATTTCTCATTGTTCCCATAAAGCAAACAGGGATCAAAAAGAGGGATCACCAGGATAGAAGGACTGCATTTTGTATTGCAGACTAGAGAAAAAATAAGATGAAACTAAATAAAACAATCAGTGGAACATAATCATCATATGCTTCATGAGACATGGTGTGATTATTTTTTTGCATCATGACATGATTCTTACTAGTGGTCATATTTGAAGTATTGCTATAATGTAGCAATGTTTTCTGTGTAGTTGAGTACAACTATGGTGTTGTGAAATGTCTAACTGAGGTAAGTACAAATGGTCTCATTAGGATATAAATACATTGTATCTATTATAGGCTATTTCAATGTTAAACCTCTTGCTGGTGGTTGTGTGGTCCTTACTCAGAGAACTGTAGTCTGCATCCTGTAAATGACTTCACTATTTAAAGAATAAAAGTCAAAAAAATTAGAATTGAAGAGTTAATTGACTTTCAGAAAGTCACAAATAGTTTTAAGTAAATACTTGGTGTATGTGCAAATATACAAACAAAAATACTAGTCACAGGAAGAACATGTACTTGGTGTCTGCATTTTCATATAGGAAAATTACACACTTATTTTTATTACATTTTCTGTCTGAGATATCATTGTTAATATGTGTGTCTAGGATTCCTAGTTCATGAGTAAGTCAAAGTCAAGAACGAAGAAATGTTCCATAGTTTGTTGGAATTACTAATTTCTAATGAGTTGTAATGTTTAAAACCAGACAGCTTTGTTAACCAGTGCCATTTTTAATAATGGAATTACTAATTATTTTAGCAAAGAAGGACTTTAAGGAATTAAGGAACATAAGGAAAGCAGAATTTAAAGGAATATTAATAAAATCAGTTGCTGAAGTTAGTTATTTTACTAGGCACAGTAGAGTAAATATAAATGTGTGATTATAACTGATGTTATATTCTACTTAGAACAGTACAAGGGAGGAGCCTTCACCTGTGAAAAGTATGAGCTTCCTGGGACTATCTAGGCATGCACATCTCTGGTAAATAGAACTAGATCATCTTCTCAGAAGCAACAGGGAGAGAGAATTTGATTTGTTTGAAACACCAGAGAGTACTTGATTTTTCATTTAAACTGATACAAGTAGATCCTTGAAAGAAAATAAATATGTGCCCAAGTAGCTGCAAACCACTTCTTATGAGGCTTGATCAGAAACTTAAAACTTTCAGCAAAGAATTGACTCATACCTAATATGATATGTTTAAAAATCATGCTTGCTTCTTGTATAGTAAATGAGTAGTGTTTGAGTTAAAACATTATTTATTTCAAAAGTGATTATGATATAGTAATGCTTTTTCTTTAAGTAAAAGATATATATATATATATAATTACAAATTATATGTATTCAGAGAGAATACAGATCTAGATCATTTTCCAATTACTTTCAATAATTCTCTCTTAGAAACCCAGTTTAAATGTGTGGGTACATGCTGTATATTGCTTAAAATTTTTCCAGAATTTGTTTATTTAATTTTTATATTACTGTATAATTACATTTTCTCCTTTCCCTTTTCTACCTCCAAATCCTCACATACACCCCTCCTTGCTCTCCTACAAATGTGTGGTCTATTTTTTCATTAATTGTTTTTGTGTGCATTGGAATAAATGCATGTTTTTACATATAACTTTCTCATTCCATATGACATTACTTGTATATGTTTTTAGGGCCTGCTCCCTGCTTTCTTCAGTTGTCTATGTTAGTTCTTCATGTAGGATTGAGTCCTCATGGGCTGCTGATACATCCACTGGGGCCATGCTTATTCAGCTCACATTTGAGCAGTCATGTTAGGGAGACTTTATGGGTTTAGCTTTCAACATTACCAGGAGATGTAATTTTGTAGCAATCTCCCTGTTCCTCTAGCTTTTAAATTTATTTAAAAGCAATTAAGTCATACTTGGAAGAGAAGACACACTGAATATTGGAAAGATGCATTTTTTAAGATTCTTTTTCAATTAGGGGGTCATTCTCTTCATAGCAGATGGGAAGTAAGGAAATGATGTGTCCTCTCCTCCATGTTTCCATAATAGGTAGTTCTTAAAGCATCAGAGGGATGGGAAGAAAGGACCTCAGAAATTTCTCTGGTCTAAGTCCATCAAAAGATGCACCTATAGGCATTAAATAATATGAAACAATTGTAAGGGTTCTGAACTGAAGACCAGGATGGCATGAACATGAAAAACTTGGGTATATACTCTCTTTATAGTTACTGGTTAATTAGAGGCATCAGAGAAACTGGCAGGCAGAAGTCTACCCTTTAGGCTAAGTTCTTCATTGTTTGTCTGTTTCACTAACAATGTTAGGGTGTACTCATAAGCTCAGACAAGAGCCTGGTAATAGAAGCTGACTAGGGACAGTGAAAGACAAACTGATGAAACACTTTTAAAAAGAACAAAGCTAAATTCTGAATTTTTATTTGAGACATTCAAACTAACTTCTGGTGTCTACTTTTAAGTAACACAAATAGAACTGAATGAATCCCACAGAACTATTTCAAATGTCTATGAATGAAGTGCAAACCTTTTTGTGGTATATATGTGTGTCTATGTGCAACTCTATCCTTTTAGGTACTCTCTCCAAATATTGAACGTCTCATAAGACATGAACAAATAAATATTCTAGTGACTGAGGTTTTATTAATAAGTCATAAATTCAAAGCATTGTATTGTGCCCTCTATCTATATGAGACCCTTGGCCACTGCCTATTAAAGTATACAAATTTTGGTAGTATCAACAAATCAATTTCAAAGGTTAAATCAACCCAATTTATATTACACAGTGTGGGTGCTGATATATATATATGCTAAGCATGGTCTGTGTTGAGAAAATAGGCAATGGGAAATGTTGCTTTATAAAGATCAGCTGGATTCATACTTGTTATGGACCAAGCTGTACAGTTGATATTTATGGTACTAATATGACACTTAGACTTACTTAGCAAATGTTTATGAAAAACATGATACACACATGAAAATATAACTATTATATTACTAAAATTATCAAACATTTTCTAGACTTTATATACTAGTCTTTGAGGTACTTTTATCTTCTCTCTGGAAAGGGTTTCTATCCATGCCTCCTGAAATAGATCCAAATTTATATGAGAAAAGCACATGTCAAACATCTTGAGGTTATCTTCAGCTATAGAGACTTGAAATATTTCTGACATGCAGCCTATTTCTCAGAGAGCTCTTTAATCCCCACTTTCCATCTCTAGCCAGGCAATAATAATTCATACCTGTTGGATCCATTCTGGTTTGCTTCCTCCATTTAAAGGCACATAGTGAATTTTAGTTCAAATGCCTGCAATTCTTTATATACAAGAATATTCCCATTTCTAAAAACATTTCTTTGGTGTTATTACATGAATGTGTTCAAATAGTTTTGTTACATGAACTAGTGATTTGTCTGGAAAGTTCATAATTTTAAGTCTCTTTTTTCTTCCTTCTTTCTCTCTCTCTCTTTCTTTCTAGAATACTTCAATTCAAGGAACTGATTAATGTCAAATAAACAACTTAATGAGTGACAACAATGCAACAGGCTTTGTACCTTAAATTGGTTTTGATTAAAATAACAATGTGAAAAACAATTCCTCCCTTATTTAAATTCTCTATCACAACATGTACCTAAGAACACGTCATAGATTCCAGGGTGTCAATTTTAACTAGGAAGTAAGACTAATGAATCTCCTCTTTGTGTTTAAATAAAATATTAAAATTGTTGCCCACTTTACTCCAAGTACTTGTGTGTGGAGAATTAGCTTCTGTCTTCTGTTTTTGAATAAAGTTATATAAAACTTTTATTGGTATGAACTTTCTAATTAATAATTTGTATATTGTTAGACTCTCATCTAAACAAGTCAAGTATATTCCTTGTGTTCATTAGAATGTTTGTGGGATACAGATGACAGTTACATGGTTATGATCAGGTTGATGGAAAAAAGAGATGATATTTAAAAAAGAAGCAAAAGTATATTGAATAATGGTGTAGAATTGAAGAATGCTGAACTATAAAGACAAGCAAATAATTAGATAAAATAACCTCCCTTACTAAGTGTTTAGATAATATTTTTCTTCATATTGCTATAAAAATGGAATCTCTATAAACTCCTTATAACAAAAGCTGGTAGACTATATCAAATTTAGGAATGATGTCCCAACTTGTTTTCACAATTCCAAATTTATACTTTCAACAGTCCATAAATGAACACTCAGAGATATTAATAATCAAATTTATCATTTGAGTCTCTGAAAAAGAAAGATTCCCTGAGCAAAATTAAGAGTAAAACATGTCTATGAGTTTGGATGTAAATACTTAGAACACAATTTGATAGCATGACTATTTAGTAAATCAACAACAGTTAACTCCTTCCCAGTACATATGATCTCCCAAGTCATGGTCTTTAACAAGATTTGCAGTACTCATCTGTAGAGAAAGCAGAAAGTTGTTGGTTATCTATATAACTTCCATCCCATTATCACATCCATCTGCATATCTTGCGAACCTGATCACAGTTGCAGCTTCCTGGGTTTAGCTCTGATGTGTCATTTGCTCAGTAGTCTGAATAGTATTTTCTGGCTTCATGTATCATAATCAGGTATGCTAATCATGTAAAAAGTTTCAGATGACCAGTGTCTTCAGAAACAGGGTTATACTGTCTGGTTACAATAGGCAATTGGAGAAATGATAGTAGCCTACATTTTTTTTTTTGATGGCCTTTGAGGTCTTCATATGATAATGTTGCTGAAGAAAATAACTAGCTAGACTTTCCACATTCTGATAAAAAAGAATACTGCTAGATGAAGCTATGTATAAAAGAAAAATACTAAGCTAATTATAGCTAGTAATTAATCAGCCATGACAAAAGAGATTGCTTTACAAATACAATATATACTTGTGTCAAATCACTATTCACTTATCAGCCAATTAACTCAGAGGGAGGTAATCTGTGTTAGTAACTTATGTACTTGGGAGCAGCATTGTTCCACCCTATAGGATAGTCCCATTTTAACTTCTATTTTGTAATATTTTAAAAATTAGATTGCAAACTAGTGAATCTACATCATGTTTCTTGTATCTTTGACATCTGCACTTTGGTATCACCATGTTTCTACTTAACCATTAGATCACAAGAAAAACCAAGCCCAGTGTATATTAAATCCCCTCTGTGTCTCCTTCTATATGAATCTCATTTGAATTACTGAGACAGCTTCCCAACTTGTTTTCTGTTCTGCATGTGGAACATGAGATGCCAGTAAGTATTTGATGCAGACACACTCAGCTTGAACTTTGAATTATTCTAGTGAAACATAATTGAACTTAAGTCTACAGTTGTAAATTTGGGGTTATTAGCATAGATATAATGTCAGATGCTGGGAAGAGGACTGTAAGACAAAAGCTGTAAAAAAGACAAAGGGTGGATAGAAATAAGGGAATATCCTGTTTCTCTGCAGTTGACTGACAATTTTCTACAATATCTTATGTAAATATGGAACAGACTTTCATTGGTTCACTATTTAAGAGAAAAAAAATACTAGGTAGACTTTCCAACTTCCCACAAAAAGAAAACTGCTAAATGAGGCTATGCAAAAAAAAAAAAAAATGCTAAGCTACTAATAGCTAGTAGTTTATCAGCCATAACAAAAGAAAACAGATTGTTATATGGTGTGTGTGTGTGTGTGTGTGTGTGTGTGTGTGTGTGTGTGTGTGAAATCATTACCAAATTTTGGAAATTGTAGGAAGTGTGGAGAAAGTTAAAATTAAAATCATTTTAGGGATAATATGAAAACATAATGCAGTTAAAAATATATGCATATATGAAGATGATTTTAATGAAATTGCCATATAATGGGGAAGGCAGAGCCCTAAATGACCATTTCTTGTTCAACAAATAAAATGTTCAGTATTGGCATATATCTAACTGAGGTGTAGGCTAATGTGGTTCCATGAGAATCCCCATGCTACCCAGGCTATGGCCACAAAAATGATGGCAAGGCCCCATTACCCAATATAATATCTACACAAATCATTGAATATAAAGAAGTTTAGCAGATGCCTGTATAGAGCCTTAATCCCCATGTTCTAGCATCTTGGGTACAGGAAGGTACTCTAAAGGCTACCAAAAGAAAAATGTAAACATCAACCAAGCCCCAAATCCTTTGACTTGTGATGCTATACTGCCTACAAGATATGCTAGGGCAATGGTGGTCCAGAGCTTTTGGAAGTAAACAACCAATAAATTATTTGGCTAAAGGCCCATTGTACAAGATGGAACCCATATTCAAAACTGCTTGGATGACCAAAACCCTGAGCTCAGGGACATAGGGGGTAAAATAAAATATTACTGATCAAATAAAGGTAGTGATGAACTGGATCCTAATGACGTTTAGATCAGTGTCTTGTCCAGCCATCATCAGAAGCACATGGGAACAAATACAAAGACACACAACCAGACTTTGCACAGGTTGAGAGACCCTGGAACTCTCAGTCCTAAATGACACGTCTCCATCAAATCTCTCCCCAAGTCCTCAGGGAGCCCTATAAAAGAGACAGAAAGTGTAAGAGCCAGAGGGAATAAAGGACACTAAGAAAACAAGGATCTCTAAATCAACATGATCAAAGCACATGCGAACTCAAGGAGACAGAGGCAGTGTTCATGGCTTACACAAGTATGTACCAAGTCCTCTGTAGATATATTATGACTTCAAGTTCAGTGTTTTTATGGAAGTCTTGAATGGGTGAATGAGTGGGTCTCTGTTTCTTATTCTTTCATCTGGGCTCTTGCTATCCTGGTTTATTTTGTTTTGTTTGTTTATTTATTTAATTGGTTTGATTTGGCGTTTGTTCAGTTCTGATGTGTTCTCTCTTTTTGTTTGTTTGTTTATCTTATTATTACCTCCCTTTAAAAAAGGAATATTTGAAATCACTGCAGTAGATTGCAAAAAAGTGAGACGCATGGAGAAATGACTCTAAAACACATTTCATTGCCTCGCTTACATTTACAAATATTCCCACTGAATGATAGATCTCTGTCTGGGCAAGGACAAAGCTGAGAGTGAGATATCAACCTGAAATATTTGTAGTCAGTATATCATGTATTTTCTGACACTGTTGAGGATGGTGAACTTACATCCTTTTTTTTTGGTCAAATCTTAGGCTGTAAAATATGTAATATATTCCTGAAACTAAGATATTTGACTGTGTTTCCTTGTAGAAGCATTACTGTTATAACTCTCAAGTTTAGGTCTATAACAGTATAAATTAATTTTACATGTGATGTGAAATACTTATTAAAGGTCATTGTCTCTCAATGAGTATCTGCTTGTTCAAGAGGCTTACTGCCTCATTGACAATTTTCATTAAAAAACAATTGGTAACTTAAAACAAGTTGTCCAGAATGTATATGAGTTCCACAGGTCTTCAAATAATGACTGTCAAGCATGCTGTGGTCTACAGAATCTATGTTGAGAACTGTGCTATGTAAATGATAATGACAGCCTCATGTTATGAGTTCCTCAGGATGTGTCATCACTTGCGACCTCAAGATCAGTTACTTTTACTGCTGCAGAACTATTCTTGATTAAATATCTAAATAATGCAGGCATCCATGATTTAGTCTCAATGTGTTCACCATTCATCTTTTTGTACAAATCTGGGGTTAATTCTGCTTTCAACATTGTTTCTAAACCCTCATTGACCACCTGAGTCAATTATCAAGAAGTCATCTTCCCTCAATATTTTCCCTGATGTATCTTATTCCATGAGTTTGCATTTGTATATGAGCATTGCTAATTTATTTTATTAAGGGAGAGATAAGTTTGAGAATTATTGACTGTACTTTATTTTAATGATTTAAAAATCATGTGCATATGCTCAAATTTTACTGTCCATTTAAAGTATTCTTTTTTGAATCTATACACTAGCATACTCAAATCCATAGCTGATATTTTAACCAAATACAACCAAACTAAACTGGGAATTCCTCAAAAAATCTTGCTACCAACTGCAATCTTGCTTACATTTTGACCTCCTAAAATATATTCTTCACAGAAGTTATTCTTCCCTTTTTAAAAGGCAAATTAGGTGTTGCTTAAGTCTCTCCAATGATCTAGTTATATTTACAATGAATACAGATTTCTTCCCATAACCCTATAATCTTTACACACACACACACACAAAAAAAAAAAAAAAAACACTGAAGTGTATATGTTTTGTGTGTAAGTATGAAAGTGTCGAATTTATAAGTTATTTGAATGTCTTCTTGTTTTCTCACTATTATTTTTAGGTACTTTTCTCTCTTTCTTCTTGATTCCATTTGACAAGTTTTTACAGGAGCACCACACACTTCACACTTTTGGGAGACACTGTTTAAATACTGACTTGCTTCTACATAATCAGTTTCTTTGTTCTAGGCAGGGGAGTAAGCAGCACTGTTAATAAGCAGCAGCAAGGCAGGGTATTAGTGAGAGGAAAATATGAACCACAATTTTTCTGATTGGTAAGTATATTGAAAGTATACCCTGACACATTCAATAGGAAAACATTTATTAGGGGTTGACTGATTAAGGGATTTGAAAGTGTAAGGAATTTAGTATTAACTCTTTTATATTGCCCACAATGCTTGTCTATCCCCCTTACCTCGACCCCCAATTCAGTGCTACCCATCACTCTGTCCTGTGAAGTTGGAATTGTGTGGATCTTGAGCCCAGCACCTCTAGTACCTGTATGACTGTCTTGGATGCTGAGGATGACCATAGCTTTTGAATGACTCTTTCCTTCAAGTCATCAAATAAAGTCTTCAGTAGTTCAGTGCTTTGTGGCTCATGCAATTTAAAAAGATAATTATAGGAAATAGTAACTTAGTTTTTTTTTTTTTTTATACCACCAACTTCAGGATAATTAGATACCTTTATTCTGGGTTCTTTCTGAATGTTCCCCTTTCACCAATGACAGGGTAATTTTGTAAATCTATGTGAATATGAATGGCTGTATTTTCACCCAAAACATCAAGACAATCTAGGAGAAGGATCCTACCATAAGACAACATTAAGCATTAATTCAGTATCAATTAAAAGTTTATATTTATTCCAAAGAAACATGTTAGAGGATGAGCTTGTATTTCAGATAATTCTAGAAAAGCTGTAATAACAGGAAAATTTGTTAAGAGTTCATGTCACTTACAAATATAAGAACAGTCTTGCAGAAAAGTCCTATAACAAAAAGTGTATAGGATCCTAGAGCATAAACAAAGCAACCAAGATAGTAAGAGGTGAACCTTGGCATGGTTATCAGAATATCAGCATCACTGTGAAATAGTAAAGTCACTGTATATACCAACCTACTACATGGTTTATATAAATATAAATGCAACTTTCAAGTACTTTATCGCTGTCATGAGTAAAATTAAATCAGTTTTAATAAATAGTCTATAAAGCAAGTCTTTACCTACATGAAAAGAAGTTACAAAGGATACCATCTACAAATAATACTGCCTACATTCAAATGACAGTGTGTAGTCATGTGCCCACGTGTGTGCATGCATTTCACAAAGACAGATACAAATATCTGATAAGATTAATATAAAACATTTAGTAATTCCTGGATGTGAAGACTAGCAGGTGCTCCAGTATCACTGGCAGGAATATCAGGCATAAAACATGATATTTGAGTTTATACAATGCAAACATGTCACTTCGTAGTTTAAAATCATTACTTAGTGGATTTGGAGGTATGGGTATGTGTCTGATTAGTTTTAAAAATAAAAATGTTGACAGAAAAAAACAATGCCAATCACATGCTACCTAATTGCAAATGTTGCACTTTTCAGGTTTGATTTATAGTATTTGATGCAAAGACTAGTTGTAATGATTTTCCACTATAGCAAAGGAAATATTTGCTAATCTATTTGGAAATTGTCCAAATATATGACCTTTAAAATTTCAGAAAAATTTTAACTGGATTTTTGAAGCCCATTCCCTATGGTGGAATACCTTGCTTAGCCTTGATCCGGGGGGGGGGGAATTTGGTCCTGCCTCAACTTGGTATAACTCCCCAACAAAAATGTTACCCCCTATAAGGAGTGGATGGGGGACTGGAAGGAGGAGGGGAGAGGAGAAGAATGGGCATTAGGGGGAACTTGGGTTGGTAGACAACATGAAAAATATCTTTTAAAATGAAAACTAAGAAGACAAAAAATTTCAGTAAACTTTCTATGTAATACATGACTTTTTAAAATTTTTAATTATTTTATATTTAAATTTGAAACAAAATTGTTTTACATCAGCCCAAGTTTCCCCACCCTCCTGTCCTCCCCCACCAATCCCCATCCTATTCCCTTTCTGCTCCCCAGGGAGGGTGAGGACTTCCATGGGGAATCTTCAAAGTCTGTCATATCATTTGGAGCAGGGCCCAGGCTCTCCCCTATGTGTCTAGGCTGAGAGAGTATTCCTCTATTTGGAATGGGCTCCCAAAGTCCATTCATGTACTAGGGATAAATACTGATCCACTTCCAGGGGACTCATAGAGTGCTTAGTCCTCCCAACTACCATTCACATTCAGGGGGTCTGGATGAGCCTATACTGGTTTCCCAGCTGTCAGGCTGGAGTTCATGAGCCCCCCTTGTACAGGTCAGCAGTTTCTGTGGATTTCTCTAGCTTATTCTTGACCTCTTTGCTCATCACTCATTCCTTTCAGCAGCTGGATTCCAGGAGTTCAGCTCAGTGTTTACTTGTGGGTATCTGCTTCTACTTCCATCAGCTACTAGGTGAATGCTCAGAAAGAGGGCCTTGTGTTCTGCTCTCTCCATCCTCCATGTTGAATCTCCTTCTCTCTGTTCCGGAAACCTCCTTGTTTCCTAGTCTCACCTATCTTGCTATCCTATTGGCCAACAGTGCTTATTCATTAACCAATAAGAGAAACATATTTACAGAATGATATATCTGATCATCTCTTTTCTGTCTAAAATAGAAATAAGGGTTTTAACCTTAACACAGCAAAATATATAACAAAGCAGTTATCAAATAAGAACCATAATTAACAATATTAAGTCCATTAACATTTAGCAAAATTTAAAGAAAATATTTGATCATCTATTTTATCTTTGTGAGTCTAAAGTCTAATATGTAACTAATCTTTAATCCTAAGGAAAACTATAAACATAACTATGTGTCTTCAAAACCATCAAAGACCACAGAAGGTTAATATATATCTCTAGAAATGATGGACTTTTAAAGTAAAATTTAAAATTTAATAAATTTATTAGTTCTTAAATTTATATATAGAAGTTAAGATGCAACAAATGAAACCCAAAGACAGTTTATGCATTGCAATTAGACATATAACTGAAAACACTTTTAATTTTATACAGTGATTGAATATAATTTAAATAACTTTTTAGAAAATAATTTTTTAAAATATCACTTCTAACTTTGTTTCTTTATTATAATGAACAGCTTTGAACAATTAGAAAGTAATTTGAATAAATAATAAAATGACTACAAATCTAAAATGACTAAATATAATTCTTAATATTTAGTGAGTATTATTATGATATGCTTGAGTATTCTATAATTTTATTACAATTACATTTTAGATTTTAAATTATTACTGTTACTAATTTCTTAATTATGTGAAAACTATTAACTATGAAACTGTTCATTTGTTAAACACATAAGAAACATTTCTTTAATAAATATAGCATGTGAATAAGTTTTTGTATCATTTAGCCAAATATTTGTCTATATTAAAAACACACATGAGCAACAATAATTAACTTATTTGCAAAAGCATCAATATTGGACATGTCAGTTGCACCAACAGTGACATTAATTTCTATTTATTTCTTCCAAGACAAGAGACTTGCCTCTTGTTTTAATTTCTAGAAATAAAGCACTTCACAGAGCAAAAACAGAAAGCAAATTTCTGGATGTCTACATCTCAAAGAACTTTCAAATGATTCTAAAATTATGAGAGGCATTTGTCACAAAACAAAACAAAAAACAAAAACAAAAAGAAATCAGAATGTGTTTCAGAGACTTGGTGATAAATGAGCCAGGGAACTCATTCAAATCTCCATTTGTCATAGCAGAGGAACTTTTTAAAGGAAAAATTGAGCAGGCAATTTAATCATTTAAGTTTGCAGTAGCTTAGTCACTCATCCATATCTTTGTTTATTTAATTAGGTCCCCAAACCTTTAGTAAGGTATATAATCTTTAGAATGTATGTATGTATATTCATATACATAAACACACACACATCAGGTATATATGAAGTAGAAGAATTAATGTCCCTCATGCTTGTCACAATCATATCAGATTATCAGATGGCCTAATGGGGCTCTGTTATTTTGATTGAAAACAAGTCTCTAGGAAATTGCTTCTTGAATCAAAGTTATCTCAGAGTCAAAACAATGTCATAAGTACCACTGATACTTATTAAAATTGTATTATGTCAACATAAATAAAATTCTAATAAGTAGTATTGCATTTAGAGTTAATAATTTGTGTATTAACAGATCACAAAAGAAAAGGAAAGGTATTTAAATGGTTACAGTGTCAGGCAGTGGTGGCTCATGCCTTTAATCCCAACACTCTGGAGGCAGAGGCAGGCAGATCCCTGTGAGTTCTAGGCCATCCTGGTCTGCAGAGCTAGTTCTAGGACAGTTTCCAAAACAATACAGAGAAACCCTGTCTCAAAAAACCAAAATAATAATAATAATAATTAAGAAAATAAAAATAAAAGGATACAGGGTCAAAACCAGGAAAGTTCTGAGAGCTTATGTGATTCTGCAGCTACTGTGAACCTTAGTATCGTGGGTGCTAACAGAACCCATAAACTTTCAGTTAGAGGTGAATGGCTTCACTATTTCATAAAAATGCCATTAACAAATAACAAAGGAGTTTGCATTTGTTTCTTAACTCTGCATTTATACAAGGTACAGAAAGGAGGTCTAGTTGATATTTTCAAGTTTGGGCCCAAATAATGAAAACGAAACTCAGAGCTTAGGGACTCACATCTTTTATAAGGGGTAATAACCCTGCTCAATCATTGACATGGAGGAAAGCATGTTCTTTCTTATCTAGATGGTGTACCATATTGCCTTGGTCTTCCATCTTCTGCTGTTGTGTTTTACTCCAGTGTCTTGGTAAAGAAAGTTATGAACAATGGCTAGAGAGATGGCACAGCAGTTTGGACCCCCCCCCCCACTGCTCTTGTAGAGGACCCAGTTTCAATCCCCCAGCACTTCAGGATCTACTTGTAGTTCCAGATCCAGGGGATCTGTCACCCTCTTCTGGCATCTGAGTATACCTGACCTCATGTGACCACACACACACACACACACACACACACACACACACACACACACACACAGATGCACAAATGGAATTAGAAATAAAGCCATATATATATATATATATATATATATATATATATATATATATTATTATTATTATTATTTGAAACAGGGTTTCTCCGTGTAGTGCTCTCAGTGCAGGACTAGACCAGCCTCTATCTCAGAGATCGACTTGCTCATGACTCTGATTGCTGGGATTAAATGTGTATGCCATCATTGCCCTGAATAAAATAAATCTCAAAAGCAGATTTAAAAGAAAGTTATGAGCAAAGGAAGTCAGTACTTCTTATCACAGCATGTGTGGAAACACAAGACACCTACAAGCAACTGGCTTTCCACACTTTGAAAGGATATCCGAGAAAATGCTTATAAGAATGTCAAACATTTTCTCCAGTTTGGGAATAGTTATTTGGCAATAGTTAAATGTAAAACTGACTAGAGAACACATTAATGAACTTGGAGTTCTTGACCCACATAATAGGCTTATTGAGTATCTTCTTGAGTAAGTAATATTTTCCTTTACACCAAGATAATTTTTTTAGTCTGAATAAAAGTCACCTAATCATGTATTTAATGAGAAATCATGAAAGAGTAGGCACCACCTACTGGGAGCCAAAGCTATCAGAGCATGCTCAGCAGAAGACAAGAAATCCCACTGACTTGAGACTTCATCTCCAGTGAAATAGCACAGAAACACAGATCATGTTCCTCAGTACATGGGATTAATTCTAGAATTGGTACCTCAGTTAATTTTCCCATTTCCTTATTTACCTTCTGTGATCACAGAAAATGAATTGTGTGAGATAGTGATTCAGAATTACAAAAGCTGCTGGAGGCCAGATCCAAAGAAATGCCATTTCCTATGAGAAATAGCAGCCTAACTTTTTTATCTTACAAGATTCAGGTACCAGTGAGAAGAAACCTTCCTCCAAGGCTAGAGGCCTGGTTTTCTCCCTCTTAAGTTACTATAACATCTGAGTTTGGGTGATGGTCACAACATGGTCTGTTTCATTGTCTAAGCATTGATTTTAGATTATAAAAGAAGAGATGAGTCACAATCATGATTATCTACCCAATGCCTAAAATAAAGCCATATAAATTCATAATAAGCATCCATATGACCAACAGAATTATGATCATCAAAGACATAAGCTTCCTTGCTTGACTCTAGGAGACTACAGATGGCAGAACATATGAACATACACATGCACCTACATACAATAATGAAAATATGTACATGAATATGCATGCATATATATTATGCAATGCCTGGAAAGTATTCAGCACTAAACTTTACAACAGTTTCAGTGACTAAACCAATGCAATCAGGACAACTTGGAATTTTTTAGTTTAATTAATGTTTTTTTTTCTTTCAAATTGCCAGTTGACACATGCCTTCATACCCACCCCTCCACACACACACACATCCTGAAGAGCAAAGAATCATTTTTACAACTTTCTTTGGACAGCTACACTTCCCAGCTTCTTGATGAACTAGTTCAGCAGAGATACTGGGCAGATGGTGTAAGTTTTGTATGTTGCTCAAGCAGCAACTACCTAAGGCTCAAACTAACACTCCCAGCTGAACTGGAAGTAGGGCTGAACACACTTTCCTCCATTTAACTGTTGTGGTGGTTGGTTTGCGGTTCTTCCAAAGTCTGTCATGCAGAATACATGGAACAAGAAAGGGTAGGTAATGTGTCAGTGAACCTTCGTCATGTAAATGTAAACCTTTGTCTCAGAGATGAGGCGAAGTCTCATGAACACACACACACACACACAAAAAAAAAAAAAAAAAAAAAAAAAAAAAAAAAACACACAGAGAATTCTATTCTGACCAGGGCTCCTCTGGATAATTGAACCAGAAAAACCATTTCTGAGTCTTCTGAGCTTAGGTTTGCATTGCCAGTGGGCATGCTCAGTGAGTGAGTGACCCATCACTTAGACAGAAATAATGCACAATGTCCTTGCTGCACTGAGGACTTATCCATGATTCTTGACTTTGCCCTCACTGTTCAGCCGTGCAATAAATATGATCCCTCACAAGTGAAAACAGGAAATAAAGTTAGCTCTAAAAGTGACTCCCTTGTATTCTGTGAGCAATATTGATGGAAAATTTGATCTTACTTTCTTGTTACATACTAATGATGTTCTAAAACAATCATAAAACATGTCTATATGGGTGAACTGGAGGCAGGAAAGAACAGGTAGTGGAGAAATAGAGTGAGAGAGGGAGGGTAGAGGCAACTGGAGTTGGAGGAGGGAACACTTGTGAGGCACTGTGAAAACCTAGTGTAGTGGAAACTTCCGGTAGTTTATGAGAGTGACTATAGTGGTGACATGTAATGGAAGATACATACTGGGTCTGAACCAGCCATCATTTATAGCCAGGCAATTCTCCCAGTGGTGGGGACTAGGTTGCTTCCATTTGAGTTGTTGGCCTAGAAGTTCCTAAACAAATGAGACTAATTCTAGGACAGGAATTAATTCTCTGAAAACTGGCAGTTAGGTCCCGTGACAGAGGACAACATCCACCCAGCTAATTGAAAATGGAAAAGTTCAGCTGGTGCCTGCATGGGGTCTTCACACTTATGTTCTAATATCTGTGGTCAGAAGATACTCTGAATTCTATGGAAAGATAAATCCAGACACCCATGCATAAAGCATGTGACCTACAATCTGCACTGCCTTCAAGATGTTCTAGGGCAGTAATGGAGTGGGAGGAGCCAATCAATGTCTAGTTTAACTTGAGGCTCATATAAGTGGGAACTCACATACTACACAGCCTCAATGGCCAAGAACCAGAGATTGCATAGTTCACAGACATAAGGTACAATCAAACATGACTGGGAAAAGAAAATGTTTATAGTGATATTCTGCTCTAGAACAGATTCATGCCTTGTTGAGTCATCATCAGAGAAGCTTCCTCCTGTACAAAACAGGAGCAAGTGCAGAAAACCAACATTATGCAGAGAGAGAGAGAGAAAGAGAGAGCTATATTGAAGGCCTTCATCGAGTCCCTCTGAGATGGGGAATTCCAAAGAAGAGCGGGAGGAAAGATTGTACGAGTCAGAAGGGAGGGAGGGCTTTCAGGTGAACATGGCTCACATGGGCTCAGGAAGACTGCAATGGCAGGCAGGGGGAATGCCTGAATCTGAACCAGGTCCTCTGTGTATGTTACGGCTATAGCTTGGTGTTTTTGTGGGACTCCTAACTGTGGAAGTGGCTGTGTCTCTGATTCATTTTTCTGCTCTTGAGACTGTTTTCCTCCTATGAAGAAAATTGACATTTCCTTGTCCAGCCTCTAGGATGGCCTCTGCCCTTGGCTTATTGCAACTTGTTTTCTCCTCTTTAACTGTTAACTCCTCTTTAACTCCGTTGGAGGCCTATTGTGGTAAATAAGGATCAGGATAAACAAATAGGCCGAATAGATGTTTAATCAGGGAGAAATAACTTACAACCTAGACAGATGAACACGAGGAAATTCAACCCGATCCTCTCCTGTCCGAGTCTCGCCAGAAAGAGAGAGCCCTTCCTGGCCCCCTCTGACCTCCTTCCTCAGGTCCTCCCCGCCCATCGCTCCACCCCCCAATGGGCGTGGTCAGTGCTACAGAAGGACTACCTCACTACAGAGGCCTGCTCTTTTCTTAGTGGGAAAGGAAGGGTAGTCAATCTGGGGTACATAGGAGGTAGGTAAGACTGGGAGGATGGAGAGAGTGAAACTGTAGTTGGAATATATTGTATGAAAACTACTCTATTTTCAATTTTAAAAAAAGTTTAAGTATTTCTCTTTAAATATGCTTCCATATTGTTATTTGATCATGTCATCTGACCTTAAATTTATATTTAGCATATACTGTGTGGACAAGAGCAAAAATTAATTCCCTGTGCTATACAAGTTAGAGATTATTAGCATGAAATCATCTATGACGAAAACAGTTGGGTTGCTGAGACCAGCTACAGGCTTCAGTGGATCTGTTCCTTAGTCTGAACTCCACAGAAGAGTCTGGACATCTGAATGCAACACTTCACTTCCAACTCCATCAAGATAGGCTCTTTTATGGAGCTTTAGCAAATCATTTCATTCTTTGTGCCTCAATTGTCTGCTCCATAAGTGCTCAAAATAAGACATTTGATCCTTACTGCATTCAAGGGCTCTTCTTTGAAATATCTCTTTTTGGCATTTGTTCATTAAATGGACTTACCTCTTCCTTTTCCTTCAACAGTCCATCCGTGTCATGTTTTTCTAGATGTTGTAACCCCCTCTGGATTTGTATTTTGGGTCACTCTTTTCCGCTATTCTCAAGCAATGATGTTTGAAACAAAATTGGCATGTTAATTTTCCTGACACCTATCTCTGACCCCACTGCTGTCTTACATAATACATTTAATTTTCTGAAGAACATAAAACCAAGAATTGAATAAAATTGTCAACCCCATACTTCTGTACAATACTGACTTCTCTTACAGCTCTTGTTTTATAAGGGTGGATTTTAGGAATCACCTAGATTCCTCATATATGTTTCTAAATAGTGTTGTCTATTCTCTTTAATAAAATCACCTCATTTTGAAAATTTGTGTGAAATAAAATTTATCATTCATGCTGATGTAATTTTAGCCAATTCACCCTTGTTCCCATTCCTTCTATTTCCGCAATTTTCATATCCTTAAGTTATTGCTCACTCTTTTCATTATCCCTGAGTAATCCTTGATGATTTGAGTGTACACATTAATAACTTTCCAGGTTATTCCTAGAGATGTTATAGCACAATGACTTGTAAATATCTTGATTAAACTTCATTGTGCAATCATGGCCAGTCTCTCAGGAGTTGCATTATAGGTTAGTCATTACCAGTGACTACATCACACATTTGATCAAACATCTTACTCATTGACAAATTAATCCTAAATTTCCAGCTCAAATACATTACTTCAAAAACTCTTCAGCTTAATTGGGATATATAATTACTGTATTCATTTTTTATTCCTTGTTTGACTTCCCTTAGCTTTTGGTAAGGGAGTCACACTTAAATTTCTAAAATATCTAACTTAAATTCCATGCCTGTAATTATCTCTCTTTAGTCATTGTCATGTTCCTTACATTTTCTGGACTGAAAATATCCAAAATCAAAATTTTTATGCTACTCAGAAACATCATTCCTAAAAAAAGTTGTGAAATCATATGTAAATGCAGACCTATCAAAATTACACCTGACTTCTCCATGGGAACTCTCAAGGACATAAGGTCCTGGATAGATGTTCTACAAGTTCTAAGTGTCCACGGATGCTAGCCCAGGCTACCCTACCGAGCAAAACTCTCAATCTCTATAGACAGAGAAAACAAGATATTTAATGACAAAGCCAGATTTTCACAATACATATCTACAAATCCACCCCTACAGAAAGTTCTGGAAGGAAAACGCCAACCCAAGGAAGTTAACTACGCTCACAAAGACATAGGCAACAGATAATCCCACTTCACCATTATTCAAGGGGAAAGCAGGATAAATATGTTTACAAAACCTCTGCCAACAATAAATCTAAAACAAACAAGCATTAACAACAATGGTCCTTACTCTCCCTCAACATTAATGGTTTTAACATGCCTATAAAAAGACATGAATGGATACGAAGACAGAATCTATCCTTCTGCTGTTACAAGAAACACATCTAAACTTCAAAGATAGTCATTACCTCACTGTAAAGGGCTGGTAAAAGATCTTCCAATCAAATGGACCCAAGAAGCAAGTAGGTGTGGCTATCCTAATATCTAACAAGTTAGACTTCAAAACAAAATCAGTCAAAAGAAATGAAGACAGTCATTTCGCATTCATCACAGGACAAATCCATCAACACAAAGTTTCAATCCTGAACATATATTCCCCAAATACAAAAGTACCCACAATTATTAAAAAACACTACTAAAACTCAAACCTAACATAAAACCTCACACACTTATAGTGGGAGACTTCAACACAACACTCTCACCAGTAGACAGGACGACCAGTCAGAAACTTAACAAATAAACAAAAGAACTAACAGAAATTATGTCTCAATTGGGTTTAACAGACATGTATAGAATATTCCATCCAAACACAAAAGAATATACCTTCTTCTCTACTCCACATGAAAGCCTCTCTAAAATTGGCCACATACTAGGTGACGTAACAAACCTCAACAGATACAAAGAAAAAAAATGAAATAGTCCTGTTTATCTTATCAGACCACCATACTTTAAAGTTGGAGTTTAACAACAACACAAATCGCAGAAACCCTACAAACTCATGGAAAGTGAACAATGCGCAATTGCACCATGCCTGGGTTAAAGAAGAAATAAAGAAAGAAATTAAGAACTTCCTAAAATTCAAAGAAAATGAGGACACAACATTTATGGGATACCTTGAAAACAGTGTTATGAGGGAAGTTCATTGCACTAAGTGCCCACATGAAGAAAACAGAGGATAGTAACATTAGAAAATTAATAGCACAACTGAAAGCTTTGGAACGAAAAAGAAGCAAACTCACCCCAGAGGAGTAGATGCCAGGAAATAATCAATTTGAATGCTGAAATAAATAAAATAGAAACCAGGAAAATAATACAAAAAAATCAATGCAACAGAATTGTTTTTTCAAGAAGATAGGCAAACCTATATCCAAACTAACAAAACAGCACAGAGAGAACTTGCAAATTAACAAAATCAGAAACAAACAGGAGTACATAACATCTGGCACAGAGGAAATACAGACAATTTTCAAGTCATACCTTAAAAACCTGTACTCCACAAAATTTGAAAATTCAAAGGAAATAGACAAATTTCTGGATAACTATCAGTTACAAAAATTAAATCAAGAACAAACAACTTAAATTGACATATAACCCCCAAAAGAAATAGAAGCAGTCATCAAAAGTCTTCCAACCAAAAAAGGCCGAGGGCCAGATGACTTCAGTGCAGAATTCTACCAGAAATTCAAGGAAGAGCTAATACCAATACTTCACAAATTGTTCCACACAATAGAAACAGAAGGTTCTTTAACAAACTCATTTTACGAGGCCACAATCACGTTGGTGGCCAAGCCACACAAATAAAAAAAAAAAAAGGTTGTGAATTCATGAGACAACCATACTAACATGCTTCCATTTAGGTGAAGACCACTTGCTTCCAGCAGAGCCAACAATCTCACCGTGCATGTTACATTATATACACTTCTACTACTTCCTTCCCTTCCTTGTCTTAAATGATAACGTGTCTATTCTTAAAGATCAGAAATACAGTTCCTATGTTCTCACCATTCGCTGAATCCAGAGAATTTCAACTGTGTTCCCAGCATCTCTTTTCTCACTTTAAGGTAGCTAAATCCTTTCAGCTCCAATGTGAGCTTATTTCTACCAGTTCTCTCCGTATCAGTTAAGAAATTTTACCTGTCATATCAGAATTCCACAGATTTTTGTTTCCTTTACTTCACCACTATTTTTCTGTCAACTTCATTCTTCCCATCTAAACAGAAATGTGCTTTCTTTCTACAATTCCACTCTGTTTCACTGATTTTCTACTACTTCAGATTTGTTTACACACCATTTTCTCAAATTATTCACTCTCATCTCACTTGATCACTCTAAATACTTCTTCAATTTACTAAAACCCCATTTGTTCTGCTCAGTAATGACACCAAACTATTAAATGTAAAGCTAGATTGTCAATTTTTATTGACAATCATTTACCCCTGATATCTTCTTGTTAGTTTTTATGTTTAATAATTAAAATTATTCATTTATTTAACATCCCTATCAAAGTTTCCCCTCCCCCCATAGCTTCCCATTCCTCCTCATCTCCACTCTGCCCCCACAATCCATTCCTCCATTTCTTGTTATCTTTATCACCTTCCTTGGGTGTGTTTTATTTTCAGGTTTGAACAAATGAATAGTTCAATGTTGTAATGTCAGACTTGTTCATTTAGGCTTAGTTACAAGCTGTTATCAATTTTGTTGCTATAAATAGCATTAAAAATTGTTTATTCTCAAAATGGCCATTGTAGAGCCACTCAGTCTCCTGATCTCTAGATTTACATTCAACTTTGAATCTTGATATTTTCCTTTGAAGCTTGCAGTGTTCAATCTCAGTTGTCATCTTAAGGTCTAAAATCATCTGGAAAATTATACTTGTGAAGGATTATCTTGATTCAGTCAATCTGCCCCCCCCCATGAGTGGTAGCAATCCTTGTACTTGGAAACTGGATTGTATTAAAGGAGAGTGTGAGGAAAGCATATATTCATCACTTTTTGCTTCCCATGTCTGGATGAACTGTGACCAGCTTCCTAACACCATACCTTCCTTAATAAGGCTATGTTTTCCCTGCCATATAAACTCTGTTCCTCTTCCACCATTGTGCAGACTGTAATGAATAGTAACCAAGGCAATTGTGAGTAACTAAACCAGAACACAGTGCACACACACACACACACACACACACACACACACAGTTGTTTCAACATATCCTTTTCCTTAGTAAACAGTTCAAGCTAAGCTTGATTGTAATACAAGCTAGGGTTTCTTCTTCTTCTCTCTCTCTCTCTCTCCTTTTTTAAGTTTTTTTTTTTTTTTAACAAATCTGGGATATTTACAGGTCAAGCCTTTGAACTGATCTATCTTCACTCTTGAAATCTGCTTTCTGATATCAATGCGGGTTACTCCTCAGATCCTTTGTCTGATACCTTCATTGATACTATCTCAGAAACTTTTCTTGTCTTCACACATTATTTTCATCCTATCCCTTGATTAGACATTTGCGATGCTGAGTTTTATTGTTGCCTTTTTCGTGAGCGTATGAGCTACAAGAGATTGTATTCCTTGTGAAGCTCTTGTTCAGATAATAACAGGGACTGAATGAATTGTGAACATTCCACTACTCAACACTCATTGCAAAGTTGTATTAGGAAGAACTGGAAGGCAATGGGCACAATTTTTGAATGCCCAGAGCACAATTTTTATTTAGAAATGACTTTGCACCTGTTTTCATACACTAATACCTCCTATTTTTCAGTTAATCCTGCTTCCACATAATTTCTGGCCTAAAAGCACTTACAAATCAATCCATTGCTTAGCCAATATACTGAAGAAAGAAAATGTAAGGATGAAGGATGCAGTCTTATTTAATTACCATTGATGGAACTTTGTTCGGTAAACAGTTTTGGTATGATTGCCATCCATTGCTTGTAGAGAATAATGAAAAATCGTTGCTGATACCATATTTAATTTTACTGTTGATGCTATGAATTAAAGAGGCTCAATTAAGATGGTCTGTTGTATGCTTATTTTAACAACATACATCACTAAGATTTCCTGTGTTCGATAGTGTGGCAGTCACTGCAGGAATATAGGCTTCATGGTTCTTATGAAATATTCAATGGAAAGGCTAGATACCCCATGAATGTGTATATCCAGGGATAAGTCATGTAGTAAATATTAATATTGTAATGTAACAAATATTATAATTAACATTAATAATACTCCAAAATGATAATGACTGACCAATTTAAAATTTTCAAGTCTTTATGGTTAATCCTGTGCTGACTCACATAAAACAAGCAGCACAACTTTGCCATACTTTTTTGCATATTTGGCAAAGATTTCCATAATGCATCGTTCTAATCTTTTGATTGTAAGTGATATACACTATCAAAATACTATAGAAAGGCAAAGGGATAACAGGTTCTATAAAGTTGCCAAGTGACCTTTATAAAGCAAGAATGCTCCTCAAATCTTACTTTCTTTTTTATTACACCTGATAATTAGGCAATCTCATGGAGGAATGATAAGGATATAATAAAATAACATGAATGAATCATCAACTAAGCAGAGATGGCAACAGCAGTTATTAGTAGGGTCAGGTCAGCATATGTCTCATTCATACAATGTTACAATCTGTCTAATTGGATGGCAAACTTTTCATTCCACCTATTCTATGAATGAAAGTGTCTTTGTTACTATCTGGTTACCTGTCTTAAACACATAATCCTTTCTATTTGCCGGTGGCTGTCATAAGATTTACAACAGCACAGGTAGGGCCAGCCTCCCCCTTTCCTATAGCTCCTTAGAGAATCTAGAACAGCATTCATACTGCACACGGAGAGTTTTAATAAGTTTTCAGCCCTGGGGATATTTTTTCAGGGTTAAAATTGTTACCGAAAGGCACATAGTGAAAAAATGGGTTGTGAAGTCTTGGGCAGTAAAGATTTACAGAGGTACTGGCATTTTTTCCCAGTGGAGCAATCGCTGTGTCCTATTTCAAATATTCAGACTTTCTGGTAAATTTATGAGAGCATCCACAACATCCATAGCTCACTCTTTATCCCAGCTACAAAGACCCGCACTTCAGGAACTGCCAAGTAAATGATGCCAACACAGAACTACCTCCAGTGCTTGGCTTCCTGTGCCCTCTCATCTAGACTCTGCTCAATGAAATCAGGATCAAACTCCGAGTAATGCGAAAAGTAGAATTGCACTATATCATTTCAGTGAGCAGTTCTGATACAAAACTGCCAGGTGAATAGGAAAGTGTCACTGCTCAAGAGAGAGAGAGAGACCCTGTTTACTAATAAGTAATAATTAATATTTTAAATATTATGTGCTACCTCCTTCAGAAAGAATAAGAAGAAATGGGGAATAGCAATGACACAGGTAAGAAGCACTGTTAAACATACTAGCAAGGTTCCATACAATATTAAAACAGATCACCATATTAATGTGAAGCATACCTTTAGATCTCCCAGGGTCTCTCAATTTACTCTAGCAGCTGTATTATGCTTCAGCTGCCATCACTGAATGCTGATTTTAAAGTCCAATTAAATAGTAAGAAGACAACTAACATCCTTGCTAGTGGACTGATATAATGACAGGCAGTTGATCATATAGAGAAAAAAGACAGCCTTATCAGTGGCTCACAGAACACCTGAAATGACAGTAGAGGAGTGCTTATATCAATTCAAAGACATTAAGTACTGTATATTTGTTGATTGTTGAACCATCTCTTAATGAGAAATATCTGTGAGACACAATCTATCGTCATGTAAGTTGCATACATTTGTTGAAATCACCTACAGCATCTTTAATACCTTCCCACAAACAAAGAAAATAAACTAGGACATTCTAGCTGTATTGTCCACAAACATGTCTATTTTCAGTACGCAGGCTTCCTGACAAGATCATGATTGATTTGTTTCTACAAAGTGTCCTATTGTCAAGTATAATAAGCAAAGACATACACTGATATAGACCAGCCTCCAAACATTGTAGGTCTTAATTCTAAGGCAAAATTGTAGTTAATTATCCATATCATGACAATAAGTCTTCAGGGTTGACTCCCTCTTCTCCAAAGCATTTTTCTGAAGTATGTATGCTGATTTTCCTCCTTCTCCCTTTTAATCTTCCTAATGCCCTTCTTCCCCATTCCAGATATTCTATTCCCAAAGACCTCCATTTCTAAAATATTCCCTAATAACTGTTAGGTCCTCAAACTAGACTTCAGAGACATATTTAAAATTATTGCCATTTCTAAAAAATTATCTAATCTTGTTTATTGACTTGACAACCTTGAAGAAATATCCCCCCCAATACTTAACTTTTGTGTAAGCACAGCCAGCCAGTTTTGGTTTTGAATGTATTAACACATAATTCCCAAATTGTGTGTGCGTGTGTGTATGTTTGTGTGTGTTCATATGTGTATGGTGTTAATAGGTTTTACTTTTTAGTATAGTTCAGTCTTGATAACTATAGTTCTGTTATTTACCAGATATTCCTGTGTATTATGAGTTACAGATGGTTCAGTTGATTATGATTCTAAATGCTTATTTAATTCATTTAAGCAAAAGTAGATAAACACTAAATTTTGGTGTGGTAGTTGAAAAAAACAATTGATATTTAAAATACATGGTTGATTTTAAGAGGTATAGTATTTAAAAGATATAAAATACCATTAATAATCAACACTCCAAATAATTACGAATACAAGTTTATAGAGAGAAATTTTGGGTCACATAACACTGTATTCTATAATTTTTATGTGTGTTCTCTATAAATGAAATAAATAAAAGTTGCTTAGTGTTTCAAATTATTTATACTTCTTTAAAGTATAAATATTTATAATTGGAAAGGGAAAACCTCAGATATTTATGTATTTCATTTAGTACTTATCATGATTTTTTTAAAAAATTATTTTGGTTTTTAGTAATGTATAAATGTGTGTGTGAGTCTGTGTATATGAATATAGGGGACACCAGTGGCCAGACAGTATATTCCATCCCTTGGATCTGGAATTATAGGTAGCTGTGAGCTATCAAATGTAGACCTTCTTCAAAATAAATGCATGGCCTTAACTGTGGAGGTGTCTTTCTTTGCCCCGTACTTGAAATGCTTATAAAAATCTTTCTAATTTCTTTTGCTACTTTTTGTTTATCAATTATATGAAAATTATAACTTTGAGGTACAACTCTCTGTATATAATACTTTAAGAATATGACTTTGAGATCATAGAAAACAAATGTCTTTGAATCACTGAACCTTCAAGAAGAAAGGCCAGTTCAAGTCAATACATAATTAATGATCATTAGAAAACTCTATTGAATTATAACATTACCTGTTGCTTAGTATCTGTAAATCACATTTTTATGCAGTTTATATCAAATCATGATGAGGCTTTAATTATTAGCCTTGGGAACCTCTTCCCTACAGGAGACAGTGTAAGTTTAGCAAAAGAAAAAATATGATATATTCAGCTATTATGTCAATAGAAATCCACAGTCATCAGAAGAATCTAAGCAAGAGAGAGAAAGGGGATAACAGAGCACACTCAGTGAAAATCTGTGTTTAAGACCTAGCACATTTTAGAGAAAATCAGTCACTCAGTAGCAAATACCTAGTCCAAAGCAGCAAAAATGTATTTAATACTCATAGGACTAGATTCTGCTAATTAGGATGCTTCCTTGTAGGAATTTACATTGTCTTTTTTTTAATTATTTGTTTTTTATTTTACATGTCGATCCCAGTTTCCTCTCCCTCTCTCCCTCTTACCCTCTCTGCCCCCTTACGTGAACCCTGACCACCCTCTCCCCCTATCCCCCCATCCCAATTCCACATGTAGGGCAATGCCATCCAGGTGGGGCCATGTAATCTGTAAAGTCATTTGAAGTAGGGACTAGGACTTCTCTCCTGTCTCTAGGTTAAGGCAGTATCCCTCCATGGGGGATGTGGCTGCAAGGTCCTTTTGTGCATAAGGAATACATCCTGGTTCCACTGTCTGAGGTCCCTTAGACTGCTCAGTCCTTTTAGCTGAGACCCATATTAAGGGGGTCTGAGTCAGTCCCATGCTGGATTCCCAGCTATAAGTCTGGGGACCCGTTAGCTCCTCCTTATTCAGGTCAGCTGTCTTTATGTGTTTCTGCAACCTGGTCTTGTCCTCTCTCTCTGCATCTGGATTCTAGTTCAACTCAGTGTTTAGTTATGGGCGTTTACTTCTGTTTCCAACAAGTACTAGATGAGGGCTCCATGATGGTGGATAAGTTAGTTATTGATCTCACTATCCAGGAAGGGCATTTATGGTAGCCTTTCCACGGTTGCTCAAATTGTTAGTTGGCAGCAGTCTTGTAGGTCTATAGACCTTTCTTTAGGTTCAGTTTTCTCTTCAAACCAATAATTTTTTTCAGTAGTGTGTGTGTGTGTGTGTGTGTGTGTGTGTGTGTGTGTGTGCATAAGAACTTTTAAGATAATTTTGAATTTACTCATCCTCAATTATTTGCCTTGATCTTAGTCTATAATGCAGCCATTCAGAAATGTGATCAGGTATTACACCTATGTAAAGGTGTAATTTCATTTCATATTGATTGAAGAAAACAATGGACAAACTGGATGAAAAAAAAACATTTGCATTTTTCTTTGCAACAATTCTTTCCCATATTTTATTTAACAGCTATAGTTAGTAAAATTGCATTTCAAGTCATAGACCAACTATTTCAAACCATTTTGGAAGGGATTTCTAAAGTATCAATAAAATTTTTATTTCTAAGTCCATCAATTCCAATTGATACTTTAACAGTTGGAATTGCTCACTGGGGAACACAGATGTTTCTAGTGCCACAGGTAAAGAAATTGGGGGCATAGTGGTCATTTTTGTACTTTAATTCTGAACCAAAATAATAGTATAAAATGATTGTATGTAGTAGGGATATTATGATTTTTAATGTGTTTCAACAAATATTTGTTAATCATTAGATATGAGTATTCATCTACACAGCAAATGATCTTTTGAGCTACCTAATAAATCTAGATCAAACTTAAACTGCTCTTTTAAGGTTCTTCAAAATTTATCTTACAAATAAAGACTTAAATTCTCAAAACAGAACATGACTTATCTAATCATGAACTAACTTCAATCTCATGGTTATTTTGCATATAAGTTCTCAGATATATATCAGTGATTATATCAATGGCAAGGGAGGAGTAAGTCCTTAAATCACTGTATGCTGGATATAGAGTCAACAATATTTCTGCTATGTAAAAGTTGAACTCAGAAACAATGAAACTATTGCCTCAGTGGTTGAGGATGCACAAACCAGTTATAGGTAATCTGTATTGCTGCTTTGTCTCTGTACCTCTGATACTAACTGTGAGTTATAGTAAAGCTTAACTAATTATCAAAGTTTATTTTATTACTTTTAGAAATACATTATATTTTATCATATTTCCTCCAATCCACCTACACCTCCCTTCATGTTCCTTCTTTCTCTTAAAAAATGAAAACACAGAAGAAAGACACTAGAAACTATGTAACCTGATTTTTGTTGGCCATTTATTTACTCTGGAGCGAGGACCCTGCCCTATCCTGTACTTGATAATCCCAGTGTCAAGCCACTGAAGAAAACTGATTTTCCAAGCAGCTATGGTTTATAAGTTACTTCTTGCTTGGAGTACTGTGCCTACTTCCACTCTGCTCTTCTGGGATTTTGTCCAATTTCAACTTGTGCAGAGCTTATGCATGATAGCACAAATTCTGTGTGTTTACATGTACATCTGGCCTGTTGTATTAGGAAACTGCTGTTTCCTTAAAGTTGTATGTACTACTAGCTCCTTCTCAATCTGTTTCTGTTCCACCCTTTACAACAATAGTAGCCACGTTCCTTATTTAACCAGTTACCATAAAGACATCTATTGTATTATTTTCTTATTGTGCAGAAAATTTCCATGTTAGCAGACATCTACTATTACTCATGGCTTAATTCAGAATATCCACATGTCTTTTATGAAGGAACATTAAAGATGCTAAATTCCTGATATTCTGAGCAAATAAATTTATATGATAAACAAGTGGAGCAACATGTTTTTGTTTATCCCTGATACAATACAATGGCAAATCAAAAAAAGCACCAGTGAATGAATTCTTCATCAACAGGAGAAGTCCTAGAATCTCTCTGGGATTAATCCACCTCTTCCCTTCAACCCCTCCTCACAGAAAACAAAGCACTTCCTTGGTCTTTAGTGACAAATGGGGGAAATAAATGGGATTTTGAAGGAAAATCTGAGAAGTGTCTAGCTCACTACCTTGGAGAGGCTACAATGCTGCTGAACTTGAAGAAATTCTACCATAGAGCTAAGAAAGAAGAGATGTATGACTAGAATTGGAGTCATATTCTTCTTCGTCAGGTGTTAACCTTACAATTTCTTTATATCAAATAAATGTTTTTTAATATGTGTGTGGGTGTCCGATATGTGAATTTCTGTGGGTATCCACAAAGGCCAGAAGAGATATGATTGGATCCCCTGGAGCTGGGTTTACAGGCCACTGTGAGACTTTCAAAGAGAATGCACATCTATCATGCTCTAGTTTCTTTAATTTATTTTTTGGTGTACAAAATATGCTTTACATATGGTAGACGATTATATACATGTGAAACAACAACTGCCATCTATGCCATTAACCTGTTTCTTTTAGCTATATTGTAGCAGGCTTAGGTATTGTTTAAAACCCAGTCTATGTTCATATTTCAGGACAATAGGAAGTTTAACTTTAAAATGAAAATAACCTAGACCGAGTAAAGGTCTTAGGCAATAAAACCAATATTTAATAAGGGCAAGTTGAGGACTGCATTATATATTAACTTTTATATATTAAGTATATAAGGCTTAATCTTAGTATCACATAAAATATACAAATGCATATTTCCTCCCTTCCCTCTCCCTCTTTCTCTCTCTTCCCTCTCCCATAACCAACATACTTTGAATCACTGTTAATGCTTTTTATGGTTGATGAAAATCAATAGATATGTTTTGAAGAATATATTTTCACATCTTTTAAAAATCCCAGTTAGCTCTTACTTAGAATCTATGTGATACTTTCCGTTTGTAGACACTGTGGTAGTTTGAATGTAATTAGCTCCTATAATCACATAAGGAGTGGCACTGATAGGAAGTGTGGCATTATTGGAGTAGGTATGGCCTTTTTGGAGGAAGTGTGTCACTGTGGGGATGGGCTTTGAGGTTCCCTGTGCTCAGGATACCACCAAGTGTGTCAGCTGATTTCCTGTTGCCTGCAAGATGGAGGACTCACAGCTCCATTACCATGTCTTCCTATATGCCCCTGCACTCCCTACCAAGATGACAATGATCTGAACCTATGAAACTGTGAGCAAGCCAACCTCAATTAAATGTTTTCCTTTTTAATCTGGTCATGGTGTCTCTTCACAGCCATAAAAACTAAGATGGACACTTTCTCTCAATAACAAATATTCTGTATGTTCTCCGAGGAATCACAAATAGTCCTTAAATGTTTGCCTTACTTTCATCTTATCATATCATCCTCATATTTTTGTTCTCTGATGTAAACTGAGTTTCTAAGCTGTTATATTTTTTCCTTTGATAATTATTTTATTTAAATAAGAAATAAGCTTGTTTTACATGTCAATCCCATTTCCTGCACTGTCCCTTCTTCCTCTGTCCCCCTCCCAACCCCCATCCCATCCCTTTTCTGCTCTCCAGTGAGGGTGATGCCTTCCAATGGGGGATCTTCAAAGTCTGTCAAATCATTTGGAGCAGGTTCTAGGCCCTCTCCCATGTGTCTAGGCTGAGAGAGTATCCCTCTATGTGGAATGAGCTCCCAAAGTCCATTAATATACTAAGATAAATATTGATCCACTACCAGAGGCCCAATAGACTGCCTATTTCTCCCATTGCTGTTAGGTCACAGTTGTCATATTCTGCTGATAGTCTCAACTCACTGAACTACACATAGCATGCTACTCTCTAGGCATTTATTAAAATGATACTAACTTACTGGCATACATAGAAGGCACACGGTGTTATCTTGTCTCACAATATCCATTAAGTTGTGCATTTGAAGAATAGCAAGAAAAAATTTTAAATCCATTCCACCTGATACATAAAAGACTTTATTATGTACTCAATATGAAACTTTACAACCATTTTTGGAAAATATTAAAATAAAATTTGTCTTGCTTAGATACTAGACTATAATCTATATAATTAATCATGTACCTGTGACATGCAAAAAAAAAACGTTTACTGTATACATTAACAATATTAGAGAAAAAAAGCAGGATATGAGAGACATAAAGACATTGATTTTACTAGCACCTATTTTCAGAGTCAGAGATTTGGAAGTTGATTACAATAACATACTAGACATAATATCTTCATGGAAAATTACCAATAAAATTATGAGTTCATTACATAGTGAATGCAATAAAATAAGTTTGGGGCCTTGTAGATATATCCAGTAGATGAAACATATTGTGATAGATTTTGAGGAGTTGAAAATATGATATAGATTATGGTAATTTGAGGAATAACAAATTGTAGGACTCTTGCCTTTTCATTGAGTAACAACTTTATTAATATTTAACCCATACAACTTGTGCTTCTCCAAGTAAAGGATACAATTCAAAGAGTTTGGCATATTCACAGGTATGTAACCAGGAAGACATAGTCATACAATTTAAACTTCAGTGGCCAAAACTGAGACACCCTATGGAAGAACCCATCATCCAATAAGAACCTATATACAAGTCTGGTAGAAAAGAGGTTAATGAAGGGGCTCTAAGGTATAAGCTGAGGATCATGTAGTAACCTTCTGAGAATAAGCACTCAAAATCATGGGAGTTGAGAGTTTACCATTCTCACACACTTGCACATGGCCAAACAGTTTTAGAGCAATGATTTTCTATAGTAAACTGACAAAGCTACATGGTGAGTTGTCTATCTTAATAGTGTCATCCTAAGGACCAGTGATGTTATCAGGACATAAGACTTTCATTACTAAAATTAGGAGACCTGAAGATATCTGCTTATTATCATAAATAATTTCTAATGAAATACTTTTTATATTCTTTGTGCTTACATTCCTGTATTCATTGTGCACATTATACATATGATATATTTTGCTTAGATATTGGCATGTGCTAAGTAAGAATATAATAGTTTACAGAGAACATAAAACCAGTGAATTAACCAGGTTTATGTTAGGCTTCCATAATAAACCACTAAAGAAAAAAAGCAATGATATACACTAACACTATAATTATTATGAAATTCTACAGAATAATTTCAAGGGAAGAAGAATGAGTTCTAGGTGCTGGAATTGAAAAGCTTCCCATCTTCATAGAATTCAATTATAGTATAATGAGGATGGGGGGGTCATGCGTTATATGATAATGCTAGTTAAATCTCCTTCTTCTTTCACTAAGCATCCAGAAGTTTTGATCAGAATTAAGAGTCTCAGAATACAACCAAATACATTACAATATTTACTTAACTCTGACCTCTTACTCTTGAAGGTCTAAAGGTTTTAAGTTCATATAAAATAAAATTGATTGCTCTAGATTGAGTTTCTTCAGACCTCTGAAGTCAGGCATTAGGAAGTAGATTATCTGTACAAATATATGTAAATAATATCAAAGTTTCCTTGTTTTTGCTGTGTATGAAACTAGGACACAATAATATAAAATTACCCCCAAACAATTCACTAAAAATATTTCACTAGCTACTCTGCTAATAATTTTTAAATTCATTTGTTTTGAGAATTTTATATATGAATACTCTATGTATTCATTCTGCTCTCCTATTTTCTCTCCTCTAATGTCTTCTGTGTCCCCCAAACTTTATGTGTATGTGTGTGTATGGTGTGTGTATGTGTGTGTGTGTGTGTGTGTGTGTGTGCGTGCGGAATCTTATGTTATCATATACTTATTAATTAGATTGTTACACAAATTTACAAAAGAGAAGTTCCTGAATTCATTCTCACATGTATAGTTGTTTTAGGACTGAATATGTGTGGTTTGTCAAATCAGTTTTCAATGATGAATTTCCAGATAGATCATTCAATCAGGTTTTTAAACATCAATACATACTTTTCTCATTATACCATGCTGAAAATAAAGTTTTCAAATTAATTCTTAATGGGTAAACTTATTATTAATCTAGTCAAAATGAAATCAAATAACTTTCTGATCACAGCAGTCATTTTGTATAGGTAGACTTCACTTATCAATAACAGAATTAATACTTCAATTTTTCCTATGATTTAATGAATTATGTATGAATAATTATACATGATAATTTCATATTTTTCTAGTGCTGGAGATCAAACCCAGGGTTTTACCTATACTAGACAAATATTCTCACAATGATTAGAAGTCTCCAGCTTGATAACTCATTATTTAAAAGTAGTGTAGCTCACTGGTAAAATGTTTGCTTACTGTGCATAGGTCCTGAGTTTAATCCCCAACACCACAGAATATAAATGAAAGTGGAAACTAATGACCCAGATTTACACCATTTCATTGGGCTCTCTTCCATGGCCAGAACAACAAATATTTTTAGAAGTGTGAATGCTTGGGATTGTAAATATTTTCAGTACAATTTTTTTTATAAGAACACAGGTTTATTGCTTGAGCACAAAACTGGCATAAACATTACACGGACAACATGCTCTAGTAAAAATACTTGCAGAACATAGTCAGAAGGCCAGATAAAGCTCACAAGGCACATCTTTTCAACCTTAGGTCTATGAGTGCAAATAAACTCCTGCCAGATAGCACATTATTTCCAGTGGCTTTGGCATTTCTTCAAGGTTCATTCTCTGCTGTTTGCTTTGTGATCTATTCTTGTCATATATCACCTCTAGTGTTCCAGATTTTACTGATTGTCAAATAGTCATCTTCCAAAGTACCTAGGGAATAGTATCTCTTACAAGGGACAGTTAGAGTAATCAAGGGTAGCTTTAGAAATTCTATATGTTATATGTTCAGGACTTCTTGAAGATGATGCTCTCTGTCTTTAACAGAGAACTAAGTGTTTAACAACATTAACAAATCCCAGTCAAAACAGGGATGTGAAAACATTCATTCAACAATATAACTAGATAAAATGGTATATTTTCATTAGAACCTATTTAATTGGAGTTATATGCTAGGCTTTTCCATTTTTTTCTTTCTTTGCTCATTATTTATAGAGGTTGGGAGTAACTGATGAGGTTGAGAGTAAAAATTCATGCTTGCATTTTTGAACAATTGCTTTCTTGGAGCATAAGAAGGCAAACCTTATATTATGGTCGCTAACCCATGGTAAGTTTAGTGTTATGCATTTTCCCTAGTGAAGGCAAGTTGATAAATAAAACATTAGTCAGTAGCCAAGCAGGAAGAACAGGCAGGATTACCAGAAGAGAATGCTGGGGAGGAGAAGGGAAGAGAAGCTGCCAGGAGGTAGAATAGAAAATACTTTTGTCTAGCTTGGGAAGAGCCCCATTCAGAAGCCCTAAGAAATGCAGGTGCCATCCACAATTCTTAGCAAAGGGGCACAGCATTTCATTCAGAGAGAGAGAGAGAGAGAGAGAGAGAGAGAGAGAGAGAGAGAGAGAGAGAGAGAGAGAGAGAGAGAGAACCATCACACAAAAACATTGTTGAATAACAGAAGACCCATAACTGGGAAAGGTACAAAGAGAGTGCAGGATACTCATCTGTAAGTCAACCACATACCAAGGCTCAGGAGTAACTGAAGAAGATGGTATAGTCTGATTTTAAGAACTAGAGACAGTAGAAAATTCACAAAGAAACCATGTTTTCTGGTCACAACAGGGCAGCAACAGGAAAGTTGCATACATGAACTGACAGTACTTGAGACATCATGTACAAAACCTGTGCAGAGTCAAGCCAAACCAAATCCCAGAAAGTACGAGGAGGGGCCTAAAGTTCTACCCCTAGTTGAGGGACCACTGACAATTGATAATTGTGGGAAGAGGGAGAATAGCTTTTCTTAGTGAGTCTGGCCTACTAGGTATATACTCAAGTATATACAGGCACCCCAAACCAGACTAATGGGTCTAAAATTTGTGTAAGTAGGAAGAGGGATGGATGTTGGAGGGATTGGGGGAGGGGGCTGAAAGTAATCAAGACATATTTATGCAAACTTCAAGGAATTAATAAAAGTTAAAATTTTATGAAAAAGAACTAGTCCATAGCCACCTATACACAATTTTCCTAATAAATGATGCCTTAGTGAAAAAAATAAAAGTTTTTGTGAAAAGTATAATATTGACATGCTGAGACAGGCAGATGGTGTGATGGTTAGGTAGCTCTGTCCACTTCACACAGCCTGGAATCACCTGAAAGAGGGACTTCTAGAATGCCTGATGGTGATTTTCTTGATTTCATTGGTAGAGGTGGAAACCCTGCCTATAGTAGTTAGCACCATTCCTAGATCAGGAAAGTGATCACAGTGTGAGTGCAGAAATTGAATTGAGTACAAGCAGGAATACACTGGTTCATTCTCTCTGCTCTTGACTGGAGATACACTGTAATAAGCTGTTTCAAGTACTGCTTTGACTTCTCTGCAATAATAGACTATAACCTTGGTAAGCCATATAAACCCTTTCTCTCTTATGTTGCATTGATTACAGCAACATAAAGTGAAACTCAGACACAGCATAATGAAGCCAGCATGAGAGATTAATATGTTTGCTTTTTCAGTGAATATAGTAACTGATTGATTATAGTAACTCATTATTGCATTTCTTCATACTTGATTTTTTTAAGTTTTAATTTGTAAAAAGCAGACACCGTCCTTCAAATTTAGACATTACACAGAACAGCACTTTCTGACATCCTATAGTATTATTCTCATTTCTAGAAAAACTTTCCAATTTTCTTTGCACACATTTCTTACAATCCCTCTTGTTACAAGCAGTTTTCATGCCAGCCTGGTCCCACATCCCCATATAACACACAGCGACCCTGTATCAGATATAAAGTTATTAGCCTGTTACTAGTTTTTCTTATCAGCTAGCTCTGTGTTAAATATTAACCCATTTCTATTAATCTAATGTTTCTACATGGTCTAATCTTACTGGAGAGAGGATCTAGACCTCTTCTCTCTCAAGTCTCTACATCTTAAATCTCTTACTACATCTCTCAGAATCCTCCTTGTCTCCTAGGACTGCCTATCTTGCCTTCCTATTTGCCAACAGTGCTTTATTCATTAACCAGAATGATATCTCCCATCACTCTTACCATTGTAGAAGTAAATTTCCTTGACTGTGACTCACAAATTGCATTTAAAACTAGGATAATGGGGCTAGGGATGTAATTAGGGAGCCGAGTGCCTAACGAGCATATACAAGGACCTTAGATCCAATCCCAGGATAGGAGTTGTGGAAAATCTAGGTCATTAAAGCTCTTATACTGTGCTATTTAGTATTGAAGATTGTGTTGCTAAAGAGATAGAATGGAGGAGAAATAGTTTTATCCAGAAGAACTGCTTACTATCGGACAAAAAGCTGTCCTAATACCACTTCCAAAGCTGGCAGACACTCCTGTCTGAGGCCCTACCTTCTGACATTTTCTATTGTCACCTACTGTTAGTGTCACCAGAGCTGAAATGCACAAACCTAGTATATCTTGGATTAATAAATGTTAATTGACTAGACTCCCAGCTTTCATTGCAGCAGGAATTGGATGTTTATTTAACATTTGCACTGCAGGGGACAGCAGAATAAAAAAGCAGCCCTGAGGTTGTGCAGTGTGAAGAACTCCAGGCAAGTGATCTCTGTCTTTTGATTTGTTCTTTGTTATTCATAAAATCTGTCTTTTGACAGCTGTTTTACAAATTTTACAAAACAGTGTGTGGAGTGATTATGAATCCTTTCTCCTTTATGAAGAAAGGACATGTAATATATGAGCTTCTCAATTTAAAAGTGACTTTTTATAGACTTTTAAAACATGTTCAAAATTAGTTTCAACTGTGGAATAATTTTATTTCTAAAAACTTTTTGATACAATTGCTAGGAAATAAAATTTTGTGAAAGCAACAATCACTTTTCTAAAATCAATATAATTAAGACAAGCCTTTTAAAATAGTCTTTCTTCATCTAGTAGTGCCTAAGCTGAAGGCAAGGGTTTTCAAACACATTGAAGGAAATTGTATGACTGCTATGAATGCTTTCAGAAAACAATGTATGTGAGAAGAGATGCCTATAAATAGGCATAACATTATAATTCTCCCTTCACTGCTTAGCAGTGTATGTAATACAATGCCAGGTAAAAAGGAGATAAAAAGAAAACCATGGATAACGTAGTCATCAATCTCATTATCAGGGAAAGGCATTTATGGTAGCCTTAACTGAGCCTTAACTGTGGCTCAAATTGTTAGTTGGGGTCAGTCTTGTAAGTCTGTGGACATTTCTCTAGAGTAGTTTTCTCTTCAAACCTATAATGGCTCCCTCTTTAATGGTATCTCTGTCTCTCTCTGTGCCTCTGTCTATCTCTTTCTCTTGTCTATTCCTACCTTTACTCAAACTTATCTTCCAAGTCCCACGTGCTTTCCTCTCTGCCCCTTCTCTTTCTCCTAGCTCCCTCACCACACACTGACACCAACTGCCCACTCCCAATATGCTCAGGAGATCTTATTCCATTTCCCCTTCAGTAAGGGACCTTACATGAATCTCTTAGATTCCTCTTTGTGTCCTAGTTTCTCTGTCAGTGTGAATTATAGGCTAGTGATCTTTTGCTCTATGTCTAAAATGCATATATGAGTCACTACACATGATGTTCCTCTTTTTGTGACTGGGTAACCATATTTTGGATGGTTTCTTCAAGTTCCATCCACTTCCCTCGAATTTCAAGATTCCATTGTTTTTTTCTGCAGAGTAGTACTCCATTGTATAAATATCCCACATCTTCTTTAACCATTCTTCAGTTGAGGGGCATCTACATTGTTTCCAGTTTCTTGCTATTACAAATAATGCTGCTATGAACATAGTTGAGCACATGTCTTTGTTACATGGATGTGGATCATTTGGGTATATGCCTAAGAAGGGGAATGCCGGGTCCTGTGGTAGACTGATTCCCGTATTCCTGAGAAACCACCATACTGATCTCTAAAATGGCTGCACAAGTTTGAACTCCCACCAGCAGTGGAGGAGTGTTCCCCTTTCTCCACATCCTCTCCAGAATTAGTTGTCATTGGTGTTTCTAATTTTAGCCATTCTGACAGGAGTAAGATGGTATCGCAGTTATTTTGATTTGCATTTTCCTGATAGCTAAGGATGTTGAGCACTGTCTTAAGTGTCTTTCTACCTTTTTTACTTCCTCTATTGAGAATTCTCTTTTCAGTTCTGTTTAATAGGGTTGGTATTTTGTGACTAGTTTCTTGAGTTCTTTGTATAATTAGAGATCAGCCCTCTGTTATATGTGGGGTTGGTGAAGTTCTTTTCCCAGTCTAAGGGTTGCCTTTTGGTCTTGTCAACTTGTCCTTTGCCTTACAGAAGCTCCTCAGTTTGAGGAGGTCCCATTTATTAATTGTTGATCTCAGTGTCTGTACTACTGAAGTTATGTTCAGGAAGCCGTCTCCTGTACCAATTTGTTCAAGGGTGCCTCCTACTTTCTCTTCTAAGAGGTTCAATGTGTCTAGATTTATGTTGAGGTCTTTGATCCATTTGAACTTGAGTTTCCTGTATGGCGATAGACATGCCCTCATCTAGTAGCTGATGGAAACAGAAGCAGACACACACAACTAAACACTGAGACAAACTGGAATCCAGATGCAGAGAGGGAGGACAAGAGCAGGCTACAGAAACTCACAGAGACAAATGACTTGAACAAGGGATGAGCTAATGAGTCCCCATACTGATAGCTGGGAATTCAGCATCGGACTGACTCAGACTCCATGGACATGGGTCTCAGTTAGGAGGCCTGGGCAGTCTAAGGGACTCTGACAGTGGAATCAGGATGTATCCCTGGTGCACAAAAAGACTTTGGGAGCACATTCCCCATGGAGGGATACTCCCTTAACCTAGAGGAAGAAGAGAGGCCCTAGTCCCTACTCCAAATGACTTGATAGATTTTTTTGACCCCACCTGGAAGGCATCACCATCCCTGTTGAGTGTGGGGGGGATGGGATGGGAGGGTAGTTGGCAGGGAGGAAGGGAGAGGGAACTGGGTTGGATATGCAAAATAAGAAAATTTAAAAAATTAATTAAAAAAAAAAGAAAACCACCATTACTAGAAGATAGACTTTAAAATCTGTCTCTATGTTTCCAACATTTTAAAAGCAAACAAATATAAAACTTCACATAAAGTGAAAACAATAGTATATGGCTATTATGATGATCACAATCTTATTAAGAATACATCATATATACATTTCAAATACTTGTTAGAAATTCTTAGATGATAAATCCTGAAGCTTCCTTGAAACTTCTTGTCAAATTATAATCATGTCAAATTTGATACCATACTAAAACTAGAAACTTACAGTAAACTTAAACTTTTTTCCTTGAAATTTTAATGAAAGGTATGAAAAACTCACAAATACAGATTATTTAGAAAAAAAATTGACTTTTAAAACCTAAAAAAAAATTTAAGGGGGCATATGGCAAATCTATCTTCTCAATAGTTTTATATACTAAAGATATAAATAATATAAGCAAATTAAATTTTTTTTCAAGAAATAAGCAAGGAACATATCTGTAAAGATAAATATTAACTATCAAAATTCATTATTAAGGAGCAAGCATTTTAATTGTTTTGTGCCAGAACAAATTGTAACCTTGAATTCTTGCTTTCAGAAACTCCTGACTGAGGTGGCTGGGCATGGCCTGCATTCAGGACTCTTGAGTCCAGTGTTGACCTCCAACCAGTATCTGAATAAAAAACCTTGTTTTGTTGTTAAAATGTAAGTGATAAGACTGTCAAATCTCTAAACATAAGACCATTAACATTTGCTGGCTCATCCAGAATTGGGGCATTCAGCCAGATTCCCCCTCTTATTCTGTCTGGCCTTGGGGCTCCAGAATCTCCCTACATACCATCAGGTCCTCCACACTTACATTGTGAGGGAAGAGGCATTGGAAACATTGGGGGTGGCGTGTAAGGATCCTGTCTGCTTCTAGCATCTGTGAGACTTGTGGATGACTGTATGCAGAGCCCACACCCTTGTCTGAGGCACCTTCAAGACTCTGCTGTCACTCATTTAGTTTTGATTTGCCTCTGTGGCCATTAAATTGTAAGAAATTGTCTACTGTTTTGTGTCACTTGGATTGTTTGTGTGTTGTATCTTCCTTTTTAAAAGTAGTAGGCCAGCTGCACCCCACACTCTTCACTGACTGGTGAGTTTCTCAACTCCCTCCTGTAGACTGGTCTACTGTAATCAGTGCTCAAAGCCTCTTCTCTCTAAACCTTCTTTGTTCTAAGCTAACTCTGTACCTGCCCCTTGGTCACTGAATGCAATTTTATAGGAATAAAGGTGTCTTTATGGCTGAGGCAGTTCCCAACTGGAGTTTTGAATGGAATTAAGATGTACCTCCCCCAGGCCATGTGTGTTATGTGCCTGTGTGCATTCTAGCTAAAGATCAATTTACAATTTGCCTCCAGGATAGTCTCTGTAAGATTGCTCTTAAAATGTTAAATTTTGAAAAAACAAAACAAAACAAAAACAAACAAATAAGCGAGAGGTTATCCACAGTAAACATCAAAACCTGTCTCAATTCTTAGCCTTACAAAGGCCATCTTACAGTATACCAATTCAGATCCTGAGACACCAGAAGGCAAACAATTTCTGAAGATATACTTCTTCTCCCAGGTATTTCTTGACATTAGGGCCAAGCTTAGATATCTAAAATTGGAGCCCTGACTTCACAAACAGATGTCTAAGCACTGGCCTACAATGTGTAATACGGGAGAGATGAAAGCCCCAAGACCCTCCGGGTTCCTGGTTCAAATGCAGTCAAGAAGGCCACTGAATCCTCACAAATCACTCTGACCATCTTCAGGGTATTATCAAGAGGAACATTGGTCTGTTGATTCTTCCCATGATCCTGACAGCATGGGGACAGTACAACAAGATTACACTTCACCTGCCCTCTCAAGCCTGGCCTTAGAAAACTGAGGGGGCCCAGGCTCCCTTGGCCTGACCACTGCCATTTCTAACAGGCAGCTCTTAGTAGTTACAGTATTAGGGTTACCAATTCTCTTCCTTCTGGATACTGGGGCAACTTACTCAGTCCTGATGGTGTTTTGGAGACACATCTCTTCTCCTTCCCAGGGCAGGGAGACAGCTTTACCAACCTTACAAAACCCTGCCACTTAGTTGTATATTTAGGGATATCTCCCTAACCCACGCTTTGCTAGTGGTACCAACTTGTCCTGTTCCCTTGCTGACCTTTTAGCTAAACTGGGAGGCTCTACTTACTTTGCTTTCCCCATTTGCCTGACTTCAGGCTCATGAGCCACCCTGCTCTTTTCTTCTCCTTCTCCAAAACATATCATTTGACACACTACCTACCACACTACCTGATGGATCCCTGAGTATGTAACACCTCAAAATCCTCTATAGTCAAACATCCCTCTTTCACCATCCATTAACAAAACCCTATAAGTTGCACCTCTTAGGCCCAGTACCCACCCTCTCTCTAAAGTCTGCTATGAAAGGAAGGTGTCCCTGGTAATCTCTACTATGATCTGCTCAGCAGGCTCCCAGGAATTCATGATCAAAATAGAAGGAAGGTACTCACCACTCTCCCAGCATTTGATCATAGACAAAAAATAGAAGATGTGGTGTAATATTCACCTAAGCTTCTTAACCTCCCTGAGGACCCATCTCTTGGATGACACTGATCCCACCTATCTATCCTCATGGTCATTCCATCCCTTGTTTCATATATTAACCTATGCATATCAGCCACTAAATAACACATTGCCTCTTGTGACTCTGGAGCACACTGATTGTGTATTCTTCCTGGGTCAAATGTATAACTAACATTTGGGGACCCACCTATAGGTCAATTAGACTCTCTCATCTTGCTGATAATTAACTGCTCTGAATCAAATGTCACTACCACCCCATATCCTTCCCAATTTTTGGTATCACAGACTAACTGCTGTAGCTCTCCGGGGACCCATTTATGGGCACTCTGGATTCTTAAGACTATAATAATACCCTCAGCACCTCGCCTGATGTTCATTCAGGGTTAATGACCAAATAATACTTCCAGATGCACTGTGTTTTTCCACTAGCTCACTAAATGTGCTCCAAAGACACTGTAAATGCCAGACCCATTCAACAGCCCACTGCTGTTTCTGTTCCCAATCAGAGGCAGCTGCCATTCAGTGTTTCTCTCCAATAAATCTCTTGTGTGAGGTTTGTGACTTTGTGACATTTTTTTGCTCCCTATTGCCAAGATATCCTTGCTCTGGAAATCACATACTCTGTTTGGCTTTGGTTTAACTTTTAAAGCATTTGCTAAGTTGTGAATCTTATCTCAAGATGTGCAATACTATTATATAAACATTCTGTACCTTAAGATTTGTAAATTTATTGGGATAAAGTCATGTAAAATCTATAACAAAAAATTTAAATTAAAACTTAAAGTAAGAGGATTGGTGATGAAAAATCTATATACAGGTAATCTTAATTTACTAGAGTGTTACTGTATGTGTAACTTGGATTCAGCTCTTTTTTTTAAAAGAAATTGATGTTTTTAAATTTTAGCTTGTCTCTAAGTTATTTTGGATTGGGATGGATTTTTCTGTTTTAATTCTTGTCCTGAGAATAAGAATAATAGATGAGGGAAAATGAGGGGAAAAATCAAGGTTTATAAAGAAAATTAGGAAACAATAGTAAAAAGGCTATGATGATTTAAAAGTTAATAATTTATATTCCTCAATCAAGGCTACATAAATGAGGTTTGTTTTATTGTGTTCTTTGCTGTTGTTAAAATATGAATAAATAACAGGTATTCTGGGTATCAACGTATCTCACAGTTATGTCATGTGTTATACCAAAATGTTTTTCTTTGAATGTTCTCAACATGCATTGAGTCTGCAACCATCAGTGGTATAATATATACAAAAATTCTTCCAGTAATTTCATCAATTTTAGTTTCCAATTTAAACAGAAAACACACATTCAGAACTCTGAGAACTAGGCCTGAGAAATCCATTTAAAGTGGCCAGGACAGAAGATTCTATCAGGAGAACCAAGTAGGAAAGCTACAGAAAGGAAACTTTCTCCAAAATATCAGCTCTGGTCACCTTCTGGCTTAGGGCATCTTGCCTCTGCCAAGGTTTTGATGCCAACTTAACAATTACTATCTAGGACTGTCATCCTTATTTGGATCATCTGATTAAAAATATGACTTAAAAAGATCAGCACAAGTTTAATGTTATGAAATAAGATCTGACCAGGTTTTAGGGCAGATTAAGATGGCAGAGGACTATGTTATTCTAAATAAAGAACAGCAGAGGCTGGAGAAAGGGGGTTAACTAGGATGGAAAAGGACAAAAAAATTCTTAAACATGAGAAAGGAGATAAGAAGATTAAGTGTTAGGGTCACAGCTATGAGCACCTAACCCAAGCAGGACACTAGGGAACTGACTGTCCCTCTCTGCCCTGAGATAGTCCTTTCATATGGTGCAGTGAAACAATGACCTAAGCAGTTTGGTAAGAGCCTATGGAGTGTTGTTCCTTACCTAAAGTCTATTCTGGATAACAGAAACTGATGTGAAAATGTATGTTTGGCTAATTTGTCTTTGTAAACTTTGCTAAGCTTTAGGTAAACTGGGCTTTATAAGAAATTTTATGTTCTTGTATGTCTATAAAAGCATCAAAAAAATAAGATTATCAGTCTTACTATAGGCTGGGTTTTAATTTGAAGGTTTGGTTTAGTACTGAAAGAACTTCAATTCAAGAATTATAATTTTTAAGGAAATATAATTTTAAGCCAACATAAATAAATAAATAACCAAAATTTTCTGCATTCTCAGAACTATGCTTGTAGTCTTCTAAGAACAAATGGAATTCATTGATAGGGATAAGCTTTATTTAGCCTTCTGTATATGTTTTCAAGATTAAGCCTAAAATAAGTAACATAAATAGCCTTCAAAAATTCTTCAAAGACCTGCTGAATATGGCACTTTAAGTGTTTAGTGAAAAATGCTTCCTGTCTTAGACAAGACAATCCTAGTTTCCAGAGGCAGCCTGAAGTTCTCCTTCAAAGAAGATGACTCCATCTGCATTGTAGTAATACTAACCAATGGATGAACATGCCCCACACCTGACCCATCTTCAGGACCTAGCCCTAACAGTAGACAAGCAGGACACTAGGGAACTGACTGTCCCTCTCTGCCTCACCAAGGGAGATCAATCTTCCAAGATTCTCAATCAGTACAGTCTCTCAGATTTTTTTGAGTCTGGAGGCCTAAGGCTGATACTTCCCTGTGTGGCAGTCAGGAAGTTAATACTGTCCTGTGTGGCCTTAGAAGATTTAAGCAACTCAGCTTCCTTGGAGATTACCTAGAATGCTCAGTAGGTGCAATAATTTCAGATAGTGGATAAGTCTCTGTTTCACTGATACAAAGAATATTGGTCTTGTACTTCCTGCTCAGATTTATCCTTCGCAAATCTCTCATAGTGTTGATGGCTAACTGTAGCTCTATCAGTTTAGCATCAGCTGTCTGGTTAATGCATTTTGTGTGTGAAAATCAGGCCATTGCTTATACTGGAGCCATTAGGTCTACTGGTGAGTAACACAAACACACAAAACAGGTAATATTGACTATTCCACTACTTAAAAGAACTTGCTTAGCAGTGATTTCTGTCAGTAATCTGTCACTTGTGTCTCCTGGTACATAACTGGATATTATTCACAATGGAATACTACTCTGCAGAAAAAATAATGGTATCTTGATATTCGTAGGTAAGTGGATGGCACTTGAAGAAACCATCCTGAATGAGGTAACCCAGCTTAAAAAAAAAAAAGGAACATAGTATGCACTCACTCATATATGGATTTTAGACCTAGAGCAAAGGCTCACACTACCACAGGAACTAGGTGTATTCTAAGGTGTATTCTAAGAGATTCATATAAAGTCCCTCACAGAAGCAGGAAGGGACAAGTCTCCCAGAGCACAGGGGAAGTGGGGGGGGCAGCGAATGGAGAGAGAAGTAGGAGAAAGCTAGGGGGGAGGAGAGGAAAACACGAGCGACTAGGCAGATTGAGTCCAGGTAGGAATAAAAGACAGGAGAGAGAGAGAGAGAGAGAGCGAGAGAGAGAGAGAGAGACAGACAGACAGACAGACAGACAGAGACAGACAGAGAGAGACAGAGAGACAGAGAGAGAACAAAAAAGAGGGAGCCAATATTGGTTTGAAGAGAAAATTGAGCCCCATAAAAGGTCTAGAGACCTACAAGACTGCTGCCAACTAACAATTTGAGCAACCGTGGAAAGGCTACCATAAATGCCTTTCCTGGATAGGGAGTTCAACAACTAACTTATCCATGGAGGCCTCATCTAATACCTGTTGGAAACAGGAGCAAACACTCATACATAAACAATGAGTCAAACTAGAACCCAGATGCAGATGGAGAGGACAAGGCCAGGAGGCAGAAACACATAGAGACAGCTGACCTGAACAAGGAGGAGCTACCGGGCCCCCCAGATGATAGCTGGGAATCCAGCATGGGACTGACTCAGGCCCCCCTGAATATGGGTCTCAGCCAGAAGGACTGAGACCTCAGGCAGTGGAGTCAGGATGTATCCCTGGTGCAGAAAAGGACCTTGGGAACACATCCCTCATGGAGGGATAACTGCCTTAACCTAGAGACAGGAGAGAAGTCCTAGTCCCTACTTCAAATGACCTGGATGAACTGGATGGCATTGACCTAAATATGGAATTGGCGTGGGGGGGATGGGAGGGGAGGGTGGTTAGGGTGCATGTGAGAGGGCAGAGAGGGTAAAAGTGAGGGAGGGAAGAAGGGAAGGAGGGAGGGGGAACTGGTATCGACATGTAAAATAATAAATTAAATAAAAAAAGAAAAAGAAAAAGAATAAAGTTTGAGGTTTATATAAGTTTTAATGGTCTGATAAAATAAAAAATAATAAAACTTAAAGACTATATGATTCATAGTTTTAACATAAATCACGGAGTTCTGATAAGTTGTTGAGCACTACCTACTATAGTTAAAAGATCAAATCTTAAATTTTCCTTTGGTTATTCTCTTTTTTTCTTTTGTAATTTTTAATTGATTCTTTGTGAAATTTATATCATGCATTCATTTCCTAGTCCTTTAATAATTGCCTTCTACACATGAAAATGTCTCCTGAAAGGAAAATAAAAAGTTAAAATAAAACTATAATTTCTGGCTACAGAAGCTATAGTGTGTCACACAGTGTACTATTTTGTCCCTACAGCTTTACCTGTAAACGCTCATTGCACTGGTTTAAGGCTTCTGCTATACCAACGGTACTGGACCCTCACCAAGACTCCCCTTGGATAACCTGCTGTTGATCTGAGTCATGGAGATCCTGTGGCTTTTATTCTACAGCCCCTTCACATACTCCAGTAGCTCATATGTGGGGTAAGGGTTGGGGTGGGCCAGCTTGGAGTCCTGGATCTGGGCCTGATTGGTAGCTGAATTTGTCAGTCTTCCAGGTCTTCTATGCCCACACCATCAGAGTCAGCTCTCCTGTACTGCCCAGGTGAAGTTCAGGGCAATGGGTATGGCCAGCTCTCCTGTAAGCATGTCACTGCTGGAACCACCATGTTGTGGCTGTTAAGGAGTTGGACTAGCTTTAGCACAGTACTAGGTATCAACATGTCTCAGAGGGCAGCCCAGAACAAGGAGATCCAAATGGCCTTTGGTGTTAACACAGGCCACAGACAATGACACCAGCTGCAGAAGGGCTACAGACTCAGACATGGTTCTCAGCCGCCCAGGCTAGGCCTGGGACTCTTGCTATCTGCCACTCTGGCCTGGTAGTTTCCTAAGAATAGACAAAAAGGTGCTTCTCAGCATACTAGAAAATCTCTATCATATATAAAATTTTCCTTGAACTTCTTAAACCTTAACTTCTGCACCTAGTCTATATCTGTCCCAAAAGGCCTCCACTTGGCTAACTGACTCTATCCATGACTCAGCTGCAAACTATAAACTGCTCCAAATGGCTGCAAGCCGTAGACTTGCTGAAAGCAGATGTAAACCAGTTCAGGCATTGTGGTTGCTCACTGTCTCTTCAGCGGGTCAGCAAATCCAGTGCTTCTGATGACCCAGTCGCTCTCACTGCCTGAACTTCCACCCCTTTGCTTTTGACTAGCATTCCAGCCTTCCTGGACCCTGACAATGACATCCTAATTTCAGCTGAGATGCAGTTACAGAAGAGAGTACCACACCCCTCATCCTCAACAAAGGACTGGAATATGAGGCCTAAAAGAAAATGGGATACCATTGGAAGGCACCACACCTTATCATCCTTACCACTCTCAGGGCTGTCAAGGTGTTTGCATCCTCACCTGGACACATTACTCCCAGGTCAGTGAATCACTGGGGATGATAACCCTGCTGCAAAAAAATGGACCATCAGCAATTCCTGAGAAGATCTACTAAGGATAATACTGACAAGGATTGTAGACTCATGTTGTTTTGCCTGACTATGTTCTTTCCTCTTTTATGAGCTTTATGTCTAGATTCCCCTTTTAGAACAAATGTGAACTTGACATGTCTCATAGCTCATGGCCACCAATTTGTCAGGTGGATATTTCCTCCTTGGTTGAAACATTTCAGTTTGCATGTGATGAAGGATTACATAGATTACATCCCTGTTTAGCTATTTGGCATATGCATCAAACCCAAATATTTTGTTTCTTAGTATTCCTGTTTCCATAGATGCTTCTTTATGACAGTCCAGCAGGAAGAGAGAGTACTTGTGTTTACAAATCTTTTCAGGCCCTTGAGCAAATAAAAAAGTGCAGTTCCTCTCCTTATGCCCCCATAGTAAGCTTAGGGTAGGAAAGAGCTGGAGCTACTCTTTGGGCAACAGACACAGAAATGGCTGATAGCAACTACAAAAACTGAGGTGCTAAAGAACCTAGGGTTTATTTGCAGTAGGAAAATCTATTGGAAAATTAGAAGAACAAATGGGCTCACTGGCTGAGGTAGTCTTACAACATAGTAGGGCACTTGGTTTGCTTTATACAGAGTAAGGTTACTGTATGACCTTGGGGAGACTGGTTGCTTCTATGGAAACTACTCAGGAATTTTCAGGGATTACTTATCCAAAATTTGAAAATGCCTCACATAGAGGGAAAAGGCCCTATGTGGAGGAAATAAATGGCTACCTTTTCTTTCCAAGGTTCCTCCTGGCTAATAACTCTGTTGTCAATCATCCTAGGGTTCTTGGTTCCTGAAGATTATGGCTATTCCCTGCATTATTAATGTCCTAACCCAATACATAAATTTATAATTATGAAATTTTAAGTGATGTCAATTAAGGCTCAATGTGAACAGGTACACACCACAGAGCCAAGGATTTGACTCAGAGTATATAGTTTAAGGGGGAGACATGATGGCTAATGTTATGTTGATAGCTAATATTATTTCTAAAAGTTTCAGATCTCTGTGTGAAAGAGAACTTTAAAGCAAAAGTAGACCTGCAAAGGGTTAATTCTTTCACTGCTGCTTTTGCTTTTGTAAACAAACTTATTTTGCTTGAGAGGACTTTTTCTTGGTAAAAACACATTGAAACTTTGCACTCTTTGCCTTTATAAACCTTTGACTGAAGAGGCTGCATGTTGCATCTGGAAATCTAGAGTGCTGGGTGCCAGTGTCTGAATAAAAGCCTCTTCTTTGTTAAAATGTGTTAATTGTCATATTGGTGAATCTCTGAAGGAGCCCAAACTGATAACAGTCACATAAAAGCCAGAAAACACTTTCCACACATCTGTAACCCCAGAGCTTTACGGGATTGTAGGAGCTTCTAGGCCAGTTCAAGGTTTAATGAGAGACCCTGACCTCAGGAAGGTAAAGTGGAAAGTGATACAGAAGAACCTGAGATATCCTTCTATTGCACTCATATATACATGGACACAAACTCACTAACATAAAATTATAATTATAGGATAACAAACATACAACTGAAAAATCAAAGAACCACTTCTACAGCTAGAAATACTAAATAAAAAACATTCAAGAAAGTATAATAATTACTGAATGTTTCATGTTATTTTATAAACATTATATAATTCCAATCAAATTAAAACCATTTTTAACATTGAGCTGAACTCCTGGAATCCAGTTGCAGAGAGTGAGGAATGATAAGAAAAGGGGTCAAGACCAGGCTACAAAAACCTACAGAGACAGATGACTTGAAAACTGGGGAGATTATGGACCCCCAGGCTGATAGCTGGGAAGCCAGCATTGTACCAACTCAGACCCCCTGAACTTGGGTCTCATTTAGGAGGCCTGGGCAGTCTAAGGGATCTCTGACATTGAAACAAGGATATGTCCCTGGTGAATATAAAGATTTTGGAACACATTCCCCATGGAGGGATATTCCCTTAACCTAACGGCAGGAGAGAGGGCCTAGACCCTACTCTAAATGATTTGACAGATTTTGATGATCCCTACTGGAAGGCATCACCCTCCCTGTGTAGTTGGGGGAGTGGGATGGAAAGGGGGTGTGGTGGCATGGGAGGAAGGAAGGGAGAGTGAACTGGGATTTATATATAAAATAAGAAACATAATTCATATATATATATATATATATATATATATATATATATGAAAAAGCAAAAAATTTAAAACCTTTTTTAAAAACTTCTGATTTGCTCAATAAGTTATTTTAGGGTTGGGAAGGTAACAGATAGGAACATCCAATAGTTTGGTGGGAATGGAAGACCATGGAACTGAATCAAGTATGGACAGATTTAGAAGGCTTGTTATGTAACTTGGTCTGTGTCAGCCTCTCCCAGTTTTGGTTCTCTGTAGGTTCTACTGTTATGAGGAGACAGAGTGTATGCTAAGTAAAGTCCTGAGTGCCTCAACACCACTGTGGTGTATCTACATTGACTGTCTCAGATTTAGTGCTTTAAAGCCAGGATGGTGTCCTTGGCTGCACAGTATCTTGGCCAGTATGGACTAGATCATCCATTAAAAACATCGATTTTCTTTTAGATATGTCAGCATAGGTTAGGTGAAGATGCATAGGAAAAGAAGCACAGCTAAGGCTTCAAAGATAGACAGAGCACTGTAACTTATATTAAGTCTTTCAAACATCATTTTAAGATCAATTAAATAAAATTTGAGATAGGAATAAAGTAGCAACCTACCTTGTTCACATAAAACAAATTCATGTTTATCTTATATAAAAATTAACATGTAAGAATGTAAGATGGAAGGGGATGAAGAATAAAAAGTTAAAAGGAACAAAATTTTTCAGAGGTTGTGATGGAAATGGCCTTTGTTTGGCCTTCTTCCTCTTACTCATGACCTCAATCTAAACATGAAAAAATGAAAATCTTCTAGATAGAAACATCCACCTCTACTCCTCAGACCCATCAAGGTCAAGGAAATCCTGTGAGATTCTCACAAAATGGAGGAGCCTGAGGAAGAAAGAAGAAATATGATATCTGCTTTGAGAAACAGCTTCAGAAAGTAGACATTAGGCAAAAGCTGTGGAAATGTGAAGAATCCTTGGACTCCAGCTAAGAGTAAATCTCCAAAACAGTCCCATCATTTGCAATAGATATATCATGTTAATTTGGTAGATTTTAGTCAAAGAGAAATAATGAGTGTAGTACATAGGAATCATGTCTATGTTGCCTGATCAGTTTTTTTTCACACAGATATAATTAATTTAATAATATAGTGTGCTAATATACTTGAATGCATTGTTCATTGAGCTGTGTTTGTGAAAATGAAGTTTGATGTTGGAATCCTTGTAGCATCTCTAAGTTGGCAACAAGATCCATGGGAATTGGTACAGCTCTACCATGTAGGACTTCAGAGGACATTCCTTTTGAGAACCTGGGTGCTCAGATTTTTTATTATGTAAAGAATTGTTTGTGGAAGATTTTATTTTCCATGATACTTAGGTCTTATTCTACATGGAAATTAGGTCTTATCTAGATATCTCAAAGAATATGAGTTGCTGCAACCTGGCTGAATGTCAATGGCAGATGAGATGATGGTTAGCATGCTGAACTAACCCTGAAGTCTATCAGGACAGACAAGAAGGAAGAACCACTTGTGCAGTTTAGCATGGGTTTCCCTCAGTCTTTCTAAGAAGTGACTCCCACATTTGTGGATATCAGGTATGCACCTATGTGAAACCATGACAAGAGAAGACGCAGGCATGAAGATGAACAGCATAGGCAGTTACAAAAAGCCAGAGATATGACCATTTTTTTTCTAAAGATTTACAGGAGTTATGTTGCTAGGCTGACTTTGTGTGTGTGCGTGTGTGTGTGTGTGTGTGTGTGTGTGTGTGTGTGTGTATGCTTGTATGTTTGTCTGCCTAAACTTGTCACAGAAATGGTTCTATAGATAAATTCTTTGGGTTATACATTTGTGAACATTATTTATTTTCAGTAAATTTGTATACAGAAAAATTGGCTGCAAGGCACAGAAATTTCCTATGTATGTGTGGAACCTCCCTCATTAGTCCTTAGTAGCAGGTGGTAGCTATGTGTTAGCCAAGAACCCTCTACTCTATGAGAATGTCCAAAGACTTCTATTATAGGACACTATTATATGGAAAGTTCATAAAACTATTACAACTCTATCCTTTGTCAATTTGACACCAAATACATCATTATTAGGATTTGCATTGAACTAAATGTTTAACAAAAAAAGAGTATTGAATATAGAAATAAGGCATGCTAGAATATAATAATGATGTGGTAGTAAAAACTAAATAAAGAACCACAAAAGTGTACTTCCTGCAGCATTCATCCCTACTTTTTAAATGTAGATGATCTGTCTATTCAAATGAGTTCAAAGTTTTTTTTCTAAACACAATGGTTATTTTAAAAGGCTATGCCTAGAATTACTTTATTTTCTATTCGTGGATTCTTTTTCCTTATTTGTTGTATGTCTTAGTTTTGGTTATGTGTGTTTAAGTGGTAATTAAAAATCAGCAATAAGGAACAAAAAGGAGATATAATATATTTTACAGGAAGTTCTACATAGAAGAATTTTCTTTATCATTTTTTTCATATGCTTTTCTACCTGTGTGTCATTTATGAGCTGATGTCTGTAAAAATTTAGAGTTAATACTGTTCTTCTCTGGTAACACAAACTCATTAGATATTAAGCTGTTTCTCTCCTGTACAGAGACATCATCTGTCAAGGTCACAAGCATTTCTAAAAAGAAAAAGGATGTTTCCTTGGTTGGGGGACTGTATTGACACACAGTTCATGAGATGATATTGATTTTGTCTTTAGCTTGTGAGCAGGGATGCAGAGGTGCCTTTGACTAGCAAAGATATGATGAATTTGATTTCATTTGAGACCAAATGTTCAAACACTTGTTTGATTAAAATTTATTCTAAAACTATTGGAGAAAAGTTTTGCACTGACAGAAGCTGATGGGAGGAGAAATAAGTTACTTAGAGAAACTAAGACTAGCTCCTTCAACAAGAAAAAGACTAAAAGCATAGCAAGAAAATGGATGAAAATGAACAATTTAAAATGTTGTATTGAAATTTTAATTATCTAAATATTTATATATTTATATGTAAAAGTGATATAGGTATAAAATTGCAATTATTTGAATTATAAAGTTTATGTGTATCCTTCCTTTCTAGTTTATTTTGTTTATACTAATAGCAGGGTAAATTAAATCTGGGAAAATTTGAAAAGATATGTTTTACACAATCTTCAATTACGTACCTGATAAAGTATATGTATAAGGGCATGAATTCTTGTTGCCCAATGACTTAATTTGTGAGCAAAGATTTGTACAACATTTTAGTAATTCAGAATTTCTAGAAATATTTCAGCAGTCACTCCATTGTACCCCAAATTTTAGCATTATGTCTTTTTTCATGTGTTTGGTGCAGCAATCCACAAGAAAGCATCCAATGTACTCAAGTGCAAACAGGCCACCTTCCCATTTGAATGCAGCTCCTCCCCCTGAATAGTATACAATCTACCTTAGCAATTAAATTTTCATGATTGCAATACTTTGAGTTAAAATGAGGATAATGAATTATATACCATAAGCTCCTTAGATTTTTTGAAAGAATTAAAATAAAATGAAATAATCACATGTAAAAGTTACCCATTTTGGATCTTACACAGAAAGTATTCAAAGCACAGAAGCACTCCCTGGATCTTTGATTACTTAGGAATTAGTGGATGCTCATGACCATGATCTGCATTCCTTCTCACTGTGAATATCAGCTGGAAATAAGGACTGAACTTTAATAATGTATAAATCAACACACTGTGAACTGATGCATATCCTTGTGGTGTTAATTGTAAAAACCTTTCTCATTGATTTAGAGACACAGGACAATGAGTTTGTGACAGACATTATTTTCCTTGAAGGTCCTCTGTTCCCTGTTTTTCATTTTGTTTTGTTTTTTAAATAAGTATCCCTTTTCTTCCATCTCCCATGGCATGCTTTCCTTTAGTCTGTGAACTTGGCCTTTACTTTGTTGTACTACAGGATTGCTGAAGAATAGGGACTATTTTTTATAAGGCTTACAAGTTGTTTCAAGTGAGGCTTTGTACCCTTGTTCTTCTCTTGCTTCTTACTGTGTGGTCTTTGGAAGTCTGCTGGCACTTGCGCTCTATATTCTAAGCTACTTGTTTACATCCTACGGTCATGATGCTCATGGGAAATGAGATTAGTTGTGGGATCATTTTACTAAAATAAGTCTGACTTGTTTTGTCAGCTCCAAATGGAACACACACACTCCACCATCTTTTCCTCATATCCTGGGAATCACTGAAGAAAAGGGCAGAAAAAGTGTAAAATGCCGAGAAAGTGCATGGATATAAGAAAAGCAGTGGTTTCCAGATGCATAAGAGCAGCTGTGCACATGACTCATGGTGCTCAAGCCATACCAAATCCCAGAAGGGAAAGAGATGGTGTTTACCAAGCTCTACCCTTAGTCAAGGAGCTATGGCAATAAATAGCTGTTGAGAGAGAGTTGGTTTTCATTGGAGAATACCTCCTGGTAAGCCAACCATCCAGCAGGGGAAGGCCATACATCAAAGAGGAAGTATACTAGCAGCACAAATTGGACTTGGTAGGTGTGAAACAAAGAGAGAAAGAGAGACAGAGGAGAGAGAGAGAGAGGTTATGTGAATATTTATATGGATAAGGAAGGGACATGGGTCTGAGAGGACCTGGGAAAGACAGTGAACATGATATGATCAAAATAAATTGCACAAAATTATCAAAGTTATAATTTAAAAAATATTTTCTAATATTAACCAATGCAGCTACATTTAAAAATATAAAGCCTGTAGACTGAATATTATAACCTTTTAAAGATATATAACTTGAAACCTTTCACATATGAAATTGAAGCATACCTAAGGGCCTTTTAGTTTCATAGACATAGTTCCCAAATATCTTTTTCTACATAATACAAACTATGGTTAAAACAGCTTAAAATACCAGATAAGAAGCTTAAATAAGAAGAGGCAAGCAATGGTTGGCGCCACGAATAGCACATTTGAAAACAGCCAGCACCCTATGAATTTGGAAGTGCTTATTTTTACTCTTGCTCATCTAGAACACTTAACATCCTCTGAGGGTGCCATGATGAGCTATGCATCAATGTGAGGAAAGATTTAAATAGTAATCTTAAAAGAAATTAGCAAATCTAGTGGACAGTACTTATCCTATGTTCTCATCCTATCCCCAAGAGCAGTGTGTGGTACATTTAAGGACTGTGGATGAGCAATATACATACACAGCTAGACCATTGCCAGGCCCTCTCGTCATGACTGCAGTGCAAGAGGGCAAACTAAGGATCATTAACAAATTTTAGTATAAGACACACAGTACAGAGCAGGCAAGACCAGGTGCGTTCAGGATGGTATGGCTGTACACAGAGACAGAGAAAGAAATCAGAGAAACATAACCCTTTACAATAGCCACAAGCAACGTAACATATCTTGGTGTAACACTTACCAAACAATGAAAGACCTATATGATAAGAACTTTGTGGCTCTAAAGAAAGAAATTAAAAAAAAATGGAAATATCTCCCATGCTCTTGGATAGGTAGGATAAACATAGTAAAAATGGCAATTTTGCCAAAAGCAATCTACAGATTCAATGTAATCCCCATTAAAATCCCAAAACAATAATTCACTGACCTTGAAAGGATAATAATCTACTTTATATGGAAAAACAAAAGACCCAGGATAGCCAAAACAACCCTATACAATAAAAGAACTTCACAAGGCATAATCATTCCTAGCTTTAAGCTCTACTACAGAGCTATAGTTCTGAAAACAGCCTGATATTGGCATAAAAATAGACAGGTAGACCAATGGAATGGAATTGAAAATCCTAATATCAACCCACACACCTATGAACACCTGATTTTTAACAAAAAAGCTAAAATTATACAATGGGGCAAGTACAGCATCTTCAACAAATGGTGCTGGCACAATTGGAAGAGGGTGTGTACAAGACTGCACACAGACCCATATCTGTTGCCATGCACAAAACTCAAAGACCTCAACATCAATCCAGCCACATTGAACCTCTTAGAAGAGAAAGTAGGAGGTACCCTTGAACAAATTGGTACAGGACACTGCTTCCTGAACATAACTCCAGGGGCACAGACACCGAGAACAATAATTAATAAATGGCACCTCTTCAAACTTAGTAGCTTTTGTAAGGCAAAGGACACAGTGGACAAGACCAAACGGCAGCCCACAGACTGGGAAAAGATTTTCACCAATCCTATATCTGACAAAGGGCTGATCTCCAAAATATACAAAGAACTCAAGAAACTAGTCCACAAAACACCAAATAACCCTATTAAAAAATGGGGCACAGAACTGAAGAAAGAATTCTCAATAGAGGAAATCAAAAAGGCTGAAAGACACTTAAGAAAGGGCTCAATATACTTAGCTATCAGGGAAATGCAAATCAAAACAACTTTGAGATACCATCTTATTCCTGCCAGAATGCTAAAATTAGAAACAACAATGACAACTCATGCTGGAGAGGATGTGGAGAAAGGGGAACACTCTTCCACTGCTGGTGGGAGTGCAAACTCGTACAGCCATTTTGGAGATCAGTATGGCATTTCCTCAGGAAAATGGGAATTAGTTTACCACAGGACACGGCAATCCCCTTCTTAGGCATATACCCAAATGATCCACATCCATGCAACAAAGACATGTGCTCACCTATGTTCATAGCAGCACTATTTGTAATAGCAAGAACCTGGAAGCAACCTAGATGCCCCTCAATTGAAGAATGGTTAATGAAGATGTGGCACATCTACACAATGGAATACTACTCTCCAAATAATAATAATAATAATAATAATAATAATAATAATAATAATAATAATAATAATGGTATCTTGAAATTTGCAGGCAAGTGGATGGCACTTGAAGAAACCATCCTGAATGAGGTAACCCAGTCAAAAAAAGAGGAATACAGTATGTACTCACTCACATATGGATTTTAGACCTAGATCAAAGGTTCACCAGCCTATAATTCACACCACAGAGAAACTAGGATACAAGGTGTATTCTAAGAGATTCATATAATGTCCCTCCCAGAAGCAGGAAGAGACAAGTCCCCCCAGAGCACAGGGGAAGTGGGGGGCAGCGAATGGAAAGAGAAGTTGGAGAAAGTGAGGGGGAGGAGAGGAAAACATGTGCGACTAGGAAGATTGAGTCCAGGTAGGAATAGAAGACAGGAGAGAGAGAGAGAGAACATAAAAGAGGGAACCAATATTGGTTTGAGGAAAAAATTGAACCCCAAAAAAAGGTCTAGAGACCTACAAGACTGCTACCAACTAACAATTTGAGCAACCATGGAAAGGCTACCATAAATGCTCTTCCCGGATAGGGATCTCAACAACTAACTTATCCATGGAGGCCTCACCTAATACCTGTTGGAAACAGGAGCAAACACACATACATAAACACTGAGTCGAACTAGAATCCAGATGCAGATAGAGAGGACAAGACCAGGCTGCAGAAACACATAGAGACAGCTGACCTGAACAAGGAGGAGCTAACTGGCCACCAGACTGATAACTGGGAAAGCAGCATGGGACTGACTCAGGACTCCCTGAATATGGGTCTCAGCCAGAAGGACTGAGCAGTCTAAGGGACTTCAGACAGTGGAGTCAGGATATATCCCTGGTGCTCAAAAGGACCTTGTGAACACATCCCCCATGGAGGGATAACTGCCTTAACCTAGATACAGGAGAGAAGCCCTAGTCCCTACTTCAAATGACCTGTCAGATCTACATGACCCCAACTGGATGGGATTGCCCTACATATGGAATTGGGGGTGGGTGGGAGGGGAGTGTGATTAGGGTGCATGTGAGAGGGCAGAGAGGGTAAAAGCAAGGGAGGGAAGGAAGTGAGGGAGGTAGGGAAGGAGGGAGAGAGGGAGAGGGAACTGGGATGGACATGTAAAATAATAAATTAAAAAATAATAAAATGCAATGTGTTTAAAAAAGGACACACAGTACAAACCAAATCAGAGTTCTCAATAGTTGTGGATATATTTTTGTAGGCTATTATTGCTGTGTTAGATAAAATGATAGCATGGTAAGGAAAAATACCAATTTATTTCATCATTTATTTTTACTACTTTTTAAAATTAATACAATCTTATTTTATATCCCAATCGTATAGTTCCCTCTCCTTTCAATCCTCTCATTCCCTCCACCAATGCACCATCCCATCCCCATCTACTCCCTATGGAGGTTGAAGTCTCTGATGGGGGATCATCAAAGTCTGTCACATCATTTAGAGCAAGACCTAGGCCCTCCCCCATGTATCTAGGTTGAGAGAGTATTCCTCCACAGGGATCGTGCTCCTCCCCAAGCCCATTCTTGCACTAAGGATAAATACTGGATCCACTTTCAGAGGCTCTATAGATTTTCCAGCCCACCCCCCCAACTTACACTTACATTTAGGCATTCATGCCTGGAAAAACCAATTCATAGTTCACCAGAGTGGTTTAGTTTTCATCAAAGCCAAGATTAAGTTCTGTGAGAAAAGTGTTATTTCTTTATTATTCTAAATTAGTATAATTTGAAGTTGGTGGAACTTGTTGAAAATCTTTAAAAAAAATTCTGAAAACATTCTGTGACTCTATGCAAACTCACTAAAGATAGAAAAGTATTATTTTCATTTGTAATCACTACTATGTAATAAGCAGAAAGGAATCAGTTTTTGTGTGTTGTACAGTGGATCTCCCTGATCACCAGGCTCCTCAGAATATGCTGAGACTGTAGAACACATTTTAATCTGTCATCTGCCAATCACACATGGCTATTGTAATTTGTAGTTGTTGATGACATAGGTGTTAAATTAGCACTGTTTGATTTTAAATGATTGAAATTTTGAATCTTTTCCCGACATCATAGTAGGGTAGTTCTGCTAAATAAAAAGCTTTACATTAGCCATTAATTGGTCCTTCAGTAAGAAATGACACAAATTGTCAGATTCTCCCCACAGGGCAAATGGCTCCTCTGTCTCCATCTTATTGTTATAGAGCTGTTTCTTTCAATGTGTCTCAGATATATTTTCCTCTACCAAACTCTCTTGGGAATACCAAAGAGAAAAAAGAAATCACTTAATAAAGACAAATGTAGCTCACCTAAGTAAATTGAACAAATTTTATTCTAGAAAAACTATATAAGTAAAGGAATTTTGTTCAAGAATTAATAAACATTCTGTAAAGAAACAAGTGTTTGATATGTGTAGATTCAATACTCATTAATCCCATGTGATACTTAATATAATACCTCAGAATTCAATTTTGGAAGATCAATTAAACTTATTTCTAAATGCTAAAATGACAAAAATTGTCCCTTCAAATCATCAAAATGTTTCTTCAGTATTCCTTCATGTTTGCACTACTATGAAATCCATTTTACAAATGTATCATTTAGTTAATATTTTCTAGATATGTATCACTCCTTCATTTCTGGCTCCATGTGTTTTTAAACTTCTTTCTACATGCTATTTAATTTCAGCATGTTTAGATAAAGAAGAATAGATTGGAAATACACAGTAATTAACTTAAAATATCTTATTACCTGTTATTCACCCTGCTAAGAATTCCCACTTTTAACAACTAGTTATTGAGCTTACAATAAAGAAGGAAGAAGGAAAAAAATCTCTTTGCTGAGTCAGCTCAATGAACCTAAAATCATTGTCTATTTAATCTACATTAGACCACTTTGATAATGGAAATACATTTGTTAGGTTTCTGTATTAACTTAATTTTAATATAGCCATTTATGCTCTAATGTTGAGATTTCTCATGTTGTGGTGACCCCAAGCATAAAATGATTTTCATTGCTACTTCATTACTGTAATGCTGCTGCTGTTAGGAATCATAATGTAAATATTTTTGGAGACAGAGATTTTCAAAAGGGGTCATGATGCACATAAAAGCTGGGTATGGGGCCTGTCCCTGTAACTCTGATTCTGACAAGCAAATACTAGAAAAACCCAGGGACTCACTGGATAGCAAGTGTAGGACAAGAAGTGAACTTCAGAGAGATGACTATTTCAAAACAAACAAACAAAAATAATATGGAAAGTGGTAAAGGAAAGACACTTTGATGTTTACCTCAGTGTGGTGATATTTTGTTTGTGATATAACAAATAAAGGTCCAGAGGATCAGATTACAAAGCTAGCCACAGAGGCCAGGCAGTGGTGGCACACACCTTAAATCCTAGCAGCCACACTAGTTAGCCATAGAGGCCAGGCAGGGATGGTGGACATCTTTAATCTCAGCATTCAGGAGACAGAGGCAGATGGATCTCTGAGTTCAAGGCCACCCTGGGCTACAAGAGAGTGAATCAGTCTAAAAGAGAAGCAGAGATCACACCTTTTATCCCAGCACTAGGAAGGTGGAGACAGGAGTGATATGGCAGGATGGAGAGAGGAATGTAAGGCAGGAGGAGACAAGAACCCACTGAAGTCTCAATGAGTTGAGGAGCAGTGCAATTTGGACATACAGTCTGAGCACACCATCGCTCTTTCAGTCTAAGCATTGATAGAGGTGAGAACTCTAGTGGCTGACCACTTTGCTTCTCTGATCTTCAGCTTTAACACCAATATCTGTCTCTGGCTTTTTATTATTCATGCTACATCTCAGGTTTCCACATGTACCTGTTGGCAAAGGTAGGTAGGTGTACGTGCTCACACACACAATTTTTTAAGAATAAAATTTAAATCTTCTTCGTCATAGTACACAAACATAAATTTTATTGACATTTACTCTTTTGCAATAGATATCAAAAGTAATATAAATAATAGGTAGATGATCAATATTAAGATAATGTAATTTTTATAGAATTTGGTCCATATAACTAATTAACTTTTATACCACTTGATTATATTATGAGTACTTTTCTGACAATAAAAATTCTTAGAAATAAATATTTAACCAACAAATTTTCATTTAAAATGTATTTAAATAAAATTAATATATCTGTGAAGATTTATTCATTCATTATCTATGCAGCAAAATTGTGCTTACCATCTGGAATATAGAAAGATTTGCACATCTCCATGCTTGCAGTCTAGGAGATGAAGTGTCATATTTAAAAAATTATAACACAGAATGGGAAGTATTTAAATGCTATAAAAGAGCATCATGCTTTGCAATTTCAGAAGTGGAAGAAAATTAACATCCAGTTTAAAGGAGTAATCAATGGAACCAGTTCTGTTTGCTAAGCTTTTACGGATAGTTGGGCCTTGGCAATATGGATATAAGTGAGGAGAAAGCATGAGATGAGGTAGAGATGTATTTCTAAGATGTGGGTAACTCATTACAGAGAGTACAACACAGTACATTCAGGGTTGTCTGAATCAGAGTCTCACAGAACAAAGAAGAAAAAAGAAAAAAAAATTGACATGGTTAAAGTCAATACCAGTCATGGTTTTCTATTGATTTTTGCCTTTTATTTACTTAATTTCCTCTCAGATTTTACTGTACTTAAGAAAGTAAATGAGGAGAAATAATTTCACTTACAAAATAAAGAGCAGAGAATTTGGAGACATGGTTCAGAGTTAGTAGGACAGATTTCCCTTCCATAGGATCAATGTTAAATTCCCATCACTCAGGTGGTGGCTCCCACCACATGTCTCTAACTACAGTTCCAAAGGATCTGACATTATCTTTTGGATTATGTGTACTCCAGACGTATGTGTGGTGCAAAACTATAAACTCATAAAAAGCATTCATACACACAAAATAAAGATAAATAATAAAAAATAACAAGTGTGTTCATTTGGTTACTACAGCTCATGTATGTGCCCAAGGCTTTGTTGCTAGACTGAGGCAGTTTTGAGGCATGGGGGTACTCTAAGATGAGGCAGCTAGTTAGAGGAACTTAAGGCATCAAAGGCACATCCTTGAAGGACATATTGCGGGGACCACAGTCCCTTCCTTTCTCTTTGCTGACTGCATTGGCCTATTGCTCTGATGTAGTTCCTTATCTCAGTTACAAAAGCAAAGGATCACAGAAGCAAGGTCAAAGGCATGCACCCAGTAGGTGCCAATGATCCATCTCAATCCTGAGTTTTACTTCAAAGTCCAGGCTCTCAATCAATATCTCTCTTTTCCTCTGTTTATGATTAATTAACAATTGGTGCAAACTCAAGGAACAGTAAGTTAATTTTATTATTATAATATGCATATTCTCATAAAAGTTTATTGTCATAGAATCCTTTCCTGCTCAATCCAAAGATTCTTTTAGACCTACACCCTTGAGTAGACATATAATACTGTGACAATGGCTGACCTGGTTCCAACATGACTCTGTAGAATTCTAGATCTGATAACATTTCCAAGGTCATAAGCCTCTATTTGCTTCCTCTGGCTTTGATATCTAAAGATTTTCCACCATTATTTATTTTCTCCAAGCAGTACTATAGCTATGAATCAAGTTAAAGACATTGTCCAGAAGGGTTGTCCAGAAGGGTCTGCTAATACTTTCCACCAGGAAAATACCATTGAAGAGAAAGAGAAAGAAATAAACTAGCAATAAGGAAAAATGACGAGCATGAAATTTTGTTCATAGATGAAGTCATTTAGAACAAACCTAAATACAGTGTCTGTTAAAGGCTGAAATAACCAGCTGAACTCAAGGATCAAGGAACCCTCTCCTTACACATCCTAAATTACAGAGTAGTTGGGTGCTCTGTGCACTATCACACAGAAATGGTCTCAATGAATCCTTTTGTCATTAGCACTGTTACAAAAAGTTTTATTAAAGCAATGAAAACAGTCTGTCAAACAACCCACTGAGGCATTATAAAATGAACCTAACACATACATATGTAAATATGCCAGTCAAAGTAAATAAATCCAGAATTGTTTTCACAAAGAGTGTCTATGCAAATCTGCTTGTTTCAGTTTAAAGAGTCAAAAGAAAGGGCTTAAAAATTATCAACATTTTTCCAAATTTTCATTTCCATCAAGTATTCGCAAGTCCTCTTCACAGTCAGTATACAAATAAAGAGCATGCTATGTGCAAATATGTTTACATATTTGTATAAAAAGATATCATGTACATGAAGTAGAACACGTTTTCATTGTATAACTGATTATATGTAATAAATTAGCATCAGTGTGTATACTGATTACCATGTAGGTCAAGATGTAGAAAAACCAATTAATACCAATTAATAACCTTATTACAAATCCATTAATCTTTCAAATATGCATTTTGTCTGTGTTTAACCTTCATACAAAAGGATCATAAAATTGATCTGTATGAATGCCTGGATTCTTTCACTTCTCAATCTGAAATTTATCCATATTTTTATGGAAAATTGGAGTGTCATTATTATATAAACTTAAAATGAAATATCTACCCATTAACTTGTTATTTTATTACTTTTACTTACCATACAGATGATTATGAATAAAGCTATTAAGAGCAATTTTATGCATGTCATATTTCAAATGAATACATATAGACATCTGATATATATAGTTTTAAATACCTATATACATATTTACACATATACATATTTAAACAAATATGCCTTAAATATCTGTATACCTCATATATGTTTTTCATTGACTACATATATAGTCATATATATATAATCATATACATAGTCACATTTATTTTTAGTATATATGTGCCTTGCAATGACTACATATGTAATTTTCTAGTGTAAACATTTATATATATATATATGTGTGTGTGTGTATACATATATTTATATATACACATATTCAAATATTTATGTGTATATATACACACATATGTGTGTGCGTGTGTGTGTGTAATTTATAAGAAGGAGTGTATGACTATGCTGCTTTTAGTAATTACATCTGAATATTTTCCAGGAAGAATGGTTTATCAGTTATACTGTCATCACACTTTCAGAAGATATCAATTACTCTATACTCTACAAATACTTAGAATTAGCAACCTTTTACTAGTTTCATATGCTCAGGTACATGATAATACAACTCCATTTGCTATTAAATATACCTTTTTTCTGAAACTAAGGCATTTTCCTTTTAAGAGGGTGTATAAGAAGGAGTAAAACTTCACTACTTATAACCCAGAATGTTGACAAGGTTCAGAATGAGCAAGAAGTCCCAAAAATATCACTAAAGGAGATGAGTAACTTTAATATTATTAGAGTTTAGCAATATTAGAACAGACAAAAAATTCTAGACTAGACTGATATAACAAAGATAAGCCATAGTATTAGAATAAAAGTCTGGTGAGTGAATAATTAATGTTGAATGAAAACTATCAAGGTGCTATCTTGATATTCAATCCCCAAATCTAATTTACTATCTTGGATTGGTGAAGGAATATTATAAGGATTGACACACACCCCTCTTTCTCCTTCTACCTCTCTACCATCCCCTTCTCTTTACCTCACTCTTTCCCATAAAGAGACTTCATGGTTTCAACATGAGGAATATGGTAAGATTAGCATTCCCTCCTTGTACCATGTAAGCTCCAGCTCTTAGGTAGCATGTTTTGTGTAACTTTAAACTAAACAGGTTCAACCAGATTCCCAATCCAGGTCTTTCAGCTGGGAAAAAGGTCAATTTCAAATAAGCAATTTCTTCCTCCCATTGTATGCTTTTAGCTGTTTTGTCAAAAATCATGTGTTCGAAGGTGTGTGGGTTAATATCAGGATTTTCGATTTGATTTCATTATCTACTTGTCTATTTTTGTGCCAATACCAGGCTGTAATAGAGCTTAAACTCGGGGGCGGTGAAGCCTCCTGAAGTTCCGTTATTGTACAGAGTTGTTTAGGCTATCCTGAGTCTTTTGTTTTTCCATATAAAGTTGATTATTGTCCTTTCCAGGTCAGTGAAGAATTGTGCTGGGATTTTAATGGGGATTGCATTGAATCTATAGATTGCTTTTGGCAAGACTGCCATTTTTACTATGTTTATCCTACCTATCCAAGAACATGGGAGATCTTTCCAATTTTTGGTATCTTCTTTAATTTCTTTCTGCAGACAAGTGGATGGAACCTGAAGAAACTATCCTGAATGAGGTAACCCAGTCAAAAAAAGAGGAACATGGTATGTACTCACTCATATATGGATTTTAGACATAGAGCAAAGTATCACCAGCCTATAATTCACACTGCCAGAGAAACTAGGATACAAGGAGGATTCTAAGATATTCATATAAGGACCCTCACAGAAGGGGAAAGGGACAAGATCTCCTGAGCGGGTGGGCAGTAAGTGGAGAGGGAGCTAGGAGAAAGAGAAGCAGAGGAGAGGAAAGCACATGAAACTAGGAAGACTGAGTCAAATAAGCAATTTGAACTATCCTAGTAAATAAGTAACATACATGGTTATAGCAATTGAAAATAACATTGTTACTGTAGAATTTTACACATTTTCATTTAGCCAACAAATACACAGAACAAAAAAGGGGGTGTTGTGTTTATATCCATAAAGTTATATAAATTTTAAATGATAGCCATACTCTCTATGTTTTCAAAGTGAGTAGATTTTAAAGTATTTTGCCAGCACATATTAATTATACATAATAGTTATTATAGTATATATAATAGTTATTATAGTATACATAATAGTTATTATAGTATATATACATAATAATAATATGCTGGCCTTATTAAGCCCACTCTTTACCTCTCCTATCCCATTTCCAGTCCTGAAAATTGAACGGGGATTTTTATGCATGATTTCTCATTTATGAAAGTTTATTTTTAAAGGTATATATAAGACTAAGAAATAAATATCAGAGCACTAAGGTGAACAGAATGGCTGCTTAGCATGGAGAGTAATTTTGGAGTGGACTACACAACAAATGTTATCTAAATTGCTTTCAAGAAAAAAGACAGAAGAATATACATGAGGTCTTGATATAACAGAAAACACCCAATAGAGTTAATCTGTATCAGTCAAAAGAATTCTAAGATGAAAGATGAGAGCAAGAGCATGTTTTAGGCTGGCATTTTGTGCAAATACTGAGACTGTGAATTCAAGCAAGCAGAAGCTCATATTAGCAGATGCTCATGAGAAAAGAGATCATAATGGAGAGACAATTCTTTCTTTTCTCCAAATGATGTATTGTAAATTAGTAATGAAGGGGACACACTTTTCCCCTCATATCTTGTCTATATTTTCTTCACTATGTATGATTTCCCACTTTTGGATTAGCCATTTGATATTTGAATGGGTTATGCACAGATTGCTCAACCTTAAAAAAAATCTCAAATAAGTGTTTTCATCTTACTTCAGAAACCATGGTAGATAAGGGATCTCTTCTATAAATGTCCACAGTATAGAAAATTAAAGGGAACTGGCTTTGCTAAATAATCACTTCTAATTCATTTGCTCCTTCCTTTCATAAATATTTACTTAGCACTATCTCTATTCTAACAATAGGTGAGAGAATCTTTGAAGTTATAATCAACATAAAATGGGACCCCTTTAAAGGGCTCATGCATAATCCAGTGTGAGTGACACTCACACTCTGTGTGGGAACAAAGAGAAGTAAGTCATCTGAGACCTAGTAGAGACAACTCAGAAGAAAATAAGACGTGGTATCATGATGGTACAATTTTAGTCTCTACAATTGTGAGGAAATCCATCCAGCTTTCAAGTCACCTAGACCCTGGTATTTGTTACACAGCCTTTGCAAATGAGTACCTTGTGTCTATTATTTCATGGTTTCCTAATGGTTCCACAACAACAAACTAGTAGCTATTAGCTTAGGGTAAAGTACAATCATAGGGATTGATGTTAAATGCATATTTTGGAGACTTAGTTTTGTATGAAGGAGTCTGGACTCCTGGTTACTTATTGTATGTTGATGATGACAAAGCTGTCTAAGAAATTGATCTATAACAGTAAAGGTTTTTGTTTTGTTTGTACAATTCTTGAAAAAAACAACCCAAAGGGCTTTCTAAAATCAAGACTATATTAAAGAGTTTCTCTTCCAAAACCTTGAGATTTCTATTCTTCTATACCTAATAGAATTGGTCTTAAAACCTAAAATTATGCTGTAAATTATGAGACTATGCAAGATACAATTGGCAGGGCAACTCACCTGCCATCTCTAGTAAAACAGGATCTTAAATTCTTCTGAGTATCCCAAATGGTGTCAGTAGTAATTGCCTCACAGAACTACTACAGAGATTAAATAAACTATTATATGTGGAGAAGGAAAGAAACATTCAAATAAGTCTCTCACTTTTTCTGACAGTTGGGTACATTCTAATGACATGCTTCTTACTTTCTAGAGCATTAATTTTGTTCTAGCAGAGCAACTCAGGCCAAAATGACTTAATCATATATATATGATTCCAAGTTCATTTTCATCAAAAAAGGGTTTCATCCCATTCTTCCAAGTCATGCAAGCTCGTTTAGTAGACATGGGGATATTGTTAAATAGTTTTGTGTAACTAAGAAAAACAAGGAACACTAAGGTTGGCAATAACTATAGGAGTCAATGGAAATCTCCTGGGCTGGGGAAATAAAGGGGTTCTCAATTCTAAGAAGTTCAGAGGAATCTTTTTTTCCCTTGTCTTTCTGTTATGCTTAATTTCATTTTTATTTATTTTGTTTGCATAAATAAACAAGAATAAAAATAATTAAATAAAAATTCTTTCAGGAAAAAAGTAACAGTGTTGACATATTCGCAAAGGTTATTGGGATGACCCAATCTACTTCAGATGAGTGGGAGGTACCCTTGAACAAATTGGTAGAGGAGACCATCTCCTAAACATAACGCCAGCAGCACAGACACTGAGACCGACAAGTAATAAATAGGACCTCTTTAAACTGAGAAACTTCTGTAAGGCAAAGGACATAGTCAACAAGGCCAAGTGACAACCAACAGAATGGGAAAAGATATTCATAAACTCCATAGAGGGCTGATCTCCAAAATATACAAAGAATTCAAGAAGCTAGTTACCCAAACACCAAATAATCTAATTAAAAATAAGTAGCTGATGGAAGCACAATCAGACACCCACAGCTAAACATTGAGCTGAACTCCTGGTATCCAGTTGCAGAGAGGGAGGAGTGATGAGCAAAGCTGTCAAGACCAGGCTGAAGACACCCACAGAAACCACTGACCTGAACAAGTGGGAGTTCATAGGCTCCAGTCTGATAGCTGGGAAACCAGCACAGGACCCATCCAGACTCCCTGAATGTGGGTGTTAGTTAGGAGAACTGGGCAGTCTATGGGGCCTCTGGTATTTAACCCTAATATATGAATGGAGTCTGGGTGCCCATGCCACATAGAGAGATATTCCCTCAGCCTAGACACACAGGGAAAGGGCCTAGGCCCTGCTCCAAATGATATGACAGACTTTGAAGACTCACCCTGCTTGGGCAGCAGAAAGGGGATTGGGTGGGTTTTGATGGGGGGCAGGGGAGGAAGAGAGAGTACAGGAACTGGGATTGACATTAAAATAAGCTTGTTTCAAATTTAAATTAAAAGTTATCAAAGAAAAGAAGTGGGATATAGAACTAAACAGAATTTTCAATAGAGAAATGTGAAATGGCTGAAAGATGCTTAAGAAATTGTTTAACATCTTTAGCCATTACGGAAATATACAAAACAACTCTGTAATACAATCTCATACCTGTAAGAATGGCTAAAATCAAAAACACCAATGATAGTTTATGTTGGACAGGATGTGAAGAAAGGGGAACACTCCTCCATTGCTGGGAGGAGTGTAAACTTGTACAGCCACTTTAGAAATCAGTATGGTGGTTTCTCAGGAAAATATGTATAAGTCTACCTCAAGATCCAGTAATTCCACTCTTAAGCATATACCCAAAGTATGCACACTCATACCACAAGGACATCTGCTCAACTATATTCAAAGTAGCATTATTTGTAATACCCAGAACCTGGAAGTAACCTGGATGTCCCTCAACCAAAGAATGAATAAAGAAAATGTGGTACATTAACACAATGAAGTACTACTCAGCAGAAAAAAAACAACAACAAAACAAAACAACGAAATCTTGAAATTCACAGGCAAATGGATAGAACTGGAAGAAACCATCCTGAGTGAGGTAACCCAGTCACAGAAAGACAAACATGGTATGTACTCACTCATATATGGATATTGGACACAGAGCAAAGGATTATCAACCTACAATCCACACCTCCAGAGAAGCTAGGTAGACCCTCAGAAAGACATATATTTTCCCTGGATAAGGGGAAATGGAAAAGAGCTCCTCAACAAATTGGGAGCACGAGGAAGAGATGAGGGAGGTAGGAGAAAATAGGGTTTTACATGAATCTTGTTAAAACTGCAATAAATAAATTTGGCATTTCATTAGAGATATCTACATAAAAGAAACAATTATTGTGGGCCCCTCTCCACCATGAATGAGCCTCATCTAATTAGTTGATGTCGTAAAAAGAACAATAACTTGCTTTCCCCAATGAGAAATTTTGCCAAGAATCAATATGTTGCCCTTCTATTTTCTCATAGTTAGACATTCTATTTTCATCAGCTCTTGAACATACCAAGTCTTTAAAATCTCACAGACAAATTCCAAACAAAATAAAATGTTCTTCTCTACATGGTTTCTCTAGAGAACCTTGAATGATGCATACATGACTAATACTGACCATAACATTTCACGGAGGGAAACTGGGAGCAAAGAGTTCAGATCTCTGGAAAAGAGATACTGTGACTGGCTAACCACAGTACTTTGTAGGCTTGAATAATGGGCACTGTAGAACTGGGCCTGAAAGCTCTGGAATCAGACGTTGTACATGTATTTCTGACAGCTCTGTGTAGGCATATTGAGGCTGACCCAGGAGATGTGTGAAAAAGAGGAAGATATAAGCAAGCTCCTATTGCTTGAGTGATAGGGATAACTCTGACAGGAAAATTCTTCTAGTTGGTGAGCCAGTGATTAGTAACATGGTTTACTGCTCACAGGAACACATGCTACTGAACATACCCTTGACAACTAGTCAAGAGCTATTCTCATGTGTAAATTCCACCTCTCTCTCATACAAGCTCAACGATGGACAGGGTCACATGAGGATCTTGTGAATGCCCCCTAAGGATCATATGAGCCTCTTGGCTCTCCTATTTCCTTACAGGAAGGAATGTTAGTAGGCAAAATTATGCAAGGTTCTCCAATGGATCATCACAGGTGCTCTGCTTTAGGATAGAAATACTATTGTTTTACTCACAGGAAACTACACTACAGACTAAATGTGATACATCATCCATCCTAAGGAGCAAATGTGTATGAACTTGAACTGCCAATCAAATACAAACACCTTTATTTTGAAATAACAAGTCATACATATCATTTATATGTGTGTAATGACTCTTACTGTTTCCCTACAAATAAGGTACAAATCTAGACTGTCTACTATCCATCTCTAGTGTCAGAAGCTGATATGTCACTAGTGATATCCATTATGTATCTGTTATAGTTAAATTCACACTGGAATACTTTGTAATCTAAAGAGACACCTCTCAGGTAAATAACACTATTAAGACATAAGTAATAAGGAAGGGATTAAGTAGAAACTTCCAAACATACCTCTTTCTAAACACCTAAATGCACCCTGGACATCTGCATAACTGGTGGAGATGTCATGGTGTTCCATCTTCTATAATAAGTCAAAGATGCCTTTTGATGTCAGTTGTTTGTGGGTATCTATGTCTTCGTTCTCAATCTGAATCCTTAGTGGATAATACATTCTTGGATTAGAGTCACAATAATAGTTCATTAATTTTCTCATACTCATCTCAGATTCTAGATTCTTGGACTCATTTTGCAATTGTGTTCATCTCTTGCTTTGCTTCTGCAACTATGACCATTCCAGCAAGTGCAATAACAGGTTTGTTTTTTCAGTTTCTGAGAAAGCAAAAAATAACCAGATGTCTTTCTTAATTTTTGTTGTGTGTTCTGGGGAAATTATTTCCCCTTCAGGAATTAAGAAATCCCAATAATTAGAATATAAATTGTTGGAAATAGATGATAAAATTATTTTAGAGGGCTATTCAGTAAACAATGTGATTTGTTCTTTCTCTCTTCATCCCTAGATTCGTATATTCTGGCTATGGGAAGAAATTATATGATATCCAGATCAGTGCTCATTCCTAGAAATATTCTATGCAATGTGCAAAATAAATGTCTCTGAACTGCATGATAATTAAATTTCAAAAGAAATATCCATCATCATAACAGAGCATCTGCTTTAAAATGTTGGAGTGAATGGATAAAATCTGATAATTCTCTGAGTATGAGTCTATCGGCATTTCATTGTACTGAAATGAACATTTGACTCTGGGAAATGTGGTGTGAAAGAAAATGATGGTATAGCATCATCATAGATGGTAGTAGAAGTATTTGAATCATGGAGTGCAAATGTGTATCCAGAAGATAGTCTGTAGATTCCAGTGAGAATAATTAATTTTTTTTAGTGGTAGAAAGTGACCAGTAAAGTGACTGGATGGTACCAGTTAAGAAAGTTGCCATTCGTGAACTTTGTGTTCATTTCAGTTAATGAAGGGGTAAGGCATTCATGGTGGTGGTAGCCAGATCATCATTGGTGAGGGAAATTGCATAATATGGAGCCCAAATTCTAGCTTTTATTTATTCCCCTATAGTCTCTTTTCCATTATTGGGCTCATTAAGTTACCTAGATATCAAAAAGAAGGGTCAATTCACTCCTTTAACCTATTGGATATATCTAAAGTGAGAACAGAAAATAGATGACTTTGTTACCCCTTATCTGACTAAACTCTGGTAAGTCAAGGAAGAATGGAAGTGAGCAAGGCAGATACCTTTTAAAATGAACATGAAATATGAAGAAACATGAAGAATGGATACTAAAAACTATTAACAGTGTCTTCCAAAAAATTAACATAAAAATGGGCTCTGTGGATGTCTATTGGTCTCCTCCCCCACCCCATAACCCTTATCATCAAGCCATTCTGCTTGGTACTACTGATAATTTAATGATGAAAGTATGTATCAGACATTTACAATATACACACACTGTATGCTGATGCTACCTATGGTCTTGTTTGATTTCAAACTATATTGCCTAGGACTGAAATATACATATGTTGTGAGTGTGTGTGTGTATGTGTGTGTGTGTGTGTGTGTGTGTTTGTGTGTGTGTGTGCGTTTATTATTTTAAGTATTTTGTACAAGATAAAATATCCAACAAAATAGATGACTCCAAGTTTTATTCAGCTGAATAAAGGCTTCTATCACCAGTTTTCAGGGAGATTGTTCTTTGGCACTGTACTACAGGAATGCAACTGTCTTCTTTCAGTTGATGATGGCATAACAGACTGAACCATCATTCCTGAGCAACTTCCTTTGGAGTCATGCATTTGAAGAGACAATTCAATTTAGAAGAAAGAGGCTTTAAGCAATGCTGTGAATTGAGTTTTGTGTTTCCCTCAACTTCTCATTTGCTCTCCTACTCCTTAATGTAATAGCATTAGCGAAGTAATTAGGTCAAGACAGTAGAGTTCTAATGAATGAGATTACTGCTAAATCAGAGAACTTGGCATGGCTTGTCTCACCTGTCTGCCCTACAGCATGAGAGGATATGATTAGAAGATAGCCATCTGCTCACGTGCTGGTGAGCGGGAGGCCCTCCCCAGACAGCATTTCTGTTGGCTCTTGATCCCAGCTTCTAAAACTGTGAAAAGTTAATACCTATTCTTAATTCACCCACTCTGTGGAATTCTGTTATAGAAACTGGACCTAAGACAAGGAGCCACTGGCTACACAAATTGTTATTTCTGTTTTTTTTTTAATGCATATCTCTAAAATTTACTCAGAGAAAAAAGGAGAAACAACTCCTTATACATAAACATGGATGGCTCTGCCTGTTAGATGCGAATACATTCTAGTAGTCTGTGCGTATATGTACTCTTCATGGCTGTTCCTTCTGTTAGATCTTTAAGGCCTTGAGGGAAACACATCAGGTGCAACATCCAAGATTCAAAGATGTGCTTTCTTTTTCCACAGAGGAGAGGCACTATATGCTTGTTTACTGGAATCCTTTCTACTTTTATTAAATAATTGTGTGTATTTTTAAATAAAATCTGAAGAAGATCTTGTGTTTTATATTAAAAAGCAAATCTGGATTGTAAAAGTAACAAGATTAAAATGATGTGTAGAGTGTGTGGGTGATCTCATAAAGGAATTCCCTCACATCAACAACAAAGGTGAGGACAGAAATCATCCCAGGGTTGGGAAAGAAATACCTTGGAGGTATAAAGTTTACGACACAGACACATAATTAGCATTTGCTTTATAGTTGGTTCTACTTATCTTGCCAAATATTGTATTAGGAACTTTGAGGAAACATTTCGGTGCAACATATGGTGCTTTATCCTTTGGAATTTCTACCCTAAATCAAGACAAAATATATTCTGTAATTTAAAGCATACCTTATTTAAATTTACATGTTTCATACTTCAGTTTTACTTTCTACACTAATTGTGTAGCTCTGAGAAGAAAATTTGAAATGTCTAATTGTTACTTAAATCTAAAATAGGAATAACATCTGGTGGTGCAAATATATACTTTCACCTTCCTAAGGTGGGACATTCTGCTTGGACCAAGAGTAAATGCACGACAGCTTGAGTAATCGGGTAAACGCAGGTGCAAAAATAAAAGAGAAAAAAAAGTAAGATTTAGGATGATGGTTAGTGATAAAGTGCTTACCTACCAGGAGTGAGACACCACACTCAATTACACAGGAATAAATTTCTAGTACCACAAGCAGGAAAAAAGTGAGATTAGTATTAACGATTTCAAAGGGCTCTTTAGGGAACTGTGTAATGCTCAACCCCAACCCCCTCCTACACACATACACACACACACACACACACACAACTGTTCCCTTTGAGAGGTTAAAAAAAGAAAACTTTGTCATAGAGGTACCAGATGAGAAGCTTTAGGTCGTAGATGTTCCCGATGAAGCTCTAGAGCTGAACTAGATGCTGAATTTTGATTAGTATAGAGATGTAGAGGATAATCCAAGAAATCAAGAGAGCAAGTGCTGAAGCAGCCATAAATGTGCAGATGTAGTTGGGAAACTGTGCTATTCTAATGAGAAAGAGTGGTACAGTTTTAAATTCCAGATAACTCTTGCTACTTCTAAGTTCTGGTCCTCTCATTCGCTGTACTGTGTATACCTACCTCTGCATACAGTATTTACTGTATCTTCCTAAATTCTGTCCAACACATTGCTCTCCATTCACCATTGGTCCTTCAGAGATGCTGGTTTTCTGTTTTGTGTCTCAATGACAAAAGTGCAAAAACAAAAGTACTATTCACAACATGGAGCCCTGACAATCATTAAGGGATTCATGGTCTATGTAAGTGTTTAAAATGGTTTTCAGTACATAGTACATACAAAAAGATATTTTTTAATTACTGCAAAAACCAGTGGTTTAATTTTCAAAACTATGAACTAGAATTCAGATAGGGTTCATTGATATAAAATTCCTGCAAGTTAAGTAAACTCTGTTTGGTTTGAGTTCAAAGTCAAGTGGACAATTTATTGTGCAGAAGGAATGGGTGCACCTCAATAAAAATTGCTTCATTGGGTTTATAAGTAACAAAAGAGGAACATATTTCTTTCTATTGCTTTTTATTTCCTGAACAGTTTTATTGTCTAATGTATCTGAAATTACAGGTTCCACAAGCTTATTTCCCTGGACAAATATCCCAGTTCCCCAGGGATTCCTTAGACATCCATTGACAAGCATACTAATGTTAAACAGCAAGGCAAATAAATTAGCCATAGGCTTCACCACTCTACTTCATATTTAGTTTTCTTGATAATAAAGCAAAGACACTCTGACTCACTGCCACTGCTGTTAATACTTCCTTCAGCACGATAAGGGAAATTTTCCTGTAAGCCTCTTGGCAGCTGATTGATTTATGCTGAATATGTTGGCAAGCCAGAGTCCTGAGAACCAGAGCTGGTGAAACAGGCAAATTATTCTAAGGGAATGGAGAACTAAACATTAATGTTCTAAGGCACTGTGACAGATGCTTCTTGCCCAGTTCGAATATGCTTCTGTTTAATTTCCTCTTATAACAGCACTCTGCTGTGTAATGTGCAATAATGGATGGTGGAATATGCTGTGATGGGAAAACTTTATCCTCCAAATAGTGCTACAAGTAAGATCCCTGTTTCTTCATTTCTTCCTTTGCATAAAGATTTACTGGAAGCAATCCACTCTCAGATATTGTGAGAAGTCTTTCATCAAAAAATCTACCTTATACATCTGGGCATCTGCTAGAGGCCTCAGCTGGAGCGTTCTGGGGCCCAGCCAGATCCCCCTATCCCCATGGGACCATTCTGAGTTCCTGCCTGCAAGATCTTTGAACCCCATCACCGGGCCTCTGCTAGAGGCCCATCTTGAGTCCCCGACTGCTGGAACTTTAACCCCTTCCCCAGGCCTCTACTGAAGCCTGATCTTTGATCTCCATCACTGGGCCCCTGCCTGAGGAGAGACCTCCTACAGAGCTGGAACCACCTAGAGCTATAGACATTGAATTCCTGAAGCACATCAGCCAACCAGGGGAGTAAAAGAGAGAAAGAGAGAGAGAGATCCCACCTGCACCTACTGGAAGAAGTGATAGGAAGACAGCAATACAAGAAAACACCTGACCATAGAAATACAAGCATGACACCACCAGAATGTAGGGACTCTACACCAACTAGACCTGAATACACCAAAGCAGATGAAGCAAAAAAGAATGACTTAAAAATTATCTTCATAAAAATGATAGAGGTCCTCAAAGACAATGTGAGAAAATCCCTTAAAGAAATGGAAGAAAAACAAACAAAAAATTAGGAGAAATGAACAAATCTCTTAAAGAAAGTAAGGAAAAGTAAGGAAAGCCAAGAACAAAATTATTAAACAGCCCCTCCCATCCCCCCATGCCAATTCCATATGTAGGGCAATGCCATCCAGTTGGGGTCATGTAGATCTGACAGGTCATTTGAAGTAGGGACTAGGGCTTCTCTCCTGTCTCTGGGTTAAGGCAGTTATCCCTCCATGGGGGATGTGTTAGCAAGATCCTTTTGTGCACCAGGGATACATCCTGGCTCCACTGTCTGAGGTCCCTTAGACTGCTCAGTCCTTCTGGCTGAGACTCATATTCAGGGGGGCCTGAATCAGTCCCATGCTGGCTTCCCAGCTATCAGTCTGGGGCCCATTAGCTCCTCTTTGTTCAGGTAAGCTGTCTCTATGTGTTTGTGCTGCCTGGTCATGTCCTCTTCATCTGTATCTGGGTTCTAGTTTGACTCAGTGTTTATGTATGGGTGTTTGCTCCTAGGGGAGTGTGGTTAGGGTACATGTGAGAAGGCAGAGAAGGTAAAAGTGTGGGAGGGAGAGAAGGAGGGAGGAAGGGAGTGGGAATTGGGATCGACATGTAAAATAATACATTAAAAAAGAAAATGCTCTGACTCAAAAATTTAAGTTCAAGGACAAGTTACTGGGGAAAAGGATTTCTATATTTGTTTCCACGGAAAATGAAAAGCTGTGGATTCCTTCCACACTAATGTGGTTTGATCAAGCCAGACCACCTGAAACAGAGTACCAAGTGATCCTACATTCAAAACAGCTGGACAAAGCAGCCTTGCAGACTACAGCCAGGATTTCTGCATCTTCTTAGAATCCCTCATGACAGCGCCCCTTACCAGCAGGAAATAGTTTGGAAAGAATGATGCCCAAATTCACAAATATTGTCTATAAATGTTTGTTTTCATTCAAATGGACTTGCTTATAAAAATGAATAAAAAAATAAATAAAAAAGAAAATCATCCACAAACACTCACACTCTGCAGATTTCTCCACATGTGTCAGTGACTCTGGTGACTTCCTTGCCACCTTCATGCATTGCAAAGTAGGGAGAATGCAAAGTAGGGGGAAGGCAATTGGTTTCTTAAGCAATGAAGAAATTTCTTATCAGTCAGCTTAAGTTCTGAAGTCAGCCACTATGTTTTTTGTTTTTTCCTTAAAAATAAAATAAAAGTCAAAAACAAATTTGAAAGCATAAAAACAAAGCAAAACAGATTTGCTTGATCACCTCTTGAGCATAGGGACTGCCATGGAGTATAGTTAGCAAATAGGGAGGCCTTTTCTCATGAATGTCTGTCTTCAGAATTGGTCAGTTCTGATTATCCGACAATCCCTTAAAGGGTATGTATTCCTCTTTGTATGCACACTGTACTACAAGGAGAGACTACAGCTATGAGGAACCCTTGGCTTACCATTTCTCTAGGCCAAGACTTTGAAAATGTAGTAGTTTGAATGTAATTGGCCCCCATAATCTCATAGGGAATGGCACTATTAGGAAATGTGGCTTTGTTGTAGTGGATATGGCCTGTGAGGGTGGGCTTTGAGGTCTCCTATGCTCAAGATACCACCCAGTATGTCAGTTGACTTGCTGTTGCCTACAAAATGTATCACTCTCAGCTCCAGCACAATCTCTGCCTGCACACCACCATGCTCCCTACCATGATGATAATGGACTGAACCTCTGCAATTAAATGTTTTCTTTATAAGAAAAAAAAAACAATTAAACAGGTGAAGGAAATAGTTCAAGTCTTGAAAATTGAAATAGAGACAATAATAATAATAATGGAAATAGAAAAATTGGGCAAACGATCAGGAACTACAGATGCAAGCATACGTAACCAACAGAATACAAGAGATGGAAGAGAGAATCTCAGGTGCTGGGGATGAACTAGAGGAAATAGATTCCTCACCCAAAGAAAATCTTAAATCTAACTAATCCTTAACAGAAAATATCCAGGAAATGTGGGATACCAAGAAAAGAAGGACTTGGTATGTACTCATTCATACATGGATTTTAGACATAGAGCAAAGGCTCACCAACCTATAATTCATACTGCCAGAGAAAGTAGGATACAAAGAGGATTCTAAGAGTTTCATGAAAGTTCCCTCACAGAAGGGGAAAGGGATAAGATCTCCATATCATATGGGGAGTGGGGGAGGGGCAGTGAGTGGAGCAGGGACTAGGAGAAAGAGAAGGGGAGGAGAGGAAAGCACATGAGACTAGGAAGATTGAGTCAGGGGAGGAATATACAAGGGAAAAGAAGGAGAAGGAGAGAATGAGAGAGATTGAAGATAAAACTGACTTTAGAGAAATGTCCAGAAACCTACAAGACTGACCCCAACTAACAATTTGAGCAACAGTGGAAAGGCTACCATTTAATGCCCTTCCCTGATAAGGAGATGGACGACTAACTTATCCACCATGTTAGAGTCCTCATCTAGTAAGTGATGGAAACAGAAGCAGACACCCACAACTAAACACTGAGCCAAACTGGAATCCAGATACAGAGAGGGAGGAAAACACTAGGCTGCATAAACACATAGAGACAGCTGACCTGAACAAGGAGGAGCTAATGGGTCCCCAGACTGATAACTGGTAATCCAGCATTGGACTGATTCAGACCCCCTGAACATGAGTCTCAGGTATAAGGCCTGAGTAGTCTAAGTGACCTCGGACAGTGGAACCAGGATGTATTCCTGGTGCACAAAAGGACTTTGGGGACACATCTCCCATGAACGGATACTCCCTTAACCTACAGACAGGAGAGAAGGTCTAGTCCCTACTCCAAATGTCTTGACATATATAGATGACTCCTCCTGGAGGTTTTACCCTATGGGAGTGGGTGGTGGGAGATATGAGATGGTGGGAGAGAGGGAAAGAGGGAGAGAGAGGGAACTGGGATCAATATGTAAAATAAACATAAAAAGAAATTTAAAATGAATTCTGCCTTATTCAAATGTACACAATCAGCACAAGCAGACTCAGCAGGTTACTTTATATGTTTGTGTGTATATGTGTACATACATAAATATATATAACAGTAATAAAAATGAGGCTATTGATTTATAAGTGACAGAATGCATGGGAGGGTTAGACATACCTGGCGAGAGACTAGAGGGAGGACAGGGAAGGGGGAAAGTGGTGTAATTCTATTTTAATAAAAAATTGTTCCTTCTGATTAGTTGAAATAATTTGTAAAATATAACTTTTCTCCTGTATACCTTACTAATTACTTTATTTTTTATTCCATATCAATTTCCTCATTTCTTTAAATATAAAACTACAGTATTGGAAAAAGAATCTTCAGGAGACAAAACAAAATGACAACTTTCATCTCTTTTGAAATTTCATCTCAGACAACTCCTGGTACCTTTTATTAATATTATTATTTTATATTAATATAAATGTCATCATATAACAGTATCTTTGTAAGCAATTGAAAACATTAGCTAACTAAAACAACGAAGAATATAATGAAACAATATTATTTGACCACAGAGTCAAAGCAAAAGCCTGATAGCTTAATCTCAACCAGATCAGGGCCTAGGAAACCTCTTTGGCCATTGTCCACCTCAGTAAAAACAGCATCAGCCATTTGATTGCTGCTCTTGTCATTTCTTCCAAAAGTCCAAAATCTAGGCAAAATGAATCACATTGGGTGAGCTAGCTTTAACTGTCTAAGCCTCAGCGAGAACACAGCAGAGCACCTGTCTATTATAAACATTTTCCAACAGAAAATGAAGATTGTATTACTAGAAGAAAGGGGGTTGGAATTTATGTAAATAAAATCCAAAGAGAACCATTTCTTGTAGTCCTTTTTACTTGTGCATGCATCATGTTCCTGGTGTCTCTGTCCTTGGGCTTGCTCTAGACCCTTCCTTGCAATGTAAATATGTAATTAAGATTAATATAGTCATGGCTTATAGAATACTAGATTGTACAAATCAGTAATTCATACATTTCCGTCAGCACACAATGACTACCTAATATTTCAGGATTATGCACCACTTCCGGGCTCAGGGCAGCAGAAAAAGAAGAGTTCTTCCCTTTTGTGAAAATGGTGTACCTAGTCATAATGAGTTATTGTCTTCTTTGCAAACAAACAAACAAACAAACAAAACCAACCACCTTCTCTGACAAATTTCTGGAGATAGCCCATAGCCAGTAACTGAGTAGCAAGGTTATAGGATAAGGTCCAGCCTTTTCAGTCACTTATAGAGTGATTCTGCTATGCTCAGCCTAGAGCTTCCAATCTGGCTGGTCAAAGCTGGCTGGATCTGCAATAATTTGCAAGCGTCCCTTTGCTCAGTCCCTCTGCTACCTTACTTGGCCAGTACTGAGTTCTGAAAATATCCTCCTTACCTGCTCCAGAATAATCTAACATGAAACTCTTGGAAACTGAGGCAACAATAGTACGTAGTTTGATCAAAGTCACTCATTTCAGGAAAATTCTAAATTAGAAATGCCTGTTGTTTGACCAGAAATATAGAGCTATCTGTATTTTGCACACAACCTCATCTATTTACAGATAGCATGACAGGTTAGCAAATTTGAGTCTTGCAAGATTAATATGATTTTAATGTGGTTATTACAGCTGCCTGGTAAAAAGACCAATCTTTATTAATTTGCTACTTAAATTCATGGGACCTAACCATTATAAGTACAAGGTTCATCCTCCTGTTTCCATAGGCCAATGTATTTTTCTATAGTCCTATAGGGACTGCAATAATGCAAACTGGTGTTTTCATGTGCACATGAGCAGCATCAATAAAAATTCAATGCCAGAAATATGCAATATTCCTGAAATTCCTAACCTAGCTTCTGTTCCCAGATTTCTCAAGAAGAAATTTTGTATTTGTTATCTATATATTTATAGAAATATCATTTTTCCTTAATTTTCTCTTGAATCCTGGTTGGAGCCCAGATTCAGTTCCTTCCCATGTAGAGTTCTTTGTCATGAGCCTCGGGGCTCATTTACGTTTCTAAATGGAGTTTGGTAAAATAGATACAACTAGAAAAAAAATTAAGGATTAAAGCTCCTGCTGCCCTTTAAAATGAAATTTGTTTTAATAATAAGTCTATTATCTATGGTGATATAAGTCTTAATCTGGTCAGAGTTTATTAAGGTGAATATGTTCAAGTGAGATAATTTTCAAATGACTTTGAAAACCCCCAGCAATATTATTTACAAATTAGTTTGTTAATAGTTAAAGTAGAAAAGAGAACTCTAAACTTTTTGAATCAGTGATCTCAGTTCTAGCAGCAATACAGCTACCAGAATTTCAACAGTTGTATATTTCATTAGCTCCATAAACGGATTTATTAATAGCAAGTCTATATTTTCATATGAATTCAACTGAAAATTACCTTTCCTTGCATATTCCTAACTCATTTTTTTGGGTAATGTTGACATTTTTAAGGATAAAATTTTTGTAAAGAAAAAAAGATACAATCATAGGCATGTAACAGAAAGATGCCGGCAATATTCTGTTTTAAAGTATCTTGAGTAAATAAATTTTAACTTAGAAAATATGGTATTGCTGTGGAATATGGGAATACCTGTGCTTGGACAGGTCACTTTCTAGAGTTGATTAAAAAATTATATTCTATAGCTTCCCTACTTCTCAGGTCTTTGAAACTGTGAAGTCTGTTTATTTTTAATTCATAGTATATCTAGCAAAAAGAAAAACTAGATTCTAGGTAGTATTGAAATGATGCAACATTCATTCTAAAGCATCGATTTTAAAGTTGCTATGCTGCAAGAATATTACATGAAAAATGGATGTGACTATTTATTCAGCCATTAAAATTCAATAACTATATTTTTGGCATCACTATTGACATAGGGAATATCATTCAAGAAAAGAAAAATGTGATGACAATGCTCTGTATTTTTTTCCTCAGCACCCTGAAAGTACATTTATGTATCTGTTGTGTTGAGTGACATTACCTTAAAGGGGTTTGATTGGCTCAGTTTTTAATGTTTTTTATATTACCCAAAACTCTATTTTTGTCCTTATTGGAAGTTTTTATTGAGGCAGGGTTTTGTTATGTGGCCCTGGCTGTCCACAAAATGTTTATCCTCTCCCCTCCATCTTTTGTTTGTTGAAACATGCACATCAATCATATCACAGCTTCTTACTGGACATTTGAATCACACCCTCATGTATCTTTCCAATTTTTTTATTTTATTATCATTTGTTTTATTTAACATGTCGTTCTCAGTTCCCTCTCCCTCCTCCTCTCCCTCCCTCCCTCTCAGCTTTCCTCCCTCTCTTCCTCCTTCTCTCTTACCCACTATCCCCCCCTCACAATTACCCTGACCACCCTCCCCTCCCATCCCTCTACCCCCCCCCCCATTCCACATGTAGGTCTATGCCATCCAGGTCAGGTCAGGTAAATCTGTCAAATCATTTGAAGTAGGGACTAGGACTTTTCTCCTGTCTCTAGATTAAGGGAGTATCCCTCCATGGGGGAATGTGTCCGCAAGGTCCTTTGGTTCTTTTGTGCACCAAGAATACATCCTGGTTCCACTATTTGAGGTACCTTAGACTGCTCAGTCCTTCTAGCTGAAATCCACATTCAGGGGGTCTGAGTCAGTCCCATCCTGGATTTCCAACTATCAGTCTGGGGGAGGCCCATTAGCTCCTCCTTGTTCAGGTCAGCTGTCTCTATGTGTTTCTGCAACCTGGTCTTGTCCTCTCCCTCTGCATTTGGATTCTAGTTCGACTCAGTGTTTAGTTGTGGGTGTTTGCTTCTGTTTCCAACAGGTACTAGATGAGGGCTCCATAATGGTGGGTAAGTTAGTTGATCTCACTATCAGGGAAGGGTATTTATGGTAGCCTTTCCCCAGTTGCTCAAATTGTTAGTTGGAGTCAGTCTTGTAGGACTCTAGACCTTTCTTTAGGTTCAGTTTTCTTTTCAAACCAATAATGGCTCCCTCTTTTATGTTCTCTCTCTCTCTTTCTCTCCAATCACTGCCCCCCCACTTCCCATGTGCTCTGGGGGACTTGTCCTTTCCCAATTCTGCGAGGGACTTTATATGAATCTCTTAGAATACACCTTGTGTCCTAGTTTCTCTGGCAGTGTGAATTATAGGCTGGTGATCCTTTTCTCTAGGTCTAAAATCTGTGTATGAGTGAGTACACACTATGGTCCTCTTTTTTTGACTGGGTTACACACCATAACTTTACACTCCAAACCCTGGTTTAGTTTCCCTACTGCTTTTGATTTATGAACTTTATATCTTCACCAATGTTTTTTTTTTGGTTTTTGTTTGTTTGTTTTTTTTTTACCTCATCTAATGTTCAACCTATGTGACTTGATTTATGGAAAACATCAATTAAATATAAAGCAAGAGTTCTTAAACATTGTAAAATAGTGGCTATTATGTGTTTGGCTAATGTTACCAGTCAAATGCAAATAAAGAAATATGTAGACTATGTAATATACTTTAAATATACACTGTAAAATTGATTTATATAAATAGCACAACTACCCCTCAAGAAGCTCCTGTATTCCTCTAATCCAGAGTAGTTATGGCCATTTCTCCATTTTTAATGAAATTTAGGTTGGATGAATGCCTGCCTAAGTTCCTTCCATTGGTTTCTAGAAAAACAATCATGTTTTAATGTATTTTATGTTCAACACAGTCTCCAGCCTGTGTTAAGTACAATTGCATTATCAGTGGTGATTTATCTAGTTTTCAAAATTCTGCATAGTCCTTATGAAAGTATGATTTTAATAGTACAGAAACATCTCAACTATCCTTCGCAATCAGAAAATGACTCAGTTTTCTATGATGTATTTTCCTTTGGATGGAATTGTGCTGCTTATAAAATGCCCTTAAATATTGCTGCCTTGTTTTGCTGATCAGAAGAAAATCCACATCTATTTTTAAATGGTGCTACATAGTTACAGCATTTGTTAAAAGGGTGCAGCCTTTGCTCTCCATACAAGCTAATGGGACATGAGTGAAAATTTATTAAGTAGTAACTGTAGACAGCCAAGGGAGGCCTGAGTGAGTGAAGTCCCTTATGTTGACAAAGACCAAGGACATGGACCCATGGAAAATTATCAAAGCCATTCCTCATATGAGCCAGGACTATGCATGTTGCCAAAGCTTTCCCTGGGTGTCTAAGTGAGTGTGTACAAAGACTAGCAACTGCAGATTTCTGCTAGTCCTGAGACTGCTCATACAGAGTCCTCCTACAAAAATACACAAGGTTCTGGATTGCTGGTCAAAGTAAGTGCCCTTCACTAATAAGCATACTCCCAACTGAGCTCAGATTTTCTGTACTTGTGTGTTTCCTTTCTTCATTCCCTCACAATCCCTAGTTAGGATTCCAGGATTCAAGAAACACAGGGTATGGCAAATAACTATTTTCATTTCATTTATTGATCACTACACAATGTTCAATCTTAGAGTTTTTTAAGAAATAAAATAATAACTGTGAGTTCAAGACAGCCTGGCCTACAGAACTAGTTCAGGGACAGACAAGGCTATAAAAGAAACCCTGCCTCCCCACCCCCCAAAAAATCCTCAAACAAACAAACAAACAAACAAAAAATTATACAAACCTGTATGATTGATCCCACTATCCCACATAGTAGGAGTGAAATGACTCTCATATTGCATGCACCCATACACACACACACATGCACACCATAAATAATTAAAATATAATAATTAAAAACTAAGACCCAGATGATAATAAAGGCATTAATATATATATATATATATGAAAAAAACAAATACACTGTCATTTTTAAACTAAATACCCAATGTCCTAGCCTACCACTATATAATGCAATTTATGTTTTAATGATTCAAAACAATGTCATTCTCAGATGAGATGGTATCAGTTGCATTTCTATCATCATAACATACAAATTACTGGAGGTTAAACTACATAAGGGTAATATATGGCAAAACCACACATTTTAACCAGGAGAGTTAGTCTTTTGAGAATTTACTGTCTTCTATTTTACGACTTTGTAAGGCAAAATTTGGTTCTTCACAAATATAAAGCTTATGATTAAGGAAACAACACTAGATAGTGACAAGGATTATGTAACTAGTTGGCAAATTTTTCACAGGAGATGATATATGCAAAGACATTTGCAGCCTGTTTGAGTAGAGCCTTCTTGGGAAAAGACCTATGGGAGCAGGCCATTAGTGTTCCTTATGGTGGCTACAAGTGTGTGTGCAAGAAAAGGATCTGGAACAAACAAAAGAAAAACTGTTAGGAAGATTTATATACAACAGTGCAGAGACTTCGTAACACAGGGTAGTAGTATAAAATGGGAATAAATGAGGTGAAATATCAAAGTATGGAGCAGTGAATAGGTAGCTTTTAGAGATAAACCAGTGACATGCACAGCATATGGCATGATGAATACTTTTAAGTGCAATTATTACATTGTGTTGAAGGATGAAAATGATGAAAGTAAGAAACAATAAACCTTGATGATGAGGAAGGGCAGGGTAGACTTTTATCTATGATCAACCTAACACATTCAAGTGTATCTTAACATATATTGTCGTGATGACCCTACAGTGTCTATACATAAAGAGTATAGCAAGGTGCATAAAAACACAAATAAAAACAGAAAAAAGCAGCATGTGACTTTTCACTCTTTTTGATAGTGTTCTGAAGCAGGACTTAGATTCCAACTGGTATAACATTAGATGGTATGAAGACAATTATTTACAGAGGAGATGAAATTTTTTTTAAAAAAAGAAGGAAAGGGATTGTTTTCTCTACAAACATCCAATTCTATTTACAGTGGCCTTAATCATACCTATAATTTTTCTTTAATGTTATTAATTAATGACAGTGGATCTTAATATGCCATGAAGAACTATTGTTGTATAAGCAAGAGGCCATGCCAAACACAGATTGTAACTGGACCTTTCTGGTGCAGTCTGTTTTCCACCTAATGACTCAAGGGCGAATACTGTTTAATGCTGCAAATTTAATCCATGAAATATTCCTCATATATTATTTCCTTCTTGTATTCATTGGGTGAGTGGGTGTGTCTGGGGTGTGAGTATTTATACACACATGTGCTCCAGGCATGTGTAGTGTGCAGAGACCAACAGGATATTAGGCGTCCTTTTCTCATAATTCCCCAATTTGTTCACTTGAGAAAGGACCTCTCATTGATCTGGAATACAGCATAATTTTTGCTAGGCTGGATAGCAATCACACTCCAGTTGTGTTCCTGCCTCTACTATCCTCTACCATGGGGAAAGGTCACACAGCCACACCTGACCTATTTAATTACTTAACTAATAATTGTCAGCTTGGTCACATTTTCTCCTCCCTCCATCCTCTTCTCCTAGTCACTCTCCCTAACTCCTTGCCAACGCTCCATCCATTCCTCCTTCTTTCTCTTCAGAAAAGGGCATTCCTCCCATGTATGTCAGCCAGCCATGGCATATCTAGTTAGAGTATGATTAGGCACCTCCTCTCCTATTAAGGCTGCAGGAGGCAATCCCCTAGGGAGAAAGAGTCCCAAAAACAGGCAACAAAGTGAGAGACAGCCCCTGCTCCCATGGTTAGGAGCCACACAAGAAGCCCAAGCTACACAGCTTTAACACATGTGAAGAGGGCCTAGGTCACTTCCATACAAGTTCTCTGGTTTGTGGTTAAATTTCTGTGAGGCCCTATGCATCTATGTTAATTGATTCTGTGGGATTTCTTGATGTCTTTGTTCCCTCTGACTCTCATAATCCTACCCCCCTCTTCCCTGGGTCTACCTAATTTTTGGCTGTGATCTTCTAAATCTGCTTCCATCAGTGACTGAGTAGAGCCACTCTGTTGGCAATTTGACTAAGCAACAATCTATAAGAATATTATTAGGAGTCATTTCATCTATTACTATTTTGCCAGTCATGTTTGGTTGTATCTTAGTCTCTGGGCTGTCCAGCCTCTGGGTCTTCACCCACCAGGCAGTATCAGGGGATGAGCTCTCTTTCATGATATGGCCTTCAAGGTAGACCCATCATTGGTTAGCCACTACCATAATTTCAGCATCACCATTACTCCAGAACATCTTATAGGCAGGGCAAATTGTAGGTCAAAAGTTATGTAGCTGGGTTGGGATTCCAATCTTTCTCCTGGAAGACTTGCCTGGTTGTGGGGGTGACCAGTTCAGACTGTATCTCCCACTGCTAGAAGTCTTAATTAGGGTTCACACTCATAGATTCCTGGTCTACCCAGCTTTTCTGTAGTTGTTGGCGATCTAACCTCTAGTCTCAGTCTTGTATGTCCAGCATTTTATTTACTGAACCACATCCTTGGCACTCATTTTCTTTTCTTTACCTTAGTAATTGTGTGCAGCATAGACAACATGAACCCAAGGAAATGGGGAATTGCTGACAGCAAATAAATTCTCATGTCATCGTTTTAGCATTAACTATGAATGTAAGGAGAGTGACTTTATATTTCTGTCTTCATTGTTCTGCTGCACAGTTTTGTGTATAAGGGATTCTTGAAGAATTAACAATTAACTGACTAAAAGTTTAGCACATGATAAAAGAGGAAGCTGAAGCTGCCACTAAGAAGGAGCAGGTGGGTTATGTACAACAAAGAGAGTTTGTATAAAGTGTTAGAGTGGACATACTTGGACTAATAAAGCATGTGCCACTAATTTCCTGTGTAGAAATTATTTTTGAGCTCAAATACTGTGACTAGACATAATTTGCATATCATCTGAATAAGTTATGTGACTGTAATCTGATTTGAGAAAAAGCAAACAGCAATGGTGTGCAAAAGACACAAGCCTCTGTCTGCTACTTGCTTTGTCTTCTGTGACTGCACACTGCCAAGTGCAGTTGGTCCAACAGCTTCAATTGAAATTGAAGGAAATTGAAGGAATTGAAGGAAATTGAAAAGGGCATGGGTCTTTTGAAAATTAAATCACATCTTTCATTTACTAAAATTTTACTTGTAATCCAGTAGATACTATGATACAATGATTAGCCTATCACCCAAAAATGTATATTCTTAGAAAACAAATCATTTTTTTGATTTAACAGTGAGGTTACTGAACCTGACATTTAAAATTCCATATCCCAAACTTCCTCAGAAGGCTGATGTAACAAGTTTCATTCAGTCATTAAGACGTGCATAATCAGAAAGAGAGAAGTTTGATGAGGTGACATTTAAAGATACTTACAATTAATTTTCCTATTTCTTCCTTGCATGTGCTCAGGTAAAAATAAAATATAAACTTAAAAGACTGATAACCAGATATAATGCTATTTCCTTCTTAGAATTTTAGTGTGGACATACTGTCTTGAATGGGTTTCCGACCTTTAAAAAACAAATAACAGCTGTGATTTCAGGACTGCCAAGTATCTCTTTATAAAATGCAAGAAACAATTAAACACTGAGCCGAACTCCTGGAATCCAGTTGCTTAGAGGGAAGAGTGATAAGAAAATGGGGTCAAGACCAGGTTACAGAAACCCATAGAGAGAGTTGACCTGAACAATGGGGGAGCTCATGGACACCTAGACTGATAGCTGGGAAACAGCTTTGGACCGACTCAGATCCCCTGAACATGGGTCTCAGAAGGCCTGAGAAGTCTAAGGGACTTCTGAGAGTGGAACCAAGATATATCCCTGCTGCACAAAAGGACTTTGGGAGCACATTCCCCATGGAAGGATTCTCCCTTAGCCTAGAGGCAGGAGAGAAGCCCTAGACCCTATTCCAAATGACTTGCCATATTTTGTTGATCCCTCCTGGAAGGCCTCACCCTCCCTATGGAGTTGAGGGGTGAGATGGGAGGGGGGTCAGGGGACATGGGAGGTATGGGGAGGGAGCTAGGATCCATATGTAAAATAAGAAAAAATTATATATATATATATATATATATGTGTGTGTGTGTGTGTGTGTGTGTGTGTGTGTGTGTGTGTGTGTGTGTATGTCAGTAGTTATTTACATCCAATTCAAATAATTATTCTGAAACTTGAGAATGTATGTGAGTCACCTCTGGATAGTTTTATAAATGGATTTGCTGGTTCAGTCAGTCCTTCCCAGGTCATTTTGATCACACACTGAGCAGTGAGGCCTACCTTCTCAGAGAGACAAAACATTAAGACCATGCTTTAAAATTAATTAAGTCACCACAACACTGCTTAATTTGATGCTTAGCTTGGGTATTTAAAGTGACTATTATAATGTTTGTAATTTTAAATACCATTTTTGCAAAGGGAATGCTTACCATCTGCATTCATAAAAGAAATTCCAGATTGTTATGTTCCTCTGTAAATTTGGTTCCTCTCTACATCAATTATGTTTCTAACCTGTAATGAATCAATTAATTCAGATAGTGGAGATAGAATGTATTAAGGTATATTTTTGTCTGCTGTGCCAAAATTTGTTTCTGAGGAAAGATAAGTTCTAAAATGTTTATAAATGGTAGCTTTAGTCCCAAAGTCTTTCCTAATTATTACTAAATATCAAAAGAATATACCATCTAAGAGAAATATGATATTTTGAATAAACAGTAAATGGCTCTTCAGACTGATGTAATGATTGTCTAGCAGGCTCTGCCACATAAAGCAGCCGGCTTTACTCTGAAGGAAAAACAGCCAATGGCCTTCATTGCTTGTGAAGTGAACTTGCCCTTTCAGCAGAATACTCCTTGGTCCCTATGTTTTCTCATAATACATTGATAAACCCACACAATGCTTCTGCCAGTAATTATTCTCAGTATCCAGTCCCTGCATGGCTTTAGTCAACTCCAATATCTACAGAAGTCTCCCCAGAGTCCTTTAAATATCTCATTTCACTTCTCCTGCTAGGATGGGTTACTTCCAACAACATAATGTTTATTTCTTTGCTAAAGTATTTATGCCATAGGTAGAATGCTTTTCATACAATGGGGACTCTCTAGGGGAGGAATATTCTGTGTCATTCCTACATTGCGATGCCTACAACAGTACATTATTACAGGGGCTTTGTCACAACTTTTACTCATATAAAAGATAGTAGAACTTATTAGGAATAAATTATTTTGAATATTAATGTCAAAAATCTGAAAAACTTTCAGACAAGAGACAAGACTATCTTCTACAAAAATCCAGTGTGCAAGAAAAAATAATATGGCTGAAAATTTGTTGGAATCAAGACAGTGAGTAAATACATATGTAAACAGTCTGTAGTTAACATTGAACTAATTTAGTTTTTGTAAAATTAATTACATAACCAGAATTATGTGAAACGTGAAACTTAGAAGAAGTGGGAGGTTCATCATTGAAACATTCTATTGTCCAGATAATGTTTCTATATATCCAAAATTCCAGATAGAAAGTGTGAACAAATCAAGGTCTCAAGCTAGGTCCCCTTAATTCATTTTATCATACTACAAATATTTACTAAACATTCATAACGTGTAGTAGGAGTTCAAAACTGCTGACATAACACAATACACAATAGTTTGGTATTTCAGAAATTCTGTCACTACTCACCACTGAACTTGTCAACAAAGGGAACCAAGCCACTTCTGGAATTCCACAGCTTAAGATAGGCCTGACAGTAAATTTTCTTCCTATACCAAATTAGTAAAACGTTTGTCATTCTGTTCCCTTCTGCAATAGATGTGATATTAGGGAAAAGATTTATATAAACAACAAAACAGAAAACATCAGTAGATCACAGCAGATGTAAAAATTTATGTCTAATATTAAATAATACAAAAATATTTTAATGAATAATATAACTCATGTATCAAGATTACATACAAGTGGCTTAGAAGAAAGCTGAACAAAGAGAGATCCCTAACTGAAAATCTACAGAAGCATCACTTAGTTTGGAATGATGACCCTAGAAAGTTGTGTCTTCCTCAAAGAAAAACAAAATTTGTAAGTATTATGATGGCAATATATTCAGCCAAGAGAATATTCATCTAACAAGAATTTTCTCTGCTATCACATTCTCACTTAACCGGGCAGATTTATTCACATTAGCTAGAGTATCAATCTGACAAGAAGGCCCTGCTGCTAACATATTCTCACACAACCCATCTATAATATTGGCAACTTCAGAAAAAATGTTTTTTTATTTTTCTTCTATATATAAAACCTCAAATGATTTTTAGTACTTTAAGAATAACTTTTAACTGTAAAAGTATGGTTTAATGGTAAACAGCAGAACATATCCATGTTTCTAAGGCATTTTTTTGGTTTGGAAATTATAGAAATTTCATAGAGCTTACAGTTTTTACTTTGGAAAACACAGCATAACAGTTGAATTAAATGAACACTAAATTCTAAGTCATTTATTAAATACTCCAATATCCATACTAATATAACTTACTGGCTTTCAAAAATGCTATGAATGCTAGCTATGTTTTTTGGTTCCTTCTGATTAAGATTCTGCAATAGGAGTCAAGCAAGCATAAGACCTACTAGTAATGGTACTGTGTCCACTAAAACCAAGTTTGCTTTCAGTGATAGAATGCTTCACTTTGCTGTCAACTCGAGAGTTCAGCTTTATTCCACTTTTCTTAAAGAAGCTTCTTTTGTTAATTTTTATTATTTTTTTTCTTATTTTACATATTGAATCCCAGTTCCTTCTCCCTCCCATCATCCCATGCCCTACCCCATCCCACCCTGTCCCTTTCCCTATCCACTCCCCAGGGAGGTGAGGCCTTCCAGGAGGGATCATCAAAATTTGTCAAAGTCAATTGGAGTAGGGCCAGGGCCTCCCTTGTGTCACCAGGCTAAGGAGGCATCCCTCTATGAGGAATGTGCTCCTGAAATCCTTTCATGAACCAGGAATACAACCTGATTCCACTACCAGAGGTCCCATAGACTACCTAGGCCTTCTAAAGACACCTACAGCTAAGCACTGAGCCAAATCCTGGGATTCCAGTTGCAGAGAGGGAGAAGTGATGAGCAAAGGGGTCAAGACCAGACTGCAGAAACCCACAGAGACAGCTGACCTGAACAAGGGGAAGCTCATGGATGCCAGACTGATAGCTGGGAAATAAGCAAAGGACTGATGCAGACCCCCTGAATGTGGTTCTTAGTTAAAGATACTTATTAACATACTTTCACCTGCAAAACTATAATAGATCATTTAATTACGTGCCAGATCCAGTAATGGACACATCTTTCCTTGGTTTTGAAAGATATGTTTTCTTCAGTGCTTTCCCATTAAGGAAAGAACCCCCCCCACACACACACTGCACCTGATGCTCATAGAGATGCTGACACCACAAATATGTAAGTAATTTCTTACTACAGATCATTTTTTCTCCCAACCTTGATTCATTCAGGAGACCTCACCCACCTGTGTGCATGGTGAATCTGGCAAGCTCTAGGAACACACATAGCTATCACCCAGATAATGATCCATATTGTCATTGTCCCAGCACTCATATTCCACTCTTGACTATTTCTACACATGGCTTTTTAAAACTCAGAAATCTGCAGTCTTTCTTGGAAACAAACATTAAGACCAATAATAGCCTGCAGTTGTTGAGATGGGTACATTCTCTCTACAGCCCTTTGCTCCTATGCTGCAGAATACTGAAGAGGGAGGAGTCTTATGTTCAAATAAACTTTATTTTTCTAAAAGCCTTTTATTTCTTTGGGAGAACAGGCATTTTAAAAATAATTTTAAATTATTTAGAGCTTAGAATTTTTCTTTGCTCCTTTGGTGAAATTTTAATGAGTTTCATACAAAGACATGACATCTGGCTTGATCCATAGGAGATGAAAACTCTGAACAATGGAGTTTAGATAGTTAAGACATTTTTTTTTTTGAAAAAAAAAGAACTTAAAAAAAAAGAAAAGAAAAGAAAATCTGCATACCACTCAATTGTTTTTCTCAGAGGGCACTGCATATCTCTATGGAACCTTGCACTTCAGAAATCTGGGTCATAGTAAAACCATTATGTTAGTAAGGAATAATGGTCTAAATTGGATGCAAAGTCCCACTCCCATGAAATGTCATTCAAATGTAGCTACAAGATATTACTGACTTTATGAACCTTACACAGGCATGCTGGTTAAAGACAACATTTTGAGGCTGGGCTATAGATGAGGGCAGTGTATACATCAATTGTACCAATGAATTGACAGAAATGTGCTTCATCCAACATCATGGTGCAAAGAGCGAATGATATATTGAGACTATTACACAAAGAAGTCTGAAGCACATAGAGAGAGTCTAGGGATGAGACACGGAGCCTGGAGAGAAAGAGCTCTTCCTGACTCAGTATGTGAGTCAGGAAGTACTTGGAAATGCAGTCTGGTCCAATCTTGGTGGATTTCCAAATCTAGCTACAACCAGACAAGGAAATGCTGGAGACTCTTAAGTGTGAGCTACTCAAGTGAGTCCACAAACTCTCATAAATAAGAAAACCAGTTACAAGTTGTCATTATAAGTTATCAGGCTCTGGATACCTTGTTATACTGGATCAATAAACAGAATGTTGATCTTCACACACAAGACTAATACAAGGCAATGTTCTGCTCCTACGTTGTGTCTGTTGGACCATTCCACAGTAAGCACATATGCTGTTTTCAATTTTGTCTAGCATCTACACCTCTTGATGCTACCAATGGTTATGTGACACTTAGCACAGTATACTTTGCATTATGGGTTGCTTATGAGTTTATATAACTAATGAGAGCAGAAAAGATCTGTTGTTTAGCTTCAAAGCTAACAGTCCCATACACTGGGTATTTTTTAAATATTGTGACAGTTCAAAAATAAATTATATTACCATCCATTAAATAAATAGTGAATACCTACAACTGTGTGTTGTGGATTTTATATTATATTAATGAGGTTGTGCTATGAGGAAGGCCTCCACAAATAAAGAAGCAAATATAATTAATAATTATTTTTAAATAAAAGTATCGAACCTATCTCATTCCTGACTCCAGACCATGGCAATTTTTTATCAGAATTATGGACATATGGTGACATGTCACTTACATGTGCACTGTTATTTTTTAACTTTCTGATGGTACACAGTGAAACCAAGTTGATCTATGACAACTATTCTCAGGTGGAAAGATTCTTGAATATGCAAAACACATCATCAGACAACTCTGAGGAAACTTTTTATTCTAATACTGTCATTGATAGTGACAGATTCACCTGGAAAGCCTTATATTTGATATCAGAGGACATGTACAATACTTTATACTTTTATTACAAAAAGGATACACTTTAAGTTGTCCTTTACACAGTTTTGAGTGAAATCTATGATATGTCCAAAACTGAGAAACTAATGATATAATTATATACAATTATACATTTTAAGTTATATTATTCACATTTCTATTGCTATGTTGAAACACTTATAGAAGAGAGAGTATGTCTGGGATAATTGTCCAAGAAGAATAGAGTGTGTGATCAAAGAGTGAAAGCATGGTGTCAGGAGAAGGAAATTGAGGTTTCACATCTTAAAAGTGAATCAGAGAGAGCTCACTAGAAATGGTGTGAGTCTTCATCTTTCAATTATCAAAGCAGGCCTCTAGTGATACACTTCTAAGAAGGCCACACCTCCTAAACGTCCCAAAGAATGCCATCAATTACAGATTGAGTATTCAAATATCTGAGACTATGTGGGAGACATCTTATTTAAACCACTGTAGTTAGTATTAGAGGCTAAAACCTGTGAGATTATATATATATATATATATATATATATATATATATATATATGTATATATATATATATATATATATATATTGTAAAATCATATATATATATATGTATATATATATGTGCATGTACATATATATATAGTACATATCCATGCACAATACATACATTTATATGATTGTGCATGATTCTGTGTACCTATATATGTGTATATAATTGTACATGTATATGTAATTATGCATTTGTACATATATATAGTTTTATAGGAGAGATATATATACATGAATATAGATATAAAGATATATCCTACAAAGTAATATTAATTTTATTTCAAAGAATTGAACTTATTAGTATTTCAAAGGGAAATTTACTCTCATTATACTAAAATATGCTATAAGACATTATGACTAAAATTCATAATCTAAACTTTTATAAGTTGATATATCCAATGTAATTTCATAATGTATTATCTTTATAAACATAGTTATTTTGCATACAGGAAAGATAGCATTTTATTTTAATTGGGTTATTTAAATTCTCTACCATTAAGAGAAACAGCTTTAGGGTATGAAACATAGTTCTAAGCTGTAAAATTTTACCTAATAAAAGGGATTAAAACCCAAGCACCCAATTTCCAAGTGTTTAAGCCTAATGACCAAGTAGTTCTACCAAAACACATGCTACAAAATGTATGTGACACTTATTGAACTATCTACTCGGGATTTATAAATGATTGATAATCCAATAGCAGGAAGAGTGACAGAGGTGAAGTATAAAATTCATGTCACTCAACAGGTATTCAATAGCTTTTAAAGAATCAATATATAAATGAAGTTATTATTTTTAAGGTCTTTCTACATGCCAATCTAAACATTTTCATAGGTTGAAATATTTGTTCATCTTTTTATTTTTGTTACTTTGCTGATTTACAGGTAAGAAAGTTAAGACTTAGAGAATAATTTCCCCAGTGTACCATCATAGTCAGATTTAATCTATTTTGAAGTTCCAGCAGGAGGTTTGGAACCCTGAAACAAAGCCAGGTAAATACTGATGTAGCAGCATGATGTCTATCATATAAAACAAGGGCTCTGACCCCATAAAAAAGGTTCATTATTCTTCTATGCAATAACAAATATTTTAGTTATGAGTTGTCTTCTTAGTCTACAAAACCAAATGTTAGGGAACAAGAAATGTGCATTGCAGGAAAATATAATAAGATCCCTATGTATTCATATAGTGATGAGTACAGCAATGCAAATGAAAGAAGCCCAGAAGCACTGGAAAGAAAAACTTCAATGGGAGTCAAATCCTGAAGGACCTTGCAGACTTTGAGCTTTGGCAGTGGGAAGTAATCAGAGTTACTTAAGCAGAGAAATGATATTGTCCAATTATGTAATTATGTGTTACTGTCAACAGAGTTAGGATTGGCCCTTGATAGAGATGGTTAGGAAGAGTAAGTATATTGAACATAGAGAAATAAATGATCTGTTATGGATGCTGCATCTCACTTGCAGAAAATTTCCTTGTGATCATCTTTTTTCCTTTATAAAGAAGGTTTGAGAAAAGCAAATCACACTCATCAATTTGCATTTATACTCCAATAACAACATGAGAGTAGCAGTGTTTCAATCTATAGTAATCAATGGCTTTCCTGTTCCCATTCCTTGTCCCATCCTTCGATCTACATAATCAATAGCTTTCCTACTCTTCTTGTCACAGCCCAGAATTATTTCTCAAGTACCCACAACTTCTGCTAGTGAAAAGAAAAAAACATAAAACAAAAAAACAATCAAAGGAAGTTTATGACTGCCCTACTCATAATGAAGATCTATTGAGTTAACCACTTTCCTATAAACCTGTATCTATACCTAGCTCTATAGCTGTATCTGTTTCTATCATTATGGGGAAGATCTGTAAGAAAAAAATAGCTCAGAAGATTTTGGGTCCTGAGACATCTAAACTTTACTGCAGGGTCAAGACCCAAAAGTAGCACAAATGAACCTTAAAGGCAACCTCTTGGTAAATCTCATCTGGGTATGCCAGTCTTTCTGTTGTATGTTGGCTGTCCACTTATTGTAGACCCATTCATCCTTTTATCCATCCCCTTTTATCCAAAGCCTACCCAATTAAATCTTAACATCATCTAAAAATGTCTTCTCAGCTGACATATTAGCTTAATCATTCCTTTGATTGTTGCTAAATAAATGTCAGGAAAAATTACTAATCAAGTAAGTTACCATTCTATTAAAATTTACCTTAGCCAATGGGATAGTATTCATAAGAAGCACCCAGGAATGTTTTACAATGCTTTTCAGCCCAATATCAAAAAATTCATTCAGTGGCTACAGAACTTCCTTAGTGAGAGGATAAAATTCAGGGCTCCCTGGGACCTTCTGGAAGAAAACAGTTCCTTATAGCAGTCTCTTATTATCTGAATATTAAATATTATATGCTACATACATAAGCAAATGGAAGTCTTGTTTTGTGAAGGCATTTTAACATGCCTGTTACTTTGGGAGAACAATATAAATTAATAAAGTAAAAGAAAATTTTAGGTTCAAATGTCTGTATGGGCCATTTGCAAAGTCAAGATTTGGAGACTCCTTTTACTACTTGTTGCAAAAACATAATTGCTATTTTGTATTTTTGTATGATTTAGAGAAATGAGAATAAATTCAATGCATTTCTGTCACCAAATAATATTTATAGCATTTAATTTTTACAAGGAGAATATATGAGCAACACCAACTCCCAGAGGCACATTCGCTGAACCTACTTAATGCAGAACTCTGAAGAATTGAGCTACACTTTTCTACAGCTTGAGAGCTTCCTTTCTATCTGAGCACACAAATCTACCTTCACATAAGACAAATGTGTACAATATATACAGACACTCATATCCTAAACTTGGCAAACGTTCCCTCCCTTAGTACCAGTTCTCTTCCATCTGCCCTCATCCAATTTCTGGCTCTAAAACACAGGCAGCTTGGTAAAACAATGCACAACAAAACAAAGAACTTCCTTCTTGGCTTAGGAGTTGTTTATTCAAATTAACTTTGTCTAGCCAGTGTGTATTAATGAGGAAGGCCAGCTTAATTGCTCCCGTGGTCTAAATAAGGCAGGGAAGAATGTCAATGCTTTTCATGACATAGAGGCTCTAGCAAGATCCCAGATTTCACAGTTAACAAAGGACAAGTGGTGTGGCCTTGTAGCTAGACATTCACACTTCCCAGAAGTTTTGTTATTTTCTTATTTATTTATTTTTCAGTGGACTCAAGGCCGATCATTCCATGGGACCCTCTAGAGCTTATCTCCTCTTTAGAAGAATGAAATGGAAGGCATTTCTGAGAAAAGAATGTAGCTCACATGCTGCCAGTGAAAGAGGAACATATTCCTCCTCTTTATATACACAGCTGGTACACCCTATTTGCATATTCATATTTGTGCTAAACTCAATATTTGAGAGTACCATTTCAAGTAAGCAAACCATAAGAGTGACATCATGAATTTCTCTGTGTTCCCTCTGGCTTTTTTTCTTTCCTTCTTTCTTTCTTTGTTTCTTTTATGTTAGTTAAGGCAAATTTCTGGTAAAATGGTGATATTTTCAAATGTGTCCAAGGAGAGCTCTGTCAGTGTGGTGATATATTTCAATGAGAAAATATGCTCTTGGAGATATCGATTCTTACCAATAAAATTGGTACATGACAGGACCACAATAATATCAATTTTAAGATGGTTTCTGCCTTTACAGAAAATTAAATTATATTTAGTGCATGGGTAAAGATGATTTTGTTTTGGATTGTAAACTAATCCTTCCATTATTTACCTCTGGTGGTAGATGCAACATGTGCTGCAGTCTTTCTGAATGGAGAACAGATTAAAATAAATGGCATGGAACAGAAATATATGCCATGCCTAATATGTTCCTTTGATTGAATTTTTTCTTAAACTAGATGGAATGCAGCTTATTAATCAAAACATTAATCATTCAACAAAAATATGTAGATTAGAAATATGGAATATCATATGAAATTATGCTCCAGAAACTAGGATATGTTTTAATCTATAACACAAGTTTTATCATGTATAAAGATAAGTTTGAAGGAAATCAGTATGTTTGGAGAATAAAACACTCTGGTATCAGAGGTAAAATACATTTTGTGGGCTATTGTTCAGAGTTATGTGATAGGATGCAAAACAATACAGTCTCCTGCCATCTTTTTATTTGCTCACCAGAATTAGACAATAAGATTATTTTGCTGTTCTAAGAGGTTCACTGTGGCTGGTTTGATGTTGAGGTCTTTGATCCATTTGGACTTGAGTTTTGTGCATGGTGACAGACATGGGTCTATCTGCAGTCTTCTACAAACCTTCATCCAATTGTGCCAGCAACATTGTTGAAGATGCTGTCCTCACCCCATTGTATAATTTTAGCTGTTTTGTCGAAAATCAGGTGTTCATAGGTGTGTGGGATATCAAGATTTTCAATTCGATTCCATTGGTCTACCTGTCTATTTTTGTGCCAATACCAGGATCTATGTAGTAGAGCTTAAAGTCAGGAATGGTGATGCCTCCTGAAGTTCTTTTATTGTATAGGGTTGTTTTGGCTATCCTGGGTCTTTTGTTTTTCCATATCAAGTAGATTATTATCCTTTCAAGGTCAGTGAAGAATTGTGATGGGATTTTAATGGGGATTGCATTGAATCTGTAGATTGCTTTTGGCAAGATTGCCATTTTTACTATGCTTATTCTACTTATCCAAGAGCATGGGAGATCTTTCCATTTTCTGGAATATTCTTTAATTTCTTTCTTTAGGGCCACAAAGTTCTTATTATACAGGTCTTTTACTTGTTTGGTAAGTGTTACTCCAAGATACTTTTTGTTGCTTGTGGCTATTGTTAAGTGTGATGTTTCTCTGATTTATTTCTCTGTGTCTTTGTCATCTGAAAAAAGTAGGGCTACTGATTTTTTTTTGAGTTGATGAAGAGAAACTAGGAGTTACTCTTGAACAAATTGGTATAGGAGACCACTTCCTGAACATAACTCCAGGGGCGTAGACACTCAGAGCAACAATTAATAAATGGGACCTCTTCAAACTTAGAAGCTTCTGTAAGGCAAAGGACACAGTGGACAAGACCAAATGGCAGCCCACAGACTGGGAAAAGATTTTCACCAATCCTATATCTGAAAAAGGGCTGATCTCCAAAATATACAAAGAACTCAAGAAACTAGTCAACAAAACACCAAATATCCTTATTTAAAAATGGGGTACAGAACTGAAGAAAGAATTCTCAATAGAGGAAACCAAAAAGGCTGAAAGACACTTAAGAAAATGCTCCACATCCTTAGCTATCAGGGAAATGCAAATCAAAACAACTTTGAGATACCATCTTTCTCCTGCCAGAATGGCTAAAATTAGAAACAACAATGACAACTCATGCTGGAGAGGATGTGGAGAAAGGGGAACACTCCTCCACTGCTGGTGGGATGCAAACTCATAAAGCCAGTTTGGAGATCAGTATGGCGATTCTTCAGGAAAATGGGAATTAGTTTACCACAGGACCCAGCAATTCAACTCTTAGGCATATAACCCAAAAAACCCACATCCATGGAACAAAGACATCTGTTCAACTATGTTCATAGCAGCACTATTTGTAATAGCAAGAACCTGGAAGCAATCTAGATGCCCCTCAATTGAAGAATGGTTAATGAAGATGTGGCACATCTACACAATGGAATACTATTCTGCAGAAAAAAATAATGGTATCTTGAAATTCGCAGGCAAGTGGATGGCACTCTAGGAAACCATCCTGAATGAGGTAACCCAGTCACAAAAAGAGTATATGGATTTTAGACCTAGAGCAAAGGATCACCAGTCTATAATTCACAGCACCAGAGGAACTAGGATACAAGGTGTATTCTAAGAGATTCATATAAAGTCCCTCACAGAACCTGGAAGGGACAAGTCCCCCAGAGCACAAGGGAAGTGGGGGGCAGTGAATGGAGAGAGAAGTAGGAGAAAGCTAGGGGGAGGAGAGGAAAACATGTGCGACTAGGAAGATTGAGTCTGATTAGGAATAAAAGACGAGAGAGAGAGAGACAGAGAGAGAGAGAGAGAGAGAGAGAGAGAGAGAGAGAGAGAGAGAGAGAGAACATAAAAGAGGGAGCCAATATTGGTTTGAAGAGAAAATTGAGCCCAAAGAAAAGTCTAGAGAACTACAAGACTGCTGCCAACTAACAATTTGAGCTTCCATGGAAAGGCTACCATAAATGCCCTTCCCGGATAGGGAGCTCAACAACTAACTTATCCATGGAGGCCTCATCTAATACCTGTTGGAAATAGGAGCAAACACCCATACATAAACACTGAGTCAAACTAGAACCCAGATGCAGATGGAGAGGACAAGACTATGCTGCAGAATCTCAGAGACAGCTGACCTGAACAAGCAGGAGCTAACAGGCCCCCAGACTGATAGCTGGGAAGTCAGCATGGGACTGACCCAGGCCCCCCTGAATATGGGTCTCAACCAGAAGGACTGAACAGTCTAAGGGACCTCAGACAGTGGAACCAGGATGTATCCCTGATGCACAAAAGGACCTTGTGAACACATCCCCCATGGAGGGAAAACTGCCTTAACCTAGAGGCAGGATAGAAGCTGTAGTCTCTATTTCAAATGACCCCAACTGAATGGCATTCCCCTACATATGGAATTGAGGTTAGGGGATGGGAGGGGAGGGTGATTAGGGTGCATATGAGAGGGCAGGGAGGGTAAAAGTGAGGGAGGGTGAGGGAGGGGGAGAGAACTGGGATCGACATGTAAAATAATAAATTAAATAAATAAAGAAAAGATTATTTTGCCGAAGAGACTACACACATTGGTTTCCTGATGTAGAGAAATTGAGCTGGAATTAATCAGGAAAATTTCTTTCTGACAGCTAGCTTTTACATCCCCATGAGATACTATACCATTTACCAATGTTTTACTCAGATGTAAACCCTATGAAGTAAGATATAAACCTAGCAAGTTAGATGTGTCTACTTGTGCTGTAGTGGCATTACTATTTGGAGGTCTGCTAACAGCTTTCTGATTAATTTGAGTTCTGCTCAGTAGGAAGGAATCATGTATTGTACTATAAACCTGCTTTTTTAAAACATTATGGGGAAGATCATATATCATAAGCACAAGGCTAGAAATGAATAATGTTGTTCTGCTAAATTGACAAGAGTATCAAACTACCTTCTAAATATTTATGTTTATAACCATAGAAACCTTATATTCTGATCCATAGTTTTAAAAACTTTCTTTGTTTTGAATTGCATTAAATGCAGAAGATATTGTGCGTGGTCAGTCCTAAACATGACATTTGTAGACTCCTCTCTAGTGTAGTTTGTTAATATTATAGATGAAGTGTGACAAAATTAATGTACAAGAGAGAAGATAGGTATAAAATATCTAACGTCATCTTTTGGAAAGATGCACTCATTGCAATCATGAATGCACAGCAGCTATAGATGCCTGAACTAAATCTGCACAAGGATAGGTCCATCAGCAAGGAAGTATCGATAGTGACCCTTGCTGGATTGTCAATGGTTAGTTCCAATTAAATAGTCACAGAAAACATCATGATGAATAAACTAAATGGCTCAGAAAAAAAACAAAAACTTAAAGTCATAAGTCTTGGAAAGGACTGGTGTGGCGTGGAATGATAGGGTGGTGAGAAGATAAGACAGGGTAACTAGAAAGATTAATATCATATTATTTACATGTATGAAATTATAAAAGTGTAACAGTTAACAAAATTGTACTTGTTCAGGAGTATCCTATCATTTGGAAAACTGTAACATATTCTGTACAATCATTTTTTTTTCTTTTTTTTTTTAACAGGTTATACATTTTTAGTTTTATTTTTATTTTATATATCGATCCCAGTTCCCTCTCCCTCCCTCCTTTTCTTCATTCCTCCCTCCCTCTTCCCCTCTCTTCTACCCTCTCCTGCCCCTCCACCACCCTCTCCTCCCATCCCCCCACTCCACATGTAGGGTGATGCCTTCCAGGAGGGGTGATATAAATCTATCAAGTCATTTAGAGTACATACTAGGCCTTCCCTCCTGGCTCTAGGTTAAAGGAGTATCCCTCCATGGAGAATGTGCTTCCAAAGTCCTTTTATACACCAGGAATACATCCTGGTTTCAATTATGAGGTTCCTTAGACTGCCCAGGCCATCTAACTGAAACCCAGGTTCAAGGGGTCTGATTCCCAGCTATCACTCTGGGGGCCCATTAGCTCCTCCTTGTTCAGGTCAGCTGTCTCTGTGTGTTTTTGTAGCCTGGTCTTATCCTCCCTCTCTATATCTGGATTCCAGTTCAGCTCAGTGTTTAGTTGTGGGAATCTGCTTCTGTTTCCATCAGCTACTTGATGAGGGCTCCATGATGGTGGATAGGTTAGTCATCAGGGAAGGGTATTTATGGAAGCCTTTCCACTGTTGCTCAAATTGTTAGTTGGGGTCAGTAGGTCTCTGGACATTTATCTAGAGTCAGTTTTCTCTTCAAACCTATAATGACTCCCTCTTTTATGGTCTCTCTCTCTCTTTTCCTCTCTCTCTGTTTCACTTTCTCTCTCTCTTCTCTCATCTATTCTTCTCCTGACTCAATCTTCCTAGTCCTATGTGCTTTCCTCTCATCCCCTTCTCTTTATCCTAGCTCCCTCTCCACTCACTGCCCCCCCCTCCTAATATGCTCAGGAGATCTTGTCCCTTTCCGCTTCTGTGAGGGATCTTGTTTGAATCTCTTTGAATTCTCCTTGTATCCTAGTTTCTCTGGTGGTGCGAATTATAGGCTGGTGATGATCCTTTGCTGTATGTCTAAAATCCATACATGAGTAAGTACATACCATGTTCCTCTTTTTGTGACTGGGTTACCTCATTCAGGATGGGTTCTTCAAGTTCCACCCACTTGCCTATGAATTTCAAGATTCCATTGTGGTTTTTTTTTTCCCCCCGCAGAGTAGTATTCTGTTGCTTAAATGTGCCACATCTTCTTTATCCATTCTTCCATTGAGGGGCATCTAGGTTGCTTCCATGCTCTTGCTATTACAAATAATGATGCTACTGGCATAGTTGAACAGATGTCTTTGTTGCATTGATGTGGATCATTTGGGTACATGCCTAAGAGTGGGATTGAAGGGTCCTGTGGTAAACGGATTCCCATTTTTCTGAGGAACCTCCATACTGATCTCCAAAATGGCCTGTGCAACCAATTTATATTCTTTGAACACAAACTAACTGAACAGTGTCTGCATTATCTTCCTGATCCCATAGTATCTTAGGACCAGTCAGTCAACTTTGAGAGAACATTGACTGGTCCTCTACAGAATGTTTAAATATATAAATATGTAATTAAGTAATTAATGTTGGGTAGAACAAATGGAAGCATGGAGTAACAGCAGAATGGGTGGGTAGATGGATGAGCCTTTAAGTATTTGAAAAAACAGCGATGTTAACTAGAACAGAAAAAAAAAAATGCCTTGTACAGAATGATGCAATGGAGTCTAACAATAGGTCTTTGCCATGAGAATAATGGATAACCTTTATATTAGCTTGTGACATTGAGAGGGGTTTTGATGGCAATATTTGACCATTAAATCAATATGATGTAGCCCATTCCTGACACTGGAAGTTTTTTTTTTTTTTTTTTTTTTTTTTTTTGGTGTCATAAGATATCTAGTTGAGGCATTGTCTCTCCCATTATATGGTGACTATACCTATAATGTATAGTAGGTTCTATAGTAGGTTCTTATGAGCCTTTTCGAAAGGCCTTAGGCTTAGGTGTTCTTTCACATAATCCCTCCTTTCCATTGCTCTCCCAAACCCCTCCCTGTTTAATCTTCCTATTCTTACTCCCCTTTATTTCTCCCACAGCACCCATGGCACTGTATTCTATTTTTCTTTCCTTGGAAACTCTTCTCCTCCTCCCTGGTTACTTCCATAGTCACCTAGGCTCTATGGTTATTTGGGTTTGAAACACAGATGTGAAGCTTAAATCTAAAATCCACCATATTTATCTTCCTGGGTCTAGGTTACCTCCATTTGGAGGGTTCTTTCTAATTACATCAACTAATCAGGGCAAAGCAATGAGAATCAGAACATCTGGATTCTAGTTTTACTGCTATACCAAAGACTCACAGTATCATGGGAACATATTTTGATACAAAACTCAGTTAAGCTTTTATTTATCTGACTGCATTTTGTGTGTGTGTGTGTGTGTGTGTGTGTGTGTGTGTGTGTGTGTGTGTGTGTGTGTGATTAGACCCTATCCCTCAGTTATTTTTGATTCTAGGTTATATATTCGGTGCCTCATAGAACTCTCTCTCTCTGCTTCCCTCCCTCAAAATAAAATGTGTTTTAGTGTGTAATCTCTATGTTCTACAAAATATCAACTTATGCTCTTTAAACCATTTTTAATTCTTCTCCCTTACATTTTAGACTAAAAGGGGAATTGTAGTGAGATATTCATTCTGTGGCACTGACCATGCCCATTGTGGGGTGGAGCCATGGACAGATGCGACCTGTAGAAGAAGGTCTGAGGGAGAGCTGGGAAAAGCTCTCTTGCTTGTGGGACTCAGACAGGAGAGCATCCGGTGGAATTTCCTGGTGTTCATCTGTCTAGGTTGTAAGTTATTTCTCCCTGAATAAACATCTATTCAGCTTATTTGTTTATCCTTATCCTTATTTAACCGTGATACATTTCAACTTCAGTTTCCCCTTCCCCCATTCCTCTCACCCCCCTCCCACCTCCATCCTCTCCCAGATCTACTCCTCCTCCATTTTCCTTCAAAAGAAGAAAAGTAAGTCTCACAGGGATATCAACCCAATATGCCATAAAATGGTATAATAAGAATAGGCCCAAATCCTCATATCAAGGCTTGACAAGGCAACCAAGTAGAAGGAAAAGGGTCCCAAGATCAGGCCAATGATTCAGAACCTCTCCCACAGCTCCCACAGTAGAAGTATGACAAGAACACTAAACACCCAGCTGTACAAAATATACACAGAAGACCTAGCACAGACCCATACAGGGTTTCTGATGCTGCTATAAGGCCAACTTTGATGCTGTGGGCTGTGTTCTCATAGTGTCTTTGACCCTTCCTCCCCCTCTTAATCAGTGTTCCTCTGGCTCTTGTTTGGCTGTGGGTCTCTGAACCTGCTCCCATCAGTTGCTGGATGATATCTCTCTAATGAGAAGTGGATTACGAACATCTCTTCCTTTACTTGCTTGTAATTTCATGAAATACATCAGGTTGAAATAAATCACATTTTCAAAATGTAGCTATTAACATTGAATACATGACCTCTGAGAGAATCATTTCATTGTTTCTAAACATGATCTCACTTTCCTAAATATTCACTGTGGAGCTTACAGAAAGGAAAACTCCTCTGGACATCATGGGTATAACAAAGGAGAGATAGAGTGCTTCCTTGGGAGGCAGCTCATTTTAAGCAAAATCAGACAAAATACATTGCCTGTGCTAACATGCTACAGGGTTTAGACTCACCTAAGAGGCATTTCTGGGCATACATGTGGGGAGATTCTAGAGAACTGGGAGAAGATGACTCATGCTCAAAATGTGTGGCACTGTTCCAGACACAAAGAACTCCAAGGAGAACCAGTCTTGTCTGCCTTTTATACTTCTTGACCAAGCACATCTGTTCCTGATGATGCTTCCTTCACCACCTTCCACTGACAACACAGTCCAATTGCTTCAGCTTTGAAGTGTGAGTTGCATGCCAGTAGCTCTCCAGGAAACTGACAAGCCTTCAGGATAGGACTGGAATTGATGAAGCGTCCAATCCCATAAACTGAGCAGCTATACAGCTGATAGAGCTAGACTATACAGCTATTGAATAAGCCAACTGAAAAGGTACCATTTATAACACATGTACATTAAGTAAGATCACTTAATGCTTACTAATATGTTATTTCAAGTTGGTATCACTTATAATAAGGAAAATAATAAGGAAAGGAAAGCAAAGAAGCAGGAAAAAGAGTGAAGCAGAGTGTTGCAGTACTGTTTCAGATAAACTGACAGGTGGGGATAATCATTTCCATGAAGAACATGCAGAAAAGTAGACAAAAAAATGAAAACTTTAATTTTCTAGCCAGAAATAGCTTATTATGTCAGGAACTGAAGAAATCTTGTGGTTATTGCCTATAACAAACCATTGACGAGTGAGTGGATAGCTATGTTGTATTTAATTAAGTGGTAGTGCTTCACAGAAAACTAGTTCAAGTTCATTGGGTTGGGTTTGCCAGTAAGATTAGCTCTATTAGAGAAAGTTTTACAATATACAGAACTGTAAATGCTGGTGAAATAAGAAAGTGGACAGAGATGAGAATGAAGCAAGGATCTGAGTTTGGCACAATAAAGAAGTGAGGACAGATGGATGATCTAACACCAAAGGTGAAAAAGCAGGGACAAGAGTCTCTGGGAAGTGAGGAGAAGCCCAGGGGATTGAGAATAGGGCAAATGAAGATGCAACCCAAATTCTTAGTTTTTATTTGTAATTATATGTATGTGTGCATGTCTCTGTGGGGGTATGTACATGAATATGGTTACCTGAAGAGTTTATAAGCTTTAGAAGCCTCTGGAATTTGAGTCATTGGTGTTTGCAAGCTACTCAGTATGGGTTCAGAGATCTGACCTTGGAATCTCTGCAAGAGTAGTACATGCTGAACCATGTCTCCCTAATTCAGATTCTTGACCCAAATATATAGGGCCTCCATGGTAAGATATATTACTGTGTTACTAAATTTAAAGGCCTAGAGGCTAGATTCAAAGATTTCTTGTCTTTAAGATATCCTCTAAAATTATGACACCTTTCAAACTCAATATTACCCTTTCAAGAGGTTTGATTGGCCAATTTAATAAGACTGAGAAAAAAACCCCAAAAGTTACTAGTAATATATTCTTCAGGGTATGTATGTGATGGTTTTTCAGACACAGTTAAATGTAGAAGACCTAGTAATATAACATAAAAGATTATATATAAACTGGACCTAGTATTATAAAGCCTACCTCCAATAAACTGGAAGGCAGGATAGAACACAATGCTAAGAAATGGTTGCCATGATATAAACAGCTCTCCTTCATAACACTTAGCCACCACAGACTTCAGACTTAGCACACCAGAGGTAACTGATGATGAAGTAAAACCTCTAAAACCATGAGCCAAAACATGGCCTGCTTTTAACTTGATTCTTTCAGGTATTTGCTAAAGTAACAGAAATTAAAACAATAAGCAATGCCTTTCTTGCAGCTATTAAAAATATAGATGAAAACAATAAACTGTGACTAAGCCAAGGTAAAGATTGCTGACAAAAGAACTTTTCAACTTATATTTGAAATTATTCAATCTTGAATATCCAGACAACATTGCACATTGATGAACTAGATTTCTTTTTACTGTAAGGTCTTTATGGTAAGATGTCTCTAGTGATTAAGAGTTCGATAAGATACAAAAAACTCAAACGCTCAATTTAGAAGAATCAAATTGTCATGATCAGTGACAACTGTTAGAGTTGTGAAGTTAAATTAGCAGCTGAAATTAACTAATCAAGAAATGGCAATAAATTATTTCTATATGTAAATATGGTATTAAACTATACTGTCAGATCCTTTCAAATGTCATGGGGTGGCAAGCATAAAATCTTCACTGAACTTCAGAAACTGCTGAGGCTAGCTGTACAAAATTTTCAAGTGTTAAGTCAGCTCTAGAACACAAATTATCAACATATATTTTAGGGAAGATAAAGATTAGTTTTGCTTTGTGGCATAATCATTTACTCTCACATTTTGGTGAGTTATTTAGGTGTAGGTTATGTTCACATAATCTCAGTGGCTCTCATACATACAAACATGAGCTGGGGACATATGACTTTAGCTACACCCACATGTTTAATGAGTGGCTATCTGTGTGCTGTAAAGAAAGACAAGCTTCCATGATTCTTGGCTGTCTGCCTTTTAGGAATTCACAAGGAACAATCTTAATGGAAGAGTGTTTTTTAATGCTTGGTTTGTATTGTCTTCCACAGTCTTACATTGCCTACAATATGTTTTATGACAGGTCAGAAACACCGTTGAGCAGAAAGTTGCACATCAAGATCTTTGGTTTCAAGGGACAACAAGAACCAGTGATTTCTGGAATGAATGCACCATATTATAAAGAATAACCGATGTTAAAAAATAAAATCTCACATAAAAACATGAAGGACATAATAGTAAAATAGCAAATAAGGATTCTGATAAACATAATGAAAATACTAGATGTTCTAGGTAATGAGAGGTATCTCTCTTGTTCAAAGGTCTCCTCACTGCAAATTTTTATTCTTATTGTCAAAATTTAACATATGCTGAATAGATAAATAACTTAAAGTTGAAGTAAAGTTTCCTCCATAAACTCTGGGATATTGAACAGAAGATCTGTGGATAAGTAGGGTAGTGCTGTGGCTTTTGATACAACATCTGGCTTAAACCATGACTTACCTGTTACTAAGAATATTTAGAGACAGTCATAGCTTGTTAAAATTGAAATTTTTGACCAATAAAATGGAAGTACCTACATTCGATAGCCTGAAACATGACCCTAAACTATTTATTCTTACGTTCTTCAAGAGGAAGTATTTATAGCCCTTCTCTTTTGATGGGGTAGTCTAATAGGTTCAGTGAAAACACTGTTCATACATCTAAGATCTGATTATAAAAGAGAATTCAACTTAACTTGTCTTAAATATAAAATGTTCTCTTTGACTCGGGTTACTGGGTCCACAGCTGGTGGTGCTATTCCAGAAGTTTTTGGTACCTTTGACAGTATGATCTCACTGAGAAAAAGTGTTACTGGAAAGTAGACCATAAATTTTTATATTCTAGCTCCATTAACTGGCTTCTCTTTATTAATGTGGACGTAGTGTGACCATCTGACAAATATTTTCACTGCATGACAAGATAGACTATATATGGTAAAACTTTAAGCAAAGATCAACCTTCCTTGAGTAACTTATTGTTATGCATTTGGTAATGTCAGTAGAAAAGTAAATAATACAGTCTTGATTATTACAACAGTCATCCTTGAAGGCTTGAATCTCCACCAAGAAGTTATTTTTACCATGAGATGGTCATGTTATAGGGAATGCAAGTGACACAAAACAGCTATGTACAGATATTTCCTATGGCAGTATTGTCATTAGCTTTTTTTCTAACATTTGTACTATATAAATGAATGAACAAACTATGAAATGATTGAGACTTTCCTGTGTAGGCCTTATCCACATGGAACCGAGATATCATCTTGTTTTGCCATTCCAACATTTCTATTATGCTGCAATCGTAAGCATAGCAGTCCTTATTTAAAAGGACAAATATTTGAACTTAGGTTTACAAATAACAATAACTATTACAGAAATGTAGAATATCAAGAAATGATGGTTCTATAAAACCCCAACACAGATACCTTGCTTTTGTGTGAATGTAAATGTTATTGTCAACATCACTGAGTAACTGCATGCTTGGGTGCTTGGCCAGACACTACTCTAAGAGTATCTGCATTTCCAAATGAGATGAATAATCGTAGTGAGATGAATAATTGTAGCAGTAAACTGAATAAAGCATAGCATCCGTGTTCCTATTTTTTTTACTGGGTTACCTCATTCAGGATGGTTTCTTAAAGTGCCATCCACTTGCCTGCGAATTTCAAGATACCATTATTTTTTTCTGCAGATTAGTAGTCCATTGTGTAGATGTGTCACATCTTCATTAACGATTCTTCAATTGAGGGGCATCTAGGTTGCTTCCAGGTTCTTGCTATTACAAATAGTGCTGCTATGAACATAGTTGAACAGATGTCTTTGTTGCATGGATGTGAATCCTTTGGGTATATGCCTAAGAGGGGGATTGCTGGGTCCTGTGGTAAACTAATTCCCATTTTCCTGAGGAACCGCCATACTGATCTCCAAAATGGCTGTATGAGTTTGCACTCCCACCAGCAGTGGAGGAGTGTGTTTCCCTGTCTCCACATCCTCTCCAACATAAATCATCATTGCTGTTTCTAATTTTCGCCATTCTGGCAGGATTAAGATGGTATCTCAAAGTTGTTTTGATTTGCATTTCCCTGATAGCTAAGGATGTGGAGCATTTTCTTAAGTGTCTTTCAGCCTTTTTGGTTTCCTCTATTGAGAATTCTTTCTTCAGTTCTGTACCCCATTTTTTAAATAGGGTTATTTGGTATTTTGTTTACTAATTTCTTGAGTTCTTTGTATATTTTGGAGATCAGCCCTTTTTCAGATATAGGATTGGTGAAAATCTTTTCCCAGTCTATGGGCTGCCATTTGGTCTTGTCCACTGTGTCCTTTGCCTTACAGAAGCTTATAAATTTGAAGAGGTCCCATTTATAAATTGTTTCTCTCAGTGTCTGTGCCCCTGGAGTTATGTTCAGGAAGCGGTCTCCTATACCAATTTGTTCAAGGGTACCTCCTACTTTCTCTTCTAAGAGGTTCATTTGAGGTTCCATGGAAAGGCTACCATAAATGCCCTTCCCAGAGAGTGAGATCAACGACTAACTTATCCATGTAGCCCTCAACTAATGCCTGTAGGAAACAGGAGCAAACACCCATACATAAACACTGAGTCCAAGTACAACCCAGATGCAGATGGAGAGGACAAGACCAGGCAGCAGAAGCACATAGAGATAGTTTACCTGAACAAGGAGGAGCTAACAGCCACCAGACTGATAACTGGGAAGCCAGCATGGGCCTGACTCAGGCGCCTCGAATATGGGTCTCACTCAAAAGGACTGAACAGTCTAAGGGACCTCAGACAGTGGAGCCAGAATGTATCCCTGGTGCTCAAAAGGACCTTTAGAACACATCCCCCATGGAGGTATAAGTGACTTAACCTAGAGGCAAGAGAGAAGCCCTAGTCCTTACATCATATGACCTGTCAGATCTACATGACCCCAAGTGGATGGCATTCCCTTACATATGGAATTGAGGTGGGGGATGGGAGAGTAGGGTGGTTAGAGTGCATGTGAGAAGGCAGAGAGGGTAAAAGGGAGAAAAGGAGGCAGGGGCAAAGGGAGGGAGGGAGGGAGGGAGAGGGACCTGTGATCGACATGTAAAATAATAAATTAAATTAAAAAAAATGCTTTGACTCCAAAATTTAAGTTCAAAGACAAGTTACTGGGGAAAAGGATTCTATTTTTGTTTCCACAGAAAATGAAAAGCTGTGGATTCCTTCCAGACTAATGTGGTTTGATCAAGCCAGACCACCTGAAACAGAGTACCAGGTGATCCTACATTCAAAACAGCTGGAAAAAGCAGCCTTACAGACTACAGCCAGGATTTCTGAATCTTCTTCGAATCCCCCATAATAGCGCCCCTTATCAGCAAGAAGTAATTTGGAAAGAACGACGCCCAAATTCCCAAATATTGTCTATAAATGTTTGTTTTCATTTAAGTGGACTTGGTTATATAAAATTTAAAAAAAATTAAAAAAAAGAAAAGAAAAAACACAACAGAAAGTCTTAGTGAGAGAGAATTCTTCCTGTTTTGATGTCTGAGATGACACATTTTGTTCTTCAGTACAAAGATAAAGTATCATAAAATAACAACTGGGCTCTTCTTGCATCACAAGTATACTGATTCTTGGACTGAACTTATGCTTGCTTTTGGCTGTTTCAAGAGTCTGAGATGCCAACTGTACATTTTGTGACCTCTTAGCTTCGTATTCACACAAGTCTTTTCTATGATGAATTATACAAGTGTGTGTCCAATTGATCTGGTGTTTCTGGTTAACTCTGATCTGAAAGATAATATAGGAATTGGAGGGATCTCAAGGAGATAATGATGGCAATAAATTTGAGAAGAAATTGTCAGGGCTCAACTAAAGTCTAACCATTGTTAGTTGTAAAATCTTTTGCCAGAATTGACTGTGAAAGTTAAAAAGCCAGGAAGTTTCTTGATCTTGAGGGATGCATATAAGATATAAGTTGAGAGAGAAACTGAGAGGAAACTTAAGTTTTCAAACACAATGCACATGGAGTCAACACTCGCTAGGCATAAAAGGCAAAACTAATCCTCTTCAAATTTTCCCAGCAGCATTTCAAATGTGGAAGGCATCTCAGGAGTTAAGATGAGGTCATGGGAATAACTACACAAACCTTTCAGTAGTATTGAGAAAGAAGCTGGAGAGACAGCTTAGTTGATAAAATGCTTGGTGTGTAAATACCACCAAAGAACAAGAATAAAATCCCTAGAACCCAGACGAAATAATTGTGTTTGTGTGCTTTTATAATCCTGGCATAAGAGTGGCAAAGTTAGATAGACCTGTGTCTCAGTTGCTGGTCTATTGCTGTAAAGAGACATCATGACCAAGACAGTTTTTGGAGAAACCATTTTATTGGGGGCTTGCTTATAGTTTTAGAGGGATAGTCCATGATCATTATGGCTAGGGACAGACAGGCATGACACTGGAGCAGTAGCTGAGAACTTTACATCATGTCCCACAGGAAGAGAAAGAGACAGAGAGAGATAGACAAAGAGAGAGAGACAGAGACAGAGATAGACAGACTGGGGCTGACATGGGTTTTTGAAACTTCAACTGTCTCCCAGAGTGGCATACTTCCTTCATAAGGCCACAACTACTTCAACAAGGCCACTCCTAACCTTCCTCTAACAGACCAACTCCCTGACCCTAGTGACTAAATTTTCAAATATATGAGTTTAGGGAGTACCATTCTCATTCAAAGCAACACAATCCCTGGGACTTATTTGATAAACCATGTGACCTATTTAGTAAGGGACTGTCTCAAAACTCAAGGTAGATGACACATTTAAATTAAAACTAATGTTTAGCTCATTGATTTCTATTTTAAACACACACACACACACACACACACACTAAAAAAAATGAAAAACAAAAAACCTTGGAAGTATTAGAGATGATGATGATGGTATCTCAAAAAGCCTTACAAAATAGTAATGTGGTATGAGAATTTAAAGAAAACTGCACACAGATCTCACAATTACAGTCTGAGAATTTTAAGTGGCCTGGAATCTAGTAGTCTCAAAGAATCTAGTAGTCTCAAATTGAAAACAAAAATATTTATCTTACAGTGATTTATAGGGATGAAGTATATTTTAAGATGATAACTTTTGAGATACATTAAGCACGGATTGGAAAGGACTTTGCCGGTTTGAAATGAATAGACATCATTGGACTTGCCACCAATCTAAATAGGAAGAATGTGTTCAGTTGGAAGCTTTCCCTGCACAGTCTGAGAATCCTCATTCCTGGCTCTCTCCCTTCAAACTCAGTCTCCAAACAAAGGGAAGGCAACTAAAAGCCAAAGTCTTCATTCTTGGCAGTTATTGCAACTTCCTCTCCTGAAGTTCCTAGCCACCCAACTCACCACCTAAATCTCTCAACTTTTGACTATACCTACAACCTATATAATCTTCCTGTTATAATCTGTGTGTATGGCTTCTCCAGCCTTGATTTCTGGGACTGGAGAACTCACCTGGGAATTACTTTGCTCAAATAAACCTGTTTTACTATTTCAGTTCACCTCGATATGGCTTACTGGGTTTTCAGAGAAACTTATTATGGGGGGGGGGAGCTGAAAACCCATTAGAAAATGGTTGCAATAATAAGTAATGGGAGTGAAATGAGGCAAAGGACAGAACTAAGAGCATTTGCTAATACTTTGGGGTCTAGTGAGCCCCATTCCTGTCTCTCTCTCCAGACTCCAGACCCCACCCTAGTATAAAAACCTTGACACCATACCTGGAATTACAAAGAAATCAACAAAAAATAAACCCCATTGGTTTTTATACCTGCAGCCTGTGAATCAGACTGAATCTCCTAAGCAAATGTTGGCCAAAATTTCTGTCTCATCCAGACTCAAATGTAACTGGTGTGGAGAGAAAACACATATTTTGATGGACATTTTTAAAATAACATGTTTTTAAACCCCCTCAGTACATGTTGTGGTGACATACACCCCTCCCCCTCTTCCTTAAGTTCCAAGTTTGGCTTTGTAGACCCAAAACTATTATCAAATGCTCTTAATTCAGTTGTGGAATTCACAACTGAAATCTTGACTCATTTGTTAAAGTCTGAATAAGTTCAAGTATGTGACTATCAGGATGAAAATACAAGTAAGAGATCACATGCAGGTCTTTTAGCTGGAATGCCAGTCTCTGTCTCTTTTTCTTGCCTGAAGATCATGATGCAGAACTCTCAGGCCTTTCTTCTGCACTATGTCTGCCTTCATGCTACCATGCTTCCTGCCATGATTATAATGGACTAAACTTCTGAACCTGTAAGTCAGTCCTAATTAGATGTTTTCCTTCATAAATTTGTCATGGTCATGGTGTTTCTTCACAACAATAAAACCTTAAGACAGATGGTGTTACCAGGGATTGGAGTATTATAGGATAAACTTAACCATGCTTTAATTTAGAGAAATATGGACTGTGGGACTATGGATTAGAAAGGCAGTAGAAAGATTTAAGTGGGATGTAATGGGCCATCCTAGTAGGAATTTATAAGGCAGTGATGCTGAGGATGATTTGAACTGTGGGGGCCTGTCTCAAGGGGTTTCAGAGGAGAAGAATGTTAGTACATGGCTTGGTTCTTGGCTTCTGTTATTGTGATATTTTTGTAGAAAATGTGGCTTCTTTCTACCCTTTTGCAGAAACTTTCCTGAGGCTAAAATGAAGAGTTTTGTATTAATGGTATTGACAGAGGAAATTTCAATACAGCCTAATATTGACTCTATCATTTTGTTATTAGTGTTCACTCTTATAAAAAAATCAATAAAGAAAAGGAGCAAGCTGAGCAAGGAAGGTAAGAAAGTGGCATCAGGAAATATTCTGGAATTAAATCCCATGTTCAAGGAGATGAACAAATTAAAGAAAATTCTAATGTTAGATACAATAAAGAGAGTGGAGACCCAGCTAAGTTTCCATCTTTTGAGAAGGAATTAAAGAAAAGCTTAGGGCTGGGCACCATGATGCCCACATTTAATCTTAGCACTCAGAAGGCAGAGAATGGTGGATATCTAAGTTTGAAGCCAGATGGTCTATAGAGTAAATTTCAGACCAGCCAAGCTTAGGCCATGATGAAACTTTGGAAAAGAGAAAACTTGTGAAGATGTAATTGAACAAGGGGGCTATATTCCAACCCCAGCAGCAGCAGAACTTGGCAGATTCTGCCATGTGGTTCTGATTTTACAGCCAAGGATAGAAGAAAGGGGCTATAAAAAAATCTTCTGTGACTAGGGAAGGCATGTGTCAGCGATATTCCTACATGGATGCCTAAAGAGACCATTGTGTGAAGCTTTTCAGGTGAAGCCAGGGTTGACTCAGAGATCACAAAATGTAGGTGACAATCCCTTGAAAACTTTATCTCCCAATGTTATTATATGTTGCTTAAAGTTGAGAAAACTAAATATCACAACTATGAAGCAATTTCATCATTTCTCTGAATTCATAAATTAATTTTTTGCATAAACTCTCCACAAGTTTTTCTAATTCAGTGCCATCATTTTACTTCTCTATACATTATTTTCAAATAAAACCTAAAGAATTGATTTTATTAAGCAATCATGAATATTACTAACATATGTATGAAGACAAGTAAAAATAAATATCAAACTACATTACACTTATGAAACAAATTTTAAGCCCATAAAACTTTGAACAATATCATTATGAGTAAAGAACACTTTCTAATAGGTTCATGTAACTGAAGTAAATGGTAGTATTTATGTCTATGGATGGATGTTCTTGATTTTAGAAAGGTCTTGATATGTCAACAATGAGGATGGTGTCAAGCAGCAAAGAAAAGCTATAAGACTAGATTTCCCTTATCTAAGTCAATCATTCATGATGTTTTCAAGTAGAGGTCGGTTTAACAAACTTCAAATATCAATGAAGTGGTCTTTTCATTATCATTAACTTTTGTCACATTAATAATACTCACAAAATGTGGAGTCATATGATCTTAAATGTTTCTTTATTGAAACAGAAAATTTAATTAGACACTAAGTTACTTTTATTAAGAATAAAAGATATGGGTACAAAATATAACCAAAAATGAAGAATTAACTGCATTTCCATTTTTTCCAAAACTAATGATGTTTATTTTCTCTAAGCGAAACCTCTGTTTTTTAGAAATACCTATTCAGTTTAACTCTCTTATTTTTTATTTAAAAGTGTTACCCATTACTAGTGTGTGAATATGTGTGTGTGGGGGTTTGTATGTGTGTATGTGCATGTGTTATGGTGCACATGGGGAAGTCAGAGGACAATTTACTCTATGGGTTCCAGTGATCAAACTCAAGCCATCAGGTTTTCATGACAAGAACCTCTCCCTGAGTAAACTTGTTAGTTTTCTTTTCTTATTTTTATAATGTAGTTCTTACATGTGTGGCTATTTAATATCTGTAGAAACTGAGGCACAGATCTTGAACCTTACTGAGGTCTTATATGTAGTCACTTTTCTTCTGGGTTATTCTCTTGAAAAGCCTCATCATATTGCATTTCAGCCCATACAGTTACATAATGAGAAATTATGAATATAAAGTTGCTTTTCAACTCCCTTTGTGCTTACTAGTAGAGTACCTGAGTCACATGATAAATAGCAATAACAGTGACAGCTGAGGCATTCATTGAACACTTGACAAATAGCAACAGAGATGACATCCTACAAATCATGAAGGAACTCTAATTTGACTTCTATAGTTAAAGATCATATTTGCCTGAGGGTCAAAACAAAACTTACTGCTGGAGTTCTAATAATTAAAAGTGTTCTAATATCATGACAGCAAATCTATCAGACATTTTTATGTTTAGCATAATTAATCTTGGTTTGAGTCCCTGAACATTCACAGCCACCTACCACCATAGCGACTTTTTGCCGGCATAGACATGTTTAGATTTACAGGTAGGAACTGTTTATACCTGTGGAGACTCTGAGCATGTGCAAGCACATAGCTGGTGCCTCACTTTGTAAATGTTTATTTTCTGAGTCTCACAATAGCCTCACTTTAAGAGTTCTGCAGCATTGCCTGTTCATTGGCTTTCTGGTGCCATTCTTTCCTCTAGCCTGTCCCCATCCCTTTGTTCATGTTGGCATCAATATCAGAAATCCTGGAGACTGTTGTTTTGTATCAGATACAACACACACTGACTGTTTGAAGAGACACCACTGCAGTTGTCATTCTTGCTTTTGTTACCCAGATTTGCAGGATTTTATAAATGGGACAATCAAGGTGAAAAATTAGAGGCTTGTCACCCAGCATCCAAGACAATTCTGTCCTTTTCTTCAGTCTCCTTTAACTCCTTCAAGAACAAAACCTTATGAACAACTCTACCTTCCTGTCATGCCCCCTTCTGTTATTTACCAGATTGCTGAGACAAGGAAGAGAATGGGTATCAGATAGATGTCATTTCTCACCCTCACCTGGAGGTTATTGAGGCTGGCAAGTAGCTCAGTGTGATAGTCCAAGGAGTGAGCTATGGGAAGGCAATGCTCAGATTATAACACCTCCCATTCACTGGACCCCCAATGGAAGGATTCTAAATCCAGATTGGTATTGTCAGTGGTTTCTTTGTGTGGCAATGAATTGAGTTAAGTGTTATCTAATCAGCATGATTTTTAAATTTTTTATTAATAAAACATTCATAGCAGCAGCTGCACCTGCTCTTGCCAGGTACCAAGACTTCTTCTACTTCAAGATCTTTGTTCAACAATCTTCACACAGTGACCACTTGGTGTCTCATTAACTCTGCTGTGAATTTATCATGGGACTTTTAAAAATTCATACCAGAGAAGTGACCAAACAAACTACCTGCCATTTGAGGCCACAGTTTCAAAACTACTGACCATGGTATGCCACTAATTACTAATTGCTATCATTTGAGAGTCAGTAAAATGTGTTATGCAGTCTTACTTATTAATGCAATTACCTACAACATCTGTTTTAAACAAGAAAAATTAATGTGGATTATGCTAATTTCATTGCTAAAAGCAAATAATAATAATATGGAAATTGGCTGGTTTTCATTATATAAAAAAGTATCTTAACACAATTAGCATATGCAGTAGAATTCATTCTAAGCACATGGGACTCTAATACTCAATTTAGACTGGGATAGAAGTTGGAAAGTGTTCATCTAGAGAAATGTGAAAGAGAATTAGCCTCTCTACCCCGTGGCAGTCTCCCTACAGTGGCAGGCTCACACCTGCTGAATACGTACTCTATTTGGTTAATACAGAACATTAACCTGAATGCTCTGGTTAAATGTACCCTCTGCACATGACATTCATAAATTAATGTTTGTGAAACTTTCACCTAGATACCAGCTAAAACTCAGAGGGCAGTTACCCTCTGTGCTACAAAGCTCCAAGTGTATTTTGGCAAATTAATATTTAGAATCCTTTGTGTTACAACCAAGAGGCATGGACTTAAAAAATGATGAAGATAAAGTACATAATTGGGTCATTCCCTGGAGAGTTGTAGTTTTGAACAAGAGTTACTTTCAAGAACATATAGCTCAATTTTCACCCAAACTAAGCTTCACACCTCTATCTCCTTCCCCTCCCTATTCCTCTCCTTCTCATTCTGATACCTTTAGCATCTGGAAGTCTCATCCTGGCCTTCCTCCCAACATTCAGACCCAAAGCTGAATTCTCCACTCAGGTTATCCATAAGAAGAGAAAATGTAGGAGAGAGGTAAAATTTTAAAACAAGACCTTCTTTACCTTAAAGTCATTAAAAGTTCATTCAGTGTTGACATTATTTTCATGGATTGTAGGCGTATGTATCCATCCCTAAAACAGTTATCACTGTCAAGTATTAGAATATAATGACTATTTTAAACTAATCTAGGCTCATCACAAACTCAAGGGCTGAGAAAAAGCAGAAACTGGCTCTCTGACATCTTTTGGTGCTATGAGAAAGAAAGGATGAAGCATAACAAAATCACCAGATGTCCAATAAAGGTGAGTCTTCAGTACTCCCTATACCCCCACTGAGCTGGACTGGCCATGTAATAGAAACACTGCTGGGTATCCAGAGTAAAGCACAATAACAAAATCTTGTTAGAGCAGCAAAACTGGACTCTCAGATCAGATCTCCTGCTGAGTCCCTGCTGTTAGTCCTCACCTGACTTTGTCCTCTATTGTAATCAAGGGGGGAATGTTTTCTTTTATTACCACGAGTTAGGTGACGAGTGAGAGAACTTCAAGTCGCTTGTCCTCTCCTATCTATTGTGCAACTTGTTAAGAATTGCAGCTGAACAAAATAATATGAATAAGAAGGGAATAACGGCCTTCTTTCTGGACATTTGCAGAACTGAAAAGCATCTGACTAGCTAATTAGATGTGTGATGTAGAATATTAGTTTAAGATGTATTACATTTGTTTATGCTGTAGAATATTTGTTTAATGCATTTCATTCTTTGATGTTTAACTCTGTGAAGCTGTCTTACTTTTCCTGTCTAAAACACCTGGTTGGCCTAATAAAGAGCTAAATAGCCAATACCTGGGCAGGAGATAGGATAGGTGGGGCTGGCAGGCAGAGAGACTAAGTAGGAGGAGAAATCTGGGAGCAGAGATGGAGGAGCAATATAAGAAGGGGCCAGCCACTCAGGCACACAGCCAGACACAGAGTAAGAAGGAAGGAAAAGATATACAGAAATAGATAAAGGTAAAAGCCCAGAGGCAAAAAAAATAGAGGGGATGATTTAAGAAACAAGCTAAGGTAAGGCTGGACATTTATAATAAACAATAAGCCTCTGCATCTGATTTATTTGGGAGCCAAAAGATTCAAATAGTGAAAAACAGCCAACTACAGATGTTCCCCAATTTGGCCACAAGCCAACAACTGTGAGAAGGGCACCCACAAGTCTTTGACCCTTCAATTCCTTTATAAATCACCCCTAGAGCAACAAGATGAGTGGCTGACTTCCTGTAGCTACCCAGCTATTTCTATAATGAAGTCTATGCTACCTAACCTCTCAAATAATTGCCCTTAGTCATGTGACAAGTAAAACAGGCCTGTGAATGGTAACAGGAATAATAGCAGGGAAAAAATAAAATCTTTTTTAAAATTCACATCTATTAGAATTGTAGACTTCTTTTCAAAAGAAGCAAAACACTTTGTTGTTGTTGTTATTGTTTTGATTTTGTTTTCAAAAAAGGCTAAGTTTAAGAATGTGAGAGCCAATGTTTTGTTTTACGTTTTAATTACTGAGACTAAGATATTCATAAGACAAACAACCCCCTTTAACCTCCAAGCCCCTTGCCCAAGGACAGGTACTTCCTGAAATGCTCGAGGCTATTATTTATGGATGATAAAACATCACATGTTTTCCTTCCTCTAAACAAGTTTGTTTGACTTAATTGAATGTGCTTGAGCACAAGAAACAGGAGGTTTGTAAACAACAAGTATGTTAGGCTATGTACCTGCCCAGGATTGAACCTGATGGGAAATACGATAGCCTTATGGGTTTGCCTTTATAAAGCTCTTCCAAATATGACTTGTCTTCTTTTTCTGAGAACTCAAGAAAGGACCTGGCCAGAGTTCATCATCCTAGTCAGTATTAATTAAAGCTTGCTTTAAATATGGTAGTGGTCTTTTTCTTGACCAGTAGTTTTAACATTAGAACAACAATGTTTAAGGTTCTGTTTGATGAAGCCAGCTATCATCCCAGGGTCCTCACTACTAAAGTTTATTGTACATTTCTTGCCTTTACAATATTACCTAAATTTTAACAAAACAAATACTAGTTAGAGCTTGGGAGCTTTATGTTTTATTTGATTACACAACACATGTATCAACATTAACAAGACACCAGTTAGCAGTTTCCTATTGATTCTTATGCTAAGGGGAATAAATCATAAGGAGCCAATAACGCAGGTTGCAGTAGCCTCAGTGTGACCATGCTGAGCATTCATGTCTCAAACGTGGTGTCCTAGAGAAACCAGTTCCAGAGACTATGAATTATAAAGAAAATGTCCTAGACCTTGGCTTCATGCCAAGTAATATTGTTTATATAATCCTTATAATTCCTAGATATAGAGAAGTCAATTTCAGCTAAACACTTGACTAATGAAATTCACTATACTTGTAATAGAAGAGTGCACTAGTAGCCAGATTTATGATTTATAATGTTAGTTAATTAAAATTTAAGAGGGGCTTGGAAGATGTTAAGAATCAGTGGACTGATAAAATATTATATTCTGGACATGACATGGATTCTGTACCCATAATCTATTACCAATATAGTTGCCTGACTATATTGATTCCAGCATGAATCCAAGAAGCCTGAGTCATGTGACTACAGCATGAGTCACAAAGCCTGACCCTAATGAAAAGAACTACAGGTACTTGGCTTCTGAGAGAGAGAGTCAGTTTCTTTAGGGTTGGGCCCTGATAGGTTAACCATGCCCAAGTAAGTAGTAAAGCCCACATGAGTGCATACATACCTTCAATGCTAATATCTATCTATCTTTTTATCTGATACATATTATTGATATGTATTAATTATACTTATAGAAAAGGCAGCATTAATGTAGAAGGGAATTTTGGGAGGATTTACTAGGAGTTGGAGAAAGGGGGGAATTGTGTATGATGAAAATATATTGTACTTATATATTAAATTCTAAAAAAATCATTGGTAGTAATAATTAACCTTAATAACTAACATTAGTATTGGAAGGAAAGAATTGATTAGTAGAAATGAAGTTGTTTACTGACAACGTAAGCAAACTTAAAGCATCAACCACTAATATCAACTAAACCATACCCAATGTGATTCTGTGCATCAGAAAGGCATCTTATCCCGTGGTTTCCCCAAGATCTTAGTTTCCCTAAGGCATAAATGAATTATCCCCAAACAAGCCATTTCTTATTAATTATATAAGAATGTGTGACTATTTTTAGTATATATATATATATATATATATATATTTGTATAATATATACTATATATATGTATAATATATAACTATATGTATATATATATACTACTAAGGAGAGTCACACTATTGGCTTCCATTTTAGAATGTTCTGTTGCTTATACACATGCCTTTTGCTACTAATTTTTACACACCCATCTGTTATATTAAATCTATAATTTTATAATCCAAGTGTATTTACTTCAGAAGGAAGGATCTGTGGTGGTCATGTTGAGTGTCAGAACATAACGTTGGCTCTGCTAAGAAAGTCAGGCATCTAGGTTACAAATGGGAGACACTGTCCTTTCCTTAAACTATCATTTTTTATTTATTCTTTGAGGATTTGTATATTCATACAATGCATTTTGACAAAGTTGACCCTCAATCCCTTTCTTCATCTCTTCTTCCACACCTTCCCAACTTCAAATCCTCTTTTCTTTTCAGTTTTGAAAATAACCTACTAGGCTCAGTTATAGAGGGCTCTTAAAACTGCTGCTTCTGGAAGATGGAAACATCCACCCACACACTTGACAATGGCCAGACTAAAACTGGGCATATATTATCTTACTTTTGTAGTTTCAGTATTAACCAAACAGATAAAAGTTGCAACTTTGTGTCATGTAAAATACATTAAAATATAGACTCATTATAGAAGCTGGGGTTAGAATTTTTTAATATCTTACTTAATCTGTTCATTCCTTTTTATAACCTAGAACTTCTAAACTGTAACCATTAATAAAATATTTCAACATTCATTTTATTGTTCTTTGCCACAAAACAAGGCATCAGTAACAACAGCAAAAAATAAAATAAAGAAACAAAATGTTGACATCAAATTAGATATTAAGTGATTTTAGGATTCTTTGTTGAGTTACAATGGAGTAAACCCCTAATTCTGAAATCATATGTTGTTAAATATGCATATGGATTCTTTGAATAACTCTAAGGTGAGTAGAAAACACTCAGGGAATTCCAAATGATATTTAATTGTCAACAATCAGGAAATGTTCCAGGGGACCTGCCTTGAACATACAGAGGTAATTCTGTAGTAATAAATAATTTTATTTTTTAACATGTAGGATGGAGGCGGCTTAAATTATCCCACTTAAATTGTATTTGTGATCCTTTAAAGCTACTTAGTTCATCTATGAAACAATTCGTGGCCTCTACATTTAAACAAGAAGTTAAACACTCTTTTTCATAGGAACTTCTAACTTCATTATATGGAAAACAAAGATGTATTTGAAATCCTAAAAGTGCCTCCCATTCCAACATTCAGGAATATCTCTTTGAAGTTTCATTAGGCAGAGAACTCCTGAAGTTTTCTGTAAGTTCTGATGAAATCATTGCTTTTGCATGACCCATTTAAAACCAGGTCAAATAAAACAGGCAGAGACTGTAAATACGCTTTGCATTTGAAGATATAGTCAAAGTTATTTTATTTCACTTGGGAAATTCCTAACACTTTACTATCATTTTATTTACTTTTTTGCTATATTTGGGTTATTTCCATTGTTCATAGAGCTATCCTTGAAGAGATTAATAATAATAATAATAATAATAATAATAATAATAATAGCACAATTCTGCTACAGATCTGGAGGTGGGAAATGTGCATAATATCTGGGAATTATTAAACACGTATTTTAAACAACATGGAATATTCCAGATTTTGGTGTGCTTTTTTCCTTTCATTTGTTTTTTAGACGGTGTCATTCCCTGCAGCTCAGGCTAACCTTATACTCTAGAACTTCCAGCCTCAGCCTCCCAACTTCCAAAAGTTTTGTAACATATTTTCTTCCCACTTGCCATTCTACTTTAATTCCAATTATGATCGAACCCATAAGAATTCCATGTAATACCCTTGGCTTTGCTCAGTCTCTTTTTCAAAACCCTTTTACATAAGTTCCCAGTGTCTGACTTTTCATGCAGTTTAACCTTATAGGAATGGCTGCTAATTTTGCTCCAATATAAAGCCTGAATATAATACAATGAATATTATAGCTATGTTAAGTTTTAAACAACACTTTCTTAAATAAAATGCAAACAAACCGGAATCAAAGTCAAAACCCGTATACAAGGCAAAGGCAATGGCGAACAATGAATCCCCAAGCACTAACTCAGTGTTCAGTAGATGTGAGACTTTTCTTAGCCCAGGGAGATATGCTGCTTTGTGAAGAAAGTTATTTTCAAACCCTCCAGCTAGACACAATTAACATTGACCTCTCCAAAAATGTACAATAGTACGTGTAAGCAACCCAGGACCTCAAGAATCAGTAAAGAGATTCTGTGACTTCAGCAAATGAGGCAGAAGTTTTACATCTATCAAGCACCAAGTATCTCTGTAGATTTGGTTCGATGCTTCATTCAGAAAACAGAAGTTAAGAGTTTTAAGCTCCTTAGTCACACAAGAAACAATTCAGTCTAGTAGTACATGCACAGCTGGGAGCCAGGGGCTCTTCAGTTCATGCCATCTCCGGTTGTACAGGCAGAGCAGAGCTAGCTGTGTGGCTTCAAACCATGTCTTACCTCGACTTCCTTGTTCTTCTCTTTGTTTCTGCCCATTGAGCTTCTCCCATTGCTAGCAGTCTCCCGGGCTGGGATTACAGAAATCTGGTGGAGGGGCATATTGGCAGGGCTGCAGGTGGCCAAACCCTGATTGGACGCCTTATGGCTTCACTCGCCCCGAGAAGCTCACCTGCAGAACTGTTCATATCCTTGCTTTCCCAACTTGGATCTAAATAAAAAAGAGGAAAATAGTGTTGGAGATACTGTGCAGCAGTGGCCAAACACACGGATAGGAGATTTTTAAAAATATGTAAGAAACAAGTATTACATTCTCCAAAGGACGATTTACTGCAAGTCATAACTGCACTCCTTTGTCACTCATGCATCCCCCTCCCCTAAGAGCATCACGGGAGACAATTCAATTTCGATGGTACCTAATAACTGTCATGGAAACCAAGGAAACCCAGGTCTCATGGGCCCTTATTAACAACTGCTCCTTTTTAATGGCACAGACTCCCACATTTGCAGCGACTGACACAAGCTTTTGTTTCTATCCAGATCCCCAGGAGTCTGTGGAGCACCCAGAGACTGGCATCCTGCTGACAAGGTAAGAAGGCAGAAGGCTGAGAAGCTTAGTGTCCTATTTGGATACAAATCCCTTCCTTGAAAGGCTAGACTGGCTGCCTGTGTCATGACTGCCCTTCATGCAGCTACAATAATCTGTTTAGGTCAAAGGAGATGCGTGGAGTGAAGAGCTAAACCTGAGCTGCAAAGAGAAGGAAGGGGGTGCGGGGAGAGAAGGGGGAGATGAGAAGAAGGGAGTGGTACGACAGGGAAAGGAGAGAAGAGAGAGGAATTGAGAAGGGGGAGAGGGAGAAGAAGGGAAAGGGGGGAAAAGGGAAAAAAGCAGGGTTAGGGGAATGGAGAAGGGGAGTTAGGGAGAGAGGCAGAGGGGAAGAAGGGCAAAACAGAAAAGAAAATAAAGAGAGGGATGGAAGGAAGAGAAGTAGGGAGAGCTAAACTAATGGAAAGAAGGTTAAAAAAAGATGGTGATGGGGAGAAAAGGTGGAAAAGAGGAGGCAGGAAGTGAGAGAGTGAAAGATGGAAGGAAATAAGGAAGGAAGACTGAAGAGACAGATGGAAGAAACGAGGGGAGAGATGAAGCAGGGGAAGGGAGAGAAGGTGATATAAGAAAAAAGAAGAGGAAGGAAATGGAAGTGAGGGAAGGGCAAGTCAGGGAGAATGAGAATGCAGAAGCAGAGAGGGTGGAGCAAGGAATGAGGAGAGAGGTGAGTGTGCATCTCCCTAGTCAACACCAGGACTGAGAAAGCTGCATCCTCCTCAGTGAAGCACAGACTCAGCCACAGCACTCAGTCTGTGTGGCTCCTCTACTTTCTGAACTACAGTGGTTTGATTCAGGCATAGACCTTTTGTGTCCTCTTATGAGGATAAAATGTTTTGAGGGAAGTAAATCAGAATTTCTGCTCTTCAAATTACAAACAGAATAAAACGTTTTTTGAAAGCAATCCATAGGAGATCATCACAGTTGGTCACTGTAAGCCATCACTGATTATCTTTGTATTTTATATCAATAATGCCATTTCCAATAAGATGTTAGTTTGTTTAGATTCAGGACACAGATAAAGCATAGCAGAGATAGCTACTGTCATTGATAATAATACAAACATTACCCATGTGAAGACTGTCAAAAGTGTTCTTAATCTAAACATTTACATTGAAATAAATACTTATATGTATTTTCAAATTTGGACCAATTCATTTTCCAAGTTAGTCACCTTTATGTGGTTCATTCCTCTGCTCTCCATCTGGCCCAGCTGAAGAGATTTTAAAAAGCATAGTTAACCCAGGGTATGTTGCTCTTAATTGGGATCCATCAGGGCTATGATAAGCATCTGAAATGGACCTTGCAAACCAACCATGACTCCTTTACAACAAATCTTCAGGACCACATAGTCCAGCACTAAAGCAACCTTAGCACAATCAGTGGAAGCGTGCATGGAGATAAACCACATGCTGTAGACTCCATTCTAAAAGTAGACTCAGGATGCACTAAACTGACTCTGTTCATTAGTCTCAGCTGGTAAAGGAATGTAAAATACAGAAGTTTGCATGCTAGTCTCTTCCAAAACTTCTGTGCCCTATTCTCATCACTCAGAAGGCAAAGGAGGATGGAAATTGAAACCTGCTTGGAATGGAGGTCAAACATCTCTTAAAAATTAATCCATATAAGGTTAAATTGATGTTGCTTAAGCATTGCTGTGGTTTGAGTCACATTTGTGACTCATAACTATAAAGGAGACACATCCTTGCTTAAAAGCAATTGTTAATCCCTTTATCCAGGACTGTCTTAATTAAGAGGAGGTTGGCAATGGAAGTCTATAAATCTAATAGTCTGTGACAAATACTAAAATGTCAATTATAAACTTTGAGAAAGTCATATTGCCACTGTTTATTTGATAGAAGCCCCTGGTAATAGCCAAGGCAATTTTCCAGATAAAGTTTGACTTCAGTACTTTTCTCTAAAGTATTCATTAAAGTTACAGGAAAGGAGATTTTTAGCTTGAATTAACAAATTTCCCCTCTTAATCCTGCATTTCATTATGCATGGAGAGTTAACCTTTGTTTACTGTGAGTTTTCTTTTAAACTAACATTTAAAATTTAAGTTAATTTGATTTCTATGGTTGAGATACTTCAGTTTGCTATCTTTTATCCTTAAATTTACATTACAAATTGAATTTCAGGAAAAACATTTATATCTTAGAATATTTTGCACACTAGACAAGAGGATGTCTGCTAAATCTTTTTAACCAAATATCTAGAGTTAAGAAAAGTTAATAAAAATTATCCAAGTTTACATTAGGAATTGTGATAAACCCAGGTAAAGTTTTGTGATTGTAATTGGGGCAGAAAAAGATGTGTTCCAACATTTCATTTTAATATTTGGCTGTTTTGGACCACTGGGACACTAAAAAGCTGGGTCTCTGTTGTGTGTTCACCTGGCATATTCCCCAGGCAGCTCCTGAAATGCTTCCCAGTGAGGGTATGAAGTCTCTGGGGCAAGCATCTCATATAACAATCGAAAGCTCAGTGAACTGCTGGGGATTGCAGTTCTCCTATGGGAGCCCAGGCAGATTACACAATCATTAATCCCACTGAGTCAAGGGGAAGTCCTACATCCAACAGCTGTGTGCTAACAAAAAGCAGACAGTGAGGGGCCGCACTATTAAAGACCAGCCCTTCAGCTAATTGGTATTCTCATATTATATGATGCAATCCAGATTTATAAACTGAACTCTATGGAAACTTTGCACTATAGTTATTGATTAAGCTGTCACGAAACTTCACTGTCACCTGGACACAGTTTCATAAAAAACATCTGAAGATTTGTGTTGCTTCTGTGTTCTGTATTCTAGCCCTGGGGTCCTGGCAAAACTACTGTGTTGCTTACATCTGCCTCATGAATGCAGCTCTGTAGATACTAACTTTAACACTCAAGACCATAGCGCCCCCCCCCCAAGATTTCTGCTTTGCTGCTCTTTTCAGCACAGGCTTTTGAAAGAAAAATAAAGCAAGCAGTGCACCAGATATATATCCTGAGACCCATGTCAGTCTTTACAGAATCAGTAAAGGAGCTGGTATTGATGGCAATTAAGCAAGAAAGGAGATATCAGGCCAGAAGAGGAAAGCAAAAAACACCTGGTAACATACCAGACAGACAAACAATCCAATCCAATACACATTTACTGAACATCACCTATGTTGTCTTAACATACTGGGAGTGAATGCAGAAATCTTAAACACAATTTCCATGTATAAGCAATTTACTGTGCCTTTAAGAAGAAAAGTAAATCAATTTTTAAAAATTGCAGCCTACAACAACTAATGTTTAAAATTTGTAAAATCCTGAGTGTAAACATCAGAAAAGACTTCAATGACAATAAGTCACGAGACTCAACCAGGCCTGGGTAAGACAAGACACTACTGGAAACAGCATAGAGTAAGCATCTGTCTTAGTCTGCCTTTCTGTTGCTGTTGTTAAACACTGACCAAAAGCAATTGGGGGGAATAAAGTGTTTTTTTCAGCTCATATGTCACAGTCCATCATCACAGGAAACCAGAGAAGGAACTCATATTAGGAATCAAAACCTGGAGGCAGAACTGGCATAGACACTATGGAGGAAATCTGCTCACTGCCTTGCTTTCCATGGCCTGCTCAGACTGATGAGTGTGATCCACTTATAGAGGGCTAGGACTGTCCACATCAATAAAAAATCTTTAAAGTATAAAAATATAGTGAGGAAGTGGCTGGAAGAAGAACATAGGTGCTTGTTTGTTTGTTTTGTTTTCCTTGTTCAAAACAACCTCCTAACAATCCAACTGTTTTTACCAGACTCATCAGAAGCTTCTTTCAGCTTCAGTAAATGCAGGCATGCTCGCTCCATCTAAAGTTATGTGTCAATGTGCTGTTGGTTTTTCAGGCATTCAAACTCTAAGAGTTCCTAAGCTAGAGAGTCTAGAAGCAAGGTTCTGCAGGTAATGAGGAAGCCAAGGGGATGGCAATTGTTCAGCTGACTAGACTGTAAATCTCAGTAGTCTCAATAAGGTCTTTAAGGCCTGGAAAATTCCTGGTGAGATGCTGATTTTCAGTCTATATTTGAGCCCCAGTGAAACAGATCCTAATAGTGTTGAAGGAATATGGCAGACAGAATAAATAAACCTGTTAGCAAGAAGGAAGCTAATACAACTTTTGCACCTAAGTCTCTGTGAACATGATGGGAGCAAGGGCAGAAAGAATAGAGGAGCCGGAGAAGTAGGAAATCTGTTGCATGATTTTTTCACCCAGAAAAGAAAAGGAAGGAAGCTATACCCATGAAACCTGAACTGTATGACTTCGTAAACAAACCTGAACATTCAGAGTAACTGCCTTATAACTAAAGTCTGCGAGAGAGGAAGAATTAGTTTCTCCCAGTGAAGGACCCCTGAGAGATATTGGTTATACAATGCAAAGTGGTCAGCCCAGAAATCACATACACACAGACCTCACTACCCAGACTCAACAGGTTCTATGTATACACACATACATACATACACACACACACACACACACACACACACACACACACACACACACACGTGTGTGTGTGTGTAATAATAATAAAGAAAAAGAGTCATCAATTTGAAGGGTGGTATGAGAGAGATTGGAGTAAGAAAAGGAAAGAATTATGTAATTACATTGTAATTAAGAGAAAAAATTAAGGCCCTGTGGGATAGAATTAAAATAAAAGAACAAAGAGAAGAAGGAGAGGGGTTAGAAGGAGGGAAGGCAGCAAAACCCCATGTTTCCTTATCCCATGTTTTTATTTCTGGGCTGCTGGCCACATTTAAAGTGGATCTCCCCACTTCAATTATTTCTGATTAAGAAAATCTGTTATAGAAATGTCAGCAGCTTGTATTTTAGTTGCTTCTAGATTCAGACAAGTTGCCATTGCACATGGCACTATACATTTTCCTTCAGGTCTTCAGAAGAGGGAATTTTGGCCACTTAGTGGAGTGTGGGAGCTCTGGTGAACAGGAAAATAATTTGCCACCTGCAGTCTATGATCCCGTGGGACTGTAATTGAATTGACATTTCCTTGCAAATCTGTAAGTAGCAGCTACAATAGCGAGTTTATATTTCTTCTGTATTGGAAAAGCTTTGGTATTTTAAGAAAAGACAACAGTTCTCCAACTCAGTTACAAAAATTCATTTTAAATATCCCCAACTGGGTTCTCCAATAGGTTAGATTCCCTGAAACATGCAGCCTTGATGCCTTGCCTGTTGTATTACAAATGGGAACACAGGCATCTAGATGGTAGAAGCTAGTGATTAAAGGCAGATAGTTTCCTTTCTGAAAACATCTTTTCCTCCCTGTGGTTTTGCCTGTACAGACTTTATTTTCAAACAAAGTAGGTCTTGGATCTCCTTGTTCTGTAGCTGTAGCTCTTTCTGGTTGTAGTGGCATCTCTAGATTCTCTTGCTTCATTAGCTCTGGGTAGAACAGTTTCCTGCTATTGCCAGTCTTGGAGGACTCCATCATCTAATTTGTATCCTAAGTACTATCATTCATTCCATTTCCTAAGCTACCTATGCTTTTGTGTATGATTCTTTCCTTGACTCTTTCAACTTAATACTTTGGATAGCAAAAACTTAGTATTAATCACATAATTATTTTCTTCTCTTGACTACGTTCATAAATCATGTCAAAAAACTCTTCCCAATACAAGACAAATTCAAGATTTCTTTCCATGCTTTTTTTTAGCATTTTGTTTTAGAATATGATCTCTTTTGAACTACTGATTTTTCTGTGAGGTATGATATGTACATAAAGGTTAGTTTCATGAGCTATGTATATGTAATTATTTTAGCATCATATAATTGTGAAACAGTACTCTTTTTTACAGTAAAATGTCTTAGAATTATTCTAATTCATCTCTCCCTTTCTTGATACTAATGTTGTCATGTGTTTTACTCTCTATATGCTATTTTTAAAAACCAACATTCTTTGTGGTGTTTTTCACTTAAATTCAATTGACTTGTACAGTTTGTTACCTGCTAGGAACTAAGTAGTACCATGTCTCAATGCCACCTTTTGCATTAGGAAGCCAGTGGTCACACAGGACTTATTTAAAGCGACTGACATGGACTCTCCTAGTCCAGTCAGCCACATTTCTAGGGATGTTCTCATCTTGCACTGTGGGACAGAATCTACACTTTGTTCCAGAGTGCTATTGGGCTGCCCTGGTATAATGTGTCTGTGGTAGTGAATTTCTGAACACAACATGCTTTAAACGATTTCATCTCCTTCCATTGAACATGATAAGTGATAACAGTTATTTAAATATAATACTCAAGGCAATTTTTGGATCATCCAGAGATCTGGAGGTAGTACCTATGAACCTCCTATGAAACATAAATTGGAAATCTCTAATTCTGTTTTTAAAATCTAGATTTTTCTTAGAATGCTTATTTCTAAAACAAAGCAAAAAAAAAAAAAAACATGTTTTTAACATTGTATTTCACGAAGAAAAAAATTGTCAGAGAATCTTCTTTTTCCTTGAGGTTTTCCATATTTCATGTTTTACAAGTGAAAAATATAGTAGTTGTTAACAAATACCCATGGAAGAGAAAAGTGACTAGGCTTCTAATTGCAATAAAGGACCAATATGTGTGTGTGCATCATCTATGTATGTCCTCAGTTATTTTAATCACTACTCACTAATGACTCCATGTTGAAAGACTATAACTTTAGAGTAATTTAAGAATGACACAAATATTGGAAGTAAAAACAAAGCATGTAACAGAGTACCAGGGATGCAGGTCGGTAGCAGACTGTATGAGGCATTCTCCAGCCAAGAATGGAAGGACAAAGATAAGGAAGGAAACAAAGGAGAACAGAAGAAAAGATTGCTGCTCTGAAGAATAATAAGAGTTATACCTGTTTTCAAAATTTAAAACAAGATTGTTCATATTGTTCTATTTTTTCTAAAACTTCATAAATGAAGCAAGACCAACTGGCGAGCTGTTAGCTATCACCCATGTTTGCATGTGCATGCCAATATGATACCCTGAAACTTATCTGGTGCTTGTTGCACCTCACAGTTGTCAGAGCTGAGTAGAACAGTTGGTGGTCTCCCACCTTTGGAAGTTTACATGGTATCTTCTGGTAACAAATTGAAAAGGAAAGAAAGAAAATAAAATAAATAAATAAATAAACAAACAAACAAGCAAAACCAAAAATGTAAAGCAAAAGCAATTTTTAGTATTTCTTCTGTGAAGAAACTTCAGCTATTTGCTGAAGAATCAATGCTTCTATATACCCTGTGGTCTTGGACAGTATTTTGCCCTCTGCATCCTCATCCTTCTTTAAGATCAAATTTGCTGTTCCTAGAAACATTGCTTGTGAGAGATTCTCCCCCAACACAAAAGAAGTATGGTAACCTCCGGTGACATATGTGAATGCCACCCTTTTTAATTACACTGAAGCAAGTTCACGGTATGTTTACCACTTTGAAGAATGCTATTAGGCCCTACGTGATATGCAAGCAAGCATGAGGAAACAGCTTTGCAGGGGAGTTAAGATTGATAGACCAGGCCCGACTTGGTGATTAGAGGAATAAACTATGGCTCGTAACCTGTGCAGTACAGATAACAACTGCAATGCAATTTTCAGCATGAATGAATCAGTATGTTTTAGTGACAGAAATTTTCACTGTGAATGTGAGATTACAATGGGGGCCTGAAAGCATGAGAAAAAGTGAAAGTGCTCAGAATAAAATGAGTTGATAAGAAAAAAACCTGAGAACCTGAACTTTATAGGCAATTCTTTGGTTTATCAGAACACAACAATAACAAAAATCACCAGAACTAGAGGTGATATAAATAACCCTTGCTGTGATGGATATGTTTTTGTTATTGTTTTTGTTTCTTCACATCACATATAATCACAGTAAATTGTGACTTTGTATACACCAGCTTCACAAAAGAACTTTTCAAAATAATTTGGGCTAGGGAGTTAGTTCACTGCATAAAATGCTTGTCATACAAGTGTGAGCACATCTACTGCACACAAGTAAAATCCAGGCAGGCCTGATGACCCATCTGCAATACCAGTACTTACAAGGAGAGATTCCCCTGTTCAAGCCAGCAACATAGAGGAGCCTGACACAGTGAACCTACTCCAGTGAGAGATACTCAATAAATATGGTGGAAAACAAGAAGGCATCCTCTGTCAACCTGGGGCTTCTACATGCATGCTAATACAGGTGTACCCACACATATTCATTGCAGTCAAACACACAAACTTATAAAAATATCTAAAATACCAAGTACTGTAGATTTGTAGAAAACATTTTGAAGTTAAAAGACCCATGGTTTAAACAGAATAGTGAAATAAATCTTCAGGACCAAAATTCTATGGAGTTTCTTAGAGTGTTCTAGGTTATCAAAGTTATCAAAATAAAACTATGTTGATCTTTTTGGATGTTATGCTTCTATTATGTTAGTTAACTTTCAAAAATTCTGAGAAATTGGCAATAAAATAACACTTCCATAAACAAATAATGAATTTGTTTGCAATGAATAAATTTAATAGTAATTTTATTACTACAGTAAATTATTAAATGTATATGTAAATATATATTTAATAATTATAGTAAATTGATTTGTCTTTGATTTTGAGATAATTATATAATTAAAACATTTCTCCATTTCCTTGTTTCTCCAAACCTTCCAATATACACCTCACAATTGTTCAAATTTTTCATTAATTACTATCACTAGATCATATGTGTATAGATATAAATATATATATATATATATATATATATATATATATATATTCCTATATACAACCTGCTCAGTCCATACAATGTTACTAGTATGTGTGGGATGCCTACACTGCCTCAACCCTACACAAAGTTAACTACATGAAATTAAGGAATGCTGAATGTGGAAAAAATAGTCTGCCCCAGGTAAGAGCACATTAATTGGTTATCCAATACCAAATGGCCAATACTGAAATATACATACAGTAACATTGTGCATAGTTAACAGGTTCCATGTAGAAATATATATGCAGGCTATGTTTAGAAATACACATACATAATATATATATATATATATATATATATATATATATATATCCATGTAATAACAATGAAAAAAGAGGACATTTGCTTGAAAGAAAGCAAAAAAGGAAATGCAGAAGAGTTTTGAGGGAAGATAAAAAATCATGTAATTACATTATAAATTCAAAAATAAAAGAAAACACAGAAATAGTATTTGTTAAAAATGGGTTAGGAAAGAATAGATGTTTTAATTTCAATTAATGACAATCAAGTACTTAGAGTTTAATGACTTAACCTTACCCAAAGATAATACCTCTTATGGGTAGTTTTAAGCAAATTGCAGATACTATTACATATTGTTGTTTCCTTTATTGGAAAGGGGACATGAGCCTAATGCAGGCATCATACAGTAATGCATCTTCCATTTATAGGTAAGCAGATAAAATTTACTATAATAACTGAATTGGGAAGATCAAGATAGAATTCACGAAGTGCCCGAAATACCACAGGTGGAGTGTAATTAAATGGGATGTCAAATAGATGTCTCATTTATCAACCCAGCCCAAAGTCTGCAAGAATGAAACTGTAAATGCTCTAGTTTTGTTGTTTTTAACTATTGTTTAAAAAGGAAAGGAGGGCACTTGAATGTGCATTTTCATTTCATCAGTCCCAACAAGTGATGTAATTCCAGACAAGCCAGGGAAACGTTCAGTGAATGCCTGACAAATGGATGAAGAACATCGGCTTCTGCGATCAGAAAATATGAATAAAAACCAACATGATGCCCCTGCATGGTTATTAGAAAGATGACACTTTAAATGTCTGTTCTGGAGAATATCAAACAAGGCAGGAACATTTTTCATTCTGGAAAATGTAGTTTTGGAAATAGTTCAACATTGTCTAATAGTGAATATATGAATTCCAAAAGATTTAACTGTGGAAGGATATGTCTCTGACCACATGGTTAGCGCTAGAATTTATGTCATATAATTAGATTATTGATCTACAAAACTTTCTGAATACAGAATTACAAAGTATAACTTTAAGATTTGGGGCTGGAGTGATGGATGGATGGATGAGGTCTTCTGCTGAGATGGTGAGGACCACAGATTCACCAGGGAATACTTTTTGAATTTGCAGTGCTGATTTGACATTACAGCTGAGATGCTCATTGAGCTATTCGTGGATAACAGGCTGAACTGTGATTGGAAAAATCATAGAAGATTTTTATAGTTATACCACTAGCTTGGGCTATTGAGGAAGTAAATGTAATTAGAAACAATGAATGAGAAACTAATTCCTGATTATAATTACATTAAACATTAAATGTGACTACACTATGAAAACACCTTGGAGCTCTTTCCTAGTACCTACAGATCCCTTCCACAGCTTCCTCCTTATGCTGTTTTTTTCCCTAACACTCTCTTTCTAGTAAATGTCCCACTCCACTTCCCTCACTCATCAGTCTCACACCTGCTTTCCAGGGATTACCCACAGTTTTCTCACCTGATTATTATCAGATTCTTGCCAGTTTCTGCTTTATAACAGATTGCAGTTTACACTCTTTACGTGAGTCTCCATCATGGAAAAAACACCTATGCAAGTTGTGAGCATTCCCGCACTTTATAATGATAATTAAAAGAATAAATGGATAAATATAAAAGATAACAATATTTTGTTCAGAAAAAGAGACATAGAACCCACTGCTTTCTTGAGATGAAAATGCTTAATCTTTATAGTGTTATTTTGTCTGGATGGAGTCATGAAAAATTATAACTAAAAAAGTAATAAGTGGAGCCACATTTTGATTGTGTGTGTGTGTGTGTGTGCATGTGTGTGTGTGTGTCTATGTTCCAATCTGTGTAAGTGCACTTGTGGGGAAAGTAGCCATGTGTATACAGATGCATGTGTGTGGCGACTGAGGCTAATAGGCATTCCCATGCCTTGCTCTTGAACTATTCATAAATGTGGGCTCTCACAATTGAACCTTGAGCTCTGTGATATTGCAGGTATAGCTAGACAGCCTACTCAGGGGATCCTTTTGTCTCCTGCTTCCCAGCTTGAGGATTGCAGGTGGGCTGCCAGGCTCACAGGCATTTACATGGGTCCTGAGGATCCAGCATCCCTGATCTTCAAGCTTGCTGCTAACATAGCAAAACAGCTCCATGTCGCATGTATCCCACATTCATATATATATATATGTATGTATGTATGTATGTATGTGTGTATGTATGTATGTACATGTTATGTATATATGTATGTGCATGTATATATATGTATATATATGTTTTTTCTCATTTTATGTAACTTTCTTCCTCCCTCCCTCTCTCCCATGTACCCCTCCACCCCACTTTCTTAAGTTTGCAGTACAAATACATGGTATGAGAAGCCTTAACCTTTGTATTCCTTGCTTTTATTTTCTATTTTTCAATTTTGATTGTTTTCCTATTCTTCCATTATAATAGACAAAATACAGTTTCATTCTTTTGTCTTGAAATAGAAACAAGATAAAGAAGCTAAATGAAGGAAAGAAATAATCTGTATTTACTAAACTAAGTCTATATCCTGAATAGGGCTAGATGAACAAAAAATTTTGATTGTTTTACACAAAGGCGCCAATCTGGGATGGGTAGGATTAGGAATAAATAGGAAGAGTATATAGCAGTTAAGGCTCCTGTGGGAAGGAGATGGTATGTTCAAAATTCAAGTGAAGATGATTCTTTGACCAGGCTATCAGTAGAAAAATTAGTAATATGCAGAAAACCTATAAAGGATGGCACAACATCCATGGGACCAGAAACATGGGAATTCATCACCTCTTAATGTAAAGGAGTAAGTGAAGGTCATTGACTGCAAGCCTGCTATGTAAGCGTTGCACTTAAAAAAAAAAAAAGAATAATGTAGCACCAGAAAAATAGCATAATTACCCAGCCATTGTACTCTAATGCTTTCACCTCTGGAAGCCATGTTTCATTGCTGAGTCCTTTTGGTAGCCACAGGGGAAGGGAGCTGAATTAAGGAAATGTGGCAATTCTCACTCCTGTCTAAGCATCTCAGCTCTGTTGAAGGTATGTGCAATTGATTGTGAAACTTACCAATGGCACATACATCAGTCCATAATGTTAATAGTCATTACCTTGAGCAGAGATTATAAAACATTATTTATATTGCCAATAATTCATAAACTTTATCATAAGCAAAACAGTGTAAAATGAAGGGATAATAAAATGAGATAACAAGAAAATATAAGGCTGACATAAAATAAATAATTAACAGAACATTTAATTTAATGCATATTTTCAACTAAGAAATATCAATTACTAAAATTTGATATGGAGACATGGAACAAAATGCATTAATGGAAATAGCTCAGCATAAGATAATGTTTGTTAATCCAGTGTTTGGCCATATTTCACTAAACACTAACAAAAGCCATAGGCATGGTGCAGAACTTAACTCTCAATGTGGTTCTTCTTGCATTAAGGGGGCAGCAAGTATTGATCTTGTCATGGCAATAAAGTTAAGCCCAGAGAAACAGCATTGCAATTGCATTGGTCATGTAGTATTCAAAACCTATGCAACAAAATTAAATGAAGAGTGCAGATGTTCTGAATAAACACACAAAACCCTTTCTATATGCTATTATATGCTATTATAAGGCATAAGGCTCATGTCATTTCTGATGTGGAAAATATCTCATGCTTTCCAGTTCACATACCGATGACATACACTCATGGAAATTGCATTATCAGGCATGTTATGAAGAGGAGACACTCTGAAGTATGAGCTTTCATCTATTACTCACAACAGCTTGAATTAATCTTCAAGCTATTTGTTTCTCCCTGACATTTACACTCCACATAAAGATAAAAAACAGGGACATGTACATCTCACTTCTCCATTGTGTTTTGACACCACTTGACTTTAGATTTCAAGATCTATTAAATGAGGATTTCAAGAATTCTTGGCATCTGATTTAAGAAAATCTAAGTCATTTTTTGGGGGGAGTAGCCCTAGAGCAGGTGAATTTTTACCAAGCAGAGTACTTAGATATTATTTTTCTCTGTTATGACACTTAGTATTTTCATAAAAACCCATGTGAGATAGGAATACACTTGGGTTGAAATAATGCTCACCCATGATATCATTACCAAGATATTATGGAATTAGGAGAGTAAAGCTATGTTTCACGTTTGGTCCTTTGGATTTGTCTTCTGGAATGAAATGATACAGGATTTCAGAGAAAATGCACATATCTAAAGCATCAGTGTGGTTTTGTGTTTGCACTAATTATGCTGATGGAAGTGTTTCTATATTTTCTCTTTAATACTCCAGATATGATCATGCTTAATAAGAGCAAGTAAGTTTAACATTACAAACTTTTCTTATGTCTTTAAAGGAAGAATAGTTATTATTATTTTTTTTACTTTGCTTGTAGGATAGAAGAAAAATAAGGAAGAAACAATGACCACTTGTTTTTGAACTAAATATTTTAAAAAATGTAGTCTCTGATTAATAATTTTATCTAACACAAATCCTAAACTTAAAACTATAGTGCATTTTAGCAAAAAGAAGTTACCCATAATTACTGATACCCATAGTTACTGAAAGTGTACCATTTTTCAGATCTCAGATAATAAATTTGGTTTGATATCTCAGGTACAATAAGAAGAAGAATTTAATAGGAACATAAATTAGTAAATATAATATATTCTAAAAATAGCCAGACAAAGCAGTTCAGGGGTTCACTTTATAGCAAATCCACCTGAGTATTTGTAACTTCAGTAAAACAAAGCTAATGGAATATTTTAGTTTGGCTATAAGAATTCTTAGTCCAGGATCCCTGAAACCTCTTGGGTTACCAAGCCACTGCATTCTACTTATCTCTACAAACCTACAAACATCTCCCTCCTTTTCACTGCTTAGCATGATAGCTACAATAATTTTAGGTGCTATTGCCATTTTCCAATGCTGATCACTCTACAAACATTGCTATACAAATAGTTCAGAGAACAAATCATGACTACTTCTTTATAGAAGATATGCAAAAACCCAAAAGTTTTTGGAGAATGTGTGCCTGTGTGTGTGTTTCCATCATGTATCAGGTGTTTATTTTGATATTTGATTAATAAAGGGAAGGAATATAAACCATTTGTAAATATCAGTTTTAAGATCACCTGATACCAATTATTAGTATATTTTAGTGTCAAGTGTGAATATTATTGTAATTTAAAAAAAAAAAAAAGCAGCTCAAAGAGAAAGACTCCATACCACAGAATTAAAGCAAGAAATCAAGGGATTTTTGTCAATGGAAAATGATCATAACAAGGGGAAGGGCGGAAGTGGGAGACCAGGCCCTGGGCACAGGACTGATGGGAAAGAAGAACAAGAGGAAAGAAAGGCAGGGAAAAAGAGAGGCAGAGGGAGACAAACCAAAGGGGGAGAGAGAGACAGAGAGACAGAGACAGAGACAGAGAGAGATGGGAGGTAGGGAGGGCCCTTTTAAAAGGGAACAAAAATGAATGTACACAGATGGTGCTCTAAGTGGCTGCAGCTGAGGGTGTATCTTGTCAGAACCCCGAGGGCAAACCAGTACAGATAGATGCCTGAATCCTAACAAATATAACTATTATAATTCTTTCTTCTAAAATCTGTCAATAAAGGGAGTGACTGTCTCTTTGTCTTTCTTTCCTCTTGTTCCTCCATCCATGCTATCCTCCAGGGTGTCTGTCTGGATAACTCCATTAACATTAAGGGTTTTCTAAGCATTATGGAAGTGGTACAGCCCTACTGAGCACACAATACCCACTTGGTCTTTTTCCTGTATCGTTATCTTAGTAATGATCAGGAAGTGAGACTAATGTCCCAGAGGCCCATTCACCTGCTGTACAATATAAACAACAGTTTACTTTGTTTTGTTTTGTTGTTTTGCCTCTGACTCAGTGTCCTGTATCTTATCCTAGCATCTGTAACTAATACTTTAATCTGTTATTCTACAAGCAGGATAAACACTCAGATTTATATTAGTTTATGTCTGTAGGGATGCAAATCATAGACGTCTTTAAAGGGAGCTAAAATTGTTGGAAGAATAAGAGCAAAGTTATGGTAAGTATATTAGAATAAAACCACGACAAGAGTCAACTCATTCGCAAATTTTCTACAGAATCTCTGTATCTATGGAAGGATTAAATAATACCTCATTAAAAATGTAGTGGGTGTCAAGTATCATTCCTTCACTTTTCTTTTAAAATATTTGTTTTAAAATATTTATATATATATATATATATATATATATATATATATATATATATATAATTTGCATAGCATGTGTACTGCCAGGTTTGGTCACCAGTATGAGAGATGAATGGAGGATTGAGACAGAGGGAGAATACAAATTATATAGTTCACCAAAGACTATGTAATTAAATATTATAAGCAAAAATTGGTATATACTAGAATTCTGAAGCTCTTCCATGTATTCAGTGAAGAAAGTGGAAAGCAAATTGATCTTAAGAAAAACAAAGCATGGGGTATATTAAATTCAATATCCAGTCAATAGCAATAATGTTTTCAGTCCATTAGAGAAAGTCTTGCTGAGCTTATAAAGCTCCCAGGTTCAGTACCTAACACCATATGTTGACTCAAAATGACTTTTAATTCCAGTTCTATGAGATCTGAAATAATATTCTGGCCTCTGTGGGCCACTTCATATATATATAGTGTGCACAAACTCACGGATGTACACACAAACATAAATAATAAACAAGTAAGTAGAACATGTTTTTGTAAAATGAGAAATGTCTATTTAAATGCTCCAGAAAGATGAGGCCTTTTTTGGTGTTGCTTTCAAATGTATGGAGGACCATTGTACTTGGTTTCAGGTTAAACTATATGTTAGTATTCATAGTTGAGCATTGTTTAATCTGTAGTGCTGTGTCATAAAGGACTTGAAAGAGAAAACCATGGATCTTATATTTCTCCTTCAGTGATGCCATGCTTGTATCCAGTAAAGTCCCTTGCCTTTTGTGGCAATACCTCACAGGATGCCGACAGTGATGATGGACAACAACTGTCAGTGATGGAAACTGTGCCAGTACTCCCAATTTCACAGCTTTCTCGTTTGTGTACAGGAAATGTTTTTGTGTTTGACTAGAAATACTTGGATCTCAGGTTTGTTTTCAATCCCAGGTTATTTTAACTTTGTAATTGAATGCAGTTACAGAGAGGGAAGAGTGATGAGCAAAGGGGTCAAGACCAGGTTGAGGAAACCTGCAGAAACTGCTGACCTGAACAAGAGGGAGCTCATGGATACCAGACTGATAGCTGGGAAACCAGCATTAGACCAACCCAGACTCCCTTAACAGGGGTGTTAATTAGGATGCCTGGGTAGTCTCTGGGGCCTCTGGTACTAGATCACTATTTATCACTAGTGTACGAATGGATTTTGGGAGCCCATTCTACAAAGAGGGATATTCTCACAGTCTAGACACATGGTGAAGGCCCTACGTCCTTTTCCATATGATGTGACTGTCTTTGAAGTTCCCCCATGGAGGGCTTCACCCTCCCCGGGGAGCAGAAAGGGGATAGAAAAAGGAGCAGTGGGGGACCAGAGAGGAATGGAGGGAAGAGTACTGGGATTGACATATAAAACAAGATTGTTACTCACTTAAATTTAAAAAAATACAAAAGGGGGTGGGAAGTATTTTCAGGCTGGCTGTGCCTAGTCCACAGGAAGTATCTAAAGTAGTGTTTCATTGAGGTTTCCAAGAGTTACCACCATTGAGTTGACATAGTTTCATTTAAGTCCATAATGAAACAGTTCAAGCCCCTCACAGTGCCTTTCTTCTTTTGCAAATTCCTCTTGTTTGACAATCTTTTTTTTCTGTTTTAGTGTACACTCCAAAAGATGAAAATTATAATTAAGTAGGCTTCATTTACCATTCTTTTGTAACTTTGGGCTCATTTCCTCAACATTTTAAACAAGCTGTTATTCAGGCTTTGTTTGTAAAGGGACACTTATGCCTCATTAGGTCATAAGGAAATCATCTTGATTTAGTTACTAGAACACTACTTTTTGAGTAATGGGATATGAGAGTTGTAAGTGACATTGAGTGTTCTTCAATTTATTCCTCTATTCAATGTGTTAGGGGCTATATAAGTGGGAGGAATAAAAAAAATAGGCAAGAGTATACAAAATCTGTAGTAAGCTAGGAAATCTGCAGTCTTATTAATAGAGAAGACTATTAAGAGTAACACCTTCTAACAAGGCATTAAGAGTAGGCTATTTGTGGTGGTCCACTTAACTATTGGTTAACTCTTACTGAGTTTTCTGTCCATGAATGTGTTCATTAGGTGTCAAATGCATGTTTATGAATAATATGACAATATAAAAAGGTAGCAGTTATTAGTAAATACATATTTATACTGAACTTTATGTCACAACACATGTCTGTTGCAAGACATGCAAAATTTGCCTTATTCCCAAGAGACACCTGCTTTCTTGAAAACATTGGAAGTTTGGATCATTACTCATGTGCAAATTAGTCAAACCTTCTTTTCAATTAGTAATGCACTTATTGTTTATATCAAATACCCCAAATGAATAACTTTTTATTTTGTGAATTTTCCAAGTACCTATAAGTATTTGTAGCAGGAAAAACATTCAAATTTTAGCTTTATACAGTTTTTGTACATAAGTTATGTGCTCCAACCACGTCCTCTCAGGTCCCATTACCAATATCTAACACATGCTTTTCTGACTCTGTGTACTTTGTGTCCAACAATAAGCACCTGTACTTTGGTGTAGAAAAACTCTCCTCTACACCCTACTTCATCCATGTGCAACTGAAATTTACTTCCTGACAGTATCCTGTGATCAATACAGACTGTGTGAAATTTATGGACAGCTTAGAGATGCAGTAGCTCTTTAACCTGAGCAGGAAAACATTGAGGTGTGGTTTCCTCTAGCTGAAGAGAGCTCCCAAAACAAGTTCCTATGATAACTTTTAGACTCTCACTTAGGATCCTTCACATATTGCCTTCCATCTTCATGTCCCTCCTACACATTACTGGGAAGACTTCCAAATGATTCCTTTCACATGAGTATTCATATAAGATCTCCAGGAAATGAAAACTAAAATGCCAGTTGTGAGCACTTCTCAAATGTTCATTTAGAATAGCAGCCAGTGTGAAAGAGCTCACATCCATGACAGCTGTACAGTTTGTGATGCACTAACCACACTTGGGATCCTTGCTCAGAAGCTAATTTTTATCACCAGGTTAATTGTGTCTGATTGCCCCAATAACACCCTAACGATTTATTTTTTGTTTTGTTTTGTTTTTTGAGACAGGGTTTTTCTGTATTGCTTTGGAGCCTGTCCTGAAACTAGCTCTGTAGACGAGGCTGGCCTCAAACTAACAGATATCCCCCTGCCTCTGCCTCCTGAGTGCTGAGATTAAAGGTGTGCATCACCAATGCCCAGCTAATAATTTATTCTTAAATTTGTATTTTGCTAGTGATTTGGTCTGGATTAAACACCCAAGGGATTGTAGCCTCAGAGAATGCATGATCTTGGATTTTGCCATCTCCTCATGCCGTCTCAACCTCCCATTCCCACACTGATGAAGCAACTTTTATTATCCTTCTACCAACTGAAGCTTATGTGTGAACCTTAGGATGGGTACAAAGAGTTGCAAAAGAAAGATGCTTTTTCTGAGCTTCTGTATCCATGCCAGCAATATAATATTGAACTGCAAAGAAACAAACACCACAGTAGATCAAGAGAGATTACAGAAAACAATAAAGATTTCAGAAGACACCCTGTTACTTGCAAATATGCCATGGTCCTGATCATTTACATTTCTTTTCTTTCTAATGATAGCAAAGACCAGCAGACTAAATGAAAACGATTAACTATGTTCCTACCACAAGGAAATGTACCACCTGAAAAAAACAAATCACTCAACTAATTAATTCTCAGCCTTGTAGCAGACACTGATAATCACTTGACCCAACTTCTATTTCCTGTGGTCACTTTTATCCAAGGAGCATAATTATTCTCCAAGTCACACTATTTGATGTGAATCAGAGAAGGTTTCTCAAGTATTCTACATGTCTGGATATGGTAATAGAACTAGCATCTATTCAAACACATGTCCAGGATTCTGCTTAAGGTGACTCATAGCATGTTTACCTCATTTATCATTCATTCATCCTAGAGGGTACAGTCTCTTATATGAAGCAACCATCTTAGATCATAAGCTAACACTGAACATAAAAACCATAGGCTAACCTGGCAAAGTAGAGACAGAAGGCTAGCTCCAAAATAAAAAACCAAAACAAAACACACAAACCTGTCCTGGATTACACACAACCCAAAATACATAAACTTCCATATCACTAAAGTTTTTTTTCCTTTTATATGTAAGCAAATTTAACTTTTGTAGTGAGATAATTCACTTCATCCACATCTGTGGCGCAGGCCATGCCCATTGGTGGGTGGGGACGAGGTAGATGTTACCTGGGGGAACTAAGTCTGAGGAGCTCCCCCACCATGTGCAGCTCTCTTGCTTGCAACACTGGGACAGAAGAGCATCTGGAGTTATCCTTGGGACCAGGAACCTGCTGGTGTTCATCTGTCTATGTTGTAAGTTATTTCTCCCTGAATAAACATCTGTCCAGCCTATTTGTTTCTCCTGATCCTTATTAAACCACAATAAACTTTAACTAGAAAAAAAATGCAATCATGTTCTTTTGAAGAGAATTCCAAAATATAATCAATCTGTGAGGTCTATTCTGGAAAAATTCAGAATGTTAATAAAAATAAGATCCTATAATTTTGTTCCATTCTTTGATTGGAAAACAAGCCTACTGAAAAGTTAATTCCTCGAGCCTCTTTGCCTCTAGTGAGACTGACTACTTTCAAGGCAGTAGGAAAAAAAAAAAAAACAGAGCATGGTTGGCATGGTCTCTGATGCAGACATCCACAGATACAGAAACCACTGAGTCACAACAATGCCTGCCGAACTTCTTTGCTTCCTAAAATTGCAAATGCAAATGCTAAAAGCTGCAGGTGTCTCATCTATGCAGAAAAACAAAATTCTCTTTCCACTTGAAGTCTCTGGATTGGCCTGGGAAAGTTTCCACCATCTGAAGACACCAAAGGCTTTAACAGCTTGCAAAAAAGGGCTTACAGAATAGAAATTCTTCATTCATGTTTGATATGCCCATAAGAGCTGGTTCTACTGAAGGACAAGAGCAGATTCATCACTGCAAGGCAATAACAGCTGCCAGATTCCCTGTGATCATGTCTAAATATTAAAAGAAAATTTAGTGATTCAAAGCTCTAATATACTACATATTACAGAGGAAAAAAATAATTTTACTTCCTCATACACAACCATGACATTTCCAGGACATATGGCCTTACCAAGTGCTTTCCAGTGTGTTTGGATTCTTTCTCTTAATGGTATGATAAGCTGTCTGTAGAGTGCTTCAAGTCTAGTCTTTTTGACTGACATCAGGCCAAATTTTTTTTTATGAAATTCTGCCCTTTTCAAGTTGAGTACTTATTAAAATTCCACAGTATGAAGGCATTTTCTGGATGGGCAAATAAATCATATTTCTTGAACTCTTTAGCATTGTGGAAAATTTTGGCAAAACTTTATAGGCATCACAGCTTTTATACACTATCAAGCTTAGCAATGAAATTAAAATTGAAAAACATATGAGCTCGGTTTATGTTTCCAAATCAAAACTGAAATGATAGAAATAAACACAGATGTGCATAGCTTTGAAAGTTGTCAATTCTTATCATTCTCATCAACGAGATCTTTTTCTAATTGTCATATGAATTATTCCATAATTTACAATATTCCATACAATCAACACATATTTTAAAATAATGAAAATTTAGTTGTAAACTTTAGTATCAACATTTGTTTGGATAAAGAAAGAAAAATTGTAGGAACAAATATTTTTAGATAAGTTTACAGATTGGAAGTCAATAATCTAGTTGCTCAGGTTTTAGGCCTTTTATTTAGGGTTGTCATGAGTGTAGTAACCCTGCTTATATTCTTTCTATCCTCATTTTCTCACATGAAATATGAACATTTTATATTCATTATATTAGATAATGTAGTATACTATAAAATTCCATTTATAAATCCAAATTTTCTTAGTTTTATCTTGGATTCATATTGTTAATACTGTTAAGTTTTATACAAAGAACATTGGCACTTGGCAATTCAAATACAGTTTCTTTCCTGACCCCAAAAACTCATATTTTCTCAAAGTTGTATGCTAGTTTGGCAAATCTAAGGTTGTGACATGAGAGTTACATTTTGACTGATAAATTTAATTCCAATGTAGGTTTCAGAAATATCTAAAATATATTTGGGAATTTTAGTAGATAGTGCTCTCTCCTAAGGGCAAATTATGTGTTCCCCAGCTAAACAAACAGAAAACTACCTCAAATAAAAGAGATTATAAAAAAATACTCATACTTTACAAATCTTAATTCTTTTCTATTTATAGCCTTGAATTAAGTTATAATGGGAAGTACTTCATGAAGTACGAGACCATAGAACTTGATTTATAGTTAAAAATAAATTTTGTGCTTATAAAATATGTTATGAGTTCACCAATAATTCAATGACTTTCACTCAGAAAAGTTACAAAACTCTATGCAGTCCTCAAGCAATAGAACTAGTAAAAGGTTTAATATGACATATTAGGTTTAAAGCACACCCAAAGAAATCCCATTCAGTTAATTATAAACCATTTAGGATGATGCTTTCATGGACATGCTAAGTATGTGAAGATTGTCTGTCACTATCCCTAATGAAAATGATGATGACACTAATTATAAGCTGCTCCGGTGTGTTCCTCACAGAGACTCACCAATTCTCTTTTTTAAAAAATGATTGCTTGATCATGTCCAATGTGGTGATTTGAATAAGAATAGTCCCCATAGTCTCACAGATTTGAAGGCTTAGTCACCAGGGATTGGTTATTAGGAGTTGTGGCCCTGTTGGAGTAGGTATGTCCTTGTTGGAAGAAGTGTGTCACTGGGGGTGGGTTTTGGGGTTTTCAAAGCACAAACCAGGCCCAGGGGCTTTCTCTCTTCCTTCTGCCTGTGGATCCAGATGTAGAACTCTCAGCTCCTTTTCTAGCACCATGTCTGCCTGTACGCCTCCATTCTTCCCACCACGTTAATAATGGTGAAAAGGCCCCAATTAAATGTTTTCCTTTACAAGAGTTGCTATGGTCATGCTGTTTTCTTTACTTCAAAAGAACATCAACTAAACATTTAGATTCCCAAACTATGCTGCTGTTTTGTTCTTTGTACAATTTGGTGTGCAATTATGCAAAGAAACTACTACAATCTTCTCCCAACAGCCAAAACTGTTAAGGACTGGTAACACACTTTAGTTTTAGAGTACTTGGCCAACATCCAATACAACCTGGGACACAATACAAATCTCCACAAAACAAAACTAAACTAAACTAAATTAAATTAAACTAAACTAAACTAAATTGAGTTCAGTCTATTAATTAAAGACAGCATGTACTTAATTAACCTTAAGTCTTTTGCACCAGAACTTTTGTTTTTTTTCTGCTCTTAATGTTGTTTTTCCCATTTCTTCACAAACTCTCTTTTGAAAAAAATTATTCTGAAGGTCATCATATTTCTTGTTTGATTTGCTTGTGAACTTTAACTTTCAGCATGCAATCATGCTACTGAATTTCCCATGGTAGTTTGTTGTTCTGCATCTGTACTTAATCCATGCCTTAGTCTAGATAGGGTTTTAGGTAGTCACTATGAAAAGCTTTGAATTTTATCAGTTCTTTGATGTATCACATTTTTCTACATATGAGTGGTGGACTCATTTTTGTGATTTGTTTTAGCACTTTAGAATAAAATTATTTTTTTCCTAGAACTTGAATTTATTTTCACATATTTCTACTGGTATTCAAAATGGGAAAATAAATAAACAGATTAGGACTCAGGAGGATTAGTTGATCACCTCCAAGCATTACATCATCCAACTCTGTAGCCATATGATATAAGCCTACCTATTCTTTTTATTCCCTTCAATATTACAAAAGTAAAAGTAATTTACATTGTGTTTAAAATTTTTCAGATTATTTTGTGCTCTCCTTAAATATCAACATGTACTCCTTCACACTTTCTGTCACTGTAATAAGTGGAACTAAGTTGAAGTATGCATTTCATAACACACAGAACAGCAGCATTTGCAAAATTTTTTACTTTATATTGTTTAATATTAATTATAATATATTAATTATATTACAGACATTTAATAAAATCAGTATCAATGTAAACTATGAGAGATGTGCAGGGAATTACTTGAAGAGAATTGATAAAATCTTATGTATTTAAAACAGATATTATCTAGAATTTTTCAAGAATGTACAGATATATATGAAAAATGTTCATGAAATTACACACAAGACACACACACACACACACATGTGATGAAAAGAACATAGGAAGAATTTCCATGTGACACAGCCAAAGACTCTGGTTTGCCTGGATGGTCTCAGTTCATACAAGCTGACTGACCATCACATCTGGTAAATAAATGTTCTTCTCCTACTGAGAACAGTATTTTAGATTACAAATTATATATTCATCTCAATAGCAAGAAATAGTTCATTAGGAAATATTTTGGAGGGGTAAAAACTGAAATGGTAGTATTTCTTAATAATAGATTAAGTGCCCCAGAGACAGGCAGTGTTTTATAATCTATTTATGCTAGGACAAAACTTAACCCATTCTATTAAAATATCCAAATATGACAATGTAGCTTGAAACTGATCTTTGGCCTATGCAAAATACTGTTTTTCTTTAATTTACAAAGTAATGAAAGCCTATGTATTTCTTCCTTCTCAAAGCCTTCAGTGAGGAACTTCTTGAGTCTTTCTTATGAGGTAATACTTATAGCTTTCATTGTTTACCAGACTCAGAAAAAGAAATTCACTAAGGATATGTAAATTGTAAAAGGTTTGAGAGGCATTAATAGATAATTTGATAATGCAAATTAGAATGCAATGTAAATTAGGTACAAGATGTTTACTCACCAATATAGGATATATACTGATATATAATGAAGTATTGTCTCTAAATTTGTCAAATGCAAATGGAATGGACATTGCTAATGAAATTATTGCCTGTATATATTTTATATATTTATTGTACTTATTGTATATAGTTTCTCTTATGTTAGGTGTAGAGTTCTCTTTTTGCATTAGACAAAAAAGGGATTTGTAGTAAAATTTTATTTGTGATTTATTAAAGCTTGCTGAGGATTCAGAAAGCAAACAGCCAGCCACAAGCCATAGAGGTCAGGCAGTGGTGATACACACCTTTAATCTCAGAACTCAGTATTAAGAGTTAGAGAGATCTCTGTTAGTTGAAGGCCATACTGAGTATACTAAATTGATCCTGTCCTAAAAAGAAGCAGCTCACACAAAGGAGATCTTAATACCTGAGATCACATGCCTTTAATTCCAGCACTACAGAAGTGGAGACAGGAGTGATATGACTGAGCAGAGAAAGGAATAAAAAACATGAGGAGACAGGAATTGAGAGTTTTTGCCCTGAGGATTCATGGAGACAGGATTGTCATTTCAGCTGAGTAGAGGTAAGATCTACTGGTGTGGCTGCTTTGCTTCTCTGATATTCAGCTTGATGTTTGAATCACAATATCTGTCACTGGGTCTTTCATTTTTCATGTTATAGTCCAGCCTTATCTATTCTGGCCAGGACTTCAGATGGTCTTACATTGTCCCATTATTGCAAACTGTACAAAAGCTAGATTTTCCTAGGACTTGACTACAATCTCATGATTCTCAGGGTTCCCTAAAAAGGCCAGTGTCCCATGTCAACAGGAAACACTAAAACACTATGCCTACATTCTCAAAAGGCGAGGTGGATGATTTTTGATCAGTCAGTGAATTATTGATGTTTGTCTTTGTTTAGAGGGGTTAATTGCAAGGTGTTATTAGCCATAGTCCTGAAAATACTATTCAATGGAGGTTAGATTCAGGGACCTGTTTCTGAAAAGAAAAAGGGAGAATATACCAATGATAGGCAAAAAGGTAGTTAAGAGAATATACTTTAATCTAAAAAGAAGCTATTAATCTAAAAATTTTACATTAGTTAGATTTTTCTATATTGTAAAAGTTTAAATTATTTTTGTTATACTGTACATATCTTCCTAATTTTGTTTAAAGCATTATACCTATGCCATTCATTTAATTATGTAATGTTTTTAGTCCTTGAAGATATTTATGATAATAAAGAAATACAGAATAAATAGTCAGATATCCATAACTATTAAATTATAGTCATGGTAGTTATGTTTTCAAGGTCACACAGAAATATATTTTAGATAAATTGTCACTTCAAAGACCTACAGAATATGACATTTGAAATGTTTTACTAACAAGGCTTTTCTTGACATTGAGAAACATGTCTTCTCCTGGAGGCATCAATCTACTTCAAAAAGCATGTTGAACATCAAAGAACCTCCATTTTGGAGTTTACTTTCTTAGGGGCAAAGCTAGCCCTTTTGTCAAGAAATTCCCCTTGCCTGAGTTCCTGACAGTATGCTGTCCAAACTGGACAGACAAGACACAAAGAAAAGTGACTGCCAAACTAAATTTCATGCTTCTCAGAAATATCTGTCAGATATTCTAGGCCTTCAAATGGAAGCTGGATGCCCTAACATTGCAGAAAAACCTAGGGTGACTGTCCATGCAGCCAGCTGTTTCTGTCATTTCTTATAATTTTGGATGTTGCTTGCTCTGCACTTCCTGATTACTAAGGTAATGTTAATTCCTTTTCAGGGCTTTGATGGGCTGGAAAACTATATAGTTACAGTTGCAGTTCTCTTAATCATGGTAGAAAGTAAATTAGGTATGAAACTTTGGATTCTTCAGGGTTAAGAGCTGATGGAATATTTTCTCTAATTTGTCAACTAAAAATTGACTGGACATTATGAATGCATTTCTTAATTTATAGCTGTTCTTGTATATAGTTTCATTTTTGTTAAGGTTAATACCTTTTCTTTCTATTTAGGAAATACCTGATAATCATTCTTATTGTGCATACTTTTACAACATTAGAGTTAGAACCATTCCTTTTTAATTAGATAAGATAAAAAGGGGAAAATGTTACAGGAATTTTGTCTTTTTTTTTTTTTTTTTTTTTTTTTTTTTTTTTTTTGTGGTCTGATGTCCAATGGAGTCAGGCATTGGTTTGAGAGGCAGGATTCACATTCAGCTGGTCATATGGATCATAGAGTTCCCTGGTAGACTCAGGACAAGGGAAAGAAAGGCCCTTGGAAAAGGAAGATGCAAAGCCAGAAGGTGGAACTGCTTTTTCAAGTGAAGAAAGAATGGTGGCAGTTTGTCTTTCAGTTATCTCAGGTAGTATCCTTAGTATTTATCCCCGAGTTTTATTTTTAATAAGTGATAAAAGAAACTTCACTACATGAGCAAATGAAACACACAAATAAATACAACAAAATAAATAAAGCACACACAAACAAAATACAATAGGTAGTCACAAATATAATGCAATAGGTAGTCTCAAATATAAAAATGTGTTGCCCATCAGGAAGCAAAACTATATGTAGCTTGTATACAAATTAGTTTTAAAGTCATAAAGAAATGAGATAAAATCATCTGTCATGTAATAAACATTTAAGGTCTATTCCATTGCTTTGTGTGAGAATATACACTGTTCCTTCTTTCAACACATCATCCCTTTATACTGTTATGGATGACATGGAGCTTCCTAGTGGTAAACTTTACTTTTAAGATTCTTAACCTCACTATGTGTTTTTCGTGCCTGCTGAAGCATACAGCTTATGAAATAGAAATTGACACTCTTCTTCCCAGCTTCTGTCCTCTGTTTAGAGAGAGAGAAGGTTTTTTTATGTCTTCTGTGAATACTTTAGTGTGGCAAGAATGTAGAATTTATATGAAACAGATAATTTCAATGCTGAAATTCTGACTGGGGAATCTGCAAATTATTTAATATGTAATGAAGCCAAGAGGAGTCCTTATGTTCTGAACTTTGAGTTAATAAGAAGCATTTATAAAATGAGTCTATTCAGATGGACAAAGCCATGGCTTCTCATTTGATGTGTGATGTAAGCTGCTGGCAGGAGGTTGCGCCTTTACCTATGACAAAGGAAAGGTGCTGCCATCAGTTCCCAATGTTTCTTGAGGTTTCTTATGAACATCGTTATTCACATAATGATTTCGTTAAAAACAGATAAACTTTAAACATTCTAATTGTCCTAGTCTCTCTGAATAGAAACAAACTGGAAGAATTATCTTATTTTCAATAATAGGGGCATTAAAATCCTGAAGTTAAGCAACTTCTCTTGTGAAAAACAATAATTGTATTAATATTTTCAATCCTTGATTTCACAGGGACACATTGGCTATATACTATATGCTAAAAACATGTTAACAAAGGTTTATATATTTGTCAATAAAAATGGTGCTAAGATAGAGGGCAAGGAGATGGCTGAGTGGATAAATGTACCTGCTGTGCAAGCATGAAGATCAGAATTCAAATTCTCTAAAGTATATAGTGAATTGTATAGTTTATATGAAACTATACACAAATACAGTATATATACAAATAAACACCTTAAATATATTAAAATGGGGGAATCTGATTCAATCAGCCAAATAAAATAAGTAAGAAATTATCAATGTATTATATCAAATTCATTAGCAGGAATATCAAACACAATAAAAATGAAGAATAACCCTCATGATAACTGATTTCAGTGAAACAGTACTGAGTGAAAGAGCTTTACATATCCTAGTCCTGCCCATGAGTGAGATTTGACAAATGTTAATATTTACAAAGACAAAATGAGATAAGAAATAAAGGAGAAGTACAACACAAATGACACAAGGGGACAGGCTGCTGCTCTTTGCTGAAGCACTTGTGCTCATAGTTTAAGTGACTCATATATGTGACTTGAATTAGTGACTAGGCAGATGACTCTTGTGAAATATACATTCAGCACAGAGCAGAGCAGACCTTGAATATCAGCTGAAAATTTCAGAGCATCATGGGGATGAAACATCACTAAGCCTCTGTGGGAGGCTATACCACAGATACACAGTTTCAGAAACTGTGCTTGTGGAAAAAACTAAGAGCAACAGATGTGTGCTGATATGTCACTATGGATTAATTATTTTGCTAAGAAATTTATACTTATTATACATTAGAATTTTTTATTTTCACTTAAAAACTATTTGGGAGAAATTTTTTTTAAAAAATGAAACTTAGGAGTTTAGGGGCTAAAGAGATGACTCAATGGTTAAGAACACTTGCTTTTCTTGCAAAGGACTCAAGTTCAGTTCCCAGAACCCACACCAGGCCACTCTAAGAGGTCTGACACATTTTTCTGGGCTCTCTGGGTACATAGACTCAAATACAAGTATTCTTACACACACACACACACACACACACACACACACACAGAGAGAGAGAGAGAGAGAGAGAGAAGAGAGAGAGTCACAATTAAAATTAAAACAAATCTTTAAAAAAAATCAGCTAGTGTTGAAAGGTTGAACATAAAAGTAGGTATAGACTAAAGCACTGGGCTGGGAGTGCATCCTGTTCCTAGGAAGGGAAAATAGAATAGATATTTATGAAGAGAAGGGTGGGGTAATGGAAGAGGAAGAATAATAGGATGAGGGTGGGAAGAGAGTAGTAATGGAGGCAATACAGAGTGGGACTGCTAAATCTAAGGACAATTTGAGGGGTCAAATGGAAACCTAATATAACAGAAGCTTTGTAAAATGTATATATACTTACCAAAGAAATCTAAATTGTGATCACTAAATAATGGGGAGAAAGAGCCCCAACTAGACATCTCTCACAATGAAATGAAATTTCTAGTGACTGTAATTGATTATATCTAATCAAATTATTGGTCAAAGCATTCTAAAGAAAACCCCAACAACCCACTAATTGTCAAAGCTATTGGTTGCTCTTGACAAACTGATGTTAAGGCCCATTGCTAAAAATAATACTACATAATTCATTGAACATGAAGTCAAACTGGTGCCCACTGATAGCCTTTACCTCTACTAATTTATTCACAGTTCTGGAAGATACTATGTATACTGCTAGATAAAAGTAAATAACAACACCTCTACAAATGTGTTTATGTACAGTGGGGTCCTGTCTTCAAGTTACACTGGTGCAATAGGACCACAAATGTGGGAGTAATCAACTGCTATCTGATGGAATTAAAGCTCACTCCCTGACATTGCCTAGGGAGCCAAGAACCTGAGACTAGGTAAGCCATGGACCTAAGAGAAAAACCAAGTATGACGGTTCTGCTAAAGGAACATAACAACGAAATGACTCCTAACAACTCTCTGCTATAGATACTATACTCATGGATCAGTGTCTTGTTCAGCCATCATCGAGAAGCTTCCCCCTGCAGTAGACAGGAACAAGTATACACTGTCCATACTAACAACTAGACAAAATACAGCTTCCCCACTTCAGTTCTCAAGGAATTCTGCAGGAAGGGAGGCAGAAAGATGCAGCTGATGGAGATGAGAAACATGAAGGCAGCAAGGCCTTCTAGACACAGAAGGACTGGTGGACAAAAAGACTCACAGAGGCTTTGGCAGCATGTGGAGAGCCTGCATAGGTCTAACCCCGAACTCACTATTTAATGGAGGGTTAGGGTTGAATTCACTATTTAATGGAGGGTGCCCTTGAATCCTTGATCCTTTTGCTTCTATTGCCTTAGTAAAAGTCTCATGTTTTATCCTAAGCAGAGCCAATCAATGCAAGCTAAATAAGGACCTCAAAGCACACAATTGAGGAGCACAACTTCACAGGAACATGACAACTTTCTCATGCCAGTAACCACCAGTGAAGACACAATGGAAACCCTTTCCTTGTTATTAGTAATCTTTCTCATTCCTCTACTAGATTTTGAGGTTGCCAAAAGAATGTGATAGTGGTAGATCCCTTCTCTGGAAGTACTGATAAGCTTTAAAAATTAGAATCAACCTATGTAAGGATAGGGATTTGGTTGAAAATTATTTTTACAATAGAGTGAAATACTGTGTTGTCAGATAGCAATGTAAGTAAAGGAGTATTTATAGAAAAGAGTATTTATAGAAATGAATATTTTTGTTTATTAATTTTTAAAAACACAAAAACCAATGGTGCATGTTATTTTTAATATTTTCAAAAAATGGAGTTCTATCTGCAGTTTCTCTAAAATTGTCTTAGGTACAATTTAAATTGTATTTATTTTATAAACTTATATGTGCTATTGCTTTATTAGGAAAAAGTCTTCTATAAGCTTATAACAACAAAACAAATGTTATCCCAGACTACATTATCAATTCTTAAGAAGAGCCAGAGATTTCTGCCCTTGTGTTCTGGGGACTCTTAGGCAACAAGTAAGCATTCTAAAGATCTGACTGACATAACAATTCAGATGGGTCTTGTGGGGATAAACAAGTCATAGAACTATATAGAGTAAGAATTGAACTCAGGCTTAGATGACGTGTCAGCTGAGAGCAATCACATGACTGTTCATTGTGACGAGGAATAGAAGCAGAGTCTTAGCACACAATAGCAAATCTATTTAAGAATGGTTAATTATAGGTCAATACATTAAGTCTTTATTGTCTTAGCTAATTTTCCATTATCTACCCAGATATATGTATTGAAATGGTTAATTAACTGTCATTTTGATTGCAATCAACATGTAAAAACATTTCTGGGGGTGTCTTTTATAGTGTTTCTAAAAAAGGATTACATGAGGAGGGAAGGTCCTCCCTTAATGTGAACAACAATAATCCTTTGTTTGTATCCTAGGTTGAGCTATTTAAAATAGAAAAAAAAAAAAAAAAAAAAAAAAAGCTGTGCACCAGAAATGGAGATCCCAAATATACTCTTTCTTCTTTAAGTTGCTTTAGTGGGCATTTTCTCACATCAATGAAGAAGTAGCTAATTCTGATATTTACAATGATGATGGTAGACAAAACTGAGAAGACATTCCTTTATTATAATTTTAACACAATAAAAACATATTTAATAATATTCTATCACTTATATGTTATAGTAATAAGCCGGCTGTGGAGTCAAAAGTAAAAGGTAAATATTTCATAGCATAAAAATCATAGGAGCTCTGAAATACCACAAGAGTATTATATAACATACAATAATAAAGTGGCTTTTTAGAGGGAAACAAACCCTCTAAAAAATATTTACTAAATGTCAGTCTTGTTACTAATGGCAATGTTTTCATGTACTGATTTAAAAATGACAAACTAACGAAATATTTTGACACTGAGAAATAGTACATGCTCAATTCTAAAAGTCAGAAACACTCCATACTCAAAAGAACCTATAAACGTAGTTATTCTAGGTCATCTTGTTCACTGATTTTTATTTAAATTTGTGATGCAAAGTAATTCTACTTTTGTGTGGGTAAGTGCTTTTTAAAATGATTTAGTAAGTCAAGATGTTTGTGAAGGAATGGCCTTTCTAAAAAAGCCAAGATCAAAGAACTCATACTTGTTATGATGTGAAATATTCTACAATGGGGATCTGTTCCTGAATGCTTGCACTCCAGTTCTTTTGGGAGACCTGGGAACCTTGAGGTCAAGGGAAATGTATGGCAGACTGAGGCCATGGGGATGGGACTTGGGGCTTGTTGTCTGGCTCCTCTTCTAGCCTGAGCATTTTCCATCCTGGTCAGATAAGATAGGAAATCTCCTGCAGACTGAACTCCAGTCTTGATGATCTCCTCATTGTGATGAAGTGTGTCCTCTTAGAACTGATCCAAATGTATTTTTTTTCCCTCAAAGTTGTTTTTGTCTTGCATAGGTCCTAGAAACAAGGAAAGGTGATAGCATATCTATAACCCTCCCTGGATGAAGGATATGGCCAAACCCACCAAGAAAGACAACCTACTGAGAAGCAGGAAACTCATGTGTCTGCGAGTCTAAACACACTCTGTGGAGATTCCTTTATGAGACTACAAAGCTGAAACAATATATCTTTCCTTAGTATTATGACAAAAAAGGGAAAGAAAAATGCTTCTCATTCAGCCACAGCCTCAGCTCGGAACACACACACTCTAAGACACACTATACTACACACACACGCACACGCACACATACACACACACAAACACACACACACACACAGAGAGAGAGAGAGATACACACAGAGAGAGATAAACTAGATCACTCCTCATTTATTGCTAGGAATTAGGGCCATATGGCTCCACCGGGGCCATTGTATTCTAGGAGTCATCCTGACAGAGACTAATAGAGACATCTTGTAAGGACACTGTACTAATAAACTGTCTTGCACCATCTGGCTGGCAACTGTTTCCAGACCAGATTATAATGCTCTGAGCTTGTAATCTCATCTACCTTGCCAACAGGGCCACAAAATTTATTAATGCATTGTTGTTCTCCAAATTGTGAGGAGGTGCCCAAAGACTTCTTCCATCCATTAACACATCTGTGAATTTCCTCTAAATGTCAGATCACTGTCAGAGAAGAAGGAAGCTTGTGATTCTTCAAGGAATCCTCTCCTCTAATTTTCCCTTCAGCAGTCAACTGTCTCTAGTTTTAATGAGGGGTGGACTTATGCTTTAGAGAGGAAAATGACCCTCAAGAATAATAGGGACAGGTGCTCCAGCCTTTGGTCCATCATCTTAGCTTCCAAAGTCAGTGTGTCTTTCACTTATGACAGAAAATTCTAATTGTTTTACATGTACATGCATTGTGAACATGTCATATGTTGCTCACTTCTTGCTTCTATAGATACCCTTCTTTTTCCAAAGTCACCCCTTCCAATTTTTAAAAATACGTTTTATATGTTTTTTGATAATTTCATACAACTATACATGTATTCTGATCAAATCTACCTCCTTTTCCCCTAACCTATTCCTTCCCAGTTTCTTCTACTCTGGGTGTCCCATTAAGTTCAATTAGTGTTGCCTGGATAAACATGGGTGTATGATCATCTACTAGAGTTGCACAACTTCCTGGCACCCCATCTTCAGATGAACTTGTCTCTACTTTGAGCAATAGTATCAATTGCCATTGGCTTTCTGCTATGGGTGAGGCTTCCTGAGTCCTTCCTCAACAGAATTTTCACTGGCCTGCTATTGTACATGTTGTATGCAGACAATCACAGCCACTATGAGTTCATGTGTGACATGGCCTTGAAAAGTCCAGAAAACATGATTTGTTAAACTATCAGCATAATGGAAAATGAAGGAATACACAAAAGATTTTTATATAGTTCTTATTCATCCACACCCTATTAATGTCTCCAACATATTAATGTCTACAACATGGTTCCAAGATAGCTTCTAATTCAGTCATTAATAACTTAAAAAAATTATAAGGCAGCAAGTCACAGTAGCATTTTTAAGTAAGATTCACATACTTGCAGAAAGTAGACATACAAGCATAACTTTTTAACTAAATTATTTTAAGCTCACTCTATAGAAATATCAAAGATCAAGATATCACATTTAGTTTACAGCAGTGGCAAAGAAATGCATGTGCTGAAAGTAGACTGATTTATAAATTGTTTCTCATTTTCAAACTCATGAAGCAAGCTATGTGATCATTCCTGAAATTAACCAAATCTGGCACCCTCATCCTGCCTCATGAGCTATTTCTGCAGAGGAGAAACAGGACTTTAATGAGGCACATCTTCACAAACCCCTGTTACAAATCAGTACCATCCATGTGGAATGATCAAATTAGAATCAACATTACAAGTTCCTGTTTCCATTATTCTGCTCAAAATCTGAAACCTAATTCCTTCTTTCATGTTCAGATGCTTTCTCCAAAATTATTTTTCAAAAGATTTAGGACTTCCTTTTGCAGGGAAAGATAATTTATGGTGGTTCTCATGAGGAAGTTGCAGCCATTCACCATCCTCTTCTCCTTTCCTTCCTTCATTGCGGACACACAGTATTCAGTCTATATCAGAACAGAATAACAGATATTTTTTGAAAAATGTATCTATTGCCTCTTTTTGAAAGGTGGAAGAGTTTCCATGGTGTCAGTCTTAGGGCTTTTATTGCTGTGAAAAGACACCATGACCATGACAACTCTTTAAAGAGAAAACATTTAATTGGGAGGTCTAGCTTGTAATTTAAGAAATCGTTACAGGAAGCATGATGGCAGGCCAGCAGACACGGTGTTGGAGAAGGAGGTGAGAGTTCTACATTTGCATCAGCAAACAACAGGCATCAGGGAACTTGCTGGAGCTTTTGAGAACTTAAAGCCCACTCCACAGTGACATACTTGCTCCAACAAAAACACCCTTACTCCTACAAAAACATACTTTCTCCAACAAAAACATCCTTATTCCAACAAAAACATACTTGCTCCAACAATGTCCTACTTCCCAATGTTGTCACTTCCTATGGGCCAAGATTTTAAACACAAGTCTGTGGGTAAGACATGAGAAAGCTATATGTGTCATCTCCATGGGATTGTAAACAATAATAAAATAGATATAGGATGCAGATGGAGTTTGAAAGTTTTAGTGTCTTTGTGTTTGTGTGGGTGTATATGCTTGTGTAGAAGCCAGTGCTCAGCAATGGGCATCTCCCTCTCATCTTTAAGATGATGTCTCCTACTGATCCTGCAGCTCATCCAAATGGCTAGATTGGCTGTCCAGTGAGTTCTGGTGGTCCATCTATCTCTGTCCAGTACTGAGTGTTAAGGTTGTAAGTATCTACTGTTTTTTTATGTCAAAGATGGATGTCTGAACTCATATCCTCAAGCTTGCACAAAAACCACTCTACCCACTGAGTCATCCCTCTTGCCATTGTCATATAATCTCTGAAGAAGCCTTTCAAGGTGAGTACAAAGGCAACATTTTGGGTTGGAAATGGCCATCAAAGGCATTGAGAGAGGGACTATATAGAATGAAAGCAAATATGATTTTGTGCAGAAAACAATATAGATATGGTAGATGGAGGATGACTACAAAAGTACACATTTTATTTGCAACTGAATGGTATACTTCAGATCATTGCTTTCATCTCCAATCCTGACCCATTCTTCAGTGATTCAACCACTGAGAGCAAATACTTGTTTGGGCTTGAATACTGCATGCACCACCTAAGACAGTTTCCATCATAAATTTGAAAAAAATATGAACCTATATTTTACAAAAGAATATACCCCCCAAGTATCCATTAATAGCAGCTTTTCCCTGTATGATATTAAACCCTAAGGTCCCAACATAGAGGGACATAAAGAAATCATCTGAGGAGCATGGACACTCCATCACTATCCTGTTTCAGTTATCTGAACCTAGACCTAAGATCCCTGTTTTCTTTGCTTATTTCAATTTCTATGATACAATTGCCATTGCTCATCCATGATGAATTTCCTTTTCTTTTTACGTTTTTATTGTATTGTTTTGTGTGTGTGTGTGAGAGGGAAGGGGGGATGCTTGTCATGACATTAGAGGTTCCTTGACTTAGAGGAGAAGCTTATACAAAGCACTGAACATGTGATTATGTATGCCTATCTCTTGCATGACCTTAACTTCATCGGGAAGCATGGCAGCATCCTATTGAACAGCTGAAGAATTGACAACAATAAAAGCTGCGATTGTAGTTTTTTTATTAAATTGAATTTCCTGTAAATAAATGCTCCATTATATAAAACTCTCCTTTTAAAATATTAACTTGAAGCCATGATTTATTTCATTAAGACCATAGATTAATATTATTATTTATTTTTGCTTATTACTGTAGTGATATTTTTTATTATTTATTAAAGCTTGACTAAAGATTCAGAAAAGCAAAGTGAGCCACAAGACAGGCACACATCTTTAATACCAGCAGACAGAAACTAGGAAGTGGTATACATCCTAAGACTCAGGATTAAGAGGAGATAGACAGATTTCTGTGAGTCTTAGACCAACCGAGATCTATACAAAAGTGAATCAGTCTAAAATAGAATTATAACTTACACCTTTAATCCTAACATTAGGGAAGTATATAAGACAGAAGCAAGGTCTCAGAGAAGCATTCCTTCTTCAGCCACAGTGAGAAGAGACAGCAGTTTGAGACTTGGTGAAGAGATCATGCCAGGACCAGCCCTTTTAGCAGAGCTATATGTGAGAGTGAGGGGCTACTAGCTGCTTTGGTTTTCTGATATTAAGCTTGAAGTTTGAACCCAGCATCAATATCTGTGTCTTTTGTTTATTTTTGCTACATATTACTTTTTTCATTGCTGTCATGAAATACATGCAAATAAGCAATTTAGGGAAGGGTTTAATTTAGCAAATAACTCAATAGAATATTTTTCTTGCTGACAAGGAAGCCACAGAAGTAGGGGCAGGAGGCTGGTTGGTCACATGGTATAAACAGTCTGCAAACAGAATGAACAGGAATACAAACCAGTCTATAAACCAGCAAGGCCCACCCTCAAATGATCCACTCTCTCCAATAAGGCCCCACCTCCCAAATATAAATATTCCACAAATCTTTCCAACCAGTACCAACAGGTTGGGTTTAGTTGATTAAACATGTAAGAATGCAGATGACACTTTCTTCCTAGTTTAAGCTAGCATCTTGAGTTAGGTTTTGGAAAAAAATCTTCAGATGACACTTTAAAGAAACAGAGATTCATGAGTAAAGATGTGAAAAAAGACACACAATTATGAAAATATATACTCACACACACACAAACATACATGCAAACTTACAAGTTTTAGCCTTAAATGTATGTGAAATTCTTGGGCATTTGAAATCAAATTACTCAAAAATGAAATCATTTGAACCATTTTTGAAGTTTAAAACTTAAGTTAAAAATATAATCTGTTTTACATATTTTTCTCTTTTGTTTTTGTATATCAAAGTATGAAGTATTTTGGAGGTGCATTGCTTACGTTTATTGATTGACAAAGGACTGTAAGTGAAGAGAAATACAGATGTTACATTTTTCTTATGCCTTATCCAATGGCTTTATTTGAGTTAGATACTTAGTTTTAATCAGGACACTACTGCCTTGTATAGGCAACTCTCCCTGACTTCATCAAATGCATGGAAGTTCTTGACTCTCATATATAAACTGCATCCTATGTAGAGTAATTAATTTTTATTCTTGTATACTATTAGTGTTTCCTTTCTCTCGTTTTTTAAGATTACAACAAATTATATTATTTCTCCCTTTCCTTTTCTTTTTCCATAATCTCATATGTACTTCTCCCTGCTCTCCTTCAAATCTATGGCCTCTTGTATTCACTAACTGTTAATCCAGCATGGGACTGACTGGGCCCCCCTGAATATGGGTCTCAGCTAGAAGGACTGAGAGTCTAAGGGGCCTCAGACAATGGAACCAGGATGTATTCCTGGTGCATAAAATGACCTAGTGGACATATCCCTCATGGAGAATTACTGCCTTAACCTAGAGACAGAAGAGAAGTCTGTACTTCAGGTGACTTGACAGATTTACATGACCCCACCTGGATGGCATTGCCCTACATGTGGAATTGGGGTGGGAAGATGGGAGGGGAGGGTGGTCAGGGTTCAGGTGAGGGGGCAGAGATGGTAAGAGAGAGGGATGGAGGGAGAGAGTTAGGGAGGAAGGGAAGAAGAGGGAACTGGGATCGACATGTAAAATAAAAAATTAAAAATAAATAAATTAATTAATTAAAGAATGCAAGTGGTTGTTGCGTCTACCTCAACCAGCAAGGAAACACGACCATGACTCGTCTTCAAGCAGTTTATCAGGAACTTTGTACATCAGCTTCTGCTTCGCTTCTGTTCTGCGTCTGCTACCCGAGTGCCAGCAAGCCCTTAAATATGTGCTCACTGCCCAATCAGCTCATGCCACCTGGTGATCCTTGATAGGCCACAGAAGGAGGAAGCACACCAGATCCATCAAGCACTTCCAAATAAGGCTTGTTTACAGCTAAGCTCGGACTACCTGGCATCTAGCCAGGTGCCATCTTGGGGCTGTGGCTTCCCACAGTTCCCCCTTTTTTGTAAGAGTAGAGGTCTGATCTCTGATGAACAAGGGACATTGTAATGGCCCTGTGCCCAGTTATCAGCCAAGCTGGTGCCACACCTGTCCGGTATCTTTTCTCAGAGATGGGGTTATGATACCAACCCATATGCAATTAGACTTTCCCTCCATGACGCTGCTAGAAGCTGGCCTCAAGTGCAGTACTTTGTCTCGCATCCTGAGCATAATGACTGTTTAGCCTTTTAACATAGTTAACCAAGCCTGAGGTGATTGCCCTGCCACCAGGGCTGGGAAGGCTTGTGCAATCATGGCATTACTTCTCTGCTGTGTAACCCTCATCCTGCAGATACACCATAAGGCAATGAGACTGACTAGGATAAGCACCCCTCCTAGGGCACCCATTCCCACCCATTCTTTCAGGTGGTTCATGGCTTAAGTGATCCATGTAGATAGTCCCTTTGCAACCAAGAAGTCGACTGGGGTGGACTTCACATGCACGATGGAAAGTCTCAGATCCTGCATTAACTTATTGAATTCGCCAGACCAATTGCCTAAAAGATACTGAGAAAGCTGGTTAGACATATTGGCAGCCACCGAATACTTTTGATGTGGCACAGAGGTCACACATAGCCCCGTCATCTTCCATTCACATCCTATTTGTGCCAACTGCCACAAAGTGTCAATCTCTTCCTGAACTAGATAAATTCGTTGATTCAGGACCACAATACCACCTTTTAATTGAGCATTAAGGGAAGATTGTGCATCCAAAGCAGTGGCTACATTCGCTGACAGATTATTTAAGGCAGCTGCAGTCTGGACAGTGGAATGCATGACAATGGCAGCCATGGTGGCTCCCATAGCTCCAGCTGTAATAGCAACCACCATATCAGCAGTGATTCCAAAATCTCTCCTCTGCCTAAAGAGGGTCATGGTGCTCGGGCTCTCTACTGGAACGGGAACGTACCTGGGCATTCTGGTCACAAGGGCCAAAGGAAATTTTCCTCCATCCCAACATAAAGAATAGAAGCATACTTGAGGTATACAATTTAGCATTCTCTCACTAGATCTTGCAAAGATGCTATTACTAATCACAAACACAAAAGGATTAGAGGCTCCACATTGAGCTGGGTTTTGATAATAATAAGGAGCCCTCTGCTGGCTATTGGCCAGAGGTGAGTCTTTCCCCCCCCCCCCCCCCCCCCCCCCGCCTGAACTCCCTGGATTGGCCCCTGATCCTGCTGCTCCTGTCTCCAGTCCCCATTGAGAGCACCCTTGGAGCTCTGATACACCCCCACCCATCCCAACCTCCAGCCTATCCCCCCCTACCCTGTGACCTACCCCACCTACGGTCCTGCCGCTCTGGTTGAGCACTGGGACAGAGGGTGGAGCCAACAGTCCACCCTACTTCAGAGACTTCTCGGAGCAACTCAGAACAAAGGAGACCTGACTATCCACTTGGGACCACCTGTAATTTCCACCGGCTTGGTCCCTTACCCCGCCTCCAGTCCTCTGCTGGAGTCCCAGGCCCCTCCCAGAGATCCGCCTATCTCTGCGGGTCCACTCGGAGTTCCTGCGGGCAAGATCCTTGACCCCCAAATCCGGGCCCCTGCCAAAGAAGGACGTCTCAGCTGGAGAGCACCAGTTTTCAGTGAGATCCCACTACCCTGCAAAACCTTCTCAAGTTCAAGCTCAGCCCTTGTCCTCTTCTGCCGGTCATTAGCCAGAGCTATTGGCCAGAGCTATTGGCCAGAGGACCACTGTGAGTACCTGCTGGCATCTTCTTCTGGATCCTCATCCTTGACCCCATCCCTGGATGCCTGTCTGCAGAGAAGCCTCCTAGAGAGCTTGGACCACACAGAGCTACAGACATTGAATCTTTGATCCACATAAGCCCATCGGGGAAGGACCATAGAGAGAGGGAAGAGACACCACCAACACCTACTGGAAGAAACTATGGGAAGAAGGCAATACAAGAGAACACCTAACAACAGAAAGACAAACATGACACCGCCAGAATCTAGGGAATCTACACCAACTAGAATGGAACACAACAACAAAGCAGAGGAAGCAGAAGGGTACGACTTAAAAATCACCATCATAAAAATGATAGAGGCCCTCAAAGAAGATATGAGAAAATCCCTTAAAGAAATGGAGGAAAAAACAAACAAAAAAGTGGAAGAAATGAACAAATTCCTTAAGGAAAGTACAGAAAGCCAAGAAAAAAAATTAACCAGGTGAAGGAAACAGTTCAAGATTTGAAAACCGAAATTGAGAAAATAAAGGCAACACAAATGGAAGGAAAGCTGGAAATTGAAAAGCTGACCAAAAAATGGGAAACCCGGGCACAAACATAAAAAAAAAAAAATAAAAAAAAGAAAAGAGAAAATCTGGGGGGGGGGAAGATAAACTAGAAGAAATAGATTCATCGACCAAAGAAAACCATAAATCCAACAAATCCTTAACACACAACATCCAGGAAATGTGGGACACCATGAAAAGGCCAAATGTAAGAATAATAGGCATAGAGGAAGGTGAGGAAGCTCAGCTCAAAGGTGCTGAAAACATATTCAACAAAATCATCGAGGAAAACTTTCCAAATCTGAAGAAGGACATGCCCATGAAAGTACAAGAAGCATACCGAACCCCAAATAGGCTGGACCAAAGAAAAAAGACCACTCGACATATAATAATCAAAACACCTAGCATACAGAATAAAGAAAGAATATTAAGAGCAGCGAAGGAAAAAGGCCAGGTAACATATAAAGGCAGACCTATCAAAATTACACCTGACTTCTCCATGGAAACCCTCAAGGCCAGAAGGTCCTGGATAGATGTTCTAAAAGTATTAAGAGAACACGGATGCCAGCCTAGGCTACTATATCCAGCAAAACTCTCAGTCAATATAGATGGAGTGAACAAGATATTCAATGACAAAACCAGATTTTCCCAATATGTATCTACAAATCCAGCCCTACAGAAAGTATTGGAAGGAAAATTCCAACCCAAGGAAGGTAACTACGCCCACAAAAATGTAGGCAACAGATAATCCAACTACACCAGAAACCTAGGGTGAAGCAGAACAAATATATTCACAATACCACTGCCAACAACAAACCTAAACCAAACAAGCATCAACAATCAATGGACCTTACTCACCCTCAACATTAATGGTCTCAACTCACCTATAAAAAGACACAGGCTAACAGAATGGATACGAAGACAGAATCCATCCTTCTGCTGCATACAAGAAACACATCTTAGCTCCAAAGATAGACATTACCTCAGGGTAAATGGTTGGGAAAAGATTTTCCAATCAAATGGAAATAAGAAGCAAGCAGGCGTAGCTATCCTAATATTTAACAATCTAGAATTCAAACCAAAACTAGTCAAAAGAGATGAAGACGGTCATTTCATATTCATCGCAGGAGAAATCCATCAACACAAAGTCTCAGTTCTGAACATCTATGCCCCTAATACAAAGTCACCCACATTCGTAAAAGAAACACTACTAAAACTCAAAGCTCATATAAAACCTCACACACTTATAGTAGGAGACTTCAATACACCACTCTCAGCACTAGACAGGACCACAAATCAGAAACTCAACAAAGAAACAAAAGAACTAACAGAAGTTATGACTCAACTGGGGCTAACAGACATCTATAGAACATTCCATCCAAAGACAAAAGAATATACCTTCTTCTCTGCTCCACATGGAACCTTCTCTAAAATCGACCACATACTAGGAGACATAACAAACCTCAACAGATACAAGAGAATAGGAATAGTCCCCTGTATCTTATCAGACCACCATGCTTTAAAATTGGAATTCAACAACAACACAAATAGCAGAAAACCTGCAAACTCATGGAAACTTAACAATGTGCAATTGCACCACTCCTGGGTCAAAAAAGAAATAAAGAAAGAAATTAAAGACTTTCTAATATTCAACGAGAATGAGGATACAACATACCCGAACTTATGGGACACCTTGAAAGCAGTGCTATGAGGGAAGTTCATTGCACTAAGTGCCCATATGAAGAAAACAGAGGATAGTCACATAAATGAAATAACAGCCCAACTGAAAACCTTAGAACAGAGAGAAGCGAATTCACCCCGCAGGAGCAGACGCCAGGAAATAATCAACTTGAGGTCTGAAATCAATAAAATAGAAACCAGGAAAACAATACAAAAAATCAATGAAACAAAGAGTTGGTTTTTTGAGAAAATCAACAAGATAGATAAACCTTTATCCAAATTAACGAAAAAGCAGAGACAGAACATGCAAATTGACAAAATCAGAAACGAAATGGGGAACATAACAACAGACACAGAGGAAACCCAGTCAATTTTCAGGTCATACTTCGAAAATCTGTATTCCACAAAAATTGAAAATTCAAAGGAAATGGACAAGTTTCTGGATAACTATCACTTACCAAAATTAAATCAAGAACAGACAAACAACTTAAATAGACCTATAACCCGAAATGAAATAGAAGCAGTCATCGAAAGCCTTCCAACGAAAAAAAGTCCAGGGCCAGATGGATTCAGTGCAGAATTCTACCAGACATTCAAGGAAGAACTAATACCACTACTCCTCAAACTGTTCCACAAGAACAAACCTTCCACAAGAAGGTTTATTGCCAAACTCTTTTTATGAGGCCACAATAACTTTGGTACCCAAACCTCGCAAAGACACAACTAAGAAAGAAAACTACAGACCAAAATCCCTGATGAACATCGATGCAAAAATACTCAATAAAATAATGGCAAACCGAATTCAAAAATACATCAGAGAAATCATCCATCATGATCAAGTAGGCTTCATACCTAGATTGCAGGGATGGTTTAACATACGAAAATCTATCAACGTGATCCACCATATAAACAAACTGAAAAAGAAAAACCATATGATTATCTCCCTAGATGCAGAAAAAGCCTTCGATAAAATTCAACACCCTTTCATGATAAAGGTATTAGAGAGGTCAGGGATAACAGGAACATACCTAAACATAATAAGAGCAATATACAGCAAACCAACTGCCAACATCAAACTGAATGGAGAGAAACTTAAGCCAATTCCTCTAAAATCAGGAACAAGACAAGACTGTCCTCTCTCTCCATATCTCTTCAATATCGTACTAGAAGTTCTAGCTAATGCTATAAGACAACAAAAGGAGATCAAGGGGATCCAAATTGGAAAGGAAGAAGTCAAACTGTCTCTATTTGCAGATGATATGATAGTTTACATAAGCGACCCAATAAACTCTACCAGGGAACTCCTACAGCTGATAAACACCTTCAGCAAACTAGCAAGATACAAGAAAAACTCAAAAAAATCAGTAGTCCTATTTTTTTCAGACGACAAAGCGGCAGAGAAAGTAATCAGAGAGACATCACCCTTTACAATAGCCACAAGCAACATAAAGTATCTTGGTGTAACGCTTACCAAACAAGTAAAAGATCTATTTAATAAGAACTTTGTGATTCTAAAGAAAGAAATTAAAGAAGATACCAGAAAATGGAAAGACCTCCCATGCTCTTGGTTAGGTAGGATAAACATAGTAAAAATGGCAATCTTACCAAAAGCAATCTACAGATTCAATGCAATCCCCATTGAAATCCCACCACAATTCTTCACCGACCTTGAAAGGATAATAATCAACTTTATATGGAAAAACAAAAGACCCAGGATAGCCAAAACAACCCTATACAATAAAAGAATTTCAGGAGGCATCACCATTCCTGACTTTAAGCTCTACTCCAGAGCTATAGTTCTGAAAACAGCCTGGTATTGGCATAAAAATAGACAGGTAGACCAATGGAATCGAATTGAAAATCCTGATATTAATCCACGCACCTCTGAACACCTGATTTTCGACAAAACATCTAAAATTATACAATGGGGCAAAGACAGTATCTTCAACAAATGGTGCTGGCACAATTGGATGAGGGTATGTAGAAGACTGCAGATAGACCCATGTCTGTCGCCATGCACAAAACTCAAGTCCAAATGGATCAAAGACCTCAACATCAATCCAGCCACATTGAACCTCTTAGAAGAGAAAGTAGGAGGTACCCTTGAACAAATTGGTATAGGAGACCGCTTCTTGAACATAACTCCAGGGGCACAGACACTGAAAGAAACAATTAATAAATGGGACCTCTTCAAACTTAGAAGCTTCTGTAAGGCAAAGGACACAGTTGACAAGACCAAAAGGCAGCCCACTGACTGGGAAAAGATTTTCACTAATCCTGTATCCGACAAAGGGCTGATCTCCAAAATATACAAAGAAGTCAAGAAACTAGTCAACAAAACACCAAATAACCCTATTAAAAAATGGGGTACAGAACTGAAGAAAGAATTCTCAATGGAGGAAATCAAAAAGGCTGAAAGACACTTAAGAAAATGCTCCACATCCTTAGCTATCAGGGAAATGCAAATCAAAACAACTTTGAGATACCATCTTACCCCTGCCAGAATGGCTAAAATTAGAAACACCAGTGATGACTTATGTTGGAGAGGATGTGGAGAAAGTGGAACACTCCTCCACTGCTGGTGGGAGTGCAAACTCATACAGCCATACTGGAGATCAGTATGGCATTTCCTCAGGAAAATGGGAATTAGTTTACCACAGGACCCAGCAATCCCCCTCTTAGGCATATACCCAAAGGATTCACATCAATGCAACAAAGACATCTGTTCAACTATGTTCATAGCAGCACTATTTGTAATAGCAAGAACCTGGAAGCAACCTAGATGCCCTTCAATTGAAGAATGGTTAATGAAGATGTGGCACATCTACACAATGGAATACTACTCTGCAGAAAAAAATAATGGTATCTTGAAATTCGCAGGCAAGTGGATGGCACTTGAAGAAACCATCCTGAATGAGGTAACCCAGTCACAAAAAGAGAAACACAGTATGTACTCACTCATATATGGATTTTAGAACTAGATCAAATGATCACCAGCCTATAATTCACATCACCAGAGGAACTAGGATACAAGTTGTATTCTAAGAGATTCATATAAAGTCCCTCACAGAACTGGGAAGGGACAAGTCTCCCAGACCTCAGGTAAAGTGGGGGAGGACAGCTAATGGAGAGAGAAGTAGGAGAAAATGAGAGGGGAGAAGAGGAAGGCATGTGCGACCAGGAGGATTGAGCCTGGTTAGGAATGGAAAATAGGAAAGGAAAGAGAGAGAGAGAGAGAGAGAGAGAGAGAGAGAGAGAGAACATAAAAGAGGAAGCCAATATTGGTTTGAAGATAAAGTTGAACACAAAAAAAGGTCGAGGGAACTACAAGACTGCTCCCAACTAACAACCTCAGCTTCCGTGGAAAGGCTATCATAAATGCCCTTCCTGGAGAGTGAGATCAACAACTAACTTCTCCATGGAGTCCTCAACTAATGCCTGTTGAAAACAGGAGCAAACACCAAAAAAAAAAAATTGGGTCGAATCTAAAACCTAGAGGCGGTGGAGGGGGACAAGACCTTGCCGTAGAAGTAAAAAAAAACGGCTTTCCTGAACAAGGAGGAGCTAAGGGCCACTAGACTGATAGCGGAGGAAACAAGGGGGGGACTGGGGCGCCCCCCATATGGGTGGCCGCCAGAAGGACGGAGCAGTCCTACAAGGGGGCCTGGGGTGGGGGGGCGAGATGTCCCTCTTGCTAGGACATTGGAAATTTAAACACTTGTGGGGTAGAGGGGCTACCTTCCTGATATAAGAAAAGGCCTAAACCCTAATTCACGAGATGACAGAACAAGACAAATCTACATGACCCCAACTGGCTCCCATTCCCCTATATTGGGTTTTGTGGTGGGGGGGTTGGAGGGGAGGGTGTTTAGAGTGCATGGGAGAGGGTAGAGAGTGCAAAAGGGAGGGAAGGAGGGAGGGAGGGCTGGAGGGGTGGGAGGGTGGGGGGGGGGGGGGGAGAGGGAACTGGGATCAACATATAAAAAAAAAAAATAAAAAAAAAAAAAAAAAAAAAAGAAAACACTATAAAATTAAAAGAAAAAGAAAAGAGGGAGAAAAAATGGCAATATTTTTTTATAGAAAAAAAAAAAAAAAAGGTGGCTTCCTGGCTAATGTGTGGTGTTTTGACGCTTGAGCGCGCCAGAGAGAGTGAAAGAGGGTACAATATAACAAATAGATGAAAAGGACGGACAAACAAAAGCTAGGGAGAGCAGCTAAGATATCTAATTTTTCTTGGGCGCCCGCCCCACAAGCCCGAAGGAAGAAAGAAAGAAAGAAAAAAAAAAAAAAAAAAATAATAAAAAAAAAATATTAATTTTAATATAAATTTTAATTAAAAAAAAAAAAAAAAAAAAAAAAAAAAAAAAAAAAAAAATAAAATAATAAGGAGCCCACCTGGGTTGCGGGGAAATATTTGAGTTATCCCTCTCCCAGGCTCTAGGCCATTAACCTCTAATCCAGGTGGTATTACTCTTCAAAATGGTTTCACCATGTAGCGATTAAGAGCTTCTACCTGCGCTATTGAAAAAACAGCAGTTATTTCAGGGGGTCTGGCTTGCTTAAACCACATTAGTCTGGAAGGATTCTACAGCTTTTTATTTTCTGTTGAAACAAAAATAGGAATCCTTTTCCCAAGTAATTTGTCCTTGAACTTAAATTTTGGAGTCAAAACATTTTTAAAATATATAAATTGGATTAATCCAGCAGCATTTCCTTTAACAGTTATTGTTTCCTCAGTAGTCAAACAATACAAAGACAATATAATACCATACAGTATCCAGATTCTCTCAGAATGCAACAGCTCCTGAAGAGCAAGATAAATGGATTGTGATGTTGAATTGCCCATACTTTCACTTTTGGTTACTTTACCTTGTCTGATCCCGGAACTTTATCGCTCCTACCAGAGACCTTATTGCCTCTTTACTGAGGTCCTTATCACTCCTACCGGAGACCTTATTGACTCTTTACCAAGGTCCTTAACTTGGTCCCACCTTACCTGGGACTTACCAGTCGACTGCCCTGACTGCAGGAACTTCTGAGCCACTCACCCATGGAGAGTGGATCCCCGTACAGGCCACCACTTGTTGCTTCTACCTTGACCAGCAAGGAAACAGGACCATGACTCTTCTTCAAGCAGTTTATTCAGGAACCTTGTACATCAGCTTCTGCCTCTCCCAGCCCCAGCAAGCCCTTAAATGTGTGCTCACTGCCCAATCAGCTCTTGCCACCTGGCGATCCCGGATAGGCCATCTTGGGGCTATGGCTTCCCACAGGTGGTTGTATGTATGCTTGTGCATGTGTGTATGTATGTGTGTATATGTGATATATACACATATATATCAATCACATGTATTTACATATACAAGCATGATTAATATTATTTTATTTATTTTTATTGACATTTTATAAAGATTTATAAAAATTAATTATCAAAATTATTTGCAATTCAATACTTTAGATACCTTAAAATATTGCTTTATACTTTTATGAATGTAATACAATTATGAATTTTTCTTCCCTTTCCTCCCTCTAAAACCTCCCTAATATCCTTACTTGATCCCTTTCGAATATGCTCTAGATATCAACTTTTAGATAAGGTTTATCTAAAGATATTTTTAAGAAAAAAGTGTTAGCTAACAATCTGGGTACTTTTGATTAAAGTATATATTTTGAGAATATCTTAATTATAACTATTATTAGAGTTGAATTTAGAAAAAAAAGCAATTATACCATGTTACTCCAAACTACCCAAATTATGCACATTCATTCAAGGACATTTGTTCAACTATGTTCATAGCAGCATTATTTCTAATAGCAAGAACCTGGAAACAACCTAGGTACCCCTCAACTGAAGATTGGATAAATAAGATGTGGCACACTTACACAATGGAATACTACTCAGCAGAAAAAACAAACAAAAAAAAAAAAAAAAAAAAAAAAAAAAAAAAAAAAAAACCAAAAGCCTGGAATCTTGAAATTCGCAGGCAAGATGGAACTTGAAGAAACCATCCTGAATGGGGTAACTCAGTCACAAAAAGAGGAACATGGTATGTACTCATTCATATATGGATTTTAGAAATAAAGGATCACCACACTTATAATTCACACTGCCAGAGAAACTAGGGTACAAGAGGAATTCTAAGAGATCCATACATAGTCCCTCACAGAAGGAGAAATGAATAAGAGCTCCTTGTATGGAGAACAGTGAGTGGAGAAGGGGTTAGGAGATAGAGGAAAGTAGGAGAGGAGAGCATGTGGGACCAGGAAGATTGAGTCCAGGGACTAATAGATGAGAGGGAAAAAAGACATACCATAATAGAGGGAGCCATTATAGGTTTGAAGAAAAAACTGACTCTAGAGTAATGTGACCCCAATCTGAGCAGCTTTGGAAAGAGTATGTTATATGCCCTTCCCTGCTAATGAGATTGATAACTAACTTATATGCCGTCATAGAGCCCTCATCTAGTAGCTGATAGAAATAGAAGCAGACACCCACAGCTAAACACTGAGCCAAACTCCTGGAATCCACTTGCAGAGATGGAGGAGTGGTAAGAGAAGGGGTCAAGACCAGGGTACAGAAACCCACAGAGACAGCTGACCTGAATAAGGGGGAGCTCATGGACCCCCAGACTGATGGCTGGGAAACCAGAATTGGACCGACTCAGACCCCCTGAATGTGGGTCTATGTTAGAAGGCATGGGCAGTCTTAGGGACTGTCAGAAGACAGTGGAACCAGGATGTATCCCTGGTACATGAAAGGACTTTGGGAGCACATTCTCCATGGAGGCATATTCCCTTAACATAGAGGCAGGAGGGAGTCCCTAGTCCCTGCTCCATCCAAATGACTTGACAGCTTTTGGTGATCCCTCCTGGAAGGCATCACCCTTCCTGTGCAGTGTGGGGGGGATGGGATGGGAGGGGGATTGAGGGGCATGGGAGGGAGGGAGAGGGAACTGGAATTGTTATGACAACTTCAAAAGTGAAGTCAGTACTCATACTTTGCTATTTTATGTCACATTTCAATTGTAAAGATTCATAGTCCCCAATATTAAAGTGTTTTATCATAAAGTGAATAATATTTGCCAGTTAGCATCAGAAAGCATGCATTTCTATTTCATGGTCTTTTCTCTAAGATCCAACTTCTGGGAACACCTTGTCCATATCACTTTTAATATAGTATCAATAGGCCATACTGGTGATCTTTTTAAGCAGAATACAGTGAAATACAACAGAGCTGTGGAGTTGAAAAATTCTGGACTTTTAATCATGTAACTATCTCAGATAAAGCAACAGTCAGTTACTGGTATTCTAGTTAAGGACTATGAAGTTTATGGAGCCCTCAAATCTTCACTATTCTTCCTGAAACTTCCTACATTCTACTGCTTACCTAATCTAACTTGACCATTTAGCAAGTTGTTTTTGTTTGTTTTGTTTGTTTGTTTGTTTGTTTTATCCCAGTTCCATTGTTAATGTTTTCTGTTTTCATCCTGCTTTTCTTTTTATCTGCAGAGCCAGGCATGGAATTCAGGGATTGTTCCTGCTAGGAAAAACACTTCTTTACTGAACAGCAATACCACATGATATTTCTATATTTACCTATGTAAGATGACATAATCAAAAGGACAGAATTAGTTTTCTAGAACTGAAATTCTACCAATTATATGTAGGGGCCTACAGTTTGAATTACAGTAAAATTTGTATTTAAAATTACATTTATTTTTATGATTTAAACATAGATTTGATTTCTGTTTTACTTACAATCCCCTCAAAATATTAAAAAATAATAATTTTATGAAGCTTACTTTTAGCTAGTAGCTGCAAGGATTTTAAATTTTCTATGCAAAAAAGATTTTTTAGCACTTTGAAAAACACATACTCATACTCTGGAAAAATGTCTTATTTTTCTCACTATGTAGAACTTAAGATATTTAGGCTCCACACACTTATGCTGAAAAAGATTATATTTTCCAATCCAATTGCACAATATAGTCATATTAACTACTCACATTATGCTCTTAACAATAGCACATTTCCTTATCATAGTTCCATTTGCCAAATTCCCATTGACATTACAGAATAGACTGAAGAAAGAATGGTGCAACTTAAGAGTTTTGTGCATCAAAAATAATATGTAATTATCAAAAAAATAAAACCATTGGGAAGGGAAGCCAAGTTATTATGGATTTCTCAAAGGCAAATGCCAATTGAGATGTTTTTAAATGTACATTTTATGTAACAATGCTGCAGTGCCATTATAAACCCAGACCTGGTGCGTAAAAACCATTTCTATTGTGGCCACACACCATCCTTGCTACCTTTCTGTATATAATGAGACAAAAAAGCACTGGGGAAAAGTAAAATTTGAAATATGAGAAAAATAAATCTTGCCAAATATTTAGGGGTCTACAATTCACTCCTTTTCCTATGAGTCACAGAGCATTTTAGTTGGAAATAAGATGTGTAAAGAGAACAGGTAGTGATTACATAGATGTACAAAAATAACTTTTGGACTAGTAATCTTCATTTTACGTTCTTAAACATCCACAGTAGCACCACCTAGCAAAAAGATCCAGAGTTGATATTAAGCCCAGGGAGAAATCTGATTTGTGGTTGTTTTGGTTTTGTATTGTTTGGTTTTTGTTTTGTTTTTTTGTTTTTGAAGCCATAAACCACAGTGCAATGATTTTTAATGAAATAATTGGGATTATGTGTAAAATACGAACTGGTGACATCATCACTGTGGCCTTAAACTGTCTTTGATGATGGTTTTTCATTATTGAGGTGAGCAGAAATAGTTGTCTATCATCCTAAGATGACAGGTAGTGTGTCTGAAGAATAAAAGAGCTTATGTAAACAAAAGAAAAGAACAAAAAGGAACATATTAAAGTGAAATCAAAACCAGTAAATTAATAAGGTGCAGGCAGAAGGATTCAGTATTTGAGGTCACAGTCTACAGGTATTTGAGGGGATGGCATATAGGTGGTGGTATACGAACCTAAAAGTACTTAATCTCTTTATATTCCACTTAAAATAGGATTTCAACATATTACAAAATTTGAAAAATCCATAGGCTCAATAATAAAACATATCTTCCAAGTCAAGGAAAATGGTTCTTTTAAAAAGCTAAGCTTCAGAGTTACTTATAAAGATTAAGTGAGCAATTATTGCCCTTGACAGAAATTTACCTTTGAAGTTGTCTTAACAAGACTGGTGTATTCACACACACACACACCACCACCACCACCACCACCACCAAAACAAAAATCTCTCAGTGTTTACTGTATTTTTGATGAGAATAAATTGTTTAGATAGCCTCAGCCTCCCTGAATAAATTTTATTAAATTTCCTTACATTCTGTTGAGGAAAAAAAATAAATGCATTTTTTTTCACAAATGTAATAATATGTTTTATGAACTCAAAATGAAATATAAATACCCAGAAATGACAATAATAAAGTACACTCTTATACATCATGCATTACGGAAACAGAGGAATTAACAAAATGTGGAAAAGTATAAACTCATTAGCATAACAAGCTAAATAGAAATAAAAGCAACATAATACCATTTCCACATATTTGAGATAGAAACAATTTCAATAAAAATATAATTCTGAGAACGATTGAAATATAATTTATGAAATGATTTTGGTGTACACATAAAGCATTCTAAAGAATTTGAAGAAAAATTGTCTTTGTGTGTTTGAACAATGCAAAAATTTTCATAGTGAGCTCCTTATTCTATTTCAATAATATCAATATTGATATTTTTAAGTGATGTTTTTATGATGGTTTAAATTTTAGTCATACTGAGTCAAACAGAAGTAAATGGTAAATGTATAAGAGCCAAAAGCATCTAACCACTAAAATTGGTACCTCTGTATCTTTTGTTTGATGGTACCACTTTCTTAGCCAGTTTACCTGGCTTAATAACAAAACACTAGTAAAGTTAATGAAAGTACAAAATAAATATATAATGTAATAAATCCATTATAACAATCAAGGAGCTATCCAAAATCTAGAGGACAGTGAATAACCTCAGATTAATCAAATGAAACTGAGGGGCATTATCAGTGGCTCAGGTATAATTGGGCATCAAAAAGCCTAACAGTCACCAAAGTAAAAAAGGAAGAAGAAATCCAATTAGAAAAGCTGAGAAGCTGAGGGCAATGCTGTGTGTGTGTGTGTGTGTGTGTGTGTGTGTGTGTGTGTGTGTGTCTGTGTGTGTGTGTGTGTGTGAGAGAGAGAGAGAAACAGAGAGAGAGAGAGCGAGAGAGCATGACTGTCATGAGAATATATTAGACCTGATAGCAGAGAGAGGTCTTGAACAAAAAGCAAAGAATGTTCTTTCTGGGAATTCTACTTGATTAAAGAGCTCCAATTACAGGCTATGAGCCAAGGATCACCCTACTTCAGAACAATAGACAAGCTTTGAGAGAAACTGTTAAACATGGGACCCGAGGGACTCAGCCACCAATATTCTCTTATGGCATACTTACAAAGCAATATAAATGCTACCTAAATAGACTATGAAAGGAAAAGAGCCACACCATTATTCTAGGGCTAAACGTCAATTCTTGATAAGATGGGAAATTTTGATATGTCTTTTTCTCTATCATCAATACTGACATACTAAAGATGAGAAATAAAATCTATAGAATAGTGAAAGATAGCTACTTAACAATTGTGTGACCAACGAGGTATTCTGAAATAGGTACACACCATTTACAATATCATTAAATTAGGTATTTCAACATTTAAGGGCCATAAACATTTTAATGGGTCTTCTCCTCTCTCTGTTTTGCCAGATCCAATCTTACAGTCACATGCCCATTTTGATGCAGAACACCTTTGACAAACTTCTCTGCTCCCTTTCCATCTTCTGTGAATCCCACAGAGCTTCCCTTCTATCCCTCCTACCCCCACTTCTTTCTTTGCCCCAGATCCAAACTTCAGCAGGTACCTCCTGCTAACCCTAGAGCCACTCCTCCTGGGGCAACAAGTAGGCTGAAGGTAGATCCATACCTCCCTCAGTGCTCCTAAGGTCCAACATCCCATCCCCATCTCATTCCTAGATCTGTAGGAGGAAACCCACTGTAGTCTCTCTTCCTTCTCTGACCACATTCCCTGTGGAGCACAAAGATCTTCTCCCCAAAGCTTCCTTCCTTGAATCCATTCCATTATCCCACCATCCAACACAATCAGGAGACATACCAGATAAGCCTAACAGTTCTCCTTCCTCCTCCCCTCCAAATCCAATCTCCCATTCTCATCCCAAGCATTGCAATAAAGCAATAGCTGTACTCTCTTGTACTCTCTGACACTTCCCCTACCCACATCTCCTGTGGATTCTACAACAACACCATCTCCTAACCTCCCTACCTCATTACCTCTACTCCAGCCTCCAATTCTAGCAGGCAACTCCTCCTGAAACACAGACCACACCTGCCAGAAAACCAGGTAGTCTGCCTGCAGACCCTCTCTTTTCTCTCTGTTCTGAGATCCAATCCCACAGTCACATCCTCTTCTCTGCAACAGAACACCCTATACTGCCTTCCCTAATGCCAGTTTGTTTTATGAGGCTACAGTTACCATGATACCAAAACACCATAAAAAGTCAACACTGAAAGAGAATCACAGACCAATTTTCCTTATGAACATAAGCACAAAAATACTTAATGAAATACCTGCATACTGAATCCAAATACACACCAAAAAAGGTCATCCACCATGGTCAAATATGCTTCATCTCAGTGATTCATGGATGGCTCAATATATAAAAATCAATAAATGTAATCCACCATATAAATAACTGAAAGAAAGTAACCACATGATCAACTCATTAGATGCAGAAAAGGCCTTTGACAAAATCTAACGTCCCTTCATGATAAAAGTTCTGGAGAGTTTAGAGATTTTAAAAAAAAAAAACATATCTGTACATAATAAAGGCAATTTAAAATAATCTAGGGGCTTATAGGTTATAGATCACCAAAATCAAGAAAAATAAAGGTTGTACATTACATATGTATTCAATATAGGACCTGAAGTTTTAGCTAGAGCAATAAGACAACTGAAGAGGATCAAGGAACTGGAAGAAGTCAAAATATCATTATTTGCAGATGATATAATAGTTTAATAAGTAAACTTAAATTTTCATCAGGAAATGCCTATAGCTCAAAAGCACTTTTATAAAAGTGGCCTGATACAAGATTAACTCAAAATTATCAGTAGTGTGGTCTTACCCATGAGGAGAGTTGACTGGATGGCCAAGGGGATAGGTGAGGAGTGGTAGGAGGGAGAACTGTGGTTGGAATGTGAAATGAAATAAAAAAATTTAGAAAATGAAAAATTAATAATTAGTAGCTCTCATATATAAATAAAAATGAACAAATGAGAAATAAATAAGTGAAAGAACACTTTTCACAATAGCTTCAAATAATATAAAATATATTGGCTATTCAAGCAAGTGAAAGACATGTATAGTAAAAACTTCAAGTCTTTGACAAAAGATCTCCCATGTTTATAGATTGGTAGAATTAACAGAGTGAAATTGCCATTATACAAAATCATACAATATCTTATTATATTTTACTTTGTCATTTTTTGCTTATTATGTCTTAGAAGCCTATTCTTTGAAGAGAGACCAAAAGGGAGTGGTTCAGGGGAGAGGGGGGTTGTGAAGACACTGATAGGTGTGGATGGAGGGGAAAATATAATCAGGATATATTATATGAGAAAAGAATCTATTATCAATAAATGTGAAAAGTGAAAATAAAAATAATTAATGGGAAAATTATAAATATATAAACATAAAATATGGATAAAATAATGATACTAGAAAAAGATGATCATAATTCAGTTCTAATGACATTAGTAAGTGCATTGGATATTGATTACAATTAGATGAGTTGTTAACACTTATATACCTGAAATGTGATTTTCTTAGAAAAGTGGCTTTCTAAGAAAAGACTGATGGATGGATGAATGGCTATTTGATTTATCGGGATGAATGGATAGGCAGATAAAGGATTTTAGGAATTGACTCCTTTAATTTAAAGGCTAGGATACTCCACAAGTGGCCATTCCAAACCTGGAGAAGCAAGAGAGTCATTGTATCTGTCAATCTGAAGAAGAATTCCAGTTTGAATCATTATTTGTCTGCTCTATAGGATAGGTCTTAGTTAAATAAAGGATTGCCTAGTGTGTTCATGGGGTAGGGTGAGGTGGTTAGGCAGAGGAGCACTTCTCACTCTTTCATTGACTGGAGATTGAGATACAGATTTTGCACCCAGAAGCTTGTTGTGAAGACAGGTTAGAGAAGGTAGATTGAAGGTGCTGTATGCTTTAGATATTGTTCAATATTGAATGAAGACTTCTGTGGAGGAACAGGTAGAAGATGGCATAATTCTACAATTCACAGTGCAGCCGAGGTTTCATTGTGTGGAGGAGTCACAGAACTCTGTTAAGGTTCAGAGTCACCCAGCACAAGCAATGGGTGCCAGTTATCACATGTTACTATTCATTCATGTAAGACATGTTCTGCCTCCAGCATCATGGGATATTTAAGCCCTGCTTTCTTACAAGTGATTATTAGATAAGGCCATAAAATGTGCACATCCTCTCAAAGACTGAGAATTATTGAACGTTATCTTTATAAACAGCCTTAAAAAGAGGAAAGAAAGAGCATAAAGCTACGTTAGGAATATAAAATTAAATGTCAAGTAAATTGAATTCTGACAAATGAATAAATTATGTTTTCTACTATATTAGGATAACAATGATCATGCTGTTATAATCTTAACAATAAAATGTATCCCTGGGTGCTAGATAGTTTTATGTCAACTTAACACAAGCTAAAGTAATCTGATAGGAGGAAACCTCACTTGAAACAATGCATCCACAATATCAGGATGTAGGCAAGAATGTAGGGTACTGTCTTAATTAGTAATTGATAAGAGAGAGCTAGAGCATTATGAGTAGTGCTACCCCTGGGATTGTTGGTCTTGGGCTCTATAACAAATTAGGTTGTACAAGCCATGATGGACAAGTCAATAAAAAGCACTCCTCCATGTCCAGTGCATCACCTCCTGTCTTCCAGTTCCTGCCATGTTTGGGATCTTGTCCTGAATTCCTTTGATGCTGAACAATAATGTGGGAGTTTGAGCCAAATAAACCTTTTTTCTCCCCACTTGCTTTTGCTGATGGTGTTTCATCACAATAGAACCCCTAATTAAGATAAAAATTAAATGAGCATCAATAGCTATATTGCTGCTAGTAGTCACTTAATAATATTCAAGTGCATTTGTGGAACAAGTAGAAGTATCTTTGCTTTTTGAAAGATGATGTTATTACCCCAATAACATCACTAAAACTATAATAAACAAAATATTAAACTCTGACTTAAATTTTCCCATTATCATCACTACCATAGAACAACAGATTGGAGACTTTCCTTAATATGAAAAGATGCTACTGAGCAATAATACATTGACAGAAGTGAGAAAATTAAATTAGGAGACTTTTCACAGAGTAGAAAGTAAAAGTTCAGACTGATATCAGATAGCCTGGGTTGTGCTCAAGAGCTTCATTTCACAGCTGTCACTCACTAGTTGAATAAGTTGAGACAGTTACTTAACCTCTGTATCTCATTTTCTCCAACTATAAAATTAATATAGTGATAGGAACATCTGTCCTAGAGCTATTATGTAAACAAATGAGCTCATACAGGTGGACCATTTATCGGGTGTCTGGGAAGGAATACAGAGGTTCTCTGCCAAAATAAACAGAGCTAATCATGGTGGCACACATGGGTAGCCTGTGATGAAGAGGCAGAGAGATTAGGGATTCTAGGTCAGCCTAGAAGACACCTTTGGCTTGTTATGGGAGTGCATGCCTTTAATACTTCTACTCCAATTTGAGTCAGAAGCCAGTGAATTTCTATGAGTTTAAAGCCAACTTTGTCTATGTAGTGAGATCCTATATCAAACAAGCAAATAACAGTTATAATCTGCTCACTACTTGATAAACAGTCAAAGAAAATATAATAACTGTGTTGAAAACATATCTGTACCTCCATGAGAACAACAGTCAAGAAATGGAAACAACTCAAGTGTGTAGCAACTCACAAAAAGACAAAAAAATAATACATATACACAACAGAATATTATCCATCCTCTGAAAAGAAAGTAAGTTAGGTACTTGAGAGTCACTGATGAAAATTATAAAGTATTATGTTAAGTGAAATAAAACAAGAAAGAAAAGTTCCACATAATCTTACACAGAGAACATTACAATTTTGATCTTAAACATGGAATGTCTCTGCATTTAAGGGTTAGGGCTAGAGTTAGAATTAAGTTTGCTGCTCATGTTGGGCATTGGTAGTGCACACCTTTAATCCCAACACTCAGGAGCCAGAGGCAGGCAAATATTTGTGAGTTTGAGGCCAGCCTGGTCTACAGAATGAGTTCCAGGACAGGCTCTAAAGCAATACAGGGAAACCCTGTGTCAAAAAACAAATACAAACAAAATTTGCTGCTCCAACCCCTATGTTAAGTGCCATAAAACCTTCTGTAACTGCAGTGTGGGGTACTGACACCCTCCTCTGGCCTCTCTGAGCACCTGCGCACACATGGAGAGCACATACACATACACATAAACAAATGTTTTAAAAGAAACTCAAGCAACATAGAAAATGTTCTTTTCACAGAATTTGAATGGGAAAACATTAGCTGATCCTGGATGTGGAAAGTAGGGAAGAGGGAAATGAAAGTTAGTTGACTACTGGGTACTAAGTCTCATTAATTAGCTAGTATGAAAGTCTGTGTGGTATTATAAAAGTAGGGTGATAATAACAATAATAACAATAATGCTATGTGCTTTACAGAAAGCTAGAGAAAGTGTTTTGAAAGACTCATCATGAAAATGAAAGTTTAATATTGTTAAGTTTAATGATTTAAGCATCATGCAATAGGTATGCATACCTAGACATCTTGTGATTATCCCTTAATATATACTTTTATGTATAAACTTAAGAATCATCACAAATGCATTGAGCTTTGGAGAGATGTCTCAATTGTTAATAGTGTTTGATGCACGGCCACTCATTCCAGCATCCACATAACAGCCTGAGCTGGATCTCATCCCTTCCTTCAATATTAGCACTAGTGGTAGGACAACAGTCCTAGTGGTGGTAGAGACAGAAAAATAGCTATTGTTTGATGGCTGACATTCAGCTGAACAGAAAGTGTTCCAGATTCAGGGAAAGGTCCTGTCTCAAAGGACTAAAGTAGAGGGTGACAGAAAATGAAAATTTTCACCTTAATCTGACCTCCTTGCATGCTTCACGTGCATCTGCACAAACGAGTGTGCATTCATCACACACACACACACACACACACATAGACATACATACATGCATGCATAGACATACATACACACATATACATACACACACAGATACACACACATATACATACATACATACATACATACATAGACATACATACACACATATACATACACACACAGATACACACACACACACCATACATACACATTCAAAAAAAAACATTAGAGGTGAAAAATGTGCTTATGTTTTGTGAATACATTAACCCATGTGATCCTGGGCAAGTTCTATCCCTTACTTCAATAGATATCCTCCCAGCATTATACTGTCATCATTTTAAAAATAGATTACTTTGTATACTTTGAGAATTTCATACAATATATTTTGATCATATTCACCATTCATTTCCTTTTACATCTTATTCCTTCCAGATCTACTTCCACCTCCCTGCCCAGTCTATGTCCTCTTAAATTTTAAAAAAATATGTCAGGTTTAATATGTGCTGCCTATTTATCCTTTGGTATGAGTCTATGAAGTGGTGTATGATCAACCTACCAAGGACCAAACACATACAGAAAACAGAGTGTAGTTCCCTTAGGAGTATGAACTGTAAAAAGCTTCTCAGTCAGCATTGGGGGTTGGTGAGCCCCTTTTTAGTCAATATTAGAGTATTAATTGAGTTGATCTTGTTCAGGAAGCCCCATGTGATACATGTTCATGAGTCCTATCTTGCCAAGAATTCCCAAAACTCTGCCCAATCTTTCTTCTCCCTTTTCTATAATGGGTCCTGAATATTTTACAGAGATATAGGAGTTTGATGTAGATGCCTCATTTGTGGTGAGAATTCCATTAATACTCATTTGCATTTTGATCAGTTGTGAGTATTTAGGTTAGCCACCATCTACCAAGTCTGATCGCTCTATTTATCTAAGGGTGGGCAGATACAAATTTAGAAGACAGCTTAATAGAGAATATATTAATTTATCAGAATATAGTACTAGTTCTTGTTGGGCATATAGCATGAAGGTCCTTGAGCTCACAGATCTCCAGAGGAACAAGTAAAGTCAAACACCCAGGATTGTCTTTCTAATGGGCAAGATAAAACAAACAAACAAGTTATTCCATCCAGAAAGCTGAGAGTTGGAAAAGATTAACTCCGTGGTGATCTGTATTATGTGTTGGGCCAGGCTGTATCAAGTTCTCACAACTAAGACTTGTGTTGGCTAGTAATCTAAATGATCCTGATAGCTAGAGGCTACCCTAGACTCTCACAATCAGAACCAGCAGTGGCTAATATCTCAAATGATCTCTATGTTATCTGTATGACAGAGACCAGGCCAGACTCTTAGGCCCTTAAGCTCTAGAACCCATCTTATTGGAAGAAATGGCATGTACCCTAAGTAGAATTTCAATGTAATTATACTTCCTTGTGCAACAGGAATTGTGTTCCTCCAGGAAACTATTTCCCAAATTGTACTAGGCTCAAATACATTAGACTCTCTGAAGTCTGATCCAGGTTGAGGAAGTCAGTCTGCACTTGGTTTTCATTCTCATCTCTTAATGTGGTTTTCTTTTCTGTGTAACATCTGCATGGGACCCCTTCCAGTTCTCCCTGAACCCTGGAGACTCCTTTGCCATCATTTCTCAGCCATATTTATAATACCAGGAACATATTTCTTCCCTTTGGACTGAGCCTTAAATCCTATAACAAAGTTGTTGGTTCCCTCCATAACATTCATACCATGATTTCATCCATGGTCACATCTTGCCACACTGCTCATTATTATAGCTTTATACCTTCAGAGTGTTGATGACTTCCCTACCCCCATGCCAGAAACCGATAACGCACCTCTCGGTAATATAAAAATTAGTTATCAGGGACAAAGGTTCCTGTTCAGTACCAACTTCTTTTCTCTATGTCCTAATATCAAGTGTGCTGTCTTTAGCAAAAGACCTAGGAAATTCAGGTGAGAGACCAAGAACAGTAACAATAATACATATTACTTAGGGATCTCAAGGCCACACATAATCATCTTATGGCTTCTGAGGAAGAGTTTTAATAACTTGTCCATGATACTCTACTTGAAGTAACACACATACACTTGCATACACACACATATTCATGTTCAGGTGTGTTCATATATATATACATACATATATATATATATGTATATATATGCATATATATGTATATATATGTTGTGTGTGTGCACGCACGCATGAGTATATGTATATATATATGTATATGTATATATGTGTTATATAATATGTACATTATAAAATGGTGTGATTCCATATGGCATTTCAAACATCTTTAATATTAATATTTCTTCCTGTCTCTATTATCCCTATTCTTCTATCTCTGTTCCTACTGAGACTTTTGCTCTTCATTATTATCCTGTTTCCTTTTCATTATTACCTGTGTTCTTGCATCCACTCCTTCTTAAGGCCTTTCTTTACCCACCATACCAATGCCCCTTTTCTAATTTCCTGAATTCTACTGATACTCTAGGTTCAACACACAGATTTAAATATTTAATGCTATGGTTCATATTAGTGAGAACATGTGACATTTTTCTTTCTGGGTCAGGGTTATCTAATTCCATATAATCCTTTACATCCACTTATTGAAAACGTTCATTGTTTTACAATGGAATAGAACTTAATTGTGCATCAGTACCATGTATCTATTATCTACTCATGAGTTGAAGGATATCTCTGCTATTTCCCATATCCTAGCTAATTTGAAAAGAAGAGTTATGAGCATGGATGATCAGATGTCTCTCGAGTAGGATTATACAGCCCTTTGGGTATATGCTCAGTATTAGCTTATCCAGGTTAGATGGTAGACTATTGATTTCTATAGTGGTTTCAATAGTAGTTGCACCAATTTACATTCTATCAATAATACTTGAGTTCTTCGTTCTCCTATATCCTTGTCAGTGTTCATTGTCATGTTTCCCTAACCTTAGCCATTTTGAATTTGGTAAGATAAAATCTCATAGTTTTAATTTGCATTTACCTACTGGCTAAGGACGGTAGGCACTTAAAAAATATTTCTTAGCTATTTGTGTTTCTTCTGAAACTCTATGTGTAGTTCCATAACCCTGTTTCTTAATTTAGTTTTTTCTGAGTACTAAATTTCCTTTTTTTGTTTGTGTATTCTCTAGACACTTATCTTCTGTCAGATGTGTAGTTGACAGACTTTTCCCTATTCTTCAGGCTTTCTGTGAATCAAGTAACAGTTTTTCTTTGCAGTGACTAATATTGTTTTTAAATTATATAATACTAAAATGATTATATAATAATGGCATAAAACAATTAAAATCTATAAATTATTAATTATTAATTATGAATGGTTTCAATTACTATTACTTAAACACCAAACATTCATCTCTATTTCTGAGCTTATTCTGAAAAATGGATGGAATAAAATCATGGAGGATAATATTTAAACATAGCCATTATTTCAAACTTGTTCCTCTAGAGCCTTTCTCCTCCTGAAGGTTGTACAAGAATGAATAATTTCGACACTAAACCAGTCTGGCCCCACAGTACCACCCTAAGTCCCAGCCTGCCTGATCTTTGACCCCCATCTCCAGGCCTCTGCCAAAGACCCCCATTACTGGGCATTACTTGGCATCTGCCTGAGCATCAGCCTCTGCCAGAGACTCACCTATCCACGTAGCATCACCCTGGGTTCCTTCCTGCCTGATCTTTGACCCCCAACACTGGACCTCTGGGACCACTTCGGGTCTAATACCCCCACATCCTGACCTGGGAACTCTCTGGGTTGGCCCCAAACCTCCCTCCTCCCTGTGTCCTGTGAGAGAGTTCTTGATGCTCTGATCCACAACCCCCCCACCCACCCAGAGACTGCCCTCTCCACACCTTGTGCCCTACCTAGCTCACTGGCCCATGGCTCCAGTTAAGACTGGACCAGAGGGCAGATACAACAATCCTGATACCTCCAGGGAACTTCCTGGATCTGCTCTGAGCACACTGGACATGCCTATTGACTGAGGACCAACCTGAGTCCTTACCTGCCTAGTTTTTGACCCATATCACAAGGTCTCTGAAAGAGGAAACTTCCTGGAGCTGCTCTCAGCACACTAGACCCACCTATTAACACAGAACCACGCTGAGTCCCTGCCTGCCTGGTGTTTATCCAATCTCCAGGCCTCTGCTGGAGGACCACTATGAACTCCCACCTGATTTTTGACCCCCATCACTGGGCCTCCTAGAGAGGTTGAACCACCCCCAGCTACAGACATAGAACTCCTGACCCATCCAATCCCACCAGGGAAGTATCAGAGAAAGAGAGAGAGAGAGAGAGAGAGAGAGAGAGAGAGAGAGAGGTCCTACCTTCACCCACTGGAAGAAGCAACACTGAACAATAGAAAGACAAGCATGATATCACCAGAATCTAGGGACTCGACAACAAATAGACCTGAACACACCAAAGCAGATGAAGCAGAAGAGAATGACTTAAAAAATATCTTCATAAAACTGATAGAGGCACTAAAGGCAATATGAAAAAATCCCATAAATAAATGGAAGAAAAAACAAACAAAAAATTGGAAGAATTAGAGGAAAAGACCATGCAAAAAAGGAACAAATCTCTTAAGGAAAGTAAGGAAAACCATGAAAAAAGATTGAAACAATTGAAGGAAACAACTTAAACAGTTCAAGACTTGAAAACTGAAAGAGAGACAGTAAAGAAAACACAAACTGAGGGAATGCTTAAAATAGAAAAGCTGGACAAATGATAGGGATTTATAGATGCAAGCATAACCAACAAAATACAAGAGATGAAAGATAAATCTCTGGTACTGAAGATAAACTGGGGGAAATAAGTTCATCAATCAAAGAAAATTGTAAATCTAACAAATCCTTAACACAACACAACCAAGATATGTGGGACACTGTGACAAGGTGAAACCTAAGAATAATAGGCATAGAAGAAGGTGAAGTAGCCCAGCTCAAAGATGCCAAAAACATATTCAAAAAAATCATTGAGAAAACTTTTCGAATCTGAAGAAGGACATACCCATGAAAGTACAAGAAGCATACTGAACACCAAATAGACTGGACCAAAGAAAAAAGCCCCTCAACACATAATAATCAAAATACTTAACATACAGAATAAATATTAATAGCAGAAAAGGAAAAATGCCAGGTAACATATAAAGGCAGACCTAGCAAAATTACAACAAACTTTTCTATGGAACCTTTCAAGGTCAGAAGGACTGGACAGATGTTCCACAAGTACTAAGAGTCCATGGATACCATCCCAGGCTACTATACCAAGCAAAACTCTCAATCATTATAGACGAAGAACACAAAATGTTTAATGACAAAGCCAGATTTTCACACTACATACCTCCAAATCCAGCCCTACAGAAAGTACGGGAAAGAATACTCCAAGCCAAAGAAGTTAACTATGCTCACAAAGGCAGAGGCAATAGATAACCCCACTTCACCAGAACTCAAGGGTAAAGCAGGGCAAATATATTCACAATACCTACCCCAATAACAAATCTAAAACAAACAAGCATTAACAATCAATGGTTCTTATTTCCCTCAACATTAATGGTCTTAACTCAAATATAAAGAGACGCAGGCTAACAGAATGGATATGAAGATTGAATCCATCCTTCTGTAGCATACAAGAAACACATCTAAGCTTCAAAGACAGATATTACCTCAGGGTAAAGAGTTGGGAAAAGATCCTCCACTCAAATGGACACAAGAAACAAGTTAGACTTAAAACCAAAATAAATCAAAAGAGATGAAGACTGCCATTTCGTATTCATCAAAGGAGAAATCCATTGGCACAATGTCACATTTCTGAACATCTATGCCCCAAATACAAAGGAACACACATTTGTAAAAGAAACATTACTAAAACACAAAGCTCACATAAAACCTCAGACACTTATAGTGGGAGACTTCAACACCCCAGTCTCACCACTAGACAGGACCACCAGACAGAAACTGAACAAGGAAACAAAAGGCCTAACATAAGATATGTCTCAATTGCATTTAACAGATATCTATAGAACATTCCATCCAAACATGAAAAGAATATAACTTCTTCTCTGATACACACGGAAACCTTCTCTAAAATCGACCACATACTAGACAATGTAACAAACATCAACAGATATAAAAAAATTGGAAGAGTCACTTGTATCTTTATATATATATATATATATATATATATATATATATATATAATTTTTATTTTATATATCAATCCCAGTTCTCTCTCCCTCACTCCCTCTTTCCCTCTCCCCAATCCTCTCATGTCCCCATGCTCCCCTACCACCCTCCCCTCACACCCCCACACTCCACATGTAGGGTGATGCCCTCCAGGATGGGTCATCTACATCTGGCAAGTCATTAGGAATAGGGACTAGGACTTCTCTCCTGTCTCTAGGTTAAGGGAGTATCTCTCCATGGGGGATGTGCCCCAAAAGTCCTTTTGTGAACCACGTATACATTCTGGTTCCACTCTCTGAGGTCCCTTAGACTGCTCAGGCCTTCAAGCTGAGTCCTACGTTCAGGGGGTATCATTCAGTCTCGTGATGGATTTGCAGCTCTCACTCTGGGGGCCCATTAGCTCCTCCTTGTTCAGCTATCTCTATGTGTTTCTGCTGCCTGGTTTTGTCCTCCCTCTCTGTATCTAGATTCCAGTTCGGCTCAGTGTTTATGTATGGGTGTTTGCTTCTGTTTCCATCAGCTACTAGATGAGGGCTCCATGATGGTGGATAAGTTAGTTGTCAATCTCATTATCGGGGAAGGGTATTTATGGAAGACTTTTCATTGTTGCTCAAATTGTTAGTTGGTGTCAGTCTTGTAGGTCTCTTGACATTTCTCTAGGTTCAGTTTTCTGTTGGAACATATAATGGCTGCCTATTTTATGGTCTCTTACTCTCTCTCTGTTCTCTCTCTGTCTCTCTGCCTCTGTATCTCTCTGTCTCTGTCTCTCTCTCCTCCCATCTATTCCTCACAGGACTCAATCTTCCTAGATCCACATGCTTTCCCCTCCTCCCCTTCTCTTTATCCTAGGCTCCTCTCCACTCACTGCCCTCCCCACTCCCCATGTGCTCTGGAGATATTTTCCCTTTCCCCTTCTGTCAAGGACCTTATATGAATCTCTTAGAATCCTCCAGGTATCCTAGTTTCTCTGGCGGTGTTAATTATAGTGTGGTGATCCTTGCTGTATGTCTAAAATCCATATATAAGCAAGTACATACCATGTTCCTCATTTTGTGACTGGGTTACCTCATTAAGAATGGTTTCTTCAAGTTCCATCCACTTACCTGCGAATTTCAAGATTCCATAGTTTTCTTTCCACAGTGTAGTATTCCATTTGTAAATGTGCCTCATCTTCTTTATCCATTCTTCATTTGAGGGGCATCATAGTTGCTTTCAGGTTCCTGCTATGAACATATTTGAGCACAGATCTTTGTTTCATGGATGTGGATCATTTGGGTTTATGCCTAAAATGGTGATTGCTAGGTCCTGTGGTAGCCTGATTCCCATTTTCCTGAGGAACCACCATACTGATCTCCAAAATGGCTGTATGAGTTTGCACTCCCACCATCAATGGAGGAGTGTTCCCCTTTCTCCACATCCTCTCCAGCACTGTTGTCATTGTTTTTACTAATTTTCACCATTCTGGCAGGGGTAAGATGCTATCTAAAATTTGTTTGGATTATCATTTCCCTGATAGCTATGGATATTGAGCACTTTTTAAAGTGTCTTTCAGCCTTTTTGATTTCCTCTATTGAGAGCTGTGTATTCAGTTAGGTACCCAATTTTTTAATAGGGTTATTTGGTGTTTTGGTGACTAGTTTATTGAGTTATTTGTATATTTCAGAGATTAGCCCTCTGTCAGATGTAGGATCGGTGAAGATCTTTCCCCAGTCTGTGGGCTGCTGTTTGGTCTTGTCCACTGTGTTCTTTGCCTTACAGAAGCTTCTAAGTTTGAGGAGGTCCCATTTATTAATTGTCGATCTCAGTGTCTGTGCTATTGGAGCAATGTTCAGGAAGCAGTCTCCTGTTCCAATTTGTTTAAGGTTACCTCCCACTTTCTCTTCTAAGAGGTTCAGTTTTGCTGAATTTATGTTGAGGTTTTTGATCCATTTGGACTGGAGTTTTGTGAGTGGTGATAGACATGGGTCTATCTGCAGTCTTCTACACACCATCATGAAGTTGTGCCAAAACCATTTGCTGAACATGCTTTCCTCCTCCTATTGGATATTTTTAGCCACTTTGTCAAAAACCAGGTGTTCAAATGTGTGTGGGATAATATCAGGAGTTTTAATTTGATTCCATTTTTCTACTTGTCTATTTTGTGCCCAAACCAGGCTGTTTTCAGGACTATAGATCTATAGTAGAGATTAAACTCAGGGATGTTGATGCCTCCTGAACTTTCTTTATGGTAAAGTGTTGTTTTGGCTGTCATTGGGACTTTTGTTTTTCCATATAAAGTTGATTATTATCCTTTCAAGGTCGGTGAAAAATTGTGCTGGGATTTTAATGGGGATTGCATTGAATCTGTATTAATTGAATGGCAAATTGCCATTTTTACTATGTTTATCCTATGCAAAATCTTTCTATTTTCTGGTATCTTCCTTTAATTTCTTTCTTTAAAGACACAAAGTTTTTATTATATAGGTCTTTCACTTGCTTGGTAAGCATTACCACAAGATACTTTATATTGTATGTGGGTATTCTCTGATTTCTTTCTCAGCCCCTTTATCATCTCAATATGTTAGGGCTACTTTTTTTTTGTTTGTTTGTTCTAAGGCTTTCAGTTGTGCTGTTAATTCTCTAAGGTGAATATCCTCTTCTTCACATGGCCACTTAGTACTTTGAACTTCCCCCGTAGCACCTTTTTCATTGTGTCTCATAAGTTTGGGTATGTTGTGTCTTCATTCTTGTTGAATTTTAGGAAGTCCTTAATTTCATTTTTTATTTCTTGTTTGACCCAGGTATGGTGCAACTGCTCATTGTTCAGTTTCCATGAATTTGTAGGGTTTCTGTGATTTGTGTTGTTGTGGAATTCCAACTTTAAAGCATGGTGCTCTGATAAGATGTACGGGATTAGTTGACCCCCATTGCAGGGAATCCTGCATTGGACTGACTCAGACCCCCTGAACATGAGTCTCATTTAGAAGGCCTGGGCAGTCTAAGGTTTCTCTGACAGTAGAACCAGCATGTATCCCTGGTGCACAAAAGGAATTTGGAGCACATTTTCCATGGAGATTTTCTCCTCTAACCTAGAGGCAGGAGCAAGGGCCTAGTCCCTACTCCAATGACTTGACAAATTTAGATGATCCCTACATGTGGAGTGGGGGTGATGAAGGGGATGGGTGGGTGGTCAGGGGGCATGGGAGGGTGGAAAATAAGGAGGGAGGGATAGGGAAAGAAAAAAAGAATACAAATTTAAAAAAAGAATGAATTATGTCACACAAAGCAAAAATGAGCCCCAGATACAGAAAGCACAATGCAAAAGCATATTGCAAGGAATTTAGCATTCTATGCTAATATTTAATATTTTTTACTTTGTGTCCATATGGCAATATTCTTATAATAGTATGTTCATTGTTCTGAATTTAACTTCATAAAAAGATCATTTTACCCAATTAGCATGATACAGACAGATAGAAATAAATGCTGTTATTATATCCTAAATAGCACTTATTTTGCTTTGCCTCTAAACTATGAAGAAATCCATGTAGCTGTTATAGCAAATAGGTTTATCCCAGGGAACCTGGGACAATTTTTCACCATCATATCTTGTGGTAGCATAAATTTTGATCTCTACAGAGAACTCATGAAATTGTGTTCATTTGACTAAGACCTTAAAAGTATATACAGATGAAAACAATGACAGGTTGATGGTCAGTATCACTTAACATTTATCACTAGAGTGTCTAGGTGTATTTTCTGGAACTTATTACCATAACTAGTGTGGTTTGTGACTCTGAGGAGGTTGCTGTCCTTGAATTTATAGATCCCATTCATGGCAATCATGAATGAAATTCAGAGAACTATTGTATGCAAATGACAAAATAATATTTTTATTTTTCTTTTAAAAGTAAAATTTAATAATTCTTGAATTATGAATTTTCTCAACAGACATGAATGATACTAATTTCACTAAAACTCATTTAATATCATATGTCAATTATGTCATTTATTTATTTTATTTTGACGATTATACATTTATCAACTCCATAATTACAATTAATAAACATAAGCCTAAATATTAGACATTGATATATATAACAATTTCACTTTTGAGTATGTAATCAAAGTAATGAAATCTGCATATCAAAATATCTGTCCTCCCACTTTCATTGAGGGACTATTCACAATAACTAAAAAACAGATGTAATCTAACAGTCTGTTGGATGATGAATCATAAAAGTGTAAGAAAGAAGGGTGTGGCAGTAAAAAGAGGCATTCGTCAATGAATACCAAGTTAACAATAGGATAGGAATAGAATTCACTAGAGTGTTACTGCACAGTAGGTTGAGCAGATGAGGAAAATGTACTCTACATCAGAAGGTTATAGAAGGAAATATTTTTAAAAATTTCACTACAAGGTGATGAAAATGTTTAACCTCATTATATAATTCCACAAATATGTATATATTGTAATGGAAGAAAATCTGCCAACTATACTTCTGTTGGGATGGAAATCTACAGAATATGTAAAAATAAATTGTAAAAAACAAATAGAGGAAAAAAACTCATCTCTTCCAGTCCATAAATAAGCCATTGCACTCCAAATACAATACTCAAAAGAAACACAATTATCCAACACATATTTTTAAAAGTTCTCAGCAAATCCAGCCACACAGACATAAAAATTAAAAGTACTTTACAATTGTATCTCACCTTTGTTAAGAAATGGCCACCATCCAAAAAAAAAAAAAAAAGAAAAAAAGAAAAATAATGACAACAAATTCTGGAGCAAGTATGGGGAAAGAACACCTCTTCAGTATTGGCTTTACCACTATGGGTATCAATGTGGAGGCTTCCAAACAAACAAAAACTAAAGCTAGAGTGATCACATGACCCAGCTATATGCTGCTGGGCTTAACTCAAAGGACCCTATAGGAATGCCTTCAAATTCACATTTGTTGTTTCTCCATTCACATATTTTAAGGAATAGATTCAGCATAGATGACCATCAATAAATGAATAAAGAAAACTAGTACATGTTACACGCAATGGAATGTTATTTGGCTTTAAAGAAATACATAATTATGAACATGATAGAAAAATGACATGAACTGGAAAACATTATATTAATTGGGTATCCCAAACTCAGAAAGATAAAGACCACGTGTGGATCCTAGATACTGTCAACCACGTATATCTCCATGTCTATCTTGGTAGTTACTGGGAAATTGAGGAAACTAGAAATGATTTCAGAAGAGTGGGCCAAATTAGACTTTAGGGAGAGAGGTTGGGTGGGGATAGAAGAAAAAAAGTAGGACAAGGAATACTAGTAACAAAAGTATAAGAAGAAAGAGTGTGGAGTTGGGAAGGGAAGCAACAAACTTAATTACATGTCAGAAAAGATAAGTAAGAAGGATGAGTTATAGTAACTGAATTAGCAGTTAATTGGGGAAAACAATAAAAAAGAGGTAATAGTTCCAGGTCAGATGATGACCTAAAACAAGTTTTTCAGAAGTGTATGTTTCAAACACTGAGAAGGAGTTGTTTTATGTTTTTTATAAATTTTATTTAAATTAAAAATAATCTGATGTTATATTCCAATCCCAGTTCCATCTCCCTCTGGTCTTCCAATGCCCCCCACTAACCCCCTACCCCACCCCCAACTCCCAGTGACAGTGAGGCCTCTCATGAGGGATCATCAAAGTCTGTCACATCATTTGGGGCAGGGTCTAGGTTCTTCCACATGTATCTAGGCTGAGAGAGCATCCCTCTATAGGGAATGAGTTCCCAAAGTCCATTTGTGCACAGATAAATACTGATCCACTATCAGAGACCCCATAGACTGTGCAGGCCTCCTATCTGAAACCCATGTTCAGACAGCCTGGTTCAGACCTCTGCTGGTTCCCCAGCTGTCAGAATGGGGTCCATGATCTTGTATTTGTTCAGGTCAACTGTTTATGTGGATTTCTCCAGTTTGGTCTTGACCTCTTGCTCATCACTCCTCCTCTAAAATTGAATTCCAGGAGTTCAGCTCAGTGCTTAGCTGTGGATGCCTTCTTCTCCTTCCATAAGCTACTGGATGAAGGTTCTAGGATGGCATGTAAGGTAGTCATCAATCTCATTATAGGGGAAGGACATTTAAGGTAGCCTTTCCACTATTGCTTGTTGCAATAAAAGAGATACCTTAGTAGGGGGAGCCATTATAGGTTGTAAGAGAAATCTGGAACTAGAGAAATGTTCATGGATCCACAAGGATCCCCAACTAAGAATCTAAGCAATAGTGGAGAGAAGAAATTTTTGAAGGACATAGTTTAACTCTGCTTCTAGCTCAGTTCACACCACACCAAAGTCTTCTTCCATAGTGTGGTATGATTTAGATCAAAAAATTTATAACTGAGAACTATATAGGTGACTTGGTCAGTATTAAAGCACCCGCTATGCAAGCATAATGATTTGAGTTTGGATCCTCAGGTCCTATATCAGACAGCTCATAACTGCTTGAATTCCAGTTACAGAGTATCCTATGCTGGTTCTAGACACTTGTTCTCTCATGTACACACTCCACCCACTCACATGTTTTCATAATTTACAACAAAATTATTCTAAAAATTAATGAAGTGGAGAAGCAATTGAATAGGACACCTGTCATTGACCTCTAGCCTCCATACCCAGAGGCATACACGTGTATACAGAGACAGACAGATGGACAGACAGACATATGCATGCACTCACGCACGCAGTCACGCACACACGTACGCACACACACACAGTCACTCTTTCCTATACCTGTCTCGAAATTAATGTCACTGGCCACTTGATCAGTTCAGGTACAGTAAAGACGTGCTCAGAGGCAGAATCCTTGAATGTGAAAGGAAACCTCTTCAGGCTGCTTTTGTGTCATGTCTAGATCTTTGTCTCTATGACCAATACTTTCATACCAAGAACATGATGATGACTTCAACAAGACATACAACCTCTTTGATTTTCATCTAGAACTTCTAAAGCTGACATGCAAATAGCCTGTGCTTTCCTCTTCATGACTCTAAAGCACTGCTTTCTGCAACCTTGCAAAGCATAGAAGATTGCCTTTGACATAGCCAGTGACTGAAATGTGACCACAGTCCTACTTTCTGAGCATTCATCAGAGCACAGTCAAACTCTTGTACTTGACTTCAATAGTGCTTTGATTCACAGATGCCACAAAGTAAAACAGAGAGATGCACAAATAAACAGTCTGGCTTGTACAAAAAACTCAATCTACAACAGATCCAGAATAGCAAAAGGGGAATTCCAGACTGGAACAAGCCAGGATATAATTAGCCAATTGATATATATGCCAGGATCTCTTTCTATTCAAAAAGCCCAGGCCAAAATGTTAAAATATTTGATATTTGAAAATACATGCAAAAAGATTTCCTGCATACATATATGATACTGCATACATATTTTTAATGACATGCATTCCCTTTTCGAAATTCCTTTCCTCTTGATAATGACATTAGAAAAAGAAAGTCGTTTTGAGATAATTTCCTTTAGTGGTTTCAGATATTCTGCTACATAAGAAAGTGTAAGAGGGTTAATTATCTGATATGTACTAAGGAGCACTGGTGCCTAAAACCCTTCAATACCAAATTCAAAGGAGGACAAAAGGCAGATTTGTTTACGTGATCATTAAGGCAAATAAAACAGACAGTCACTGTTATTAATTATACAGGGGAAACCATTTAGAGACAGTCACATCTAAAGAGATTCCCTTCAATGAAGGTATTACTGAAAAGAAAAGGTTATTCAAATTTCTGTGATGTCAGGATATCAAGAATAGTTAAGATTTTTTAGAGCTTTGAAATGGAAAATCAAATTGTTTTGATTTTGTTATGTTTGTTCCTCTCAATGCCTACAGGTATAAATGGCAGTGATTTTGAGCCATTCTGGGCATTCAGATATCCAGACAACCAATCTTCATTTTAGCAAGTGCCTTGAGATTTGTTTCAGGGTCTCTACCTGTGGCAGCTAAGCAAGATCACAGGCAGCAGATCTCCCCAGTAGCTTTCAAAGATGCTGTTGAGAATAAAGCACAAGGCTATACCTATAGCTTGTATTTCAATTTAATTTGAATTCTGTGGCACTTCATGTTTTCTTTACTTACATCCTATTACACATATGACATACAAAGGACAGATGCAAGATGTGGGTCATCAATGAGCTTTAATACAGATTGTAGTTTTCTTGATTTCCCCCCCCTTCTCTATGTAATTTTTTTTCAAAAGATTTTTTTCCACACAAATGAGATTGTAGGAGGATTTAGAAGCAACACTGAAATTTTACATCTTTATTTTTTCCTTCAGTGTTCTTAGTGAAAATTACCATGTAACTTAATTTATCAAATTAAAATTACTGGGAAATGCTAAATTAGTATTTACTTAATTTCTACTGAAGAATACTACATTATAGTTAGCAGTATAAGCTACAAGATACATATTTCTAAGCCAAAGCCATGCATTGTCTAAATGTAGTCACCTCTTGAGGGAAGAGCAACTAGAAGAGAGCTAGAGAGCTGTGATTAAAAACAAAAAAAAAAAAAAAAAAAAAAACAACAAAAACTAAAATAAACAAAAAATCTGATAATTAACACACTTGAATAGATTAATTCTTTTTGTTGTTGTTGTTGTTCATATTGTTTCCTTTTTTATTTAAATTTGACACAAAATTGTTTTACATGTCACTCCCAGTTCCCTCACCCTCCCATATCACCCCCACCACCAAACCCCAGCCCACCCCCTTTCTGCTCCTAGGGAGGGTGAGGTCTTCCATGGGGAATCTTCAAAGTCTGTTATATCATTTGGGCCAGGGCCTAGTGTCTCCCCCATGCGTCTAGGCTGAGAAAGTATCCCTCTATGTAGGATAGGCTCCAAAAGTCCATTCAAATACTAGGGATAAATATTGATCCATTACTCGAAGCCCCATAGACTGTCCAATCCTTCTAACTAACACCCACATTCAGAGAGTCTGGGTCTGTCCTATGTGGGTTTCCCAGCTATCAGACTGGGGTGCATGATATCCTCCTTATTCAGGTCAGCTATTTTTGTGGGTTTCTCCAATCTGGTCTTGACCCCTTTGTTCATCACTTCTCCCTCTCTGTAACTGGATTACAAGAGTTCAGCTAGTGTTTAGCTGTGGGTGTCTGCTTCTGCTTCCATTAGCTATTAGATGAGGGCTCAATAAGGTAGTCGTCAAATTCATTATCGTGGAAAGTCATTAAAGGTAGCCTCTCCACTATTAATTAGATTGTAAGTTGGAACATCTCCAGAGCAAATTGGGAGCATGGAGGGAGGAGAGAAGGAGTAAGGAGAAAAAGAAGTGGAGAAGAGGAGGGGAGGGGTAGACATGAGGAAACAGGAAGATTTATACAGGAAATGAATAGACGAGAACAAGAAAAGATACCATAATAGAGGGAGGTATTGTAGAGTTAAGGAGAAATCTGAAAGTAGGGAAATGCCCAGAGATCTGGTCTGCTTTGATCATTCCTAAACCCTCAGAGAACTCCGTATTAATTATCCATTAGGTACTGAATTTTTAGTTAATTGAGACCATAGCTGAGAAGATGTTTTGTCACTCAACTTATCTCCTCCTTACTTTGTATCCATCTAAGGCTTGTTTATATTTCATGTCCCTAATTAGATTACATAGTCATGACAACATCTGTGCAGTTCACTCATTGATTTGTTTTTAAACACAGATTTGAATGTGAGTGAGTCTTGTAAAGAACAGGTTTGGGATTTTATGGATGGTTACAGACTCATAATGTAATCCAGATCTGACTTGAGAAAAACCAAAACCAACACTGATCAACATAATTAACAGTTAACACCTTACAGAACTGAAATCATATACTCTTCACCTTGGAGGATCTCATATTGAGTTCATTGGTATTTGTTCTGTCAAATGATCCTTCACACTAAGCTATATTTTATTTTCGAGGTCAAAGGGGATTTAGAATCAGTAAACTGACCACCATGTACACTCATACACACAAACACACACAAACATACACACAAACACACATACACACACACACAGAGACAGGGGGGGAGGGCAAAGAAGCAGACAAAGAATAATAACTTTTTAAAGAAAGTATTTATATATTGTTATCTTTAATTATTAGAGTGCCTTAAAATTCCCACAGCCTAGAAATCTACTTCTTATTGTGTGAATACCTTGATATTTGAACATATTTGCCTGTTTTTAATCATGGGTATGTATATGAGAGTGGGGATGCTTGAGAGACAAGAGTCAAGGGATGTCCTTAGAATTGAGCCACTCAACATGAGTGGATAGAACCAAATTCTGGTCATCTACAAAAGCAGTGTGTGCTCTAAACCACTGAGAAATCTGTCCACAGCCAATTTTTGTATTTGTAAGTTACTGCAAAATTGGTGGCTCTTCTTTAATCCTATCATACATATGAAAGCTGTGCTTATTTGTGTCATTTTTTTTTTACAAATGGAATCATTCTATTTCTTTAAAATTAAAAAAAATCAGAAACACTACAGCTGAGATTTCATCACACTTTTATTTTTTCCTTTACCTGGATTTCAGAATTCTCTGTAGTTTCCTAGACCACAGGACTGCAAAGCAATCAAGAATACTATGTTCAAACTAAGGATGCATTTTTTTCTTGCTTGTAAGAGTTTTATTAGCCTAAGCCTCAACACCTCTGCAGGGTTCAGTGTAGCTGAATGAGACAGGCAGGGGGTAAATTTAATGAGAAAGGAAATGATTTGTATAAATTTCAAAGTACATATATATTTACCACTGATAATTTTTCAAAAGTCAAATTCAACACCATATTTTAGGTTTTAATACACAGAACTTGACATTACAAACATCTAGTGAATATATTTTATTAAAATAATATAAATTAATTGATGTTGTTTGGATTTTAAGAAGTAGATTCATATACAACAAGATATTTGTACAATTATCAAAAATATAAATGTAATTAAACATAGTTAAATGAAAAATGTCTGTGATTCCTTTAAAGGAATAATTGAAATTTTAGGGTTTCTAAACAGGTGAACTACTGAGCTCTAATTTAAATCTAAGGTGAAAAAAATTAAATCTTTGACTATAAAATTTTCCTCCTGTTTTACACATCTTTATTATGTTTTTGAAATAATTTATCCCCTCTAAAATACTGCATAGGTTTCTATACATGGTTCTGACATTGGAGCCTGCTCTGCAAGCAGACAGTCCCATCATTAATGGTTGTAAACATTGGATGCAAAATTTTCCCAGTGAATAACATCTGGAAAAGCTACTGTCTCCTGGAATTTGGAGTGTAATAGGCATTTTTTTCCATCTAGTTGACCCTCTATCAATTTATTATGAGGAAATAAAGATGATTTTTGTCTTGCTTAGTGGACATAGTCTGAATTAATGAAAAGCAAAAAAAAATGTTGCAAATGTCAAAATAAATAACATGTATTACATTGTCTTCATCTACTGAGTCTATCATTAAAAAAAAAAAAATAGAAAGAAAAGACCTAGTTAGCGACAAAGGGACTCTTTATCACAAAGTCAGAAGGCAGCTTATAAAATACAAGTCTATTTACCCTTACTATGTTCTAGAAACTGTGAAATAGCCAAATATCAACAAGGAGATAATGTGAAGGGTCATAAATTGAATGTTCCAGAAGCATTCCAGTGTCATTCATGACTCTCCACACAACAGCCTTACATTTTTGCTCTTTGCTGTTTGAAGTAAATAAATGATCAAGTCTAAGATATCAAAGCTGTGTAGTACATGTTATCACATGATGATGAATATTAAAATTCATGAATATAAAATCTAAACATTAGCAGCAAGATAAAAACCACTTTTTTCTCTAAAAATAGTATTTAGCTAACTTACTACAGCCTCCAAGGACAGTTTCTGCAAATAAAGATCTATTTGTTCACTGAAACAAAGGATGTGATAATTATGAACATGTTTGTTCAGGACAAATCAGAATTCTAGATGGCACCATCACTTTGAAATAGCTCAGCACCCAATAAAGGTCTTATTATGAGTCATTAAAATATTGGCTAATAGATACACAGAAATAGAGTTAATCTAAAAGACAAATGCTCTTTTGCCATTACTTATATAAGATAAAGTTAAGATGAAACAAAGCTTAAGAGTCTAATTAAAACAAAACTCTATTTTGAAATGAGGAAATCAGTTGTCTGTATCAGAAAGGCTTCTTTAAGACAAAAACAGATGAACTTACAAATTATGGCAGTGTTGTGTTTAGTCACAGTGGGACAGAAGTAATGAAGCTCTCAGAACTCTTTCTGGACACATTTCCTAAAAAAAAAAAAAAAAAAAAAAAAATTCAAATAAATAAATGTGAAAGCATTAGCTAACACGAAGAAAAAGACATTGTTAAAAAAAAATAAACATGGCTTATACAATGGAAGATTACATTTCACAATTTAAATTGTAAATATATTTATAGATTAATCATCCACCACATGTTCACTGCTGCATCTAAACTAGTAGTTGATCTACCTGTTCATAAATCAACTGGTTGCCATAGCTATGATTGTACACATGTATGTATAGATTCATAACTATAAAAATGTCTCTTAGACAATATTGAAGTTCTCATTATCCACTTATTTAGAATATTACAAGTGTATTAGTGAGTAAACAATACTTTCAGTATAATATACAAATTACATAATTGTCAGCTATTAATAATCAAAAGATAAATATTAATATAGTCCTGAATTAAATTCATAAATATTCAGGTCTTATATCGCAGTGTTTAGCCAATTTTAGTGTGAAAATTCAATCCATTCCAAAATTAAATGCTTAATGAATGATTCCTGTTCTGTTTACTTAATATAAAGGATTTTATATTCCATTTGTATTTTTACACTGATTAAAACAATCAACCAGGTACTGGAAAGCAGATACCCAGCATAAAGAGAAAAATATCCAGCCTACAATCCACAACCCCAGAGAAGCTAGAACCTTCTTCTAGAAGCAGATGGAAGCAGAGGCAGAAATCCACAACTAACCAGTGGGCTAAACTTCTGGAGCACAATCAGGGAGTGATATTATGAACAAAGGAATCAAGAACATGATGGGGAAACACACAGAATCAGCTGGCTTGAGCTAGTGAAAGATCGCTGACACAGGTCTCAGAACTGCATAGGCCCCAACTAGCCTCTCTTAATATAGGTGACAATGGTGTGACTGGGACAATATATGAGGCTACTGGCAGTGAATCCAAGATCTAACACTAATGCACAAACTGACTTTGTGGAGCCCATTCTATTTGGAGAGATACCTAGCTTGGTACAGGTACTATTGGGTGAGAGGCGCCTTGGTCCTGCCTCAACAAGATGATAGGACAAATTTAGACTTCCGAGGGAGGCCTGACACTTTCTGAGGATCATATGGGAGGTGGCGGGGGTGGGGGAGGAGTGGGGACAGAGGAACGAGGACTGGAATATAAAAATAAATTAACAGAAAAAAGGAAAAAAAATCAACCAACACTTGAGAATAGAGAAAAGGTGATTATAAGCAGCGATAAACATGAAGGAGATGAGCTGTACAATGATCACAATGGTAGCTTTTTTAAAGTAGAACCTAACTTTGTGCCAGGTGTGGTAGCAAATACCTGTGAATAACACACTTGCGATGCCTGAAGGAGGATCACTGTGAGTTCTGGGCTAGCCTGTGCTACAAAGTTAGATACTGTCTCAAAAAACAAACATACCAATAAATAAATGGGAAAAGAAAGACAGAAAATAAACTTTGAAAGTGTAAATGTTTATACATGTTTAAGAACCAATTAAGCCAGGCAGTATTGGCCAAAGCACTCAGGAGCCAGAGGCAAGAGGATCTCTCTGAGTTTGAGGCCAGGGGGTCTACAGAGCAAGTTGCCATGACAATGCAGGTAGTTTCAAAGAGAAACCCTGTTTCAAGAAAGCTAACTAAGTAACTAAGTAGGTAAATAAATAAATAAGTAATAAAAGAACCAAATAAGGGAGGTAGTGGAACATATCACATACATCATTTGAGTTTTGGCAAGACAAATGTGTTCAGAAGATGACTGAAGGATGTTTATGAGATTGATAATAGAAATGTTCTACTTTTGGCAGAGACCAAGTCAAACTTGATAATGTGAAAAATAATTACTCAAAATACAAACAGGTAATAGTACACAAAATTTAGAAATTATATACACAAAGGAATAGATCTATTACAGAAATGACAACCAAATCATTTGAAAGGAAAAAAATGTACAAATTATTTCACATATAATTTATGAGATTAGTTTGATATAGATATTTATAAGCAATGCAAATTTGATTATTGAATTTCAATATTTTAATAACTAATGAAATTTGATTTTTTACAATCTTACACATGCTTATATTGAGTTCTAATTCCTGTAAGACCTCATTCATAGCTCTCCTCTACCTCCCACCCACATTCACTTCCCCTCTTCCCATGACACTTTTTCTTATGCCCATGTTCTTTTGTTATGAGGCCCACTGAATTTAACTATAGCTGTCTGTGTGAACACAGGTTTTAACTGAATACTGTAGAGACTAATTTTACAGAAGATAAATTAAGACATAACTGTTTTAGGTAGTCAAAATTTTAAGTCCAGGAGAAAAATTAGGAGCACAGAAATTTGAAAACTTCTGCAAGTAGGAACAGAAAATAAATTACAAAGTTTCTACCTTCCCTTTGCTCCCTCTAAACTACCTCATACAAGGCCCTCCCTCTTCTTCTAATTTATGGCCTCTTGTTTTACTTCATTGTTATTGTATTCATGTATGTATTTCATTTACATGTGTATTGCTATAAACAATATTGTTGTTTCTAAACAATATTATTTGTATTATGAATAGTTTTAATATTTCTTGACCATTGATGAAAATTATCAAAGTTTGAAAAATCTACAGAACTATTTGTCAAGCATAAACAAAGTAATAAGAATTATATTCAAAGTGAAAGTTAGTTGGATGTCTCCATAGCAGACTGCAATGATTTTTTAAGATACTTAATGATACTAATATCATAAACATAAAAGCTCTAGAAGACAATTAAAATGGCATACTTCCAAACTATCCATTTTAATTTTGTTTTTAATTTCATAGGCTGTATACACACATATCCATGTGTATTTATATATGTAAATTTAAACTATATATGTATATATATTTATGTTACATTTATTATACACAAATTTTATTGGTCAGGGCAGATACCCAGTACAATACATGCTACTGTTATTGCCCTTGATTGCCTCCTAAATTGTGAAGGACCTATTGCTGAAGATAGCACATTCTTAGACACAGCATTTGGAAGAATTGAGTTGACACTGAGCTAACTGCTTCTCCCCTGAGGACTAGCTCTAACATCAAAAGTTGCTGTGAAATTTGTCCTTGAAGAAAATCAACAATAGTTCTACCTGTCTGTTAAACCTATGACCCACAACAATGAGCAGCCTGGCAACATGTCTGCAAGTGTCATAGTCCCTCGAAAAGAACCTGCTACTGCCACTTTCCTGAACTAATATAAATGTCTATCTGCATTCTAAATACTGATTTCTATACTCACAAATAAGGATAGTTCTCATTCCTCATGAACGAAGCTTCAGATTTCATCACAGAAATTCATAACTGCTTAAAACACAGAGATAAAAATGAATTAATTCATCTACAATATAACTCCTATACTAAAGGCTTAGAGAGTAGGGCCCAAAACAAAGGAAGAGCCAGAAGATCATAGTATCTGATCCAAGACATTGATTTTCATATGTGACCATGAAATTACACTACGATCACGTAAACAAGACATGAACATCGACAGCAGTATCTGAAATCTCACGAGACCTCACAAGAGCTGTAGGAAAGTAATGGTTGCTGAGAAGGGGTGAATCAGTCTTCTCCAAGGTTGAGCTCCTGATGGCTATTCAGTCCTAATTGGTCAGCTCTAAACACATTCATGCATGAGCAAAACTAAGCAGACATATGCATATGTAGATATGTAACAATAACAAGTTTAAAGAGAAGAGATCATGGATTTGGGAGACAGTTGTGGCAAAGTAAGAATTAGAAGGGGGATATAAATACAGTACTTACTTTGAGATTCTTAACATATAAAATTTTAATAGAATGTGAGAAATTGTAAATTTGGGGAAATTTGTAAGGAAGCAATGTTTGTATATTCATATTTTGCTGGTCAGAATTTACAAAATTATTTATGGATTTTCCCAGTAACTCAACAATCCCACTCTACCCTTAAAGTCCTATTCTGCATACGTGAAAACTCAGTCTTCTCTGATCTTTTCCACTCTAGTCTTTTGACTCTACTGGCATCCAAAACTTACCTTGAATTACCTGCTACATGAAACCACTTTAACATTTCAAGAGTTCATGCTGAGCAGTCCCCCACAGTATCAGCTTTTCCTTTACTGAAATTGCAGCATTGCCCAATGCACCCACAAACAAATGACCATGTTTCTTGGTCCTACCAATGGGGTTTGAGGTGAACACTGTTTAAGGTTAAGAAACATGTGTTCAATGGAGCTAGAGCCGAGACTTTGATTTGTTCAATACCTCTCTGGAGAAATATCACTGAGAAAATGAAAGAATTATGTTAAGTAACTGAGCCTCTAGAATGATGAGTTTTAGGTGTTTGTTTCTCTTTTGTTTATAGAACATTTATTAAGGTGAGAAGAAACAGCTTTTATCACTAATGTGATTTTCAATTAAGATCCTATAAATTGATAATCTGAATTATTTTAAACCTGATGATCAAACTTTATAGTTGCTTGGTAACATTCTTTCTGAAATATAATAATCTGAAGAATTTCTGAAGACATTTTAATATATTATCATAAAAGTATGAATTTGTACTTCCATAATTTAGAATTGAAAGGAAAATATAGAAAATAATTGTAAACTTATTATATTAATGCAATTTAATGATTTAGCAATGCAGTGAGTTTGAGAAAATTAACCAAAGGTATTGAGTAGTTTTTCTAAATGTTTTAAAGTATAGAAATGAACATTTTAAATAACTAGCATTAAATTTTCTTTGAATTCATTGACTATATAATTTTATGTTGCACTTTAAGTCAATAGGAATAACTGATCACAAATTAGTTTCCCATGCAGTTTCATATGACTGAGTGTTAGTTGGTATTTACTGATTTTTATTATTTATAAGGAAAATTCTACTCAGGTAATATTTCTAAAACCATTTTATTTACACTTAGAAAATTAGCCTGATATTACTTGAAATGTGAGAAAGTACATTTGTAATATATGATCAAGATATTGCATACATATATAATACATTAAAATAATATTTAAATAAGATCTGTCAGGAGGCAAAACTAACACATTACTTCAACACTTGTTAATTCTAAATTTAAGGAATAATAATTGCATCTACAGGGAAAATAAAATGACATATTTAAACAATAAACATGCATAAGCTCATATGGATTTTAGTTTTTCCTGAAGTTTAACATAATAGAATATTAATGCATCTTTCAAAATAATTATGCTTGATTACTAGACTATGACTGCATAATTGGAGGTGCAAAAGCAATTTTCAGTTCAGTGGCTGAATGCTGCAGGGTGGAATGCTTTGTGCTATGGTCTTTGAAGACCCACTAGACATGAATAAAGTAGTTCCCTGTATCACTTAAGATCCAAATACTGACGGTGATTTTATTTAGTATTTTATCACTTTGAATAAAATGTAACTGAGGCTACAGACCCATTGTTTTTATTGTGTACAGATGACACTTTTTAATAATAAAATCCCCAGTATGTGAGTGTAATAATACTTTTACCCTAAATAGCGTTTTAGCAAAGGGATTTTGTGTAACACTGTCTGTTTTATTTATATGTAATTTGATTGGACTTGTGTTGATATGCTGAAAATCAAACTTGTCATCAAAATCAGGGCACCAAACTCATTTGTTAGGTTAGCACTCTACCAAATATTATATCTCCAACAAAGAGGTTTTATAAAATATAATATTAATATATATTCACAATATGCTACAAAGTTTCACCCATTTTTCTGAACTAGAAAATTGAGGAGTATGGAAATGAAAAGTCTCATTTTAATGTCTTGCAGTGGTCCCTAAGAGAATTGTTTCTCATGTGCAGTCTTGGTTTACAAGCCTTCCCAATGCAAGAACTTCCCAGAAAGAATTTTAAAAGTTAATTGATGCCATGGAGTTAAAATATGAAATGAAAGGGGCTTGAATTTTTCTCTTCTCACTAAAACTCTAAACCATATAAGCCTTTCTTTCAAGTCACTCACCTAAAGAGAAGTCCTCTTTCAGCAGATAAAGATTACTTGCCATTGATTAGTCTGTAGACAGGAGAGTACTAGTATTTGTGATGTACCCTGTTTTATCACACTTATTAAAATTTCAGTATGACTGGTAATCTGGGTAGAAGTCAAGTAATCAATGAAAGGATAAAAGAAGGCATACATGGTGTCTATATCTGATCATGGAAATTGTGAGAGAAAACTACTAAACTGAGACCCTTCTAAACGAATGGAAATTTCTTTCCCATGACATGTTAAAATAGTTTCCCAGAAGAGATAAATTCCTCAGGAACACAGGACGATTCAAATCCCATTGAGGGTTACCAGGGGATATCACTTTCCAAGAGCATTTGTAGAGCAGATGGAAGAGAGATAAATAAAGTACAAACATGTACAAAATAAGTTTTCTGTTAATTTGCCATAAACAGTAGAAGCTGTACATGGGTCTACATGAAAAACATGCCAAATTGCACTTGCCATTTAGAAACACATCCTATAATTGTACACCTCATATGTTTTAAAACTTGAGAGATTCATTTTTCATAATGGCATCATAACATTCCTCAAAGAAAGACTTTCTTAGTGTTGACTGCAGAAAAGCAAATTAATACCACATTTTATTAATTTGAAGCTATGTTTTTCTCATTGATGTGATTATAAGTAAACAGAAATAGGAAACTATTATTGAGTGCCTCAACACCTGAATGGAAACACCACTAGTGAATTAAAAGAATAGCAAGCCATTTAAAAATTTAATGATAATAGACCTGTTTGTAAAATGGATATCTGGATGGCTACTCAGAGTAAGCTTATGGATCTACTCTAAAGTAACCAACATTTTAATTAGGATAATTACTAATTACTCCTGGGTGAATTAAATAGTTTTGTGGGGAAAACAATACTATTTCTTACATAAAATCAGCATGCTAAAGGCCTGTGATGCTGCTATGGAAATTTCTATTTTAAAAGGCAAATGCATTTTATAGCAATGTATTGACTCATTAGTCTCCATCAGAAAAATTCCATGAGACTTATGAGCCCCATGTACAAATAGAAATCTTTGAATTACTACTTGAAAAGTACTAGCTTCAAGCAGTTAGAAATCTGGCAGAATAACCAGTAGGAGAGAATAAACAAAAACTATAATAGCATGTGGACTAATATAGATATTCAGCCATCCTATTCACAATGTCTAATCCTGTACAGGTCCCATAGATGGCACTTGATCCTGGGGACTGCCTTGGTGGTGAAAGTTGAAATTGAAACAAATGCTCCAATAACTACGTGGGAAAAATCTATGTGACTTCAGTATAGAAAACAAGTACATAACAACTACAGATTTAATTTGGTCTCCAGCTCTATTTTTTTTAAATCAGAAATAAAGTTTGTATTATATAAGAAGTCATTATAATTCATATCTGTTTTTCAAATGCTTGCAAATTTGGTATGGATGGTAACTATAATTTCAATAGATTGAAAACCATTACAGTATGTGTTTAAAAGATTCATTACACTGAAATACAGGAATGTGTAAATATTAGCAAATAAAGATGAAGAATGAAATTTTACTGAAAGAGGAGTGATACAAGTATAACATAGGTGAGTTCTATCATAACATCACCAAAAATTAATTAATAGCTGTTTGTAAGAACTGATAGAAGCAGTTTGTGAGTATTCGATATATACCAGCAGAACATCTTGTTCAGCCATGGGCAACTTCCACCTGTGTGACTGCCAAGTAGTCTCTTGTTGACCCAGAGTAGCTATGGGTCTTTGCAAAAGAGACTGATAGTAGGAGCAGTGCAAAGAGGATCTGACTCACAATACCCATTTAATATTGCCTCATCTTCTATATGAATAATGCATGAAGATGTATGCATGCATGCATGTATGTTTGTGTATATATATGCATTATATATATGTGTGTGTATGTATATATATATATATATATTTGTCATTTCTTAACACACTTCACATATATACTTTGTATTTATATTCCATTCCTTAACCATATTGAAAATTTCTCAAATGTGTTTTATAACTTCTAGCACAATGTCTCATAAGTAGTAGATTTCCAAGTCAAATTTTATTTTCAGACTCATTCTTTTTCAATGATCAGTTATGACATGAATGCATTAGGGGCCACTTATGGATATTTTTACCCTTATGAAATCTTTGCTATGTACTAACGATGGAATTTCGTGAAACAATCCAGATGTGAAATTTTAACATTGTTTTCCAATTGCTTTCTAAACACATTACTACAACGGGGGCCTCATTGATTTTTACACTGCCAGGAAAAATTGATTGCTTGCCAGTGCTTCTGCAATCTCAAGGGTTATCTTAAAATTCAGGTAATTTTCCTTATGCAAAAATGCATTCTCATTCACCTTGTTCCTAATGTTTGGTGAAAGCAGCACTTGCTAACAGAGCTTTGTTTATTTCTCTATGAAAATGCATGCTTCCTTGAATGTATTTTCTCCATTCTCTGGCAGTGAACGTGTGGTTTAGTGGCTTTCAATTAACATACTTAGGTCACTGTCATTATTTAGTGTCTAACATCTGACCACTGAGATCAAAGAAATTTCCTGACTTGGACTTGATCATATTATCACATTATTATCTAACAAATACTACAAGCTTCATTATGGTCCAGAAATAAAAATGCCTGATAGCACTGACCTTTCAGGAGGAGAAGCAGAGGATTGTTCACAGAAGACAAACTATTACTTTTGCTTCATTAAAAAAAAGAAAAACATTGGACTTCTGTTAATATCTGGGTATGTTACCAATTGAAACAAGAATACAGGATTCAAGGAATGTCCCTACACAGTCCTTGCACTCACAAAGTCACTGAAGCTGTGATTACTTGCACAAATCTGCCTGTTTGGATCAATCAGCATGGCGTTGTGAATGTGGCATGTACCCACGAAGCTCCACCTATCACAGAGGGATTATTAATAACCAGTAGTTATTGGGAGAGAGATAACATTCTTCTCAGTGGTGTAGCCACAAAGAAGCTACTCTTCTCTGGTAAATAATCTCTCATACATGCTCAGGCAAGCAACTTGTATTAAACTCGGTGGACCACTCATAAACAGAACCCATGAAAACAAGAAGAGGAATTGAGAAGCAGGATTCCAGAGGGAGAGAGGAGGGGAGTGGGCAGGAGAATAAAGAGTGAAAAATCTGAATAACCATTATAAATGTATGAAACTGTCAAAGAGTGAAATTTATTTTTTTAACTCATGGGCTGGTAGCTTGGTCCTCCATATGGTTATCTTCAGATATGGCAAAACTTGAGAAGTAGAGCCTGTGGCATGCCAGTGGGCCGTTTGTTGTCCTTAGGTTCTTATAGGACCCCATTAGATCCTGAAAGAATGGGTAGCTATAAAAATATCTAGGTGGCTCTGAGCCTATTGGTCTCCTTTCTTCTTTGTGATGTCTTCTTCGTTTTCTCTTGTCATTATATCTCTGTACTCTAATGCAGCTCTAAGGATGGCACCAGAAAGCAGCTAACAGGAAGAGGGTCACACAATCTGGTCTCTCAGCTTCATATGAGGCAAAAGAATCTCTGTTCCAGATGTATGTATGTATGTATGTATGTATGTATGTATGTATGTATGTATTCTCATAGCGACATAAAAATGGATTGTATGGTTTGTCACAGAATTGTTCTTAGAAAACTATGGATTTCTCAGGTGGTATTTCTCCAAGCTTATAAGGTATGAGCAAATTGACTTTTGTCTGAATAGCAACTGTCAGGATTAGGCAGGATAATGGGTATCTTTTGATATCTACTCTGTATTTTTTGTGTCCTTTGAAAGATTTCCATGCAAACTTAGCTTTGATCATTATCTTTAAACTTCTCATATTCAAATAAAAGGGCAGTTTTCCTAGTTTCTTCTTCTTTCTCTTGTACAGAAAATAGTAGTTAATTTTTATTGTCAACTTGATGGGATTCAGATCACCATGGAAACACATGTGTCAGTGAGGTCTTACTGAGCAGGAAAGGAACACCCTAAATGTGGAAAGAACTATTCTCAAATAGACTAGTGTCTTAGACTGATAAAAAGTGAAAGGGTTATATGAAATGCTAGAATCTACCACTTACCATCCCAAATCTTTCTAATCAGACTGCTGATTCAAGAACAGTTACAGAAAACCTGCATCACTCTATGTGACAGGAGGCTCACAGAACCCCCTGCATCTTCTCTCTTAGTGAGCATCTTTCACATGGATATTTAAAGCCTTTATAACAATAACAATCTCTTCTCAGAACTCATGATTTCCTCACGCTAACAGAACCAATAGTAGAAAGCTTACATAGAGTTCCATGTGACATATAAGAGGAAAAAAATCTATAATTTCAATTTTTTATTTGGTCTTTTGTAGCTAATGATGGTGATTTTAAACCGGTTGTTCTTTAGAATGGGACTGGCATGGACTGTGTGTCTTTGGTCCTAGTTTAATCCTTTGTTATAGTTAAGGTAAAGCTATTTACACGAGTCGCAAGAATTTGACAATTTCCCCAAAGAGTACCAATATAGTCATTTCTGTGAGAAGATTCTTTCAGAAATTTAAAACACAATTGCTGTTCAGTTTCCTTAAGTTACTGGTTTCTTGGAACTCAGCAGCAATTTTTAGGTCTCATTTTGTTTCTTTTTCTTAGATCATACATGAATTCACCACTGCTAAGCATATAGCTGCCAGAGTCCTAAAGATTCAATAGGAATTAATAAGAAAAGGGAGGAAGGAGAGGGAAGAGAGAAAAGATGAAAGAGAGAGAGGAGAAGAAGAGGAAGGAGAGGGAAGAAAGGAAGGAGAAAGAGGAATGGAAGGAGAGGGATGAGAAGGAGGACAGGAAGGAGAAAGAGAGGGAGGAGAGGAAAGACAGGAAGGAGAGGGAGGAAAGGGAGGAGTGCTAATTAATGTAGTGATGCCACAGTTATGACAGAAGCCAGTTCAAGGAGATCCATAGGACCAAGAAATAAGCTGCAAACAAAAGACAACCAATGAACCTAACAAACATCACTTTCAGAATTCAGAGCCAGGTGTTTTGTGTTGTATTTAGTGTCTAGTGACTCCACATAAGTTTCCCTCAGCAACAGTTATTCCTGCCTGTTAAAGAGAACTACTTCCTGGGGGTGGGGAGATCATTTTGGTAAGGAAAAACAGAATGATGTGAGAAATGAAGTTTTTTGGCATAGAGCTTAATTACATCAGCAAATAAATACACCAGTCCATAACCATAATATGGTGTTTTGGCATACCACTGTTCTAATTCAGATCTTTGAGAAACAGAAATAATTTAAACATTTAAGTTAAAAATTATTAAGTCCAAAAGAATGAGACAAACTCTTTAACTAAGTAGTTTGTTCATCTAAAGGAAAAAGCATCAATATTTCAAATTCAAATCATTAGGCATGTTATGAGTAAAGGACTTTGCTGGTTTAAGATCACCCACTCTAACTCTAATGTCACAGCTCCCATCATCCACTTGAGTTTATTTGGTGTATCTGTCACTGACATTGGTTTTACATTAATTTTGATACATCATGCTGCTTTGCTTGTTTGGTGGTAGTAGGCCCCAAATCCAGATCCTTGTAAATATTAGGTAAATGATCTGCTGCTGAGATTAATATCAACACCATCTTCTAATACATTTTCAACTTTTAAATTCTCAGTAGTTCCCTGAAGACTTCTTTCTCCTCTAATGATCTTTCTTATCCACAATACACAAACTTGTTACCCATTAGACTGAAACACTAGGATCTTTCAAAAAGAGAACTGTTCTGAGTAAAGTTATTATGTTTAATATGTCTCTATGTTATTATAATAATAGGACATGATAAGCAAAGCTTGGATGACAACATTTCATTACAAGTTTTCTCTCAGCATTTTGCCTATGCTATATGTAGTGTTACCATGTTGAAGAGTACCATCTTTGTCAGGGCTCCATTTTTGCAAATCAAAGAAAACTGCATTAAACTTAAGCAAAATAAATTATTTCTAGCTAAATATCTTCACAAAATAAATTGTTTTATCTTTAATGCAATATCAGCACAGTCATTATTTTAAGAGCAGTGAGAAAAATGCAGCTTTCAGCATGATGTCATGCTGTAGATTAAATTCATGGGGTCAATGTCTAATAATAACTCATCTTATAAATTATTAAGAATACATTAAAATCTTATCTTCTAAAAAATATGTCACATACAATGAGAAACTAATTCTAGATCATAACCCTAATCTTGATAATTACATTTAGCATATCTTTAACATTTGCAAGAATAAATTCTAGCCTTGTGTTTAATTATTTGTACTGTTTCCAGTTTGGAGTAGTGATATATCCATGTTACACTCAAACTAAAGTCATTAAGTCTTTCTCTCTCTTACTCATGCACACACACACACACACACACACACAAAGTAAAATAATTGTTAGACTTTTTAAATAAATTTTGAGTTATTTAGAGGAAATTTTTCTTGCAGGAATGTGAAGGATGGTACCCAAAGCCATGCTGATTTCTGGAGTCTAGATCTGAAACTTACTCTGTGTTTGCATTGTTTTTCTGTGGGTTTCCTGCTGTAGTGGCACAAAGTCAAGGGTTAGTGCTGACCCAAGTTAACTCAGCAAACACAAATGGGCTGAAGAGGTGACTGGATGCATTTGAGTTTCATTAGATAACTAACTAGTCCAAAAACGGAAAAAAAATAGATACATCTAGATTTCTATTTTTATCCTGATCAATGGCATAATCAAGCTTTTTCATTTTCTTTGATTATGGAAAACGCAAATGTCTATATATGAAGAGAGACAACTATCATGTTCATTGTAGTCCACTAACCTGAAAACATGCACATTACAAAATAATAAATTGTCGATAACATTGAGCAGGGTTGATCAATTTTTAGCATGTTAGCACTTTCCAATGGTTTGACTTAGAGACATCTTGATCTTTCTTATTGTCAAGACTATGTTAATAATAACCAACATTTCCTAAGCATGAACCATATGTCAGACAATGTGAGGAAAGCTTTACAGACATTAGTTACAAGCAATCTTTACCATACACCATTAGGAAGATCACCATTAATACCCTCACTTCATCAATAGAAAAACTGGGGTGCAGAGTCGGTTTCTCATCATCGACCAGTAACCTTGAATGTAAATGACAACACTGACTAGATAGCTCTAGATAATTAATCAAGAATATTAAAGGGGATGTCACTAGATTTAATATGATATGTATTATAATTTCTATATCATTCTTAAATCCTAAAGTAGAGTCTATATTGCAAAGCTCTTACTTTTAAAGAACAACTATAGCAAAGAATAATTGTTTACCAGAAATTGTGAAATCCTTCCCCAGTGAAGAATACAGTGTTATGAAATAAGCCACAGATATAATGAATTACTCCTCTGCCTTTACAAAATTATAGTGCCAAAGTGGTAGCATTTGATAATTAAATAACTAGCCAGCCACATGCAAAAGGGAAAAATACCATTCATAATGTGCAGAGAAAAAGGATCATTTTTGGATGAAGAGAGTGGAAATGTGCATCCATTCCAGATAGACTAATGACCAATTAATAATTGAATGTAAAAGGATCCAATTTGTTTTTTATTGCTGGTTGGTTGGCTGGTTGGCTAAGGAGCATAACCTGTTGAGTTGCAATCATCTATAGTGATAACAAGCTTGGGATGTATATGTAATCAGTGGCAGAGTGAGTCTCAGTCCTGAAAAAAAATAGGAAAAGCTATTTCTCATCCTTGCTGTTTTGAAGAAAGAATCACCTGATTGCTTCTTGTGAGTATCATTTTTATAATATTCTGTATTAGGTTGACATTCATCTATTGTTTGGTTCTGGGGTAAGTCTATTCTTTCAGGACAAACTGAGATGAAGACCCTGAAATTTCAGATCAGATCTTGAGAGATTTGTTCATTGAACAGCATTTTAAAAGAATTATTCTGTGTTTGGATAACATCAAGAGTAGCCAACGTACATTTAGGAAAATGAGCAGGTTCTCTTGTCCTACATGAGACACAGTTCAAGAAATTGTTCTTACAGGAAAAGTAGAAGGTTTCAAGTGTTTCTCTGTTAAAGGAGTGTTGGCTTCTGTGTCCAGAAAAGGGATGGAGATAGAGCAAATGCTAACACAGGAAACGGGGGCACTCCCAAGAAGAAAGGGGTTATGACCAAGGTGTTTTGGGATGGCTAAAGGCAACAGTGTATTTGTAGAATGTGTTTATGTAGTTGTACCCTGGGCACTAAATACAGAAGCACACATGAAACAGATGCTATAGATAGAAGACCTGTGTTTCCTAAGACCCATCACACTATAGCTGAATAATACCATGGTTGTATAGTTTTTCTTATAGACTTAATCATTAAAATTTAAGAAAAAATTAAGAAAGGTATTCATTAGTATCCTAGCATTTTGGGAATTATAGGATGTGTCAAATTGCATACCCAATGAACTGACAAGCACAGTCACAAGAAATGTGGGTGCTTGCAGAGAGGAGCAGAGATAATCTGTCTTCCCTCCTGCTTAGTTCTCATTACTGGCATGATGAGGGCTATAACTAAGGAGGAACTGAAAGAAGACCCACATTTGGAAGCTCTTCCTGAGAACATGAGTGATGGCTCTGTTTTTGAGATGTTCCCCAGAGGCCACTTTTAATGCATACTATATATATATATATATATATATATATATATATATATATATATATCCAAGTCCATTTATAGACAATATTTGGGAATTTGGGGTTCGTTCTTTCCAAACTACTTCCTGTTGATAAGGGGTGCTATCATGGGTGATTCTAAGAGGATGCAGAAATCCTGGCTGTAGTCTGTAAGGCGAATGCATACCTTCTTAAATCCTGGATTTACATGCCTTTGGCTAGCCTTAGCCCCTACACAAATAACAATGAAACCAGAATGTAATTCTTATGTTAGGTTGTAACAACTGGCTTGACTTCTATGAAAAAAAAATTAAACATGTAAAATAGATATTGCATTAATACTTTTACTTCTTCAAGCAAATGAAAACATTTAGGAGTTCTATGAAAGCCAGAAGTTCTAAGGAAAACAACCATAATATTTCATGAAATTAAATACACTAAAAACATTAGGAAGCCATATAATATATAATAGATATACCTGAACACTGTTTTCAAGGGAAATACTTGGTTGTCTTGTCTTTACTTTTAAGGAATATCTTTAAAAGAATCAAAAATTGTCACAGAAAACTACATTATTCCTTTTTAGATGTCCAACCTTAGGGATAAAACATTGGTGTTTAAATTGTTTTTCCAAGACTCCTATTGACTAATCCAATCTTTTTTATAAAAATCATTGATATTTTAATATCTAGTAACTCCATACAGATCAAACCCTTAAGTAGTGATTTGTACAGCAGGAGACACAAAGAAAGAGGAAAGGGAAGGGAAAAAAGAAGGGCAGAAGAAGGGGAGATTGGAAGGGGAGGAAGAGTAAGGAGGAGAGGGAGATAAGGGAAGAGGGAGAGAGCACTTGTAATGTGGTATATGTTTCTGTCAGCCAGTGTTAGAAAAGTCAAGCCAATGTGTTGGGGCATTGTAGAATAAAACTTATCTGTGCTATTTATGAAAAGGATAGAGTATAGAGAAACTATTCTTATCCTTGACTGGGCAAGTTTTCTCAGTGTAAAGACACAATATGATTTGTATAGATGTATTTTACTTTTCAGTGTGTGTGTGTGTGTGTGTGTGTGTGTGTGTGTGTGTGTGTTCACAATGGTCAGAAGAGGGCATCAGATCTCTTGCAACTGGAGTTATAGGCACTTGTAAGCTGTCTGAGATAGATGCTAGGAACCAAATGCAGTTCCTCTGCAAGAGCAGTTCATGCTCTTAATTGCTAAGCCATCTACCTAGCCCCAAGAACACTGTGTTTGGAAATTCAGAGAACATACAGTTATCAAAATCAATACCAAAAATCCTAAACATAAAGAACTATACATAAAAGAAAGTGCCATAAATGCTTTAAAATGTGTTATATGAACCACATCAACTAAGAAAAATAGAAACATTAGTGGATATAGAATTACTCAGAGCAATTGATGATGCTTTCATCCATCTCTCCCAGGCACTCACAATGAAGTGACAAAATGAATTTGTCAATTATTGCATTTTTGTAAGGGACAATTAACAAGTTCAAATCTCCATTTCTAGAGTAAGCTTTTTAGTAGGTATTGGACTTCAAATATCAATAACTTTTCCTGTCCATATGTACACAAAATGCATTTCCATATATGAAATACATGTATGGAAACACAACCAAGCTTATATTGGTGGCTGTCAGTGCTGCTCTCAGAGTGTTATCCTTTATATCTTTCTGCCACAAGGGGAATCACTATTCATAACAGTCTTACTCAATGAACTGAGCCTGACCATGAGTGTGCAGGAAATCTCACAGTCTGTGAAGATTGAAACAAGAATTGAAAGACATTTGTGACAACAATGAATACTATTCCTCCATCACTATTGAGATATTGGTACTATTTAGTTAATGACAGATTCTGCAGTTGATTCTAGCAAGGGCAAATTTCTCTTTCAGTAGAAAGGGAATTGTGACAAACTTTGCACCCAACTGTTCTTTCTGGTGCAACAGAAGGCACCAATGACTCCCTATTCCTGTTCTTGACAAATTTATCCACAACTAGCATTCTGAAATAGCAGTTTCTAGAAACTTTCCCTTTCCTTATCTACTTAAGGTTGCTATTACATCTCGGAATAAACTACTAGCTCTCTCTCTCTCTCTCTCTCTCTCTCTCTCTCTCTCTCTCCATCACTGTTAACAATCTAAGCAATAGTTCAGAGGCTACCTTAAATGACCTTCCGCAATAATGAGGTTGATGACTACCTTATATGTCATCCTAGAGCCATCATTTAGTAGCTGATAGAAACAGAAGCAGACACCCATAGCTAAACACTGAGCTGAACTCCTGGAATCCAGTTGCAGAGAGGGAGAAGTAATAAGCAAAAGGGTCAAAATCAAACTGGAGAAACCCACAGAAACAGACTGATAGATAAGAAACAAGCATAGGACCTAACCAGACCCTCTGAACATGGGTCTCCGTTAGGAGGCCTGGGCTTTCTATGGAACCTCTGGCAATGGAAACAGTATATAACCCTAGTGCATGAATGGACTTTGGGAGTCGACTCCCCATGGAGAGATACTCCCTCAGCCTAGAGACAAGGGAGAGGACCTAGGCCTTACCCCAAATAACAGATTTTGATAATCCCTCATGGAAGGCCTCACACTCCTCATGGGGGATGGAATGGGAGGTTAGTAGGGGTCATGGGAAGATGGGAGTAGGAACTGGGATTGATATGTAAAATAAGAAAAAATATTATATATATATATATATATATATATATATATATATATATATATTTCCCCATCACTTTCAACTTCTATTTGCTTCACCTAGGAAATAACCACAGTAAATTCCTTGTTAGCTGCCTGGAAAATTACTTGTAGAAACCTAAGAAATGCTGTTAATGTCCCCCTTCCCCATCAGTCATCACTAGAAATGTTTACAAGATGGTATTATAAAGAGCTGCATCAATAAGGAAACAAAAATGGAAATGTACCACTTCTGATTAGAGGTATACCTGGAAGCTAATAAACTTGAGAGAAGATACTAACTTGGCATAAGGTTTTCACTCCCAAAGTATAATGCAAAAATAACTGCTTTAATCCCTTTAGGGATAATAGTCCTTATCCTAAATAGTTAATAAAAGAGGTTAAATTTAATATATATATATATATATATATATATATATATATTTCATTTGCCTGATTTAGCCTTTCTACAATCTAAACAAACTTCAAAGCAACATGATGTGCATCACACAAACTAAAATTGACTACATTGAGTTAAACATAGAAAAAAAAACAACCCATAGAATAATCAGCACTGACAAATTATTATCTTGACTTCATTTTTTAACAGCAACATTTATTTCAGAGATTAGAAAATATCAATAGCTAAGAAATGGTGCTCAGTTCTACTCACTGAACATGATCAGGAGTATTTTATGGTAATATTATCTGATTGTGATATCAATGAATCTTGTACTTGTGTAAAAAGAAAACACACATGACTAAACTAGGAAATCAATTGGACTGAAATTAATAAGATCTTAATCTGTAATGTAACCATCAGCAGTGGATATTGACACAAAGTCAGCTCACTTGATTTTTTTCATCAGTTCTTAAGTATAATTCCCAGTGGAGTTGGTTTTGAATATTGCTTAACTAATGAGAAAAAAATAACCAGCCTCTTTAGGGAAAAACCCTCTCCTCTCAGTTTCCAGAGACAAACCATGCTCTGTTCTGTTTTCCTGTTTCAATCACTTTTCTAATCTCTGTACTAACAATTTGCTTTGTTCTTAACTTCAGTTTGTAGAAAAATGAGATAAGTAGGGTTGCTTCAATAATTGCTTTTATTTAAGCCATTGATTGAAGGTGCAATCTCCATATCGTGAATGTGCTCAGATCTAAAAATATTTGTCACTATACATTACATTTTTCAAGATGATAATTTCTAAGCATATTTTAAACTACTTAGAAATTCCCTATCATCAACATACTACTATGAACAATTATTTTCCAAAAGAAAAATAACCTAATATGTACAATTTTAGGAGAATCTAGAAAATGTCACTTTTCTCTCATCAGACCACCTGTAGTAATTAAAATGAAGAAAGACACCAGTGTGACTTCTCACAGTGTTGGATGTGCTATCTCCTGACAGCATATATAATTTCCTGGAGGCACTGGCTTGGCTATGTGTAACATGGCCTGTGAACTCTATTCCCTTCAGATATTCACATTTGAAAACTGAATTTTTATTAAATCCAACAATCAATATTTCATGAAAGTATGAAAGCAGAGTATAGAGCTCATGGAATAATATAAAATATTCTCATTGTATTATAAAGGATGGACTAGTCTTGGAACACTCATTTCTCTATGTGAGCTTTTCTGAGAAATGACTACTTGTCAGAGCTTTTTGCCTCTTTAAGCAAGAGATTTTCATCATGATTTGTCCTTGTTTTTCAAATCTTGTTTCTTAGCAACAGATTCAAGCACTCCTTCAGTAAAAACAACCATTTTTAGATTTGGGTTCATAGTAAAAATTCATGTTTGGTTAGAAATGCCATGAACTCATATAGTTTTGGATATCTTTAAAAACAGATAAATCAAATTTCCAGGGGCAGTGGGTATTATCAACCTGATAAGAAGAAGTTCAAACTACTTGTCTAAGGTACAGGTTATTTTATGAGTTTCTAAGTATTTAATAATTTTATGTCAAATATTCAAGGCTTTGACATTCAAACATCATTAATCATGGCTTTTATTGAAGTTATAAGTGTCACACTTGGTCCTGGCCCACAAGAAAAGTAATTTGGTTTCCTGATTTATTCATGAAAATATCTTTGTTATTCAATGGGATAAATTATTTGTGCCCTGAGTTGTTCTGTTTAGACACGATATTATTGTCTCATAAACCAATGTGATGGAACAGTTGCTGCCAAAAATCAGTAAAAAAGGCAACCAGTTGGTTTTATTTGCACATAATTAGAAAGTAAAATTACATTATAAGTTAATTACAGAGATTAATTCTTATTTAGAATCTGTCACAGAGGTCAAACAAATAAATTATGTTATTAAGTTTCACCTTGGACAGATACTAATGAATTTTTAAAAATTCATTTTTAGTTTTTTTTTTTTCTCCCAAAACTTTGAAATGCCTCAAGTGTCTCCATGCTTTGAGAATGTATAAACCTGTGTTCTGGTCTTCTTTAGGTTCAGAGATCCCCATGATGAAAGGACATGTGCCAAGAGATACTGCATGTATCTATTTCAGATTCATGGGTCTGCAAATGTGTAGCTGTGCAATATAAAAAATATCAGGGATTCCTTCCTACGAGGAACAGCCATTTCTTTAACAGAAAAACAAAGAAAATTGAGAAAAAATAATATACAGTTGTGGCTTCTCTGACCTGGTATTGCATGTGGCCCTCATGCAGTTTGCATTTGCTGAGACAATTGCTGAACTGGAAAGGAATGGCTTGACTAGAAGTCAGTAAGTGGATAAAGAAGATGTGGCACATTTACATAAAGGAATACTAGTCTGTGGAGGGGGGTGGTGGTGAAACAATTGAAATTTGCAGGCAAGTGGATAGAACTTGAAGAAGATATCATGAATGAGGTAACCCAGTCACAAAAAGAGGAACATGGTATGTACTCACTCATATATATGGATTTTGGACATAGAGCAAAGGATCACCAGCCTATAATTCACACCGCCAAAGAGACTAGGATACAAGGAGGATTCTAAGAGATTCATATAAGGTCCCTCACAGAATGAGGAAGGAACAAGATCTCCTAAGAATATGGGGAGTGGAGGGGCAGTGAGTAGAGAGGGAAATAGGAGAAAGTGAAGGGGAGGAGAGGAAAGCATGGGGGACTAGGAAGATTGAGTCAGGGGAGGATTAGATAAAAGAGAGAGGGGAGAGAGAGAGAGAGACCATAAAAGAGGGAGCCATTATAGGTTTAAAGAGAAAACTGAATCTAGAGAAATGTCCAGAGACCTACAAGACTGACTCCAACTAACAATTTGAGCAACAATGGAAAGGCTACCATAAATGCCCTTCCCTGATAATGAGATTGACAACTTACTTATCCACCATCATGGAGCCCTCATCTAGTAGCTGATGGAAACATATTCAAACACCCACAACTAAACACTGAGCTGAACTGGCATATGGATGCAGAGAGGGAGGACAAGACCAGGCTACAGAAACACATAAAGACAGCTGACGTGAACGAGGAGCCAATAGGCCCCCAGACTGATAGCTGGGACACCAGCATGGGACTGAGTCAGACCCCCTGAACTTGGGTCTCTGTTAGAAGACCTGAGCAGTCTAAGGAACCTCAGACAGTAGAACCAGAATGTATTTCTGGTGCACAAAAGGACTTTGGGGGCACATCCCCCATGAGGCATACTCCTTTAACCTAGAGACAGGAGAGAAGTCCTAGTCCCTACTTCAAATGACTTGACAGATTTAGATGACCCCCCCCAGGAGGACATCACTCTACATGTGGAGTGGGTGGGGGAGGAGAGAGTGGGAGGGTCATGACAGAATGGGAGGGAGGAAGGAAGGGAGGGAGGGAGGGAAGGAGAGAGGGAGCGAGGGAGGGACAGAGGGAAGGAGGGAGGGAGAGGGAACTGGGATCAATATGTAAAATAAAAATAAATAAATTTTTTAAAAAAGTAAGTAAATGAACAAATTCTTTTAAATCCTGCTAGGAAAGACCTGAAAAGTGGAGTATTCCTTTCTGGAAATATGTTCATGTTCACAAAAGCCCAAATACTCATAAATAGAATACATGGCCTGGTAACCAAGTAATTACCTCTTCAAAATGTTTTATTTTCTAATCTTTCCAAAGTCAAGATATATGGTATATCTCATAGCAAAATTAAAGCAGAAGATAAACGAATGGATATCTATCAGTGTACCCTATCCTGGATCACCTCAGTTCAGACTCATAGGAGTCTTGAATTGGAGCAGGAGGAGAAATTTCTGTGTCAGAAAGATAAGATGTGAAAAAGACTAGAATGTGTTCAGCTTATTTTATGATAGAAGGTAATAATGGGCTAAAGAATTCAGACAGGCTTCAGAAGCCAGAAAAGTTACCTAGAGAAAGGGGCATGATGCTGATATTTGATTTCAGTTCAGTGAGACCTTGAGACTACAGGAAAATAAATCTGAAATGCTGTAGGCCAATGAATTTGCAGTGTCCAGTAGAATAGGAGAGAGAAGCCCATTTCATAGTGAGAAATCATACAGAAATTCCTTAATTTGGATTTTTGAAAAATTAGCTGTAAGATACTCTGCTATCTAGCTCAAATTAGCAACATAAAAACCACCACTATTGTCGGGCAGATGGCACCAGAGGTTACCTGCTTTCTTGGGCAGAATTCTGCTCATATGAATGAAACTTTGAAGAATGAAAACAAGGTCCTTTTCTATGTTGTGAAGACCCATTTTCTGCAACAGGCATGTGTCTCATTCTGAAGACTTTGTGATCAGAAGTTTGGAGGGCAAGTAAGAGTCTGAAGACCTCAGAGCCTCAGTTCCTCAATCTTGTGGCACTCACAGAACATTGGGCTTCACTTCCCTAGAGGTTCATCCTAGTTTTCAGATCCACCCATAGGAACTGCAAAAATCTTTTGGGTGCTAGGCTAAACCATTCTTATTTGTTATTATTTTCTTTTATCCTTTTCCTCAGAATAGGAAAACAAAACTAGAAACATTATTTTTAGTTTATTCCAGAATATATTGTTAGTACCTTTTATCCCTAAGTTATTAACCATAGTAGACTTATTTGGTTGCTTTTAAGATTGTACCTTTTCTGATCTTCCTAATACATCTACCTTTTCTGGCTCCTGCCCTTCACAAATGTAATTTTTTGTCAGACAATTTTTTAGGACATTTATAATTCTAACCACACTCACTTATTTGTTCTATATATATATTTAGTGACTACTCTTTTGCCAAGAATTACTCTGAGTACTTGAGTTACAATAATGAAGGAAAACACTGACATTAATGGAAGCTATAGATTCTAGAAAACAAAAAGTATGAAAGACCCAAATAAGCATGTACTCTGCCAACTACATGAAGATTTGAGATTTCAATATAAGTGAAACTAAACAATATAAATCAGAATGACTTAAAATAAGTTACTTTAGTCAGAATGGTATGAAAATTATTTATGAATAATTAGAAATAATTTTATGTTCACTTATACACCTTATTCCTCACAATGGGTCCATAAGATTTGTGAGATTATACAAGCTGGTATTTCAAATGAAATATACCATTAACACACTCCACTCACACTAATATGCACTAGCCCTCAACTATCAATGTAATAGTTCCAACTATTTTAGATTTACAAATACATACATTTGTAATGTTCTCATATTCTTTCTATTTATTTAAAAACTATACCAAAGTTCAACCACTACAGTCCCTCCACTCTACCAACTGAGCTATCGATAGTAGTGATGAACAAAGGGGTCAAGACCAGGCTGGAGAAACACACAGAAACTGCTGACCTGAACAAAGGGAAGCTCATGGACTCCAGTCTGACAGCTGGGAAACCAAAATATGACCTACCCAAACCCCCTGAATATGGGTGTTAGTTAGGAGGACTGGGAAGTCTGTGGGGCCTCTGGTAGTGGATCATTATTGATCTCTAGCATATAAATGGACTCTGGGAGCCCATTACACATATAGGGACACTCCCACAGCCTCGACACACAGGGATAGGCCTAGGCCCTTCTCCAAATGATATGACAGGTTTTGAAGATTCCCCATGGAAGGCCTCACCCTCCCTGGGGAGCAGAATAGGGATGGGATGGGTTAAGTGGGGTTGAGGTTCAGAGGAGGATGGGAGGGTGAGGGAACTGAGATTGACATGGAAAACAAAATTGTTTCAAATTTAAAAAATATATCAAAAAACTATAATTTTAAATGAATAGGAACATTACTAAGCATTTTAGAGAGAAGTAACTCTACTGAAGGTCCCCTTTTCAAGGAGAAAAACAAATACCCTTGAGGGAAATCAAAATGTATAGGTATGCAATGTTAATGTAATTTTTTTTAAATGATGGAAAATAGCAATTCATACACAATAGCACTCATACAGGTAGAGAAACAATAAAGCATACCCACATGGAAAAGATAATTCTGCCATCTTTGATGGTTTTTATTGATCAGCATATATAGACCATATGGCCATTCTATGTAAAATCTCCCTTTATAGACAAAGCATGTAAGCACTAGGAACATGCATTATTACAAATAACAAAAGAATAAAAATCAACATAGATGAAAGAGTTGTCACTTCTTGGACATTTCAAATAGAATTTTGTTTAAAGCAAATCTTGACTCATGCTTTTGAAGTAAGTATACTATTCCAAACTCAAAACAGCATGCATGACATTTATATGTGTGTACATAATACAATCTAATATAATGACATATTCACAACTTTTCTTTGACATTCTAAGTTTATTGTTAATAAGAACACTTTCAAAAATAGCTACAGTAAACTATGAAATGCCAGAGAAGTGTGATTACAGTTTTTGCTAGTTCCAGCTTGTGTTCTTCACACAGTGTTAAACTAAATGTGAGATAGGCCCATTTCAAGTATTATTATGTTAGTGAGGGCTTTATAAATGGATAGAATTCATAGAAAAGCAAAAGACTTTACATATGTTTTTGCATGTTTTGTAGCATAAATATTAGCCATAACAGGTTTTCAAAATAGTTACTTGAAAATTAAAAATGTCTTGCTATTTACCATTAAGCCATTTTGAAGGAAAAAAAATGAAAACTTTTCAGATATGTTATAAAATTTGATAATACACTTTGAAAATAAATCACAGAAGTAGAACTGCATCATTTAGAAACAGAATAAAGTCTAAGACTCACTTAGCCTCTCTCTGACTTTTATTTCATAAATTATTTCATAAAATATAGAGGCTGGGGCTGTAGATCTGTCATAGTTATAATTTCATTAAAATGCTAATAACCCAGTGTGTTACTTATTATCTTAACTCCTGGCCCTTAACTTCAAACTTGGGTCTTTCTTAGAGATAAAACCTCTTACGGCTTCAAGAAATATTATATTAATTATTAAAACCATCAGCACAAATTTCTTCTGAAACCTAAAGAAATAATTTTTTTAAATTCTATTTTATGACCATAACTCAGACTTTCAGGAACACCAGTGATTTACTAAAAATCCATTAATCTTACTAAAGACATAACAGTGCTGTATAATATTTTGAATTTCAAAGAATTTCAAAGAAACATTTTCATACAACATAAATACTGTTCTCTGGATGGAGTTCTCCACATACTACAGAACAGGAATACCCATTGAAAGAGTTTCTTTGTGAAAAAAAAACCTCTTTTACCATATTATGATGTATTAATACTTTGAGAATTCTGCTCCTGTGTACAATGCATTTTGATTATGTTCACTCCCATACTGCCATCCCAATCTCCTCCCGTATCCACCCAACTTCCTCACCTTACCTCCTCAACTTCATGTTCTATGTTCTTACAGAGTGAGTCAGTTTTCCTTAGAAGTATGGCCAACCATGTTTTAAGGGTTGGTATACTTGGTGGAGATTAAAAGTCTTTTGCTATTTATAATTGTCTTGTGCTCACTTTACCTTAGCTCTGGAAAGGAATAGCATCTTTCAGTTGTGGTTAGAAGTAACATGGAGTGACAATAAATCACAGCTTTTTGTTAGTTTCTCGTACAGTAATGGAGAATTACCAAGAAGTCAAGACCTCTTTCAAACAGCTATTGATCACAGTAGATTTTGGTCAAAGGAGGCTTGTGTTCTAAGAGCACCAGAATTGACACAGACACAGTTTAAACACAGAATCTGGACCTACTGCAATCCTACTGGATTTATTTAAGTAAATGGGTAATCTAAATAACGTCAACTCACATCAAACTTTACATTCTTGAAGATAGTGACAACTCCATGTTTTCCTCTTCAGAGCTTCAGTGTCTGTTTTTTGAAATACCGCTTATTGTTCCAAACCGTATTGTTGAACAAAAAAACTCTGACCCAATAAGTAAATGATGGGGGGAGGGTGGTAACAGTAGAGAAACAGGGGGAAAAACTAAAAATGTAAAATCCTACTATTTTTATAGGAAATTTGGGTTGTCACCATATCTCACCAACCCAGGCATCCTTCGGTTACATGCCCACATGCCTGTCAATAGATAAGTGCCTTCTGAGAGTACAACACTGAGAGTATTACGGGCTGAAAAGATATATGCTTTCATTTGTTCTTGAAGCATTTTTTTAGTGTTATTATACCTGTTTCAAAGAGCAAATAACAGGTTTGTTTAAAGATTAAATGGTGTAACACAAGGAAGTTTTGCAGGCAGATAATGATGCCAAAATTAGAAGTCAGTTATTTTAACCTTCAGTCATTTCCTCAAATTTCCTGCATGCCCCCCATCTCTAAGTTGCTTCTTACTCACCTGATATGTGCATACATACAAGTTTACTTGCTTTTCAATAGCTAGAAAAATTTTCACAACTAGAATATACTGTGCAGTACTAAAAATGTACTATGGTATATGTTTACACATTAGGATTTATTTATATTTTGTTGGAAAATATAGCTCACTTAGTTGTCAATCTGATTATATTAATATTCATGATTACCTTGTTTTAATTAAAACATAACTCAGGGTTAAGCTTGTTCTTAAAAGTTAGAAGAAGCTTCATAGTTTTATAAAATAATGCAAAGTGCTCTATACTTTCAACTTATGATCTTGTACTATAAATCCTGTGAGTAATAGAGCAGAAACTATTTGCCATTCCTAAATGCCCTAAGTCATGAAATAAACAGAGCATATTCCTCCAGAAAACTGCAAGTGTCCTTCCTTGCCTTCTAGCTTCTTCTTGGTCAGCCTTCTTTAGCATTTCTTGACTTGTATAGCTTCATAGCTCCAATCTATCTACACCCTGATCCACTCTCTCTGTGTATAATATGCCATCTTTTAGACTTCTAATTATAGTTAAGTAGATACATCCTATTAGGAACCTATCCTAAGTCAGTATGGCCTGACTTCAACTAATTATATCTATGATGACTCAATTTATTTTAAGGCCTTAGTTACTGGTTTGGGGAGTTTTGGAGAGTGTGATAATGAGTTTTCATTGTCAACTTGACACAATCTAGGAAAACCTAAGGAGAGAGTCTCAGTAAGGAATTGCCTAGGTCAGGCTGGCCTAGGTACATGAAATGAGGGAATGTGTTTATTATATAAATTGATGCAGTAAGACCTGTAGGACTGCATAATAAAGGAGAAAATGAGCTAAGCACAAGTATAATTATATTTCACAATTATATTGTAGTGGTTATATGGTAGTCAGCACTTTAAATGTCTTTATAAAATGTCATTTATCTTTCAAGACATATTTCTTTCAAAGCTAGTACTTAGCTAGCCTTAGCATATTTATTAATACTATATTACAAAAATTGCTATAATTATTTCTACTCAGGTTAAATAGTACAAAGCATGAATTTCTTAAGTCTTCTGAAATATGATTGTAGCCTAAAACTGCTTTAATGATACAAAGTGGTCAGCCATGAAACCATATGCACCAAACAAAAATTGTCTCAAAGGTTTTGTTTGCCATAATACATACACAAAAATAATAATCAAAGCAAAATATGCTATCAATTTCATAGTCATGGACATGTGAGGGATTGAGGGAGAGAGCGCCTGGGAAGGGCTAAAAAGGGAAAGGAAAGACAAAGTTATATAATTCTACTTTAATTTTTAAAAAGTATAATTAAAATAAAATATATATCACAACTTTCCAATCACAATATGATATGGCTTTCTGCTGTGAGCATTGAAATTCTAAAATATTTCACTTTAAAAATACATGAAACATCCATTATTAGAAGAGTAGCTAACAAAAACCTTATTGTACAATTTTATGTGCTACTGTTAAATTAAAAAAAGCAGCAGGACCCAAAATGAAGGCCCGATTTCAATCAGTTATGACTAGTACTCTCTGCATCTGTCATTACATGCTTCCCACTGACAGCTATGCTTTCATCATGATTCAGCTCAAGGCACAGCATCTCCATAAACTCTTAAAGACTAGCCCAAGCAACGAGTTTCAAATATCACCAGCATATAGTAAGGCAACAGAAGACAGACCACACAGTTAAATGACATGAACTCTCAGGCCCAATATAAGTAAAGACAAAAAGTCAAGAGTAAACTATGGTCTATGGTCTATGGTCTGTATTCTAGCACTGAATCTTGAATCTTGGAAGAACAAGTTTTTTTGCCACACTAAAGTCAGCTGCTGACATTAGATAAAATCAGGGGAAATATACCCCTAAATTTCACCTAAGTGAAAGTGGAAACCGGAATGAATCATGGGTGAATATTTGGTCCTTAGGAGACTACCCAACACTTAGTAGGAGAAGACCCACACACCCAACATGGCTGCCTGCTGGGCTGGGAAGTGAGAACAGCAGTCAGGTGCCATTATGATAGGGTATGAAAGAATGGAGAGTAATGATTCATGTCCTGTATAGAAATGCAGATGTGAAGAGGTGAAGGTGATAAGGAGGTGGACTACTTGCCCCCTGGGGCCTTGTTGTTGTCTGGACTGGGCTGCTGCTAAGAACTATGTCTGGGTCTGTGGCACTGCTGTAGCCACAGTCTGTGTTGATGTTTGTGACTCCTGTTACCACTAAAGGCCCAGATGATAGGACTGCAAAGAGATGGCCCCATATCTCAATGGCTGCAGCACTAGGGAGAGCTGGCTGTGCACCTCATCCACTGCAGCATTCAGGAGAAGAGGCCCTGCACCTTGCCTGGGCAACACAGAATTGAGCCTGTTGACCAGGCTGTGGGTTAACTGTCCAAGAACAAGAGCATGGGGATCTAACCCCATTAGCTACCCCATGTGGTAGAATGGGCAAAGGAAAGAGTCTCTCTCCCCTTACTCCTTGTCACCTACACCTGGGAAATCTAGCTCTGCACCTCATATGGGCTGCACATTAGAACTGATCCTGTTGGCAGGAGTAGGGGTGGGCCAGCTGGAGGGCATGAGCTTGGGAGAACTAACTCTACTACTCATCTGTCATGCAGTAGCATAGGCAAGGAGGAGATGCCCCCCTTGCCTATTACCACTTACAGCAGGTGGCAGATCTGGGGTCCTGAGAGTAGGAAAGCTGATCCTGCCTTTCACTGCCTGTCAATCCTGCACCTTGCCTGGGCAATGCAGTAGAACTGACCCTGTTGGCAGGGGTGGGGGTGAGCTAGGGTCATGGGTGGGAGAGCAGAAGAGCTGACCCTGCTCTGCCTTGCACATCTGCCATGTGGTGGTGTGAGCAAAGGAAAGATGCCCTCCCTGACCATCCACCCATCACCCCCTGCAGCAGGAAAGAGAACTGGTCTTGGAAGCATGAGAGTGGAAGAACTGGTCCTGCCCCTCCTAACTCCAGCACTCAGGGGAATGGCCCCTGAGTCTCTCCTGGGCAACACACTAAAGCATATCTGATGGTGTAGGTACAGGTGAGCTGGCTCCAGTGTATGAAGGCAGGAGAAACAGCCTCACTCCTTGCTGCTTGATGTACAGGGTGAGCTAACTGGGACAGTGCAAGAGAGCTCATCCTGGTGATGAGGATGGGTAGAGCTGACATCCAGCTGCCACTCAGGCCCATAAACAGAACTATGAATTAGCCCATCCCAACATCCACCTGATCTATGATTTGTTGGAGTATGTGAAGGGACCATACTGCAGATCCAAAGCTGCAGGATCTCAGGACACAGGACAACAACAGGATATCCAAAAGGAGTCCCAGTGAGGGCCCACTATCAATGATGTAGCAGAAACCAGAGACCTTGAATCAGGCAATGATTCATTGCAACAAACACTTGCAAGTGAAGTTGTATAGACTAAAGGGTACACAGCATGAGTCACTGTGTCACATTACAGCTTCTGAGATTTTTTTTTTTTAATTTTATTTGGATGAAAGATTCTTTGTCACAGTTGCTGGACCTTGAAGACTTGAGTTTATATTGACATAACCCTGTGTGTAACCTAGAGCAAAAAGCAAAACCTGAAATACATTCTGATTATAGAAAAGGAGACTTCTACTCTACATACAAGGCCTCTAAGCATGGCTTTAAGCTGGATTTTCACAGCAGTCTGCAGCTAAATAAAAGGCATGGTCATGAGCCATCCTTTTTTACCTTGTGTGAATTTTGATAGATTTTATCTCTAATGATCCTGAGGCAGTGCATGGAGAGAGACTCAGAAGAGGAGAAAGTCAACCTTTGAAGAAACCAATATTCATAGCAGGCCTCAGAAAGTTTCCATATATGAAGCTTCCATCTTAATAATATACAAGTGAATAAATGTACAAGTGAAACCAGTAAGGCAAAAATCCAACAGCAACAGACCCTTGAGGACTTCATACATGGGGGTTAACAGTATGTAAAACAAATGTGTTTAAGGGGCTTAATACATGAAACAAGATGACAAAATATAATGAAAAGCCACAGAGTGTAAATTAATTATACAAATTAGATAGGATTGGATAGGTGTAACTTCTAGAACTTAAAAATGTAAAACTCATCATTAGAACAACCACAGAAAGAAGTATTGAGCTGGGAGAAATTATAAGGAATGTGACAAATAAAGATGGAAATGATGAATTTAAAAAGTGATATTAATTGTCACCTATTTCATGCTATTGTTAGGAGTTGGTGGCTGATTGAGAATGAGGTCATGCAGTTTGACTGTACAGTTTTGGAGAAGTTAAAATGGCCATTGGTTTTTTTTTTTTTTTTTTTTTTTTTAACTATAGTGTGAAGACACTTCTGATCACAGGGCTAATAACTTTAGCAAATCTCTCTTCCATATAGAAGATTAAGGATGGAACTCAAAGAGGTCATCAGAAAGTGATTGCTAATTGCAGGGATAGGAATTCCAGGCCCTTTTATAAAAATCAGACAGGTGGGCAATGAGGGACCAAAGTCAATAAATCTCCATATATTATCTTTCCTCTTTCAGTCTGATACAATATTCATATTACTTGAATTATTGAGGAGACATCCTTGTAATCCACAGAGATCACTCTTTTATAGGAATAGTAGGTAGACTGATCATAGGTACAAAATAGTATAGCAGGGATTTCAAGAGAAAAAGAAATCCAGTGAAATGGTAATAAAATACAAAGAAACAATACTTAAGACTATAAAAAGAGAGAGAGATAATAAAATTACCTGACACAGAAGTACAAGCTAGAATAGAAAACAACATTTAGAAAACTATGAGGAAAAAGAAAAACATGCAAGGCTAGTGTGTAATTGAAATGCAGCCCTACACATGCAAAAAAAAATATACCTTCAAAAATCAGCCATTTGGGGGGCTGGAGAGATGGTACTGTGATTAAGCATACAGACTACTCTAATAAAAACCCAATAATAGTTCTCACTAGTATCTACATTAGCCAGTTCACAACAACTTTGACTTTAGCTCAAAGGATCAGTGTCTCTTCTAGATTCTAAAGGTACCCTTTTCTCCCTATACACACAACACACAGGGAGTAGTAAGAATTATTATATATCTATTATCTCTAATATATATATATGTATATATATATATATATTAAATGCATACCAGTTATTTTCCCCTGTGTATATGTGTGTCTTTCTGTCTCTTCCTATGTGTGTATGTGTCAGTATGTCTCTCATAATGTAGTTCTCTATAATTTCAGATACCAGAATTGTAAGAAAATAAATTTTCTGATTTAATCACAACAGTCTATGACATTCGTCATCACAAATCCAGCTAAGATATCTACAAATTTATTCTCTCTTCATTAAGCAGATGTATTGTGAAATGTGTTACATATTTAAGGACCTTTCATAGAAGAAAAACATATGGTATATTTGAGTAATATGGCTGAGAGTGCAACATCTGGACATGAATGAGTGCAAGGTAGAGTTGGTTTCTACCTTGCAAGATTTTAAACTAATCTATAGTTCTCCCTATATCCTTAAAATGAGTGTCTCTACTCAAGTGACCCTCCCTCTGCAGACCTATATTTCCTTGTCTCGTCTACTCCAAACCATCATCATGGACAGTAAGCTAAACAGTAGAGGAGTGGAATGCCCTTCTACTTATGTTTCTCTTCCATGTTACTGGAGTCTCATATAAAGTATAAAAACTATATATGCTCAACAAATAATGTAGTACTTTCAAAAACTTTTAAACTTTTAAAATTAATTTATGCAAGAAACAGAGACCAATAGAGTCTGATTTCAATAAGACATACTCTCACTGGACTTTAGGGTAAGAAATTGTGTGCCTATCAAAAATCAGCCTGGTGATAGAATTCCACTGCCCCATTTAATATTCTTTACTTTGAAGTGCTCCCTTTGTCTTTTCATCCCTTTTCCTGTGGCACTCTTACTTCACACATGGATGATATATGGGCACATGGATATGTTGGATGTCCAGTTCAGTCTAATAAAAGACTATCAGAGTAAAATGAAGAATAAAATGCTGGGTTTTGTGATTATTATTCTTGATTGTCAACTTGACCATATCTGGAATGTTCTGTAATCTAGAAATATAGGGCACACTTGTTATTCAGACCTTGAGACAAGAAGACATGTATTTGATCCAGATCTTGTGACTGGATGACACACATCTCTAACACAGACCTTGAGGATGAAAGGCACACCTTTAATATGGGTCAAACCTTCTGCTGGAAAGACAACTAAAGAATAAAGGGATTGTGTTTGTTCTTTGTCTGTTTGCCCTCACATTGTCAGCACATCCATTTCTTCATTGGTATTGGATTCTACTTCATTAAGATTCCAGCATATAGAGAAGACCAACTGAGACACCTGGCCTCATGGAACTGAGCACCTACTGTATTCTTGACCTTTTATTAATAGCTAGCCATTGTTGGGCTTCAGTCTGTAAGTCATTCCAATAAGCACACATAACTATACATAGATGGATAGATGGATGGATAGATAGATAAATAGATAGATAGGGTGAAAGATTAATTCTATAAGTTCTCTGACTCCAGAGAACCCTGGTTAATAAATATATTGGTAACAAGATTGGGGTTCAAACGCATGCAAACATATTATCAAGAAAAAAGTCTCTAAACTTCATTTTAAAATACATTATATAGTTGGTAAGATGGTTCAGTGGATGAAAATGTTTGCTGTATGAGTCTCAGTTCAATCTCTAGATCCCAAGTAGAACAACCAGATAAGGGGCCATGAATCTGCAATCCCAGGAATCCTATAGCAAGATGATGGCCAGGAAACAGAGATTTAAGAAGGAGAGAACCAAGGCCTGAAACTGTCCTTTGATGCCTACACATGTGCCATGGCTCATGTGTTCCTGAGCTTTAAGCTAACACACACACACTCACACACACTATATCCATGTACACAAGAATAAATAATTTTAACAAGTGTTCTAGTGGCATAAAGCTTATTACAAATTCCATATTGAAAGGAGAACTCAGATCAGTCAGAATGTTGGGCACACATAGTGTGCTGCTATTCAACTTGGTTCTAGATCTAAGCTTGCCCATTTCATTTTGCTTGAGAGAATGATTCACCTACTTAATAACCCATACATCATCGTCAGCTAGAGAACAGAGCCAAGTGACTTGAAACCACTTGGTGAATTAAACATCTATCATCTCCATAAAACACGCATTTACTCTTCATTTAATAATAGCAGCTCAGATGTCATTTTTTGGCCAGTTTTTCTTACTCCCACTGCTTCCTATATTTCTAGCCTGTATAATTGGACTCAGGTGTATTTTGGAAGCCAAAGATTCTCAGCTGTCTTCCCATAAAGGCAGATGTCCAGGAAAGATGGAGAAAAAGAAGGGGGAAATCTTTGATTCTGCTCCATGAGTGAGAGCCAGGTCTCATGGGGAAATTTAAATATTTTTTTAAATTTTGATGAAAAGTGAACATATTTGGGAGAAAATGGAATGGGACACTCTAACACTATAATAAACTAATCTAATTTGTGGAGGCATAAAATGCCTAAGCACATTTGCAAAGGCATTTTCTTCTGAAGCTTGAGAATAACCAATTGCCCCTGGTGAAAATGCTTTTAGAGTTTAAGTTTAGTGGCAGAGACCTTGGTGTTTTTCACCTTCATATTTTCAGTCTCATCTAGGTCATTTTGACTGCCATCAAAACTATTATCAAGAAGGATTTTTTGTTGTTGTTGTTGTTGTTGTTGTTGTTGTTGTGTGTGTATGTGTGTGTGTTTGGCCTGGAGCAAGAAAAGAAATATTCTTCACAATTACTGCAGCTATAAAGATTAAAGGAGAGGGCGCATGTGATCATGCAACACACATAGTAAATGTGTAACAGTAGCTTATTTATAGTTCATTCTGTGGAAGCTGTCCAATCACTTCACAGTCTTTATGATCATAGTGGGAGAGGGGTTCCCAGTCATTCTATATTGGCAGAGAAGGGAATTTGCGTCTGACAGATGCAAATTCCCTAGTGTGCATGTGCACACACACACACACACACACACACACACACACACAGAGAGAGAGAGAGAGAGAGAGAGAGACTGCATTATAAAAGACATGAAAGTTAGAAAAAATGGAAAGAAGAACATTTCTCAACATTAGTAATACTGATGAGACACATCCTCCTTTGGAGGTGAAAGAAAGTTCCATTCTAAACTCTGGCATAAGGACTGAATGTGCACTGGTTAGCACACAGCAGTTACTCATGGTCATAAGCCTCAAATGTTTAGGAGTATTTGTAATGATTTCATTGTAGTTTAATAATGGTGTCAAAGAAAATCTGATGAAAGTATTTTAAAAACCACAGAACTAATTATTTGTTGATACTAATGAATGCTCCCAAGTTGGAACAGAATAATAATGGGCTTTTATTACAATTGATGACTATATTTGTTTATTCGTTTATTCAATATACATTACAGTTAATTGAATAATAAGCAAAATAAAGTTACCAAGATAAAATGTACTATGCATTTGTAGTCTGCAGCATGTTTCCTCTTTTTGTAACTACTTACAGCTTTATCAGTTAATAGTACTGTGAATGCTAGAGGTTGTGGGTCCCATCAATATAAATAGTACAAGGAGCATATGATCATTTATGAGCTTGAGTGTTTCTATTGCTTAATTTGCTCTTGACTTAGAAAAATGACTATAATTGAAACAATAGTGATGGTAAAAGTAGGGAGTAATAAAACAGCAAATATATTAAGGCATCTGTGTCTTTAAAGTGAATTAATTTTTCAGTGTCCACAAATTGTTATAATGCTTATTATATTGAATTAAATGAATGACTGAGTAAAAATGTTCAAGGAATGGTTATTTCTCAAATAATCACTAAAATGAAAATAACTATATCATAACACTATTAAAAGAAAAAGGATACACTATGTTTGTGAAACCCATTAGGAAAAATGTCTAGACTCCCAAATCTAGCCCCAGCATATCCTAAAAGGAACTTAAATACTTTTTTTGAGTTAAAAAGACTCAAAATTGTGTTCCTTAATGTACCAACTATACCTGTCACACAAAATACCTCCTAGTACTGGAAATAAAGTCTGAGGAGAAAAATGTAGATTACACCATTTGTTCAAAATTTCTCAATAAATATTAAAAAATGTGAGGGAAATAACTGCAGCAAACACATTGATGTTTCTATGCTTTCCCACTGCTCTGTTGACAATGGCATTTGGTCATCCAGGGGCTGCCAGTATAAGTAGAACCTACTGTTGGTTCTGTCTACTCAGCTTGCTCCAGAGTCTTCATCACACCAAGTCTCTCCAATGGCCACCGGACTCCACTTAGGATTATCTATTAAGCCTAAATTAATTTTCTTTTATGATTAATCAATATAAAACATAAGGTCACACTTGTGCTATTCACAATATTAAACTGGTAAAGTTTCCTAAACATCAAATCTTCAGAATTGTTTCATCTTATTCAAAATCAATCACTGAAAAAGAATCAAGAAATCTCCAATGAAAAATATGAAGTATTTTTAAACTAAAAGCCAGTTTATCAGGAAAAATGTTAGATCATAAGGTGCCCAGCAACTTACTAGTCACACATGAAGTGACTATATTTTCCTCTTTCAGTCTCATGAGAAAGAATACAGAATTTCATTGTCTCCATCCTCACACATTACTATCCATTAGAAAAGTGTATAAATAATTAAGATAGAAATGCATGTATTTTGCACCTTCTATTTATTTCAAAGATTTTGAGTGTATTTTGTTGTTGTTGTTCTGGGTAGATTACAATAAAAAGGACATTTTAAGGACCACTGTAATAGTTATTCCATAACAGACCTGGAAATTGAAAGCTACGGAGTGAATACCCAACAACATGCTCATTATTATAAACAAGAAATCAAGTACTTTCCCCCAAATATTTAGCTTTACATTTTAATCTTTATTTAGACTCTTCTTGGCAATTTCAAAATAAGTTGAAAAAACATACATACAATATTTTTCTTAATATTCCTCCACTGAAAATTGCTGGCAAAAATAACTGATTTAAAAGGGCATCAGTACAAGTTAAGAATTTTTTATAACCTCATATACCAATTTTATCTGGTCCAAGGGGATCTTACACAGTAGTTCCAGTTGCTACTGCTGTACTGCTCAAGGTTGACTAGCTGGGTTGAATGTCATCACTATAGATTACTTTTCCAATAGCACATCAGAGAAATTGTTAGGCAACTGCAATTTGCAATTTCTACCAATTTTTTTCCTCCTTAGCACACAGTTCCCAAGTATATAACAAGTAACAAGTGTCTTTCTATAGCTAGGGAGGTATTTTAGAAGGCAATTACTCCACAGAAATTGGCTGACACTGTAATGTCAACCAGGATACAGAAAGGGTCCATTAGAAAAAGCCAGCCAATAGTTCCCTCTGTACTAAAATAGGAAAGTTCAAAGATGTAAAATGTTTTCTTCAGTGCACTTCAGCATATGGTAAACCTCAAATGCACAATCTTGGCTTTATGGACAACAAACCCCTAGTGATAAACGCAGCAAACAATGAAGGAAGGGGCCTGAATGGGAGAGCACTTACCTGACCATGTTCATCAGTTTGTCACAGCTTCTAGACTTCCAAATAAAAGGTGCTGCTTAGTAATGAGAATGAACTAAATACAAAGCTGGAAAGGATATGCTTCTAGGAAATATTTTCCCCTTCACTAACAAATTTCTGTCCTTTCTTCTTCCTTCCCTCCCTCCCTGCCTGCCTCCCTATCTGCCTGCCTGTCTGCCTTCAGCCCGTCCAATCTCTTATTTTTTTAATCTTTCATGTCTTTCCAGACATATTATTACTATGTGTTGTGCTTTACATATGCTGTGAGGCTTTAGAAACAAGACTGTGTTTTAGCCCCTAATGAAAACATGCACACATAAGTGCAAATTCCTGTATTAATACAGGTATACATTCTTTTCATCATACCCCTCTGAATCTTTACAATAGGAGTTGAGCACCCCCAGAGTTATTCCTCCCTATCACCTTAACTTTGCATAAATGTGCTCTATGACCTTGAGTGATCTTGGAGTATGTACTTACCCACACCCCAGAATGCATTTACTCCTTTCTTAGGCAACAAACTTCAACTCAGCTTGATTGACCTTGTGCAGCTTAAAGGTGCATGATCAAGAATGTGTCCATTGGTATGTGAAAATAAATGGGTTCCCAGAATATTATACCCATGCATTTCTTTGAAAATAATTCCTGTGTTCCCTTTGCCTGATGTTGGTAATAAATGTTTCTCCACTGCCCTATAGTTTTGACTTACTTGTTTGGTCTTTGAAGTTCTTGTGGTGGAAAACAGTGTTTTCATTTATATAGCTATTCAGAAAATAGACTGGAGACTGAGATTGTGTTGGGTAAGTGTTGTGGTAGAAATGAATAACTGGCAGAGAACATCCAGCCTTGCTGGGTCTATTGAGAAGGTTTCTCACAGATTCCCTCTGAATGTGGATAGAAATGTTGATAATAAAACAATTTGATTGAGTTTAGAGGGTTTAACTTTATATGATAAAAAGTATTCTTATATTTAATAATATTTCTTTTGTTAAAGTCCACTATTTGACAGTAATACCTGGTCATATAGTTATGCCTAATACCCATATCATCTTATAAAATGTAAGACTCAAAATATACTTCTGTCAAATTATTAAGTGGCATAAATGAGAAATACTCTTAAAAATATTACTAGTTAGCCACTAGTTTGTAATTTGGAGAATAATACTTTTGTTGCATGAATTTTGATTTAAGATACTCTGGATCCATCTAGCTAGTATATGTTGGAATAAAATTCTACAAAGCTTTCTGGACATGTTTCTCACTGAGACTAGATCAAATTACTGGTCTTGTGCTATTGTGTCATTAATGTGTCTATTCTTGTTAACCTTGTGTGGTGATATATTGTTTACAATCAAATAAAACTTGACTGGAGATCACTGCAAAGCTAGCAAATCCATAGAGACCAGGCAGTGGTGGCACAAACCCTTAATCCCAGAACTCAAGAGACAGAGGCAAAAGGAACCCTGTGAGTCAAGGCCACCCAGGATTATACAAGAGTGAATTAGTCTAAAAGAGAAACAGAGCTCATAACTTTAATCCCAGCACTAGAGAGGTATATAAGACAGGAGCAGGGTCTCAAGGCTGGCATTCAGCATTCAGTCTTAGGCAATTGTTCTCCACATGAGGATAGGATTGGTCCAGCCTTGGTAGAGGTAATAGCTTTCTAGTGGCTTGGCTATTTCACTTTTCAGATCTTCAGCTTGAATTCCAGTATCACTGAGCTTATATTATTCATGCTATAGCCTTGCATAATTGTTGATTGTGATTTTCATATCTCACTACTGTTGTCACAATATGGCATCATCCACTTCAGATGTGTGTAAATGAATGACAAATGCAGTTGTGTTGATATTGTTGCTAATAATACCATCACAATTACGTTGTATTATAAAATTTACCCTAATTGTTTATCAGAATTAAGAAACTATCAGCCTTTAAAATATGAGCCCTTTGTTTCCACAATAGGTATCCATTTAAGTATATCTAACAGTAAAATGTGTCTTCTTAATGTTATTTAGAACACTTGTTCCCCTCTAAGGTAGTAATATTAAGCTTATTGCAAAACTTATTTTTATATTATTCCAATATGAATTAGGAAGAGTAAGAAGTACACTGATGTTCCTAGGAAATGAAAGAATTCTTTGAATTCTTTTTCCAGACTCAACCCTGTAGCATGAACTAAAGAGAAGAGGGAAGCATTAACTGGATTAACTGGAGAGAGACATTTAAAGAGAACAGAAGGGGGCAGGATTCCTGTCTATGACACTACCCTGCTTTAAAGGTTTTGAATATGCTGTACTCAAACCTGTTCACAGAAATTTGCTAATTCTTTAGGCCATTCCCTCTCCCTTATCACTACTTTTCCTGCACAAGAACACACACACACACACACACACACACACACACACACACACACACACACTACTGATAGTTTATCTGAGAAGTCCATAGTTTACCTGAGAAGTCCAACTTATTTGAGAGGTACAGAAGGAAGAGGCAGTAGTCTGTGATTGCAGTCTGAGGATTCATGGAGCCAGTCTGCTCACACTTTCAGCCTGGGATAAAGGTGAAAACCACTGGCTTGGCTGCTTTGCATTTTGACCCTTCAGGCAAACCTTATTTAATCATAAATGATATATCACCCACGGTTATGTATTAACATATTGGTTACACTTGGGACATAATAACCTAGCTATACTACGAAAATGATTTATGTATCTTCATTATGTCAACTGCCATAAAAAGAAAACAGGTATTTATTGGCAATAAACAGCTGAAAATATTATTAAATTCCAATATCTGTTAATAAGAAATAAATCCAAGATTAAGCTTTAAAGACGTTAAAACAAAGAGGTATTTCCTCTTACCTCAAGCAGTCACTAAAGCAGCCCTGACAAACAATAGCTATGGTGACAGTCATGACAAGGATTTGAGAGAGAATCATCTGAAGCTGCTCTTCACTGACCTCGTAGTAACTAAGCAGCAGTACTGATATTTTCCACATCCAAGCACAGATGCAAGGAACCTTGGATTTTAGAATCTAGCACTGTCTGTGGCTCCCAGAACATTCGCTGTGGATTTGCTTCTGTTCACAGAGAAAATGCATATTCAAAGAATATAAAAGAAACTCATCCCATTTTTATATGACTTCGGGTAACATCAATCTTCTTTGCAACCTTAATACTTAACTAACATAAAATAATTAACTCCCTAAGGACAAAAAAAAAGGCACAGGAGAAGTGCATGATTATGAAATCAGAGAATCAAATCATGACTAGAATTAATACATGTTTGCTACAAGAATTTGAGAATCCAAGTACTAGAATTAGTGCATATCACAGAAATGAACACAGTACAAAGTTAGCATGGACCGTGCACAAGGAAGGAATGGAAATTAATGAGGCATTGCATGTTTTAAAACATATATGTGTATTTGTATGTGAGGTTGTGTGTACATGTGCATGATGAAATAGAATGGGGTCTGTCATGAGAAGGAAGGAATAAATCTTACAGGAAATGAAGAGGTAACTAAGTTCAAATGACATAAAGCAGAAAGAAAGGTCATTTTGTGAGCAGAAGGAAACTAACCAATGGGGGCAAGATATGGGGCATGGTGAGTGCTGTACATATGTATGTATATATGTTACACTTTACATGTTTGTCACAAAAGGAAAGATGCATGAATCTCTTTGGGAAGGGGAAATAGAAGAGATATTGTGCATGTACTGGTGACAAGTTGGGACAAGAACAGGACAAACCAGGTGTGGGGAGGATGGAGGCAGAGAGTACTGGGAGATAAAACTGGAATTGAGAGGCTTCTCAGGGGCAAGATAGAAACCTAGCACAATGGAACCCCCAGAAACCTATTAAAGTGACCCTAGCTACGATTCTTAGTAACAAAAACAGGAGTCAACCTAGAGCATACAAAAGTCCCTTTTCTTCAAGCCCCCAAACTCTGTCTTCTCTAAGTGGGCATCTTAAACCAGACTGAAAACCTGAGGTAAAATCATAGATAAAATCATACTACAGACCCAGCATCTGGCCCAATCTCTGCCCTGCCCTTCTACCCTCTGGTAGAGATACGAATGCCAGGGGATCCCCCAGCACCCACCTTCCATTCTTCAAGTACCCTAACCTGCAGCTTCCAGATCCTTCCTGCCACTAAATCCCCCAGAGGTACCTGGAGGCAGACCAAAGCACCCAGCATTGGCAACCATTACTGCCCTGACACTTGACCCTCCTCAAGAGAGGAAAGGATAGAACCTTGAAGCCATACCTACCAGGAATGGGAGAGACATCACTGTGCCCACTGGAAGAAGGTATGGGAATATAGCAGTATAAAAATACATCCAACAACAGTCTTATATGACAACACCAGTGTCTAGAGTTGTATAGCAGCAAGACCTGAACATCCCAAAGTAGATAAAGCGATAAAGCAGAAGAGAATAACTTTAAAAACAACTTCATGAAAATGATAGAGGACCTCAAAAAGAATATGAGAAAACCCCTTAAAGAAATTGAAGAAAAATCAAACCAAAAAAAAAAAAAAAATGCAAGAAATCAACAAGTCTCTTAAAGAAAGCAAGGAAAGCCAAGAAAAATAAACAGATGAAGGAAACAATTCAAACAGTTCATGACCTGAAAATTGAAATAGAGACAATAAGGAAAACACAAACTGAGGGAATGCTAGAAATAGAAAAGCTGTGTAAATGATCAGGAACTACATATGCAAGCATAACCAACAGAATATAAGAGATGGAAAAGAGAATCTCTGGCATTGAACATAAATTAGAGGAAATACTCATTGATCAAAGAAAATATTAAATCCAACAAATCCTTAACATAAAATATCTAAGAAATGTGTGACATTGTGAAAAGACCAAACCTAAGAATAATAGGCATAGACAAAAGCAAAGAAGCCCAGTTTAAAGGTGCAGAAAATATATTCAACAAAATCATAGAAGAAAACTTTCCCAACCTGAAAGAGGCCATACCTATGATAGTACAAGAAACTTACCGAACACCAAATAAAAAGTTACCTCGCCACATAATAATCACAACACCAAACATAGAGCATAAAGAAAGAATATTAAGAGCAGTTAAGGAAAAAGGCCAAATAACACATAAAGGCAAAACTATCAGAATTACACCTGGAAACTCTGATAGATGTTCTACAAACACTAAGAGACCATGAATGCCAGCCCAGACTACAGTATCAGCAAATCTCTCAATCACTATAGATGGAGAAAACAAGATATTCTATGGTAAAACGAGATTTACACAGTAAATACCCACAATATAGCCGTAATGAAAACTCCCCCCCCAAGGAATTTAACCACACTCACAAAAATATAGGCAATAGATAATTACACTTTACCAGAAGCCAAATGAAAAACCAGGTTAAATATACTAAAATCCAAAACAAACAATAATTAACTACCGATGTTCCTTAATTTCCCTCAATATTAATGTTCTTAACTCACCTATAAAAAGACACAGACTAAAAGAATGGATATGAAGACAGAATTCATCCTTCTGCTGCATACAAGAAACACCCAAACTTCAAAGGCAGATACTACCTCACAGTAAAGGGTTGGGAAAAGATTTTCCAATCAAATGGACCTAAGAAACAACCTGGTATATCTATCCTAAAATCAAACCAATTAGACTCCAAACTAAAATCAAACAAAAGAGATGAAGAAGGTTATTTCATATTCCTCATGGGAAAACTCCATTAGGACAAAGTCTCACTACTGAACATCTATGCTCCAAATACAATACCACCCACATTTGTAAAAGAAACATTACTAAAAACCAAATCTCATATTAAACCTCACACACATATAGTAAAAGACTTCAACAATCTACTCTCACTACTAGTTAGGACCACCAGACAGAAAATTAACAAAGAAACAAAAGAACAAACAGAAGTTATGACATCTATAGATCATTCCATCCAAACACAAAAGAATATACATTCTACTCAGCTCCACATGGAAACTTCTTTAAAATTGACCACATACTTGGTAACATAGCAAGCCTCAATATATTTGTTGGAATAACCTCCTATATCTTATCAGACCACCATGTTTTAAAGTTAGAATTCAACAACAACACAAACTGAAAAGACCCTAAAAACTCATGGAAACTGAACAATGCTCAATCGTACCATTCCAGGGTCAAGGAAGAAATAAAGAAAGAAATTAAAGACTTCCTAGAATTCAAGGAGAATGAAGACACAACATACCCAAACTTATGGGACACTTTGAAAGCAGTATTAATAGGAAAGTTCATAGCACTAAGTGCCTACCTGAGGAAACTGGAGAATAGTCACACTACAGAATTAATAGCACAATTGCAGGCTCTGGAAAAAAATGAAGCAAACTCACCCTGGAGGAATAGATGCAAGAAATAATCAAATTGAGAACAGAAATCAATAAAGTAGAATCAAAGAAAATAATCAACAAAACAAAGAGTTGGCTATTTGAGAAAATCAACAAGATAGACAAGACTGCTTCCTGAACATAACACCAGCAGCACAGACACTGAAATCAACAGTTAATTAATGGGACCTCATGAAATTGAGAGGCTTTTGTAAAGCAAAGGACATAGTTGACAAGAAAAAAAGGCAGCCCACAGAGTAGGAAGAGATCTTCACCAACTCAACATCTGACAGAGGGCTGATCTCTATTGTATACAAAGAACTCAAGAAGCTAGTCACAAAAACACAAAATAATCCAATTAAAACGTGGGGTAGAGAACTAAATAGAGACTTCTCAATAGAGGAATCCAAAATGGCTGAGAGACATTTCAGACAGTATTGAACATCCTTAGCCATCAGGAAAATGCAAATCAAGGCAACTCTGAGATAGTATCTTATTCCTGTCAGAATGGCTAAAATCAGAAACAGCAATGACAGTTTATGCTGGAGAGGATATGGAGAAAGGGGAACACTCATCCACTGCTGGTGGGAGTGCAAAATTGTATAGCCATTTTGGAGATCAGTATGGTGGTTCCTCGGGAAAATGGGACTCAGTCTACCACAGGATACAGCAATTCCACTCCTAAGCATATACACAAAAGATGCATATCCATGCAACTAAGACATCTGTTCAACAATGTTCTTAGCAGCATTATTTGAAATAGCAAGAACCTGAAGGAAACCTAGATGCCCCTCAAATGAAGAATGGATGAAGACGATGTGGTACATTTACACAATGGAGTACTATCAGCTGAAAATAAAAACAATGGAATCTTGAAATATGCAGACAAATAGATGGAACTAGAAGAAACCATACTGAGTGAGATAACCCAGTAACAGAAAGATAAACATGGTATGTGCTCACTCATAAATGGATTTTAGACATAGAGCAAAGGATCACTAGCCTTCAATTCACACTTCCAGAGAAACTAGGAAATAAGTAGGACCCTAAGAGAGGCATACATGGCACCCAGGAGAAGGGGAAAGGGACAAGAACTCCTGAGCAAATTGGGAGTGGAGGAGGGGTTCTCTGAGTGGAGAGAGAGTTGGTAGAAAGAGGTGAAGAGGAAAGGAGAACATGAGGGAGCAGGAAAATTGAGTTGGGGAGGAACATAGGAGAACAAGAAAAGATACCATAATAGAGGGGGCCTTTATAGGTTTAAAGAGAAATCTGGTACTAGGGAAATGTCCAGAGACTTACAAAGATGACCCCCAACTATCAATCTGAGAAATAGTGGAGAGGCTACCTTATTAAATGTCCTTCCCTATAATGAGATTAATGACTACCTTATATGCCATAGTAGAGCCTTTATCCAGTAGCTGATGGAAGCAGAAGCAGACACCCACAGCTAAACACTGTGCCAAACTCCTGGAATCCAGTTACAGAGAGGAAGAAGTGATGAGCAAAGGGGTCAAGACTAGGCTGCAGAAACCCAGAGAGATAGCTGATCTGAACAAGGGGAAGCTCATGGACCCCAGAGTGATGGCTGGGACACCAAAATTGGACTGACCCAGACCCCTGAATGTGGGTTTCAGTGGAAGGCCTGGGAAGACTATGGGACCTCTGACAGTGGAACACGGGCTGTTTCTGATGGTTTTGCCTTCTTCAGGTTGCCTTGTCCAGAGTTAATATGAAAGGAGGTGCCTAGTCTTATTGCAACTTAATATTCTGTGTTTGATTGATATCCCTGGGAAACTTTCCCTTTAAGGGGAATGGAGGAGGAGTGGATGGAGAGTTGGGGGGTGGGCGACTAGGAGGAGGGAATAACAGAGAGACTATGGCTGGAATGTAATGCATGAGAGAACAAATACATAAAAAATAAAGAAAACATTTGTGAACCCAAAATAAATACCTCCTGAGGAGTATAGATAATCACATTGTCCATTGTTATGTGTTTGCTTGCTTTTATTTATTTATTTTTAACAATTGTCTTTTGGAAATCCCTTCATTAAATCCAGTGGCAAAGATATTAATTTGTATGGCCTTGCTGTGACTTTAAATAACCAAGGAAGAATCCTTCCAAAATTATTTTGTAATGAACTGTGATGAACAAAAAGGCCAAATTATTATTAAATTTCATTCCTTGTGTACTACATTGTTTTCATAAATTTATTTTTTTATACCTGAGAAGCTCTCTGACTCTCCCTCTTCCTCGTCCTCTCTTCCATAAAACAGCACAGCTAAAGTCCCAGATGTAAATCCACACACCTATGAACACCCAATTTTTGACAAAGAAACAAAAATATATACTTTATTAAAAGATATCATCTCCAACAGAGCATGTTAAACCAAATAACTGCATGTAGAATAAGAAAAATTGATTAATATCTACTACCCTATATAAAACTCACACCAAATAAAGGACTTCAACCTAAGACCAGATATCCTGAATCTGATAGAAAATAAAGTAGGAATTTCCCTTGAACTCATTGGCATAGGAAATGATTTTCTGAACAGGTTTCAATAGCACAGGCACTAAGATTAACAGAGCTTGTGAGAGTAGCCAATTAATGGACTAACTTGAGGCCCAAGGCATGAAGAAACCCATGTCAAAAGCTGACTGGAGGGCCATAATCCAGAAGCTGAGACCTATGGAGGAACCAAACATGACTGACTAATTAATTCATCAGTCAATTAAATGATTCCTGATGACATTCTGTTATACTCATAGATTGGTACCTAGCCTAATCATCTTTCTAGAGACTCCCTATAGCAGCTGATGGGACCAGATGTAGAGATCTCCAGTTATATATTAGGTTGAGCTGGGGAAACCACATAGAAGGGATGGGTGAAATTATTAGGAACCAGAGAAGTGAAGGATACCAGAAGAATATGGATCCTAGAACCAACTAAGAAGGGCTCATAGGGGCTAAAAAACTGAAGCAACCATCAGGGAGCCTCTATTGCTCTTCAATAAGCCCTCTACCTACACACAATGGTTGGTTAGCTTAGTTTGTTGTTGTTTGTTTGTTTGTTTGTACCCCTAACAGCAGAAGTGGAGGTATCTCTGATTCTTTTGCCTGTTCATGAGACCCTTATTCTTCTACTGGGTTGCATTAATCTGAGTGTTTGTACCTAGACATATTGCATCTTGTTATGCTGTGTTTGATTGATATCACTGGGAACCCTGCTCTTTTCTGAAAAGAAATGACAGGGAGTGGATCTCAGGGAGAAGAGAGGTGCTGGGGAGTGGGGTCTTGGAGAAGGGCAGGGTGTGGAGGTAGTGTTCAGGAAGTATTGTATGAGAGAAGAATAAAGAAAAATCTATAGTCAGGTCATTTTCTTATAAGATTGTATCTATATGTATTATTATTTTAAATACTCAAGGATTGTGTTTTTGTTATTTGTATTTGTGTGTATATTTCTATGTGCTGTGTGTAAGCAAGTGCCCTTAGAGATAAAAAGTGGCCACCAAATCCTCTGGAGCTGAATTTACAGGTAGGTGCAAAGAACCCCCAGTATAGAGTTGAGAACAGAACTCTGAAGCTCTGCAAGAGCAGCTAAAGCCCTTAACCACTGAACTATCTCTTCAGGTCTGTTATGCAAATAATAATAATAAATGTTAAAAATTAAAGAGCATGTAATATTAATGTGTGAGAAAGTTAATAAACAGGTGTCAAGACAGATTCAAGTTTCAAGTAATAAAAATGAAAATTACTTGGTTATATAAAATAAATAAAAAAGATTCAAGTAATAAATGATACCTCATGTAGCTATAACGTTCTATACAGCATCATTTGAGAAAAGAAAAATCCTACAGAATGAGAATGTTTTTAAATAATGTATACACTTGATTTAGAATTGATATCTAGACGTAAGAAGTATTTAAATAACTGAACATAATGAAAATAAATAACCTAACTTTAACATGTAGAATAGAACAAAATTGAAAGTTCCTATGAAATGTAATACAAATGGCTCAGAAACACACAGAAAATAAGCATTGAGAAATGAATTTTTGAGATTTTATCTTTTATTTCAGAACAAAATGGATCTTTTAATGGAAAAATAAGAATTAATGTATATAATGTTCACAGTCATTCATTTTGGGTAGCCTGTTAGCAACACATTTCTCTCTCTCTCTCTCTCTCTCTCTCTCTCTCTCTCTCTCCCTCTCTCTCTCTCTCTCTCTGTGTGTGTACATTTTTGCGTATGTGAATATGTGTATATTTTTTAAAACGTGTGTTAGTGTTTATATTTGCATGTATATAGTATGTACACATGTGCATAAAGAGGCAAATAGAGGACATCAGACATTTCCTCTATCACACTACACCTTAGTTTTTGAGGTATGGCCTCTCACTGAACCTGAAATTCACCATTTTGGCTAACTTAGAGGTCAAGGGAGCTTTAAGCTTCCATTTGTTTTGACTCCACCTCCTAGCACTGGAATTACAGGTCCTGTAGCATATCTAGATTTTATGTGTGTTCAGGAGATTAAAATTCAAATCCTCAGGCTTGGTGGCCAGCACCTTTCCCCACCGAGCCATTTAGCTAACCCAAAGATTTATTCAAGCAAGAAATATTAACCTATCCAAAGATGGCATAATAAAGTGGTATTTAAATTTCTATGGACAACAAACTACCATTACTACTTGGTAGTATATTCAGGGAAACTGCAGTCCCACAATACTTATCACTGAGTGCCACCTTATATGGGAAGTCTGTAGCTAATCACAATTACTTCTGCCATCTCATTAATTCAGTTAATTAAGTGAGAGGAAGTGAGGAGGCCTCAGTCTCCCAGGGAATCCTTCCTAAGCCCAGCATGACCTCCATGCATTCCCTGCTCACCCCCCACCCCCAGTTCTTTCTTCATTCTTCTTGCAACCCTCAGTCAGAATTTTATTCATTCACCACTCAGTGCTACAAAGTAGGAGGCCCACAGTATCTCCAAACCAAAGTTAACTTGTACAGATACAATGGCTTGCTCTCTTCTAACAAGACTGTCCACAACATTTGAAGCTTTATACTCTAGCATATAGTGACACCCTTAGTTGTCCTCTGATCTCCACAAAGTGTACTCTCTCTCTCTTTTTCTCTCTATCTCCAATACACACACACACACACATATACATACCAAAAATAAACAAAAATCAAATAATATTGAGGAAAATATAAAGTCTTTTTTAAATAACATTTAAAATGTTTTTATAAGAATTTTTTAATATTCACTTAGAACAGGCCCTTTTGGTGCTTATTTACATTATAACTAACTTAAACTGATTAAATTAATAAGCTCCTCTTGTTAGTATCTCAAAATCTCAATATTTGGGATACCAATTGCCCACAGACATATTTCCATGGTGTACTATATAATGTTTAAAGCCTACATGGATCAATAAATAAGTTAACAGGTGACTTTAAGTAAATCAATAATAATACTGAGTAGTTTCAAAGACAAAATAACCAGAAATCACTGAAAGGTACAGTTTTCCTAATTAATGTTAGGTACTGATTTGAATGGCATCTCTGAAATGAATGAGTCAGAATTCAAATATACAGACAGAGGCAGTGGTGGCCACTTAAGAAACGGGGTTTGTGCACTCATTCTTTGTTTCAGGCTAGTAAGTATAACAAATGCCTTTATTATAAGGTACCATTGATACTTCTTCTCATTTGTGGTTAATTATTCTTCATCAATTGAAACACCCACGAAATTTGCCTGTCCCCAAAGAAAAGTGTGAATTGCATAAGAACATTTAAATGGTCTGTATTACTTGTAATAAAACTAAACAAATTAGAAAAACTCTTGAAAAATGCCACTTCATCCAAGATATTTCAACAATGAAGAAAATAACACTTCATCCAGTATATTTCAATAACTTTCAAAGATAGGTCAATGTAAGTATTGGCTGACAGGGAAAAGCTAGCACAAGAACTTTTCTTGAGATGTTTCATATTTCAGGCTGACCTTTAATTCTAATTAAGAATGGCCTTGACCTTGAACTTCTGTTTTCCCTTCTTCACGTCCTAAATGATGGATTTAGAGACAAGGTACAGTACCATGTTTATGTAGTATGTGGAAAGAACATGGGCTTTCTGCATGCTAAGCAACAACTCTGCTCTCCAAAGGACACCTCCAGCCTAGACGATAATAGTCTAGTCTCAGGCTTTCAGCTTTCCTACAGCAGCAAATTTCATCACAATAGCAGAACCACTTTCTAGATTGACATCTCTGAGAATATTAAGAATTGAAAAGACATAAATAGAAGTTAACAACATTAAAAGGAAACAACAACATAGTTTTTTGCAAATTTACATGATCAGATACATGCTTATGCATGTTTTATTAGAAATTTATATTGTGATCTGGCTTTTTCTCCAGTATAAACTTTGTTACATCTAACAAAGATTTATTACATTAATTTAGCAAGTATTAAATTTGAAAAAAATATTTTATAACTTTTTTTATGTATTTATAAAGTGTTTTTGAGTAAAGATTACTTGTGCAGCTAACCTTTCAAGGTCTGTTATATGAAATTGAAATCCATGCCCATCCTCAAATATTTTGTTCAATAAAAGTACTCACTCACTGAGCTTTGTGAACCTGCTCATTTTGCAGTACAATTAATAAACTGTTGTTAACTTTATAGTTGATGTTGCTAGTATATTTTAACTAAAGACTAATGTCACAGTTTCTTGGAATTCAATTTTTAGTCTCACAGTATAAATCCCACCAACACAAACAAATTGCAGTATCAGCTTTTTTGTAGGACCCAGTTATGCACAGAGGAAGCTACAAAACAGTACTTGTTGGGTCATTTAGACTTCAATATAAAGAGAGTTTTTTTTTTTTTATTCGTTTTTCATTGAAATTCTTCAAAACTAAAAATTACACAAATGAACTCCACATTTGCAATAAACAAAAATAAGTTTCTCATGCCCAAAAAGGTACTTAATTGGGTTCCTTCCAGAACTCTTTTTGCCTATCCAGAATTTGTATGTTGCAGACCGTGACACAGATCTGTAAGGTGAATGAAGCCTGAATCGTGTACTAAAGATTTAGAAAATTAAGCAATAAATTTGTCTAAGAAATCCATAGTAATTTTAATATTATAAATGTTCCAGTAAATTAACTTTAAAATAAAGTTACCTATACTTATACAGAATATAGGTGCTGAAATAGAAATCTAGCTAATTAGGGATATTTAGGCAAGCTATATTCATAAGAATAAATTTGTAAAAACTTTGAATGTCCCCAAAGTCCTATAACTGAGGGCTTAGTGCCCAGCACAGGACATTACTAGGAGATGGTACAATCTGTAAGAGTAGGAGCCAGCAGATGGAGTTAGACTATTGAAGTCATGTTCTTGAAAGATATGGTGAGATACCAGGACTGCAAGACCCTCTTGTGGACTTTGCTCTAATGTGAATACCTACCTCATGATAAAAGGCAACGGTTATGCACAGCCTGAAGCAAAAGACCAAGTGACCATGATTTCTAAAGCTATAGATTAAAGTAAACTTTATCACTTGTAAGTATATTATTGCAAATGTTTTTAACATAGTAACAGCTGATGTCACAGTATGCATTATTTTTTCTTTTTGAGTGTGGGTTTATGCAATATTCGCATCTCAGCTTACTAAGAAACAGAGGCTAAAAGTGTGCATAATGACACTAAGGCTCAACTTCATGTCTCCATTACTTACACTTTCCATATAACCATCTATTATATTGAATATGGTCATATTTCAGTATATGTATGCAAAATTATAAATTAGCTGTATGTTTAAGGTAAACAATTTAAAGTCTCTTTAATTATTTGAACTGAAGAAATTGAACTCAATTTTCTTAATTTATGATAGTAAATCATTAGAAACTTTGTAATAAACACATATTTCACTTAAAGTATGTTAATCTTAATTTAAGAAAAAGAAAAACTCTTAAGTCTCAACGCTAATTATATAGCAATATGTTAATGTATAATATATTTATGTTGGATGGGTGTGATAATTAGTAACTTGGAATTCTACAAATGGCAAAACTGTGATAACCAGCAAAGCATTTAATCACAATAGATGGAGAAAAGAAGACATTCTATGATAAAGCCAAATTTAAGCAATATCTACCAATCCAGACCTACAGAAGGAACTATGAAAAATAAAAGCTTAAGAATTAGAAATGTAAGGGGCTCACACAGACATCAAAGAAATCCAGAGAATCAGGAAATACTTTAAAAGTTTATGTATCACCAACTTGGGAAACTAAAGAAATTTATAATTTCCTTATTACATATCATTTACCAAAGTTAAATCAAGATCAGATAATGCCATTTAAGCAGAATGACACACCCTACTGAAAAAGAAGCAGTAACTAAAAAACCAAAAAGCCTAGGGAAAGATAATTTTAAAAAAATCTACCAGATTAATTCCAATGCTTCTAAATTATTACACAAAATAGAAACAAAAATTTGTTTTATTAAAACTCTAGCCCGTGTCAAGTTGGCATAAAAGTAACCAGTATAACACCACATACTAAACAAACTATAAGACAAAACAACACAACAACAAATCCAAAACACATAATCATCTTTTATTTAAAAAAAAAAAAAAAAAAAAAACCTTCTTGACCAAATGCATCAACCCTTCATGATAAAATCCTGGAGAGATTAGGAATACAAGGTACATAACACAACATAATATAGGTTACAAGAGGCCCATAGCCAACATCAAATCAATTGGAGAGAAACTCAAAGCATTCCACTAAAATCAGGAACAAGACAAGTTTGTCCACTCTCTCCATACCTATTCAGGATAGACTTGAAGTCTTAGCTAGAAAATAAGACAACTAAAGGATTTAGGAAATGTGGTAGCTTCAATAAAAGTCTCCCATATGCTTATATTTGAATGCTTAGACACCAGGGATTGGAATTAGCAGGAACTAGAAGGACTGAGAGGTGTGGTGTTGTGAGAGGAAATGTGTCACTGGGAATACATATGATTGTTATCTAAATGAAATCAGCAAATAATAGCGGAAACAGAGCCCCAACTGGTCATTCCTTATCAGGAAATGAAGCTTCTAATTGAGATTAGAGTACATCTAATTGAATCCCTAAACAACCCAGAATTTTCCAAAAATTATAGGTTCCTCTCCACAAACTGATGGCAAGGCCCCATTGCTGAATGCAAATTACCTACACAACTCATTCAACATGCAGGCATTGAATTGGTGCCTACATAGGTCTGCATACCTACATACCTCTTTGTACGAGAAGTCACTCTGCTTGCTAACAAAAGGAAACCTTAACATCAACAAGCTCTAATGTCCTGCTGCAATATATATTAGTACAGTTGTATAACAAAACTTATGGGAATAACCAACAAATACCTGATTAGAGATAAAACCTATATCTAGCACTATTTGGGTGACCAAGAACATGAGATTAGACAGCCTAGGAAACTAGCAGGAAACCAAATACTACGTTCTAAAACAAAAACAAAAAACAACAAAATAAAAAATGTAGCAATAACTTGGCTCCTAATGACATTCTGCTATGCATATAGACCAGTGTCTTGTTCAGCCATCATCAGAGAAGCATCCTCTTGCAGCAAATGGGAAAAAATGCAGCGATCCATAGCCAGACATCGTGTAGAGAGCAAAAAACACCAGAAAACACCAACCTAAATGGGATGTCTCCATCAAACACCTCCCCTAAGGGCTCTGGGAACCCTATGATAGAGGAGGCACAAAGACAGAAAGAGGAAACTGAGGACACCAAGGAGACAAGACTCTAAATCAACATCTGCAATATGCATATGAAGGCACAGAGACTAAGACAGCTTGTACAATCAAAGGTCTGTTCCATGTGGCAACCTAGAGCTTAAAGGAAAAGTGGACACTGGCCCCCATTCTTACTCAAAAAGTTAGCTCCAATTGATAACCACTTGCAAATAAAACCTTAGTTCCTTCCAGAGGAGTGTCACTGGGGAAACAGATGACTTTTAAGAGTAACAGAAAATGACCTTAACATCTGTAGAGTTCCAATATGTTAGGGATTTTTCATATACATATAATGTGTGTATTTCTCTCTCTTCAAAACACACACACACACGTATATATACATATATATGCCCCAGTTTCAGTTTAGTGTTTTATGACATTCTTGAATGTGTATATGAGTGAGTCTCCTTCTCATGTCTTCCCTTGAGCACTTTCCTTTCTATTGTTTTATCTAATTGCAATGTGTTAATTTTTATTTTATCTTTTTTATTATTAAATTATACTATAACAACAACAAAAATATATGACCCAATGTTTTGTAAAGTTCTGAATGGTATCAGAAAATATCTGGATATAAATCTCATAAGAACCCTTTATGACAAATGATAAAGTGTCAGACTTTGAAATGACCAAGATATCAAGGTCAAAAGCTCTCAATTTTGAGTAAAATAATTTAAGCTGTAAGAAAATTACCCACTCAACTCAGTATTCTTCTACATGAAAAACAAGTCCAAGCTTCTTTCACTCTTCCTACTTTTTATTTTTAAAAGAAAATTGAACATTTCTCTTTCTCTGTTTTATTTTAACAAAATAAATGTTAATAAATGTGTTAATAAATGACAGGAAATCAGAAACCAAAATAAAAGTTACTATATATCAAGTTCCCTTAGCTCACCCTAGGACATCATAATATTTTTCATGTTCTCTCCTACAGGTATGGCAGGCAAAAAAAAAAAAAACCTAAATACAATTGGATATTTTTATATGGCATTGCACATACAAGTTTGAGTGACAATAAAACCTAGAAAACTTTCCTTTTAAGGATGGATTATTCCATCTATAAACATAGGAGTCCATTGTAGGGATACACCATAATTTAACTAGAGGACCACTGATTAACAATTATTTGCTCCTAAAGACAATAGGAAGTTAAAAACTTTGTACATACATCATTTGTCAATTTTAATTTTTCCTTTCCTTAATTCTTGTTAGTTGGAATAATTTATTAATTTATAATCTTAAAAGTTATTGACATCCTGGACATTATAGGAACTTCTGGAGGCATCACAGTCCCTGGCTTAAAGCTCTACTATAGAGCTATACCAATAAAAACAGCTTGGTATTGGCATAAAAACAGACATAAGAAGCATTGGAATTGATTAAAGAACCCGACATTAATCCACATACCTATGAACACCTGATTTTTGACAAGGAATCCAAATTGTACAATGGATAATAAAAGAAATCTTCAGAAAATGATGCTGGCATAGCTGGATGTCAACATGAACAAGAAGGCAAATAGATCCATATCTATTGCCATGCACAAAACTCAAGTTCAAGTGGATCAAAGACCTCAAAATAAAACCAGTTATACTGAACCTGATAGAAGAGAAAGTGGGAAGTAGCATTGTATACATTGGCACAGGAGACCATTACTTCAATATAACACAGGTAGCATAGACACTGAGAGCAACAATCAATAGATGAGACATCCTTAAACTGAAAAGACGTGGTAAATAAGAAAAAACGAGAGCCTACAGAATGGGAAAAGATCTTCACCAGCCACATAGCTGACAGAAGCCTGATCTCTAAAATATTTAAACAACCAAAGTTCCAAATAGTCTAGTTTAAAAATGTGGTACAGAGCTACACAGAGAATTCTCAACAGAAGATTTTCAAATGGCTAGAAGACATTTAATCATCATGGAAATGCACATCAAAATGACTCTTTGATACCATCTTATACCTGTCAGATGGATAAGATCAAATATACTGAAGACAGCATATGTTGGAGAGGATGTGGTATCAGGGGAACACTCCTCCATTGTTGTTTGGGGTAGAAACTTGTATAGCCACTTTGGAAATCAGTATGGTGATTACTCAAAAAAGTGGAAATCCATCTACCTCAAGATCCAATGGTACTCTCTTGAGCATATACCCAAAGGATGCTCAAACATACCACAAGTATACTTGCTCAACAATGTTCATAGCAACATTATTTGTAACAGCCAGAACCTGGAAACAACCTAGATACCCCTCAACCAAAGAATGGACAAAGAAAATGTGGTACATTTACACAATGCTATAGAAAACAATGACATCGTGAAATTTTTAGACAAAAAATTGAACTAGAAGAAAACATCCTGAGTGAGGTAACCCATACAGAAAGACAAACATGGTGTGCAATCACTCATAAGTGGATACTAGATGTAAAGCAAAAGATAACTAAACTATAATCCACAGCTCCAGAGAAGCTAGGTAACAAGGAGGACCCTAAGAGGGACGCATGGATCACTCTGGGAAGGGGAATTAGATGAGATCTCTTGTGCAAACTGGGATTGAGGGGGAATAAAAGGGAGGTGATGGGGATGACAACATGAGGGAATAGGATGGTCACACAGGAAGAGGGACAAAGTGGGACAGCAATTAGAGTTATCTTGGTTAAGAGAGCCATTATGGGGTTAGGGAGAAACCTGGTGCTAGAGGAATTCCCAGGAATCCACAAGAATGACTCCTAGCAATAGAGGAGAGCGTGCTTGAACTGTCCTTCCCTTGTAATCAGATTGACACATACCCCAAGTGTCATCATAGAGCATTAATCAGTAATTGCTGGAACCAAATGCAGAAATGCACAACCAGGCACCAGGCAGAGTTCAGGGAATTCAGTCAAAGAGAGGAAGGAGGGGATATATGAGCAAAGGTGACCAAGATCATGAAGGGAAATGTACAGAGACAGTTGAACCAAGTTTGTGGAAGCTGATGAACTCTAGACCAATAGCTGTGGAGATTCCATGGGACTTAACTAGGCTCTCTATGTATGGAAGACAGTTGCAAAGTTTGGTATATTTGTGGTGTCCCTTGCAGTAGGACCAGGATGTATCCTTGGTGCATGAGCCAGCTTGTTGGAGCCCATTACCTGTGGTGGGATGCCATGCTCAGCATTAATGCGGGGGGGGGGGGCTTGATCCTCCCTCAACTTCATATGTCAGCCTTTTTTGACTCCCCATAGGAGGCCTTATCTTTGGAAGTAGATGGGGGTAGGCAAGGGCGAGGCGGGGGTTTGAAGGAGGGGTGGAAAGGAGAACTGTGGTTGGAGTGTAAAATGAAATTTACAAAAACCTATTGAAAAGATCTTGTTATCTGGGAATGTTCAAATATATTCATTTTGTAGAGTGATCAAAATTTTATTTCCATACAACTTTGCTATTTTAGTTAGATTTTTATTGCTGTGAAGAAACATAACCATGTCAACTCTTATAAGAAAAACATTTTAATTGGTGAAGCTTACTTACAGTTCAGAGTTTCAGCCCATTATCATTATAATGGGGAGCATGGTGGCATGCAAGCTGATGATGTGGAGCTGGAGCTGAGTCCAACATCTTGCAATCAGGGGACAGAAGTCGACTAACAGATTGAGCAATATCTTGAGCATAAGAAACCTCAAAGCCCACCTCTACAGTGATGCACTTCCTCCAAAAAGGCCATAACTATTTCAACAAAGAAATGCTATCCAATAGTGTCACTCCCGTTGGGACCTATTTTCTTTCAAACCACTACATTTCACTCCCGAGGCCCCAAAGGTTTATAGCCATGTCATAAAACAAAAATATATCCAGTCCAACTTCAAAAATCCACATAGACTATAATAGTGTCAATCTTGTTTCAAAGTACAAAGTCTTTTCTGTAATGAGTGACAATCTCTTAATTCCCCCTCAAAAAAAAAAAAAAAAAAAAAAAAAAAAAACAGATCACATACTTTCAACAATAATGGTGCAGGATATACATTACCATTCCAAAACATAGTGAAGGGATCATAGTGTGGAAATAATGTACCAAAGTAAGACTCAAAAGCAGCTGGGTATTCTCGAAATTTTATATATCCTCCCCAAAATTTTGCTCAGGTTTGACTGCAGCATACTCATTTTTCTTGAGCTAGTTTCACTCCCTGTTAGTTGCTCTTCTCTACAGGGTCTCCAAGGCAATCCAGGCTTCAACTCCACAGATTCACACAATGGCCTCTCTATAAGCCCTCCATTTGGGGACAACCCTGAAACATGTCTGGCACCAGTAATTTCCTTCACCAAAATATCACAAGAATGATTTTTAGGCAACATAGTAAAAATCTTCTTCTCTGAAACTCTGACAGTTCATCAAATCATACTCAGCCTCACTGTCTTTTAATCTCCTACTAGTAGGCCCTGCACCCAGTGCTTAAAGCATTCTGCTGCTTTCCTATCCCAAAATACTGAAGTCCATATTACTCTAAACAATATCACTATCAGGGATATCAACTACTGTCTTGGCTAGATGTTATTGTTGTGAAGAGATAATATGACCATAGCCACTCTTATGAGGAAAATATTTAATTGGGATGGTTTGCTTACAGTTCAGAGCAGTCCATTATCATCATGGTGGGAAGCCTGGTGGCATGCAGGCAGACATGTTGATGGAAGTAAGAGTCCTACATCTTTCAAGTTGGCAAAGTCAAACTGAGTGTCACACTGAGCAAAGCTTGAGAAAAAGAGACCTCAAACCCCACTCCCCACAGTGACACACTTCATCCAACAAAGCCATACCTACTCCAACAAAACCACAACTACTAATAGTGCCACTCCATTTGAGTGTATTTTTCTTTCAAACCACTACACTAGGCAAGAGCAAACTTAACTTATCTTAGAACATTGCTAATACTGTGTTTAATAATGTGGAATTGGGAAACTGTTTACTTTGATCCACTGAATTTTTCTATTCATTATAGCCTATTACAAATGGATTTTCAGGCCAGCCTGGTTCCAGAGCCGTGCCAGCCCCAAATAACACACAGAGATGCTATATTAGATATAATGCTGTTGGCATGTTACTAAAGTTTCTTATTATTAGCTAGCTCTGTCTTAAATATTAACCCATTTCTATTAATCTGAATGTTTCCACGTGGTCTTGGCTTACTGGACAGAAGGTCCAGACTTCTGCTCTCTGTCCTCCATGTTGAATCTCCTCCTACCTCTCCTAGTATCCTCCTTCTCTCCTAGTCCCACATATCTTGCTTTCCTATTGACCAACAGTGTTTTATTCATTAACCAACATGAGAAAAATATTTACAGAATGATATCTCCCATCATCTCCTCTTTTCTGTCTAAAATAAAAAGGATTTTAGCTCCAATATAGTTAAATATATAACAAAACAGTTATCAAATAAGAACTACAGTTAACAACATTTAGTCCATTAATATTTAGTAAGATTTAAAGAAAATATTCCATTATTTATCCTATCTTTGTGAGTCTAAAGTCCTATATGTAACTTACCTTTAATCATAACTAAGGAAAACTATAACCATAACTATCTGCTTCAACTCCTTCAAAGACCATAGAAGGATAATATATAAAGTCTAGAAATGACAGAGACAACTCACTACCAGGTCATTCACCAGAAGTTCTTCTGTAATGTTCCATTTTCAGCCTATAGACCACAGTGTGTCTGGTAGACTCCTCAGCAAAGCAGGAAACTAAACTGTCTGTCTGTATTGGCAGTTTGCCAGTCACTTTTCTCTGTGTCGGGTAGACACTTCCCTGAAGCAGGAACCCTGTTACTACTGTTTCTTATTGTCTATGTCTGCCTTAAATATTAACCTATTTCTATAAGTATTTCCACATGGTCTTATCTTATCGGAGAGAAGTTCTGGTGTTATGCTCTCCGGTGCATACTTACTTTCATCTGGAATTCTCCTTCTCTCCTAGTTCCACTTATCTTACTTTCCTATTGGCCAAGAGGGCTTTATTCATTAACCAATAAGAGAAACATGTTTACAGAACATGTTTCTCCCATCAAGAGCCCTCTTCACTTAGAATAAAAAAGAAAGAAAAACCCCTTTGGTTTCCCAAATGCATTTTCACTTTGCTTATTGTATTGATTGTATGAAATATCTAATCTTTAGTTAGTCAACTCACCAATCTTTTATTTCAATCTTTTGAATTGATTGGAAAGGTTCTGCAATTTATTGACAAGCTATGTTTAAAAAGTATCTCTAATGCATTTCCAGCAGTTTTTATTTTTATTATCAAATTTGCACACACGCACACACATGAATACATATATATATATATAGATATAGATATAGATATAGATATAGATATAGATATAGATATAGATATAGATATAGATATAGATATATATATGTAGCTTTTGGAGTCAGAAATATTCTAGGCTCAGGTATAGTGCTAAATAACAGATCATTGATTAGGATGCAAAGAGAAATGCTATCAGGATACATAAATACAGCAGAGAAGGGAGCCAATCATAACCTTGATTTCAATAAAGTATAATGAAATTTTTTGATACATAAGTTTCAGAAAACAATCAATCCAATTTTAGAAAAAGTGTATGTGTGGCAAGATGATAGGCTGCTCTCCACAACCTGACAGCAAAGACCTATTGTTGAAGACTATACCCACAGACCTCACTGACCATGGAGAAGTCAAGGTAGTACCTACATAGAACCTTTATGTTCTAGTGTCTTTGGTGCAGAAAGGTACTTTATAGACCCTAAAGGAGAAATATAAACACTAACCTAGCCACAAACCTTTAATCTAAACTGTTGTGGGCAATGGTGGCATAGAGGTTGTGGGAATAATCAATCAATGTCTGATTTGACTTAAGGTTCATACTAGGAGATGAACCTACAACCAACACTCCTTGGTTGTCTACAAAGCAGAGAGTAGATAGGTCAGGGACTAGGGAAAAACCAAATACTATTGGTTAAAATGAAGAGACTATTGATGATACTTTGCTATAATCATAGATCAGAGCCTTATCCAGTGATCATCTGAGAAGTTTCCTGTAGCACAAAATAAGAACAGAACAAAGAACTCAAGAAACTAGTCACCAAAACACCAAATAACCCTGTGAAAAATTGGGGTACAGAACTGAACAGAGAATTCTCTTTAATTTATTTCTTGAAAGACACAAAGTTCTTGCTATATAGGTCTTTCACTTGTTTGGTAGGTGTTGTTTGTGGCTATTGTAAAGGGTGATGTTTCCCTGAATTCTTTCTCAGCCCCTTTGTAATCTGTATGAAAGGGTAGAAGGGAGGGAGGGATTGAGAGGGAACTGGGATTGATATGTGAAATAAGAATAATTAATTAATTAATTAATTAATTTAAAAAATTATAGTATGGACCTGGAACATTCATCCCTGTTGACAGTCTTTCCTAGTGGTAGATTGAACTATTCACATATTCATGGGGATAAAACTACCAACAGTCTTATATAGGTGTGAGCCTAATGATCTACAATAATAACTGACCAGAAAAGATGTGCTCACTAGTGCAATAGTGGCACTCATGTCATGGAAATAACCGAACACTTTCTAATAGAATTATGTGTTAGAATTATGTGTTCACTCCACAAGATAAGATTCCTGCCTGACATTGTGAACTGAGGCAAGAGCCCAGAATTAGTTAACTCATAGGACCTAGTGGATCTGTTAGTGAATCTTTTTTTTTCACTGTTCATGGTAATTAATATAAAATCTCATAGATAATCATAAGAAGTAAGAATAAGATACTGTTGCATGTTCAGACCAAAATGTGAAATCCCCTATTGCAAAATCAGGGATTATCATAGTAGTTGTAAAGAAGGAGATTGTAAGAAGCAGACCCAGTATGTGATGTCTTTAAAACTTTGTTTTTTTAGACAAAACAGGACTATGAAACATAAGAACTCACAATGAGTTGTCATTGGTGTTTCTAATTTTATCCATTCTGGCAGGAGTAAGATCTGTATCTCAAAGTTGTTTTGGTTTGCATTTTCCTGATAGCTAAGGATGTCAAGCACTTTCTTAAGTGTCTTTCAGGCTTTTTGATTTCCTCTATTGAGAATTCTTTCTCCAGTTCTGTCCTCCATTTTTCAATAGAGTTATTTGGTGTTTTGTTGACTAGTTTCTTGAGTTCTTTGTATATTTTGGTGATCAGTCCTTTCTCGGATATATTGTTGGTGAAAATCTTTTCCCAGTCTTTGGGCTGCTGTTTGGTCTTGTCCACTCAACTCATGTTGGAGAGGATGTGGAGAAAGGGGAACACTCCTCCACTGCAGGTGGGAGTGCAAACTCGTACAGCCATTTTGGAGATCAGTATGGTGGTTCCTCAGGAAAATGGGAATTAGGTTACCACAGGACCCAGCAATCCCCCTCTTAGGCATATAACCAAATGATCCACATCCATGCAACAAAGACTATATATTCAACTATGATCATAGAAGCACTATTTATAATAGCAAGAACTTGGAAGCAACCTAGATGCCCCTCAATCGAAAAATGGATAATGAAGATGTGGCAAATCTGCACAATGGAATACTACTCTGCAGAAAAAAAAATGGTATCTTGAAATTTGCAGGCAAGTGGATGACACTTGAAGAATCCATACTGAATGAGGTAACCCATCACAAAAAGAGGAACATAGTATGTATTCACTCATATATTGAATTTAGACCTAGAGCAAAGGATCACCAGCCTATAATTCACACCACCAGAGGAACTAGGATACAAGGTTATTCTAAGAGATTCATATAAAGTCCCTCACAGACCTGGGAAGGGACAAGTCCCCTAGAGCTCAGGGGAAGTGGGGGGTGCAGTGAATGGAGAAAGAAGTAGGAGAAAGCAAGGGGGAAGAGAGGAAAACACATGCGACTAGGAAGATTGAGTCTGGGTAGTAATACAAGACAGGAGAGAGAGAGAGAGAGAGACAGACAGAGAGAGAGAGAGAACATAAAAGAGGGTGCCATTATTGGTTTGAAGAGAAAATTGAGCCCAAAGAAAGGTCTAGATAACTACAAGACTGCTGCCAACAAATAATTTGAACTTCCATGGAAAGGCTACCATAAATGCCCTTCCCGGATAGGGAGATCAACAACTAACTTATCCATGGAGCCCTCATCTAATACCTGTTGGAAACAGGAGTAAACACCCATGCATAAACACTGAGTTGAAGTAGAACCCAGATACAGATGGAGAGGACAAGACCAGGCTGCAGAAACACATAGAGACAGCTGACCTGAACAAGGAGGAGTTAACGGGTACCCAGACTGATAGCTGGGAAGCCAGCATGGGACTGACCCAGGCCCCCCTGAATATAGGTCTCAGCCAGAAGGACTGAGAAGTCTAAGGGACCTCAGACAGTGGAGCCAGGATGTATTCCTGGTGCACAAAAGGACCTTGCGAACACATCCCCGTGGAAGGATAACTACCTTGACCTAGAGACAGGAGAGAAGCCCTAGTCCCTACTTCAAATGACCTGTCAGATCTACATGACCCCAACTGTTTGGCATTGCCCTACATATGGAATTGTGGTGGGGGGATGGGAGGGGAGTGTGGTTAGGGTGCATGTGAGAGGGCAGAGAGGGTAAAAGTGAGTGAGGGAGGGAGGAAGGAAGGAAGGGAGAGGGAACTGGGACCAACATGTAAAATAATAAATTAAATAAAAAAAGAAAAAAACAAATATATATAAAAAAGAACTCACAATGACAATGACTACAAGCATAAAACACTCACTGGATCATGCCAGCCAAAATCCCACCGTAGATGGATGAGGATCTCACAAAGCCCCACCCTGAGTTAAGAAACTATTGATATTTTATGGCTTCTGGGAAAGAGAAATCAAAATCAGTTTCTTTAGTAATTTACCCCCTAGAGTGGATCTTGCTCTAATAGATGATATGACCTTATACTCATGATCATACTGACAAACCTTAATTGGACTCAATGGGTTTAAAAGAAAGCCAATGATGATGAGAGAGGCGAGAGAAGAAATTAGGGTTCAATTTGATCATAACATGTTCTATATACTTGCAAGTCTCAAACAATAAAAAGTCAACTATGAGACTTGGTCTTTTTTAAAAAAAACTGTAATAGGAAAATACTGCAAATGAAAAACTCACCAAAGTGTCAAGCTTGTTTGCGAAAAATAGGATATGCTTTCTAAAACATATTTATGAATGAAATATTGTAGTAAATTACTTGTAATTTGCAATTTATTCCTAAAACACCAACTGGCTTTATCTTCAAGCTTCTTGCTCATCCCATACTCCACTGATGAAATCTATGGCTTATTATCTGCAGTGAATGTTGTCTGTATGCTCTTACCACATTTACTAATTTGGTCCTTCTTCTATACCTATTTGATAAGTGGGAACCAACTTATACTGTTCACATTAGAGTCATAATAAATAATTCTGAGCAGAAATTACATATACTTTGTTACATACAAGATCGCATACATTTCAAACTAAGAAGCACACATTCTAATATGAATAAGAAGAGTTTTACCTATGACGAATAGCTACCAGAATGTCCTTCACTTACTTTGAAAGAAATTGACAGATAATAATGTAATATATGGAATTGTCTTTAAACAAGGGCATAGTCAACGACTCACTTTCTGTGAAATGTAGAACTAAGTTGAACATTTGAGTAATTCAAGAGAGAGTTGACTGGAAACAGAAGCAGACACCCCCAGCTAAACACTGAGCCGAACATGAATCAAGATGCAGAGGGGGGAGTGATAAGGTGAGGACAAGACCAAGCTAAAGAAACCCACAGAAACAGACTGATAGCTGGGAAACCAGCATTAGACTGACTCAGACTCCCTGAACATGGGTCTCAGTTAGAAGGCCTGGGCAATCTACACAACCCCCTTTCAGTGTAACCAGGATGTATCCCTGGTGTACAAAAGGACTTTGAGAGCACATTCCCCATGAAGGGATACTCCCTTAGCCTACAGGCAGGAGGAAGGGCCTAGTCCCTTCTCCAGATGACTTCACAAATTTTGTCAATCCCTCCTGGAAAGCATCACCCTCCGTGTGGAGTGGAGGGGATGTGATGGGAGGGGGTTGAGGGGCATGGGAGAAGGGACGGAGAGAGGATGGCAGAGAGAAATGGGATCTATATGTAAAATAAGAAAAAAATAAAAGAACAAAAATTAAAAGAAGAAATGGATAATAAAATCCAACATGGTAATGTGCACAACTATAATCCAAGTACTTGGGAGTCTGAATCAAGAGTATCATGGTTTGGAGCTAGTGTACATTGAATAGCAAGATCCTATCCTCAAATTAAGGAAGACATACAAAATCTTGATATTCATCTGGGGACATAACATTTTCACAAAGTGCTCTAGAGTATTCATTGTACAGGCATGACCTGAGTTCAGTTTCCAGCACTCAGGTAAAAGCTAGGCATGAAGGCATGTACCTATATGCCATGGGAAAGCAGAGACATGCTTCTTGGAATCAGCCAAATTGTGATTGACTCTGTTTTAAAATTAGGTGAAAAACAACTGAAGATACCTAACATGGCTTCCAAGGCCTCTACATAATAGACACACACATTGGTATTAAACAACATAAAGCTAAACATTCAAAACAAATTAATTTTGTCATCACAGATTATTCAAGACCAGTATTTAGAGATCCAAAAGTTGGGGATAAAATTAGGCAACTACTTAGCATCGCCTTGGAAGCCTTTTCCTTAAGGATTATCTCATAGTGTTGCAGAGACCTATACAAGCTGCCAAGGGAAGAAAGCAACAGGCCTACCTGGCTATAATGTCTAGAAACAACAATGCTCAGAAGAGCAAAACATCTCATTTGTATAATGTCACTGATTATATTCTGGGGGTAACCAACATCATTGGATATGAGGCTTTCTAAATAGGACAGAACTTAAATCTTGTACAGTACCCTAGCCCACTACTCAATGTGTGAAACATTCACAGGCCTTAGAAGATAAACTACTGCTGCTACTTTCCTAAACAAGTAAAATTACTAACTACATTCTACATACTTATCCTTATACACAGAGATAAGTGTAGCTATCAACTTCAACTTCATCAAAAAAAGTGCTTTGCTTTTTTTTTTTTTTTTTTTTTTTTTTTTTTTTTTTTGCTACAACTGGCCCAGCTCCAGTTGATACTTCTGCAATAAAACCCCTGTATCCAGGTGCTGGTGACACAAGCCTTTAATCCCAGCTCTTGGGAGTCAGAGGCAGGTAGATCTCTGTGAGTTCAAAACCAGCCTGTTCTATAAGAGCTAGTTCCAAGACAGGATCCAAAATACTACACAGAGAAACCCTGTCTCAAAAAAAAAAAAAAAAAAAAAAAAAAAAAAAAAAAGCCCAGACAAACCAAAACCCCGATGAATATACATACTTTTTATTTTTAAAAACAAAAGAAAAAAATGTTAAATATACCAGACAACTACCATATTTTTTTCCTACTTAAACTTGCTTTATGCTAAAGAAGCTACAAGAACTTTGATCAAGATCCTTAAGCCACTGTTTAATACTAAACACAACTGCTCACCTAATGCATCTGAGTGAATGTTTGTTTGAACATAGCTTTCATTTAAATGACCAAAATATTGCAGTTATATCCAATACAGTCATTTAAAAAATTTATTCCAAAACTCCCCAGCCTAAAATTCTATATGTAGCAGAGATATCTTCTCTAATAGTCACTGATAAAATAGTAGAGCATATTTTATTAGGCATGTATACTTCAAAACAACATGAAATATTTAGAGCTATAAGGACTGTTGAAAAGTAGCATATTTTAGCAATTAAACTTTGTAATTTGTTTTCACATTCTGAGACCCAGTCCACATAAAGAACTAATGGCACAAATCTTCCTTGCAAACTCTGGGGACATTGAAAAATAAAAGGCTTCCTTTGCCGAGATACAAGCATATTCGGATGATTTAATAAATGTGTCACTTATTGTGAAGAAACAAACATTTCAGCCTCTTGTATGCTGTACAAAATATTGTTAACTGTTCACAAAAACTACTTCAGGCCAATAGTTAAATTTCTATGCAACTGTCTAGTTTTATGAAGCTTCCTTTTAGCTAATTATTACTTTATTTATGTTTCTGTAATATTTTTCTTTTTTTATTTGTGAATTTCACAAAATGAAACCAAAGTATCATTTCCCAGTCTTTGCTCCACTCCCCGTCTGGGTGGAGCTCTTATCTTTATGGCCTTTCCTGAAAATAAAATAGTCCATTTCTATTGTGCATATACTCACTGTAGAATGTTCAAACTCCCAGGGGCCAGTGCTGTAAAGAAATCTGAGTTGTTCTGTGCCTACACCACAGCCAGAAGCCATCAGTTGTGGAGAGCTACATTTCAGCAGCCATTAAAGTTTTAAAGAATTCTCACTGATGGCTTTATGTCTAAGCTGCTAGTTTTTTGAGGGGTGAAGGCAGGGGTTATCACAGAAGCAGTCTATGTCTCTCTTTCTCAGCTGTGAGCCTGCAGTCATCAATACCATTGGTAAAAGTAGCTTTCTTGTTCTTTGAAGTCACTGGGAACACACTACACATGGTTTCTGGCAACAACACAGACCATAGACATGCAAATGGTCTCAGGTGTCAGCACGTGCCAATGACCTCAGTATGGGATCAAGGGGCAATAGACCATAGACATCAACATAGCCCTCTGCCACTGCGTGAGCCACAGTTACCATCATCGCCCCTAGAAGCAGCACAGACAATAGATGTTCACATGCCCTATGGTGGTAGCACAGGCCACAAACATCAACATAGATCACAGCTACAATAGGACCATGGATTCAGACATGGTCCTTAGCAAGCAGCATGAACCCAGACATCACCATGGCCTCACATGGCAGCACAGGCCACTCATATCAACATAGTTCCCTGGAGGGAGCATAGCCCAGGGATATTAGCATGGCTTCAGGTGGTGGCCCAGACCAAAATATCTGTCTGTATGGCCTTTGGTGGTAACTCGAACTAGGGACATCAACATGGATTTTGTAGGACCACAGACATCCACCTGAACCTCTGGCTTTAACGTGGCTGGGGTAGCTGACCACAGATACTAATGTGGTTTCCAAAGGCATCTTGGACCTTAGAGGTCTTTAAGAAGGCCTCGTGTAAAGTAGTGATAAGGAAAGGGTTCAAGACCAGGCTGTAGAAACCCATGGAGACAGCTGACCTGAACAAGGGGGAGCTCATGGACACCCAGACTGATAGCTGAGAAACCAGCATTGGATTGACTCAGACCCCCCTGAACATGGGTCTCAGTTAGAAGGCCTGGGCAGTCTAAGGGACATCTGACAGTGAAACCAGGATGTATCCCTGGTGCATGAAAGGACTTTGGGAGCACTTTCCCCATGGAGGGATACTCCCTTAGCCTATAGGCAGGAAGGAGGGCCTAGACCTTACTCCAAATGACTTGACAGATTTTGATGATCACTCCTGGAAGGCATCACCCTTCCTGTGGAGTTGGCGTGAGGGTTATGGGATGGGAAGGGCAGTTGGAGGCATGGGAGGGAGGGAGTGAGAGGGAACTGGGATCAATATGTAAAATAAGAATATATATTGAAGAAGGTCCCATCTAGAAAATGAATTATTCTTCATCTTGAGCATCTTGTCAGTCACTGGTACTGTTGCTTGGAAGCTTGTTCAGGGGCTGAGTTGGAGTGAAAACTCCAAGCTACTTCATACCACCCCAATGGCATTTTATGTTAGTCTGTTATTGTCCAGCTTTGCAATTACCAAGGTGATTAAGGTATTGAGTCTGTGCTAAAATCTTTTCACAGAAAAATCATCTCTATTCATCATTCTATTGCTATTTGCCATTACCCTTAAAATATCTGTTATTTTAAATAACTTGTGTCACCCACTCTGTGACACTCCATATTTACTATAGAAATATTCTTTGCTGGGACATACAATTCCTCTAAGTCCATCTTCCTGCCAAATTTCATCCAAGCAGCAATGTGCTCCTGTGCCCTATGAATATCACATCCTATTGTCTCCTTCCTCCTTTTTTCATTATTTAAAACTATAAAAGATGTATACATTACATATTAATCACATGCAGACCTACTACCTTTCCCCCACCTGCCCTGCACCCCTCTCCAGTGTATCCCCCTCTCTGCTTCAAGTCTTCCATTCTTTTCTAAAATAATGTACTGAGTCCACCTAGTGCTGCTCATATGGCTGTGGGTTTCACCATCAATGAGGAACTTGCCAGCGGCCGCACCTCAAGGACAAACGATTCTTCCTTCTAAGCAGCATCAATTGCAAAAATTTCCTCAGGTAGGTGTGGAGTCTTTAAATTTTTTCTGCCTTCTATGCTGAAAATTTTTTATATGTTTTATTGTAAATCATCTAATTTTACTTATCAATTCCAGTTTCCTCTCCTTCCTGTCCTCTCATGTCTACCACCAACTCCTCATCCCATTCTTCATCCACTCCCCATGGAGAGTGAGGCCTTTCATGAGAGATCATCAAAATCTGTTAAGTTATTTGGGGTAGGTCCATGTATCTAGACTGAAAGAGTATCTCTCCATAGGGAATGGGATCCTGAAGTCCATTATTGCACTAGGAATACATCCTGGTTCCACTGTCAGAGGCCTCATAGACTTCCCAGTTCTCATAGATGACACCCAAGTACAAGAGCCCTGGTTTGGTCCTATGTTGGTTCCCTAGCTGTCAGACTGGGGTCCATGAGTTCCTGCTTGCTCAGGTCAGCTGTTTCTGTGTGTTTTCCCAGTGTGGTTTTGATCCCTTTGTTGTCACTTCTCCCTCTCTGAAACTGGTTTCCCCATGCTGAAAATTTTAACAGACTTGCTTTTGTCAGGTCATTTGCTGCACATTCATGGAAGACAGCCATGTCATTTCCAGAGGACAGTACATCATAGATTTCTTCCCCATTGTCTAGCTCTTGCATTCTGCTCTCCCTTTCTGTGATGTTCTCTGAGTCTTGGGAAGGGGTGAATGTAGATGTCCTATCTATGGCTGATATCTCAGTTACTAATTCACAGCACTTTAGTTAGGCATCTTTGAATCATCTACTGCCCACTGGCCTTGTTAAAAGGAAATAAGTAGTGTGACCTGAGGCCAGTAGACAAAATTCTCTAATTCAAGCAAAAAAAAAAAAAAAAAGCTAATATTTTCATAGTACTCCCTTGGTTTGGGAGTTCACATGAATAAAAAGCTAAGGACAATGCTTTGCTAGTTAAGAGCTCTTAGATTTTTTTTAAACTAATTAAATCTCAGAAGAATTCATTTAAAAATCTCTCCTATAGTGAAGTGCTGATTTCATTTTCTTTTTTAAAAATTTTAAAAATTAAAAAAAATTTAAAAATAATTTAAAAATTATATGTATGTATGTATGTATAGTGTGTGTGTGTGTGTGTGTGTGTGTGTGTGTGTGTGTGTGTGTGTCTGTGGGAGTATATGCTACACATGTGGAGATGTCCGTGAAAGTCAGATGTTTTCACTAGCACTGGAGTTACAGGTAATGGTAAGCTGCCAGACATGGGGGCTGGGATCTGAACTTGTGTCCTCTGGAAGAACAGCAAGTATTCTTAACTGTCAAGTTATTTCTCCACCACCATGATAATTTCATTATAACATGGGTGTTGTATATCTATGTCCTCAGAATTAAAACATTTCATTTTGGAGAGAGGAAGGAAGTTCATAAAACTCAGAGTTCAAGAAATCTACAAGACTCGGAAAGTTATAAGACTCACAGGGCTAATATTGTAATTTTTTTTAATTTTTCCTTTTTTATTTAAATTTGAAACAAGATTGTTTTACATGTCAATCCCAGTTCCCTCACCCTCCCATCCTCTCTTTCCCCCCACCAAACCCCTTTCTGCTTCCAGGAAGAGGAAGGCTTCCATAGGGAGTCTTCAAAGTCTGTCATATCATTTGGAGCAGGGCCCAGGCCCTCCCCCATGTGTCTAGACTGATGGAGTACCCATCTATGTGGAATGGGCTCCCAAAATCCATTCATATACTAGGGATAAATACTGATCCACTACCAGAGGCCGAATAGACTGCCCAGTCCTCCTAACTAACACCCACATTTAGGGGTCTGGGACAGTCCTATCTGGTTTCCTAGCTATCATACTGGTGTGTTTGAGTTCCCCCTTGTTCAGATCAGCTATTTCTGAGGGTTTCTCCTGGTTGATCTTGAGCCCTTTGCTCATCACTCTTCCCTCTCTATTACTGGATTCCAGGAGTTTGGCTAGTATTTAGCTGTGAGTGTCTGCTTCTAATTCCATCGATTGCTAGACGAAGGCTCTAGGATGGCATATAAGGCAGTCATTAATCTCACTCTCAGGGAAGGGCATTTAAGGTAGCCTCCCCACTGTTGCTTAGTTTATTAGTTAGGTTTATCCTTGTAGATCTCTGGACATTTCCCTAGTGCCAGATTTCTCCTTAAATCTATAATGGTTCCCTCTATTATGGTATCTCTTATCTTATTCTCCTCTATTCTTCCCCTGTCTCAATCTTCCTGTTCCATCATGCCCACCTCTCCCCCTCCTTTTCTAATATTGTAATTTTTAAAGTGGCTCAAGAGAGAAAGACACCATGTGACAGAGATCACATGGAGGGTTTTTTGTTAAGGGAAAGTGAATGGGAAAATGATGGAGGGGATGGGGAAACAAGCCTTTGGGGACAAGAGCAAGAAAAGAGAACAGAAGGCAAGAGGCAGAGGTGGGAGAGACAGAGACAGGCAGAGAAGCAAAAAGGAACAGACAGAAAGAGAGAAAAATAGAGAAAGACTGGAGGTGGACAGGACCCTTTATAAAGGGAACATAGGGAATGTGCACAGGTGGTGCTCTTAGTGACTAAAGCTGAGGATGTTTCCTGTCAAAATCCCAAGAGCAGGGCAATACAGATGTCTGAATACTAACAGATAATACCTGAGTTATATCAGCAAAGGATAATTGCTAAAGGAGAGAAGACTCTTCAGTGGATCTATCTTCAAGTGGGGCAGGGAGCTCCATGGTGCAACTTTTGAGTTATCACACACACTAGAATGGGCTTTGAGAGATGTAGCTATATATTTCAACAACGTATGAACCTGTAAGTACCTTCTTTTTCATCCTCATACAAAGAAATGTGATAAATTCATTGGTTCTCCAAGGCAGATTTAGGTGGAATTAGTACTTTGATTGATTATTGGTAACCTGTATGAGGTCAATATATTTTGGTTCATGTCTGTCCAGGAAAAATCATTCAACCCAAGCTATTCTATCTATATACAAGACAAGCTATGAATTCTAAGAACCAGTATATCTGTATATCCAAAGACAACCTATTCATACATTTCTACAGGTGCCAAAAAAGTCACATATATACACATATATACTTCTATATACACATATATATGCACATATGCATCATAATAATGATCATATATATTATATATAAATATATTATTAAAAGATAGAGGTGGTAGCAAATCTTGTTCAATTATGAAATAAATCATGTTGCCTTTTGGTTTTAACTACTCTCAGCATCTGTGAACCTTACAAGCATTGGCTGCACACACATGTTAGGAGATGTTCCTTATGGGTCTTCAATCTTTGCATTTCTGTATGAAGTACATTCACTCATGGCCTTGACGTAAAGATATTGCAAAGCTGCACTAGAGGAAGATTCATATTTTGTTGTCTTCTGGGATAATAGACATTTTCCCTTTCTTCATAGTAGTATTTCAGGTGGTATACAAAGTGTCTTTCTCTGTCTCAGAGGACACACTGGGTTCCTGACCAGCATCATAATAATTCATTAAGAATTCATTCATATTCTTTCTCTCTCTCTCTCCCTCCTTCTCTCTTCCCCTTCCTATATCTCCCTCATTCTTCCCTTCTCTCTCTCTCCATATCCCTCTTCTTCTTTCTTCTTCCTTTCTCCTTCAATATTCCTTTTATACACTAGGATATTTTCCAGGTTCCAGCTGTTACAGACTCACTGTATGTATACTATTAATTGGGTCTTTTCCACACTGCCAAGAGGACCAGACAGAGTGAAGAACTTACTGGACAACTAAACTCACACTCGCTGCTTTGCTGCACCTCCTCACTGCAAGCTCTTCCAGGAGGTGCAATACTATGACCATTAGTACCTCTTTAATCATTTACCAATGCACAAACCAACTATATGCAGAAAAAGGGAAATAAGTACAAGACTAGGCAATGTCCCAGTTCCAGCTGGGAATGCTTCCTCTATCAACAGGCATTATGTATTGGAAGTTACAATATATATACAGAGCAGATTGTGCATATATATATATATATGTGTGTGTGTGTGTGTGTATATATATAATATATATTTATGTAACAATAATTTTAAAAAAAAGAGGCCATGAATTTGAAGGAAAACAAGTGGTATGGTATATGGAAGGGTTCTGAGGAAGGAAAAGGAAGGAAAAATATAGTAATTTATACTAAAATCTAAAAAAATAAAATTTATAAAAAATTTAAATAATAACAATAGAAATTTTATTTATTGCTTGGTGTATCATTTATTTCTTACACCTTTCCCAGGCTTCACTTCTACAAATTGGGAAAATCTAATCTCTGTACTAAGTACTGTAAGTGAATGTGGTTTCTTGCACTTGGGAGTCCTTCAGAATGTTCCGACTGAGCTGCATTTTAAGCATCCTGAAGGCTATTATTGCTTTCTGTAATTATCTCACTACTGCCAGAACTTTTTCAGGCATGATAGTAAGGGAATCCTGATGGGGGTGTCCTTTTGTAAGCTGTGAATATATGTTTTTCTTATTGGTCTAATAAAACACTGATGGGCCAGTATACATGGAGCTACCAGACAAGGAGAATTCTGAGGAGAGGACAGACAGAGTAGCTGTGGAGAGACACTGTGTGGCTACTGGGAAGATAGGATGCTGGAAATTCTCAGGTAGGATAAGGCCATATAGAAATACATAGATCAATAGTTATGGGTTAATACTTAAGAGAGAGCTAGCCAATAAGAAGCCTAAGCAATCAGCCAAACAGTTCATAATGAATATAAGTCTCTGTGTGTTTATTTGGGACTAAACATCTGCTGGAATAGGGGGTGGTTAGAGCCTCCTTCTACAGAACTCGGGCATATAAAAATGGAGACTTCATATCAGAATAAAGAAACATGCAAACCCAATGCTCATTCTTTATTCCCTTCATTGTGGAGGATTGTTTTCCTTGGCCTTTAACATATCTAGTTGCAGATTTTATGCTCTGTCACAAGAGGGTATAAAAGCTTCTTTCTGAAAGGAATGATTTTTAGGGACAATTTGGAGAGGAAAAGCTGTGACTCTTGAGTTTCATTTTCATATGAAATCTTGGTATCCTAACTCCATAATGATAAAGTTTCTTCTGACAGACCCAACATACAGCTGCTAGCCTATGTCCCTTGAAATCATAGAACTCAATATCTTTTCACAGTGTGTGTGTGTGTGTGTGTGTGTGTGTGTGTGTGTGTGTGTGTGTATACAGTAGCATATATGTGGAGGTCAGAAGATAAATTGCAGGATTCAGTTCTTTCTACTGTGTAGGTCCCAAAGGTTGATATCAGGTCAACAAGCTTGGCTGCAAGCACCTTCACCTACAGGACTTCCTCAGCATACAAGAGGTTCCATATTTTAAAAAAAATATTGGTAACATATATTTTTGTTTGGTCTTGCTGATGAGTACATGTCTAATACTTGTTAAGTTGATCAATGGACTGAACATAGATAAGCAGAGGTATGTAAGCCCTTGGCCTTGAGCTCAAGTGTATGTTCCACTATTTCCTTCAAATTGACTATATATTCTGAGCCCAGACTAGAGACAGAAATTCAATGGAAACTTTAATTCATGTGAACATGTTTCTTTTAAAGCATCATTGCCTATGTATGCTTTTCCTCACATTGTGTGCACATTTGCCAAGAGTTGACTCATACCATGTGCAGTAATTGAGTAATCCAACTATAAAATTAAATATCTGTTTGAGTACATCTTAGAAAGTAATAGCTTTCTCATAATGTATGTCATTAAGTGTGATGTTAAGCATTGTCATTTAACAAAGGAATGTTACCAATAATATATTCTATTGCTCTCTGAGCTGAGCAACAAAATACAATTAATTCTGAGTTTGTTTCTACAAAGTCTTTGAAAATGTGTTATTTAATTCTTCCTTTTTCCTTGGAAACATACTTTTGAATGATGAATGTAGAGTTTTTGGTTTTCTTTACATTCAGTCAGAACTAATCAAGCTGGTATTGATGAATATGATTCTGTGCTTGTTCCAAAATCTCTACTTGGATAAGTTTTTTTTCTGAGACTTAGGCTAATACTTTGAGAAAATAGACTGTCAAAACCTAATATAGTCCAATTTTCTAATGGCCATGATTATATCTCCTATTCTTCACCTTTTTGTTTGTCAGTTTAGGTTTTAGTTCAGAGATAGGATTTTACTGAGTTGACCAGCATGGTGTCAAATTTCCAGTTTTCTTGGTTTGAATCAAATCTCTGAGGTTGCAAATCTATGTCAACAGCCTTGGTATTTGCTCCAGTTTTAAGTGGATTTTCATGAAATCAATATGAACACACTTGCTTGGTACACCTATATTTACATTCAATTTTTCTACTCAAGTCCTGTTCACAGTGAATATTAATTATTCATTTCTACTGTAGCATCCTGTTACTGTTCTTATAATCACTCTGTTATATATATTATTTTTAGAATCTTTACCTGGAAGAAGTGTTAGTGGTGGTAAAATGTAATAAGTAAAATCTCAATAAGTGAAATTAAAACAAAAACACCAAGAAAATTGTATAGAACAACCCTGCATTACTAAGAATATTCTATGGTTAGAACTGACATCAAAATATATTCCTCATGAATAAGAATATAATTGTTAATATAACAATTTTTCTGAGGCTACCTTAAGATATAAATTAATGACTATACTAATATGTTTCTTCCTTTTATTTTCTAAAGCCAAAAAACTACTAACAGTAATTCAATTAATGAACCATACTTTAAATTACTCTCTTCTCATTTGTTTCCACTATAGTATTGACTAATCACTCAAACTACTGTCCTTTCTTCTTTGTTTTTATCATAGCATTTCCTATTCACTTACAGAAGTTTAGAGGAATTAAATCTACAAAATGAGTGATTAAGTTTTGTGTCAAAATAAATATGATACAAAGACTGTTGGCATAAACTATCACAATACAGCCCAACACTGATACAACTAATGTCAGTAGTAAAAGTTAGGTATATCTGGCCTAATTGTTTATATTATTAAACAGATATTAATTGAATTCTGTGGGCAAATATTTTACAGATCAGTTACATGTAGGAACCCTGAGATTCAACAAAGAGGCTAAGAACTCATTACTTTGGGGGCAAATATGGACATTTTTTGTTGTAATAATGGATTACTTTTATCCTAAGAAGCATTATAGACAATAATATGACAAAGTTCAATTATTTTATCAACATTTTATGAGGAAGATTCAAGCATAGTCACGTTAAGAGCTCCTCTTGTCTCCAAGGCATTGCTTTGCACATTAACCCCCACCAAAGACATGCAGCTGAAATGCCCAAGATCGTTATTTCTTGCTAGACATATGATAGAACTCTTTATGAAAACCTCTAGACAGATTTTGAGTTTTTGAAAGTAATAGAACAGCTTCCCACTTGTTCAGCATGGTAAATTTTTCTTTTACCTAGGTGTCTCCTGGCAACCTAATCATTGGATGTATTGGATGGGGTTTAAGCACCATACTTTGCCTGCTCATTTTTTTACCTCCAATTCCAGAATACTTGTCATAGGATATCATATCTTATTATATCATATCATATTATAAAGCTTGGTAGACTCTTACAGAGGAAGCCTCTAAAATTTATATCATTACTGCAATTTTGTCAGATAATCTCCAGAAGATGTGATAAAAAAATTAAAATCACTGTTTCTGGAAAACTATATGCTTATATGACTCAATTTTTCTAACAAAATAAATTAATCAGCCCAACTTTATGAAGAGTCTCATTTAGATTACAGTTTTGGAGGTTGAAGTTCTAAAGGTGTTCATGCCTTGTTAAAGAACTTCTTTAACTTATTCAGCTTATGGTGGATACCAATGATGATAGCATATGTCTGAAGAAGATATCACATCTCATGCAGAAGGTCAGACAATGACCAGGCTCCCATTGTTCCTTACAAAATCATGACCACAATTAAGCTGAGGATACTCTGTTGTATTCTACTGAAATGTTTTATAACACCTCTATACCATCAAACTGAAGAACAAACTTCTTTTTTTATTTTTTTTTAATTTTTTTAAAATTTATTTTATATAACAAAGTCCATTTAAATGAAAACAAACATTTATAGACAATATTTGGGAATTTGGGCATTGAAGAACAAACTTCTAATGCATGAAGTAATATAAAATATATCGAGAGACACCTAAACTACAGCCATGCTCTTTTTCAAGAGCCCCAAATTATTTGACAATTTACTTGTGTAGCGATGTTGGTAAAGCTCTTATCTTGTATCAGAACAATATCTATTTAAGTATATGAGTGAGAGACTGGGAGATACTCAGCAAAAGAAGTACTTGAAAAGGAAGCATGAGAACCACATTTAATATCTCTAGCACCAACAAAATACAGGCAAGCATGGCAGGGCCCTGGGACCAATCCCTGAAGAAATGTGAATAGCCACACTAGTGTGAACCAGTGAGCTCTATGGTCAGCCATAGATTATGGCTCATTAAACCTAAGTGAAGAATAATTAAGGATGACTATCAGTATCAATTTGGATTCCCACAGGCACACACACATATGAACATGACATACTCACAAAAACATATGAGACCATGTCCTTGTGAACATATACATGTATACACACACACAATAACAACAATGTGATGATTTCTAAGATACATTTGCTTTCTAAAAGGTGGGCAAAATAAGTCGGAATCACCAACAAAGGAAAAAACTGGAGGCACAACGAAGTAGAAAACCTCTCATACATTGAGACATAAATTGCCTGCTACTAAAAAAGAAGAAAAGAAAAAAAAATCAGTTTCCATTGTGTGAATTTTTAAAAGAAATTTCTTCCTGTAGTGCCCATTAAGTATTAAATTTTAATGCCACAGCAGTATTCTAATTTCTAAAAATTACTTTCAGAAACAGATTAAGGGCCCTGCAGGTGGGAAGCACATTATAGGTTCCCTGGGAACACACTGTGAGAACAAAATGGTGGACAAACACATCTAGCTAATGGGAAGCATCTTCTTCCACATATCCTAGCATCCATCTATGGAGGAAAACATAATTTAAAATTTTCAAAACTAATTTCAATTTAATTTTTAATTATCTGGTGTCTATCAAATCTCACAGTTAATTAACTTTTCACACTGGTCTACATCTCTTAATTATATGCTGTCACTCTACAGTAAAATTTAGCAGAATAGTACTGACTAATATAAAAAAAATGTTGAGGCCAAGTTCTATGACACATTTAATAGATTTTTATAATAAGGTAAAAACCCTTATTATAACCAATTGATATCAAATAATACGATTCAAAAAATTGGTATTTCAGAAATTCTAAAATAAATTGTTATACTCATCTCTAACAAATACATATACCTGAGAATGTTACTGGTTATGAATCGAAATTACTGCTATTATAGTTATGTAAATATGATGTTCTTTGAAGAGATGATTCACTCTTTGCTAGCCTTTGATTTCTCCCACAATAACTATCTAAATGTTTTACATGACTATTAACTACTAAGAATATTCTGGGAGTAAGCAACTAATTTCTGATTAGATATAAAACATATTCTACAAGCTTGAACTCAAGGCTCTATGATGCTGATTTTTTTCTTGTCTCACTAGGTCCAACTGCTATTAAGCCCCAAATAAGCACACAGACACTATATTAATTATAAAACTGTTGGGTGATGGTTAGGGCTTCTTATTGGGTAGTTCTGTCTTAATTATAAACCCATTTCTATTAATCTTTGTATTTCCATGTGGTATTGGCTTACTAGAGAGTGCTTGGACCTGTTACTCCTCTTGGCAGATTCATGGCATCTCTCCACCATACCTCTATGTTTCAAAATCCCTGAAGGGTATTGAATATTAGCCACATGTGGTGAAACAAGAAAAACTCGAGCCACAAAATGGCGCCCAAATGTGAGACATGAACATATGACTCTGAGATTAAGAGTCTCATGCTCTACCAATTGAGCTAGCCGTTTATATAGTGTCCCTGTGCTTATTTGGGGCTGAATAGCATGAGGACCTGGCAGAACAAGAAAAATCCAGCAACAGCTCTCTCGCTGTTACAAACATTATTCTGCTAAATCAGCAGAGTAACAATATGTTCCCTAAATTCTTATATTTATATCCATAGATTATTGCATATATTAATCTTAATCAGAGAAGCTGACAGGAGTCAGTAAAATAAACATCCAAACAACTATTACTGCATGGAATAAATATCTGTGGCAAAACAGTATCTTCAGACATGACAACATATTTGCATACATGAACTAACAACAGATGAGACTGGATGCACAACAGTTGGACCAGTCAAAACCCCATCATGGATGGTGAAGACTCATCAAGTCCTCAAGTCCCACCTCTATCTAAAGCAGCTATTGGTAGTTAATGGCTACTGGAAGAGCAATATACACTTATCTTCAGGAATATGGTCCCTCAGAGGCTATCCATTCTCAAGTAGATGGTCCCACATCTATGAACATATAAGACACACTAAATAGTTTGAGGAGATACTATTTTTTAAGAGAAAATACTTGAAGTTTAGTAGGAAATGTAGAATGTTTAGGATAGGTATTTTATGGGAAGGACTTTGGACTAGATTTGTTTCAAACACATTATATGATTGTGTGTGTATATATTGAACAAAATATTTAAAATAATGATTTCTTCTGATAATTTCTACACCTTTAAAAGAAAATCTCAAGATTTCTGTGTGAATACCAATAAAAATCAAACAAGGAAACTAACAATTTAAACAGAGGATGGAGTCTTTCCTTATGTAGTAAAGGTTTGGATATGTGAAATATATAGGATTTTAGAAATGTTTAATCAAGCTTAAGTGGCTAAATAGAGCCAGATGAAGTAGTAAACATACCTTGAGATTTCCCTGTATTTTTCCCAGAAATTTCTATGACAAATGAATGTAATCTTACCTAGCTATAAAGCAGAAAGAACCTGGGTTGTGCCGACACTTTATATTTATTCAATAACTATCTGGTAAGTCAGTGCCTAGATCTAGAACTCAACCCCTAGTGGTTGTGTTTTCTTTTCTTTTTAAAATTAATTTTTATTTAAATTAAAAACAATCCTATTCCTTTGCTCATCACTCCCACCTCTCTACAGCAAGACCATGCTGGGAAAACCCACAGAAGCAGCTAACCTGAATAAGGGAGATCTTATGAAACCCAGAAATACAGCTTAGAAACCAGCATGGAATGTAACCAGGCCCTCTGCATGTGGGAGTCATTTAGGAAGCCCAGGAAGTCTATGGGGCCCTGGTAATGGAACAACATTTATACTTATTGTAGGAATAGACTTTGGGAGTCCATTTCCTATAGAGGGATACTCTCTCAGCCTAGACACATAGGAAGTGCCTAGGTACTGCCCCAAATGATGTGACAGATGTTGATGATATCCCATAAAAGGTCTCACTCTTTCTATGGATCAGAAGAGGGATGGGATGGGGGCTGGAGGGAGGTGTGAGAGAATGGGAGGGAGAGGCAACTGGGATTGATATATAAAATAAGATTGTTTCTAATTTAAATAAAAAGGGGGAATTCAATCTTATTTTACATACCAATCCTTGTACCTTCTCTATCCTGTCTTCCCACTCCCCCCACCATATCCCCATCCCAATCCCTCCACTCCTCAGAGCAGATGAAGCCTCTCATAGGAGATCATTAAAGTCTTTCACATCATTTGGGACAAGACCAAAGACCTTCTGCATGTATCTAGGCTGAGAAAGTATCCCTCCATAGGGAATGAGCTCCAAAATGCCCATTCATTCACTAGGGATAAATACTGGTTCTACTGCCAGTAGCCTCATAGACTGTCCAACACCCTGCATAAGACCAAACTAGGCCCCTTGAACATGGGTGTCACTTGGGGGTGGTTGTGTTTTCATACCTTATAAAAAGAAAGACGTGTAGACCTAAAATAGACATAAAGAATTATCTGGGCAAGCAAAAATATCCAACAAATGTGAGCAAAAATGTCTAAGGTGTCATTCTGTCTCATTAGTTATCATTAATTTTACTCTTACTTGATTTTGAATCAATTCTAACTTATGAATTAATTTTGAGTTTTAATGTAATTCTTTCAAGTTTTATTTCTACATATGATAAAAATTTACTGAGTTTTATAGGCCTACTAGTACAATAGTAGTAACTAAAACTACTTTATAAATAGAATTTTTGAGATCTCCTAGTATACAATACTATAAAGAGATCAAATAATACTGAAAGTTAATCATGAATATAATTTAGAATGTCCTTTCATTTAATTAAAATCTATTATTAAAATAGTGAAAATAAAAAAATCACAAACAAAAATACTTAGAATCAAAGACTATTGAACACAATAACCTTCTAAATTACAAATATGCCTTTGAAAAAGAAACTGTGGAACTACACACTGGTTTTCAAGTTTTTACAATTGAAAACACTTTTATTAACTCATTCACAATCCAAACTGAAAAATTAAGGACACATGTGTTCTTCACACCTTCATAATGTGTTTATTACTTACATTTAGCCCTTCTCCCTCCAATATTTAGCCTTCTTTGTCCTCTTTACTGTGTTATGCTGAACCCACATGTACATTTGCGCATGCACATGTGCATGCACACACACACACACACACACACACACAAACACACACCCCTCAGCAGTACAGAGTGCTTCTTGCCCCTCTAGAAGTCCTGAGTTCAGTCCCCAACTCCCACATCAGACAGTATATAATGACTTGTAACTACAACTCCAGGGGATCTGACATCCTCATCTGGCATTTTCACTTTTACACATGTACCCACACATAAATGAACAATAAATCAAGTGTGTGTGTGTGTGTGTCTGTGTTTGTGTCTGTGTGTGTGTGTCTATGTGTGTGTTATTGGCTAGTGCTTGCCTGTGGGTTTTGTGTTTCTTTTTTGAGATTGTGTAATATCATTTGATACTATATATTCTAAATCTACCCATTTTCCTGGAAATTTTATGATGACATGTTTCTTTAATGATAAAGATAGAAAGATAGATAGATAGATAGATAGATAGATAGGTAGATAGATAGATAGGTAGATAGATAGATAGATAGATAGATAGATAGATAGATAGATAGATACATACATAGATAGATAGATAGATAGATAGATAGATAGATAGATAGATACTTAGGTAGGTAGATAAGTAGGTAGATAGGTAGGTAGGTATATAGATGGATGGATGGATGGATGGATGGATGGATGGATGGATGGATGGATGGATGATGGTTAGGCTGCAGACCATAGCACAACTGACAACATGTTAAAGGTAACATTCTGACCTTAAGACCCACTATCCAACCCCTGCCAAAATGGAAACAAAGGCAGTTCAAGAAAGACTTACAAGGAAACCTCCAAGTAAAAATCCCTAACCTTGCTTTTGTATTCTGCAGTTCCACTTCTTGATAACTGAAGTGTGACAAACAGGATATAGTTTTTTTTTTTTTTTTTGCATAAAAGACAAAGAGCTGGAGGGCTTGTTGTTACATGATTTGGGTAAGTTCTCACACGGCTGCCAGCAGGCAATAATGACTTTCTTTTTAGCTATAAGCTTAACTTGCAAATATTACCTTGCACATACACACAAACATACACACACACACACACACACACACACTCATTTATTTATATATGCACCAAATTTTTATTACATTTATCTGCTGACAGACAGCTTGATTTAATCCAGTACTTTTGGAATAGTTAATAAATTGCAAGGGTTCAATACATTGATAAATTCCATGACTGATAGAAACATCAACAATGATGATTTGAATTATACTGATGTTCAGTTGCCACTATTTGTTTCTTCTAAATGATTATTATCACTTCAGTGCTATTTAAAGATGGTTGTATATTTCACTGACAGTAGTCATTATTAATACAAATGCATTTTCCCCCACCAAAAAAAATAAATCTCTGTAACCATACATTTACAAGGTTCAGATACTTATTTTTCATACTTTGGTTAAAAATGTGTATTTTTGTAATGCATTTTTAAATCTTATTAGTTTTATTCTAAGACCTTATATAATTTGATAATTACAACTTATTATTAAAACAAAAGCTATGGTTTCCTTAAACTTGAAGCTTAAATTTACTACATCAAAATAAAAAGTAAGTATAAAACATGATTTTAAAACATTATATAAAAAATAGCTTTAGCAATGTATTAAATGCAATTCTATACCTCAGCAATATTTTATTTGTGAGCTATTACTTGGTACAATCATTTGGCTTATTTCCTCTTTAAGGTAAAGCCAGTATTATTTATAGTTTTATGGTATCTTTTCTTTAGCATAGACAGCTATTATTAAAACAAGATGTTGAAAAGCTGATGGTAACTGACAGATAACCAGAGGAGGAAACTCCTCTCCTAGTTAATATTCACAAACATCATGAAGAGAGGATTGGCAGGTAAACACAAAAATCACAGTGTACAAAATTTCCTACTAACAAGCTATGTAAAACTGATGAGGAAAAGGTTTCTTGGCTTCTTTGCTTTGTTTTGAAGACAGGATGGAGTTGTGCAGCCCTGGCCTGCTTAGCAGCCCTGACCTGCTCAGGAACATCCTATATAGACCCGGCTGATACAGCACTCATAGAGAACTGCCTGCCTCTGCCTCCAGATTTTGTGCACCAAGACTAACAACCTTGCCTCACATCACCATCTTTTTGTTTTCTAGTTCTAAAACAGTATGATTCCCCCTTCAAATATGAACACTAGATTTAAAGTATCCCTAGAATACATATCCCAGACAGTGACACAATGAAACCCAAAAGGAAATGAGTTACTAAATGGCCAACATCACCTGTAAAAATCTAAATCCATACTTTAATGGGCTCATAAAATATCACACTTTTCCACTTGGATTCATAATGTGGCTTTAGGTGTTTATAACTACAATAAAGCCATAAAATTAACTCTTAAACATAGCCAAAGTCAAAGTAATAAAATTAAAGTACCATATATTAATCTAGAGGAATAATTTTATCCTTTCTCTTTCTCCTTCAGTGAACAAAGAAAATAGAAATAATGGATGTAACTAATTCCAGTACAAGGATCATCAGGCCCCTTTCAGTATATCATGTGCCTGATATGCTCTGAATATGCTATATTAATAACATTTTCCTAAAATTCATTTCGTAAGCACAGGAAATGTATGAAAAAAACACTCATAAAAAGGTTAAATTAATATAGTGCCCTTCTGAGGAGACATGAAGTAGAGGCACTTAGAAATGTGTCACAGCCACAACTCCAATAGTAAGCATATTGGAATACTGAGTAAATAATCCTTTCATCTCACTTTTCCCATCAGTGAATTGAGAACAGAAATATGATGTCATCTAACCTCACAATATGTACCATAACTGAAGGAGAAAGGCACAATATTTAAAGGCTAAAGCTCTAATAGAAATACATTTCCTGGAAGCCTTATCATGCAGATATGAGCAACAAATTCAAATAAAATGAGAAAAGACTGCTAGGAAATACCCCACATCCCAGCAGTACAATTTTCATGGATTTTTAACAATCACATTCAGGTAACTGACTTATGTGTGCTTAATTTGATCTTATGTTCTAAATCCTACAGCCCACACCAGCAAGAGGACATTGAGAGTGTTAAACAAGCTTACAGTGTCTCACAAGTAAACACCTGTGAAATTTGATTCACTCACTTCCTAAATATTTCCATTCCATACCTCACCATCATTGCTAGGTTTCAGATGGCTGTTTCTTCACAGTTTCTATAGTAAATTTCTAACTGGTGTTGAATTCCATGTTCCTGGTTACTTTGTGTGTGTGTGTGTGTGTGTGTGTGTGTGTGAGAGAGAGAGAGAGAGAGAGAGACAGAGACAGAGACAGAGACAGAGAGAACAACTAGTATAACAACATGGCATGTGTAAACTGGACATAACATCTTTGCTCTCTGTTAAAAGTTCTAATAGTCCTTTAATATGTTGATAATAACATCTGCATGTGAGTGTTTGTATGGTGTTCTTTCACCTACATATGTTTTCAGCACATGTCTTCATCCTTTTACCCATTAGGTAATACCCCAAACTCTAAGCTCAAGCAAAATGCTAAAGGACTAATGAAGACCACTGACTTTTTTAATCTCTGTGTCTTTGTTTTTGTGCCTTCTGTCTGGGACTTTCCCTCCAATCTGCAGCAGCCTTTAGCTCATGTTTAGGTGTTTGCTGTCCAAAAGAATCAGTTAAGGTTTACTTTCTCTAAGTAGGTGATTAGATTCCAAGAACCATGCTTCCTATTTGCTCCTGGGCATAGTATGTGTACTTTATTTGTTGCATTTACTATGTTATTATTTATTGTATATCTGTGTTTTCCCAAGTAATGATTTATTCAGCTTAGTATTTCTGGTTCTGAATGTTTATAGTATTTCCTGATTAGATATTTATGACATTATTGTAAACATTATTTATTCTGATGTGTCTTACAAAAAATATCAAATGTGACACCATCTTAATATGATCAAAGTAACTCAGGAGTAACAAGAATTTAATTCTGCACAATTGAATTTGTGTTCTGAGTTCTACCACATGACAAATGTTCTGTGCTTGCTCACTTTATATAAGTTTTGCACAAAAAAAGTCATCCCTGTTTTTCTGCCAAGATACCATTCAATAATGCATTTCTTTGTTCATAGATTCATTGTTACCCTGAGCTACTGCTAAACCAAGAAATTTGAATTGTTCATAAACTGAATTTCTTTAACAGTACATTTTGAGAAAAAAAATAACATGTTTCTGTATTTATTCTTTTCTTGAAAATTGAATGTATTCTACCACTCAAATACTGAGTATATACAAATTGGGGCAAACTCTAAGGGAAGCCATTATAGGTTTAAAGAGAAACATGGCACTAGAGAAATGCTCAAGATCTACAAGGATGACCACAACTAAGAATCTAGGCAACAGTGGAGAGGCTACCTTAAATGCTCTTCCCTGATAATGAGATTGATGACAACCTTATATGCCATCCTAGAGCCTTCATCCAGTAGCTGGTGGAAGCAGAAACAGATACCCACAGCTAAGCACTGAGCTGAACTCCTGGAATCCAGTTGTAGAGAGGGAGCAGCAATAAGCAAAAGAGTCAAGACTGTGCTGGAGAAAACCACAGAAACAGTTGACCTGACCAAGTAAGAGCACAGGGCCCAAGTCATAAAGCTAGGGAATTAGCATTTGATAAAACCAAGCCCTCTGATGCGGGTATTAGTTAGAAGGCCTGGACAGTCTTTGGGACCTCTGACAGTGGAATCAGTATTTATTTCCAGTGCACAAATGGACCTTGGGAGCCCATTCCCCATGGAGGACTACTCTCTCAGTCTAGATATAAGGAGTAGTATCTAGGCCATCCCAAATGATGTGTCAGACTTTGATGATCCCACATGGAAGTTTTCACCCTCTCTGGGGACTGGGTAGGATTGGGATGAGGGGGTTGGTGGAGGGGAATGGGAGAATGGAAGGGAGAGGGAAATGGGATTGATATGTTAAATAAGATTTTTCTAAATTAAATAAATAAATTTAAAAAGAAAAGAATTCCTGAGATGACTCAGAATAAGGATGCTTGCCAATAAGCATGAACAGCTAAGGCTGATGCCTAGAGCACACATGGGGAGGAGAACTGACTTTGCAAGTGAAGCTCTTAGGACTCTCACCCTTGCCTTGGTACACACAACACACATACACACACACACACACACACACACACACACACATATTCAAACACTTATACACAAACATACACACACACATTTTCCCACACAATCATACATAGACATACATACACACATATACACACACACCACACACACATACACATACTTGTACACATACACACACTTATGCACACACTTATACACAATACACAATACTTATACATACACACTCATACACACACTCATACACACACTTATACACACACAGACACATACACACACACAAATTCATACATATACTCATACACATATAAACACACTTATACACAGACACACACACATGCACACACATTCATACATATACATATATATGCACACATACATGTACTCATACACACACATATACACAGACTTGTACCCACATACATACACTTACACACTTATACATAGACACTCATATACACACACATATATATACATGCATGCATACATACATATACTCATACACACACATGCACACATACATGCACTCACTCACATACACACACTCATACACATACATACACACAATACACATATAAACAAATATAAACTCTTACACACATATGCACACACTCATGCATACATTCATACATACACTCATACATACACATAAAAATATACAATTACATATATAGAAACACATACATACACTCTTACACACATTCTAATACACACTCACTAAAGTGATAAAAATCATTTAAGTTTTATTTAGAGAAAACAAATAACCAAAATAGGCAGTTTCAAATAGATGGTATTCTAGCGACTAGCAAGTTTAGGTGGGTGATCCTGTGAAGACAGATGCTCATCTGCAGTGGAAGAATTCCAGAAAGAATGAATGGCTGTGGAAAGACCACAAGAAAGGAGACTGAGCAGAAGGATGGCACTGCATAGTAGGGAGAACTGGCCAGAGGAAGGCGTGGGAAATGAAAGTGCATCACTGAGATCAATTCGTGTTGGCTTTGCATTTAGATATTAGTTTAGATGCTGAAAACTTCCAGCATGGGGCCTGATTGTGGTTTTAAAGAATTCATGTAGAAAATGGATATTAGTGGGATAAAGACTGGGAGCAAATAGTAGTGATCCAGCTAGGGTATACCAGATGTCTCGAATGGGAGAATAGTGAAATAGTGCTGAATTGGGAGGTAGAAGGGGGAGGGGTTGGTTCAAGGACTGCATAGAGCAGAAGGGGAGTAAGATTACCCAGAGAACAACTTCACAGTATTTGGTTTCAATTATCACCACAGGGGACAAACCATGGCAAAAACATTCAGAATTTTGCTTGTGAAAAGACTGGCTTGAATTTAGAGTCCAATTTTGTCATATAATGTAGAAGGTTTTAATCTGTTTGTTATTATTGTATATAAAGACATGGAGATTAAGTTTAAGGAATTGGCTTGAGCAGTTTTGGGGAACTGCTATATCTAAAATCCGAGGAGGCAGATCATTATTTAGTAGACAATGAAAAGAGTATGAGTTTGAATCACTTCTTAATCCAGAGATGTCCTGTTAAGAATTTCAATTTACATACTCAAAGACCAATTTCAATATTAATTGCACAAAAAAATTGTTGTAAGAAACATATGCAAATATATTGGTCAAATATCTATGTACCGGTACCCATCCAGATGGACCTATAAAATTAAATCTCATCGGAGATTTTTGAGAATACAAAGGAATTCATTTTGTTTTAAACCTGGACTTTATGATGAAATAAAAAGCTATAGATTTATTTATTTCAATTACAAGAAGTTAATATGTATGTGTATATAGATATAATCATTATAATTTTACAGTTACTATTTCCTTATGAAGGTTTAATCATAATTCTACCCCCACATATTCCTGCTATTATAATTATTTTTGACATGGTATCTTTTTTTCTCAAATATATATATATATATATATGTATATATATATATACATATATATATATATCAGTTTGAATTTTTCTTTTTTTTTTCTTTTTGGTATTTCAAGACAGTGTTTCTCTATTTAACAGCTCTGGCTGTGATAAAACTTGCTTTGTAGACCTGACTTGCCTGTACTCAAATTCATAGAGGTCCATCTGCCTCTGCCTCCTGAACGCTGGGCTTAAAGGTATGTGCCACCACCAACCGGCTGATAACAAATTTTTATTCTCTCTGTACACAGGCATTGTTGGTGGGTTCTAAAGGAAAGAAGCCTGTGGTACAAAATTACTATTAAAGTATAAAATTGCAAGATACAATATAATTTCCTAATCAATAGATGACAAATCTTGATAACTCATCATCTTAAGAGTGTTTATAACTATAATCCAATAAATCAATATGGAGTGGTTATAAAATCAAGAAAACCTTATCACTCACAAAAATGACATATTTCAGAAAATGAATGGAGTTAGAATCCACTATGTTAAGCTAAATAAGCCGGACTCAAGGTGACAAACACTGTATTTTTTATCTCATAGGAAGACAGAAGATTTTAACCTCTGTGTGTATGTATATATGCGTGTGTGTAAGCACATAGATTTGAATCATTAAACTAGAAAATCGCTGGAAAAGTGATTTACAAGGAGAGTGAAAGGAAGAAAGAGGGGATAATGGGATACATTAGACACAGAGGCAGAAAGGGGGTCATTGCTGAAGGGCAGCCAAAAGAAGAAGATCAGGGGAGAATTCAGTAGGAACAAAATACATACATGCCATGACATAACTCAGTATTTTACTATTTTATTTACCAATGTTCAAAGCTAAAAAAATATTTTTCAAAAAGTTATTGCTATTCAACCTTGAAATAGTATAAATAAGACTGACTGAGCAGTATACATGGACTGACAGGGTTGTAGCTATGCATTTATGGAGATGATGATGATAATAGATGACAGATAGATAGATGATAGATAGATAGATAGATAGAAAGATAGAAAGATAGATACATGATAGATGGTAGAGAGAGACAACAGATAAATGCACACTAGATAGGTGATAGATAACAAATAAATACTTAAATAGAATATTTAATTTTCCTTATACTAAAAGAAAGTAGGTTTCTTAATTGTGTGGAGATATATGGGTCCTAAAATGCAGGAGAAAGTCTCATGCTGCAAATGAAACATTAAATTTTTATTGCTTCTGGTTAAGCCAACACATCCCAAAGGAAATCACCTTCTGATGAAGCTGGGGTGTCACTGCACAGATAATACTCCACAGGATGCCCTGAATCATCTTTTGATGTCTCCAACTTTACCTCTGACTTTAATTTCACAGCTTTAACCATTAACAATTTTCTGACACCTGTTTTAGCACACATATTTGGGACTCACACAATCTTCTTGTATATTTTATCATGCACCAGGTTTTCTGACACAGAATGGTTAGGTGTGACTGGGTCATTGCTAATGAACAGTGAATGACATATGTCCATTTCCACTACAAAGCTCACTCTGTACTCGTAGTGAAATGCTGAAGACTAACGACACAGTTCACGGCACTTTCCCTTTACCTGTATTGAAGAACAAATGGTAATGTCATGGTTATTAATAACAGGTCCCCCGGTTTGAAATCCACAGAGAAACACTGTTCCTCCTCTTTTTTAAATTAAAATATAATTGCATCACTCCTCCTCCTTCCTTCCTCTAGTCATGCATCCATCCCAACTCTGCATCCTCTCAGAATCCTCACCTTCCTCTCTTACTGTTAATTGCTATTGTTGCGTGTATATATTCTCTCTGCAGTGATACTCACAGACTCCCTGTTCCATCAGAAGATAATTTCCTCTAGGACTTGTAAACTTAAACAGGAGCATTAAAAATTTAATCTCACTTTTGCAGCATGGGACCTCTTCTGCCATTTTACTATCTGTATCTCTCTACACAATTAAGAAACCTAATTGTGTTTAGTGTAAGGAAGGTTAAATAAAATAGTATTAAATTATTTTCAACTATAATTATCCAAATAACATGACTGTTTCCTTTGAGTGTATGTTAACTTTCATTAAGTGCTTTAGTATATTCTGTCTTTTATTTTCATGACTTAAAACTTGTTTTCATTTGTATTTATCTCTGTCTCTGAATAAGAATATGTTTGCTGTGTGTGTGTGTGTGTGTGTGTGTGTGTGTGTGTTTGTGTGTTGTGGAGGTTGTAAATTGTCATGTAGCTGCTGGGAACTGACCTGTGGTCCTCTGTAAGAACAATAGGTGTTTAACTGATGAGACATCTCTAGTTCCAATTGATTAAAAAAATGTTACACTGTTGTTTTAATCTTATGTATCATGTTATTATTGATCTTGTAAAATTGGTGTGTAAGAATCAATTTTTTGATATTCATTGAAGAAACAAATATTTGTAAATGCTTACTGCATTTTGAATGTAACACACATAATAACCTCTTTAGTATCCCCCAGAGTGAACAAGTAACTTTCTTACATGTTAATTTCTTACAAGTAAGTTACTTACATGACTGGGAGAATTCAAAGACTTTAATAACATGGCCACTTTTCTTGTGTTCATTTGAAAATGAAAACAGTATTTGTGTACAGGTTTTTGCCAAGTATTGAATGATACAACCTGGGCTTGATTCCTCCTATTTCCTGTGAGAAAGCCTCTAGTTCACATTGCTCTATGAGGAAATACCTGGACATGGAAAAAGTTTCATGCCTGTCTTTTGCTGATTATGCAATTAAACAAAGTTGTTTCTTGTCAGAAAGCCACCTAGATGTACTCTCCTACTAAGAGGGCAGACGAAGGAGGATCAACGACACCTGGGACCTTTGTGTCTTAAAAAGAATCTCACATGTGTTAATCCTAGATTTTGTATAGGCCCATAAAATCATTTGTGTGTCAAAGTATATGTGTGAATGTTTGTGTGTGTTGTCAGGACCCATGAAAAGGATTCCATCCCATCTTGCTTCAAGCTCAGAGAGCTCAAATCTGTCTTTTTATTCATAAGACATTAGTTTGGCAGCTACAGGATGTTTTGGCCTTGGTGGTGGATGTTTCTCATCCAAATAAGAATAGACTTGGGCCCAGATGCTTTTACTCTCAACCCTGAAGGAAGGATAGCAGGTGTGACTAGCAAATACCTGGAGAATTAAGGGAAGTAAATTTCTTTGCCCCTTATACATGATAATAGAAGTCTTCTGCCATTTTGTCCCCACTGTTGGTTGAATACATAAGATGGTGAAAGAATAAACTAGGTGTGCATTTGGTATGGATTGAATGGCCCTCCAGACAGCTATCCTGTGTCTCTGTCTTGTATTCTTAATCCCCTTTAGGTAGCCTTTTTCTTATCCACACTCCCCTCTCAGGTACTGACCTCCAGCTGCAAGACTAATTTAGACCTCAGCCCTGCAAAGACAGCTTTTCATAGTGTATATGACAGGAAAGTAGAAGTAAACGTCTAGGTGGACAAAGAGGAAACAGGAGATATGGAGAGAGAGAAAAGGGAGGGTGAGGGAGATGTCAGGAATATATGTATGTATGTATGTATGTATGTATGTATATACATGTGTGCATGTGTGTATATATACATATACATACATATACATATATGCAATCTTGTAATAAATAAAAAAAAGATAAGAGGAATAGGTAATTTCTTATTTTCCTTGAGGTTTAAAAACATTTCCTTGACCTCATTGGTTTTGCTAACCAAAGCTAAGATCTGATGACACTTAAAGATCTTTTGCTTTGCTCTTTGAAGGGTCTCCTTTAGTCCAGACTAGCCTCCAATTTACTATATGCCTAGGTCTGGCCTTGAATTTCTGGTCTTCTTTCCATTTTGTCCATTCAGGTCAGTTCATTGTTAACTTGACATAGTCTGGAATAACTGAGAACAAGAACTTTATTTATGAAATTATTCCTTCAGATTTGTCTGTGGCAATGTCTATATAGCATTTTTTTTTTGATTAATGATTGATAAGGAAGGACCTGCTGTGGACATTCTCAGCTCTGAGCATGGGGTCATAGATTTTATTTTTAAAAAGCAGGTTGAGGTAGCTGTGGAGTACAAGCCAAGAAACTACTCCTCCATGGTCTCTGCCTTGAGGTTCCTGTCTTGAGCTTCCATCCTTAGGATAAACTGTGATTTGGATGTGTAAGCCAAATAAACCCATTCTCCCTTCCTTCCTTCCTCTCGCCCACCCTCCTTTCCTCCCTTTCTTCCTCCCTTCTTTCTTTCTTTCAAGTTTCTATTGGTCAGAATGTTCTGTCAAAATAATAGAAACAAAACTAGGATATTTCATGAAGGCTGGGATTACAGATGTACTTAACCACATCATCTGTTCAGGGTGCTAAAAGGAAAAGCCTCTTGAATACCTTGACAGTCATGAACAGTTGCAATGTACACTTGTGTCAAAAATTCCCATGCATTGCATATTTCCATGATTTGATTTAAAGAATTTTAAATTGTTGTGCCACGTTAGGCAATATTTCCTAATTGTTCTTAAAAATCACTCGTACTATAAGCTGCCTCTGTAATTATAAAGTAATAGCAAAGGATGAAATAAATAGCCAAATAATAGTAAACAGTCTTCCAAATTACATATAGGATAAAAATATCCAGAATTATTCAGTGAACTTCACTGACAACAAGAACACTTTGAATCTAATTCTAATAATGGGAATTTATTGTAGATACATCTTTAATATAAAACATCAGTTAGACTGAAGACTTAAACTATGTATTATCTATTGTCTTCATTTAGATTTCTTCTTCTGAGGCCTAAAAGCAGCAAGATACCGTTATAATCACATTTTGTGAGAAATGAAAATTAAATCTATTTTTACTTCATAACATACAGACCAATCTAAAGCTATTTGCCACTTGTTATTTCTTTCTAATGAATGACCAGAATTGTTTCAAACAGTAAATGCACTAAAACCAAAGTTGAAATAATTTTATTTCTAAATTTTTTTAAGCACAAGACTTTATGATGCAAGACATCAAACTAAGAATTAAAGTCAAGAGAACAAAGCTCTCCTTTCTGTCAACTCAAAGGAACATAGACTTTACAGTCAAACTATCCTTGACTTGGGAACTCATCTTTTTAACATTACTGAAAAGAGGGAGGAATGATGATATGAACAAAGGGGTAAAGACCATTTTGGGGATACCCACAGAAGTAGTGGGAGCTCACTGACTCTGAATGACAAGCAAGGGAACCTGCATAGGACCAAAGGAGGATCAAACTAGGCCCTCTGAATGTGGGTGACAGTAGTGTGGCTTGGGCAATTTGTGGGGCCACTAGTAGTAATACCAGGATTTATCCCTAACTGCTTGAACTGGCTTTTAGGAGCCAATTCTCTTTGGAGGGATACCTTGCTTAGGCAAGGGGGCTTGGTCCTACATCAAAGTAAAGTGTCAGAGTTAGTCTGACTCTTTCTAAAGAATGGATGGGGGTGGGGTGGGGGGAAGGAAGGCAAAGTGGAAAGAGGGGAGGGAGTGAGAACTAGGAGTGGTATGTAAAATGAGAAAATATCATTTTAAAATAAAAACTGTTAAAAAAGAAAAACTTACTCATTACTAACAAATAGGCTAAAATGTTACCTGTAGAATTTTCATTATTTAATTGTTATAATTAAATAGAAATATTAAATGTTTCAACTTGAATGTAAATAAATAACAATGTAAAATGGATTCTATAAATCACCATAAAAACAACATTAACAAGGGGATGTGGCCCCTAGTAGCTTTGCCCTGGTTCCAGTGGGTCTTATCATTGGGAACACTGGCAGCATTAAATGGACTCAGTGGGCTAAAAGGTAGAGTATATGAAATTTGGAGGAAGATATGGAAAAGGATGTGAAGAGAAATTTCTAAAAAGGGAGAAGGTGGTGAATATGATAAAGTTATATTGTATTATTTGTGTAGAATTCTCAAAGTACACATTTCAAATTAATTAGAATTATAAGAATCAAATAAAATTATAATAACTTGTTAAAATTTAATACTTATTAGATTAGAATTGACAATAACAATAGCTAACATACTGAGATTTTACTGACCACAATCACTATTGTGATATATATTGTATAAACATATTTGACAACAGAAAATTCTTTCCTTTGATCTTTTGGGAGGTGGAAATGGAAGGGAAGAAGAAAGCTAGAATCCATTTAAAACAAAATAAATACTGGTAATATCTGACCAAACAGTTCATTGTGAGTCTATATTTTGTAGTGCACTTCCTTATATGTGTGTAATATGATCATCTGGTTACAACATTGCTAACTTGGAAACATATGGTGAAAAAATTTCATAGACTCTCCAGTTTTATACTTTTAGTTCATTTATTTATTATTCCTTTGACATGTATCTTGAGTTCTTCATTTGTTATAAGCCCTGAAAAGGAATCCAAATGGGAATAAATCAGGAAATGTTAAGCAAACTATCATGAGAGTAAATTAGCAAATTCAAATTGTGGAAGTGCCAATGAGGAAAAAAAAACTTTTTAGTAATAATACATAGGAAAAGACAACAATTTGCCATGGGGTGGATAACAGAGATTTTTTTAATAGAGAGTTAAAAATAGTAGCTTCAGGTGAAGAGTTCACAGCAGAGCTTTCTTAGCATAATGAATTTTGCCTGTGAAGCTCTACTATCAGAGAGCACTATACCTGCAAAAGATATCATCAGTGTGGTAGCAAAGAAAATAGCAAAGAAAACCTGAGATGAGAATGAAGAGGCTAGCAATGGCTGGAGTTTGGTGAGCTTTACTAAGACTGTAGACCTTAAGTGCAGGTGGCAGAATGGTGATGATCTCCTGGAGGAGATGACAGACTTTAATTACATCTACACATGATCTTCTCTTCCATTAAAATGATATACATTTCACACTCATCCCCTACCCTTACTAAGACTGGGAAACATGAGCTGTATTTCAGGTTCAACCTCAAGAATTGAGTAGAGAAGTTAGCAAAGTTATGGACAAACTGCAATAACAGTATTTTCATGAGCTTTAGTGGCTTGATGCTGGGTTTTCTGCATATGCTATGCACATACTATGTTTGATGACTGGTGGCATTCCACAAATAGTAAGACAGAAATAATTTCCTTCGATTTTATGATAAGCTCTGATATGTTAAATACATGTCTAATTCAGTGTTTGTAAACATATACCTATAAGGTTTAAGTGAAAATTTCCCACTTGACCTTGGAATGATTCCTTCAAGAGTCATGTCATATCTAACAAAACTTCAAGTTGTTGTTAGGGGAACCTAAGATTTTCCATAACATTAGAGGCTAATGCTGATATATATTCTTATTTCCCAGATGCTGAATGTATGTTACTCCTTATTGCTAAAGACACTGCATTTTGGACACAGGACCAAGAGCTGGATCTAACCTGAAAGCCTTCTCCCTAAGGTTTACCTTTCATTTCATAATAAGGTGGTATGCAAGCTTCCAAGGGAAGGAAGAAATAAGTAGTCCTATAAAGCCATGATGAATATAAACTACAACAACATAAGGGAGCAATTATGTCACTCACACCTTCACAGTAACCAACATATCTCTAATTAGACTTAAGGCCCACTCAACAAGAGAAAAATCATGTCTGGTATGGAAAACCTAACCAGTTACCAGAGAAATTAATAACAATGTCCCTGGAGGAGAACCTACAACTGTCACTTTGCTAAATCAACATCATTACTTGCTTCATTCTAAATATGTATCCTTATACCTACAGATAAATATTGCTCTTATACCCTTAAAAAGAAACTTCTCTTTTGCAATGGATTGAGACCATTGTAGAAAATGACAACCAATCAAAACACAGAGAACAAGTGATCTAGATTAACAGATACATGTACAACACAACTATGCACCTAAGTTTTGGAGAACATTGTGGATACATGGGTAGAAAGACTAAGAGACAGAGGGACAGGATATATGTTGTGAGATTCTGTTTCCTAGAAATATCAAGGAAGTACACCCATGAATACTCAATATCACATCTGCTTAAACAAGAGCTGAACAAAGGTGCCAATTGACATGCTAATAAAAGAAGGAAGAAATGGAAAAATCTTGCAGCACCCTAACCCAAGACAAATAATTATAGGCAAAAGGAATGATGGAAGGAGGAGAAAGTCTTCTCCAAGAAAAGGCCATGAATTGAAAAATAATAGGGATACATAGAAGGGTTGAAGGAAGGAAAGGCTAAAGTGATGTATATGATTTAATTTTTATTAAAATATTTAAATGTGTCTTTAAGAATCTTCAGGTTCATCTGTATCCAACCTCAGAAGGAGCATAAGTCCCAGGTATAGCCTAATGACTCAAGAGTTTGAATCTTTTCACAGCCAGGAGTAGAACATGGTCATTCACAGGCACATACTCTGGGACATAAGCAATGTGTGTTCCCAGGGAAAAGAAGTGTGTTGATTAAGAGTCCAGATCATGTCTGATCTTACAGGATGCCATATGACAAAAACTTCTAAGTAGCCTACCTTCAGAAGAACCAGTGATAAAACAATAATGTTTATGGAGAATATGCAGTGACAAAGCACAGTACAAATCAAGAAAACTGTAATCACATAAATGCCCTTAATTCATCCAATTACATAAATATAGTTTCTGTGATAAGTTGTTTTTATCCCTTCCTAAAATCACTGCCTTTTCCTCTAAAACCAGTGGTCTTCAATTAACACATACATGTATAACTAGAATATTTTAATGATTTAAAAGGTATCTTTTTATTACTGAGTGACCTATAGCAGCAAAATTCAATCTCATGGAATTGTGAATATCTTAGAATTAACAGAGAAGTCAAATCCAAAATAAAAAAAATATATGTATTAAATCAACAGTGAAAAATGACAGTAATTAGGTCTCATTGTATCTGAAAGGGGATATTTGTAAAACATAATTTGTAAGAGAAATTGCAGAGAATTAAATGCATCTTATTGTTTTCTTGAGAATTTTTCATCTTGAATAATGCAAAAGAATCTGTTGTCTTGTTTCTCCATGTAAAGAAAAGTCACTGCCACACTGCACTGGTTACCATCTGGACAGTGTTTAGAAAGAGGAAAGAGCATAAGCTGAATGATGAGAAAACTGTGCCTTTTGCCTACATGAGAGAGAGGCTGTACCACCTACCAGCACCTGTGAAGAGGACACAATGATTTAAATCTGTAGAACATTTTAGAGTAGAATCTCATCACTTTGTATGAATGAGAGTGTATCAACACTGCTTGGCATTCTACGGATAATAAAGACAAAACCAAATAAAACACATTTAATGCTTTGTAAAGAACTGGAAATAAAATAAAATAAAAGCTAAATATTCCTAAGGAAATATAAAAAGTAAAAAACCTGAACTTTTCAAATATCACGCTTAACAAACGATAGGTGTTTTCCCTATAAATATCGTCATAACAGAAATACATTTGCAGGGATGAACCTTGACTTATCCTTTTTCAGACCCACAAACATATTTTGCAGATGATCATAGCTTTAATGGGAGAGTTAAAGTTATGTGGCTATTAGAGAAAATGAGCAGAATGCCCCTGCAATCTACCCTTCTTGTACTCAAATATAGAATAACCAGTCTTGATTTTAAGAGGGAATTATGGCTCCTCCCTAAATTTAAATAAGCACCAAAAGATCTATGTCTGTGTAGATAGAGAATTATCCACTGAGTGGACCAGAGATGGTGATTGCCTTTACTATTAAGCAGAAGATTCCAGAAGCTATAATATGACAAAAATTCAACACAAAAGAAAGGACTATGGACAATAAATTGGCACCTCCATTTAGTAAAATCTGCCATGTGAAGACCAGGGCCCAGAGTAGGTTGAGGAATGATGCTTGCATATTGGAGAAGAGAGCACAGAGCCTCAGAAGAACAACAGGAATCAGCAATCAGGAATGGCATCCAATTGACAACATCCATGAAGGTGTGTGGTCACTCGCTCATTTGCTTTTAGCTAGAGGTCAGCCCTTTCCTGCACCATTATCTCAAAAGCCTGAAACATGTAATAAATAACTTTTCTAAGCCCTCTTCTTTATATTTATTGGTTTTCTACTTGTAGGAAGTTTGAGAAAGAAATAGCAGGAAGAGGAAGAGTAGAACCTCCTCTCTCACTGCTTGTAGAATATTTCTGGCTTGAGACTTCAGTTGCCTTTGAAGTTTCTATAGAGCACCATAGGATAAGGGCATTACAGAGTCAAAAGGACAGAAGTAAATTTTTATGGTCTTTTATTTCATCACCCTTTCTTTTCTTTTTTATTTCCTGAGATTAAAAGAGTTTCCAGGGATTAGAGAGATAGCTCCATGGTTAAGAGTATTTGGGGCCCTTCAAGGGAACTTAAGTTTGGTTCCCAAAATCCATTCAGGCATCCTCAAGTTCTTGGACCTCCAGCTCCAGGGAATGCAACTCCTTCTTGTGGTCCCCTTAGATACTCCCACATATGTGGCATATATACATATAGGAATACATGCACACAAATGAAAATAAATTCTAACAATTAATTTTTTTTAAAAAAAGATATTCAAACAGTCTTTACTACAAACTTGTTTCTCTCATCAGTCTTTGTAAAACATTTCAAAGAAGTGTTCTGTGTTGATTTGACATAGTATAGGTTGATTGTGGTCTTTCTGCATAGATGGTTATTGATACAAGGATCATCTTATTCAAAGTTTACTCCAGACTTTAAGGGCTAAGAAAAGAAAGAATAGCTTACCCGTGTTAAAGTAACATCATCGGTATAATGGAGACTGAGCTCGGCAATCTCCATGCCACAGATTGATCCCTTATTTTCTTTTGTTTCTTTCTAACTGGGGTGAGATGGGAGACTTCAGTTGCAGTTGGAGTCATGGCCCTCACTGTTAAGCTTTATTATATAAAAACGTACTAATGGGGAGGGCAATATGGGGAAAAAACATGATTAAATTGTGTTAAATATGTGTATGAAATGCCAGGATGAAACTCATTATTTTGTTAAATTAGCATATTCTATAAATATAAATCTAATCATAACAGATAAAAGTGGATAAAATTTCCAGAACCTGGAAGCAATAAAAATGCCCCTCAACTAAAGAATGGTTGGAAAAAAATGTGGTATATTTTCATAATGGAGTATTACTCAGTGGGAAAAATGGAATATTGAAATTCTTAGGCAAATGGATGGAACTAGAAGAAACCATCCTGAGTGAGGTAACCCAGTCATAAAAAGAGGAACATGGTACTCACAAAAAGAGGTACTCACTAATATATGGATTTTAGATATAGAGCAAAGGATAACCAGCCTACAATCCACTCTGCCAGAAAATCTAGGAAACAAGGAAAACCCTAAGAGAGACATACATGGTACCCTGGAGAATGGAAAGGGACAAGATCTGTCAAGCAAAGTAGGAGCATGGAGTGAGGGGAGAGGGAGTTAGGGGGAAGAGAAGGGGACAAGAGGAGGAGACAGGAGAGCATGTGGGAGCAGGAAGATTGAGTCAGAGAAAGAATGGAGGAGAAAATGAAAAGAGATACCATAATAGAGGGTCATTATAGGTTTAAAAAGAAATATGGCACTAGGGAAGTGTCCAGAAATCTACAAGGACCACTCCAACTAACAATCTAAGCAATAGTGGAGAGGCTACCTTAGATGCCTTTCCTTGATAATGATAATGAGATTGATAACTATCTTATATTCCATCCTACAGCAGCTGATGGATGCAGAAGCAGACACCCACAGCTAAAAACTGAGCCAAAGTCCTGGAATCCAGTTACAGAGAGGGAGGAATGATGAGCAAAGGAGTCAAGACCAGGCTGGAGAAATCCACAGAAACAGCTGACCTGAACAAGGGGGAGCTCATGAACACCAGTCTGATAGCTGGGAAACAGGGATAGAACCCGTCTAGACACACTGAACTTGGGTGTCAGTTAGGAGGACAGGGCAGTCTATGGTGCCTCTGGTAATGGATCAGTATTTATCACTAGTATACTAATGGACTTTGGGAGCCCATCCCACAGATGGATACTCTTTCAGCCTAGACAGATGGGGGAGGGCCTAGGACCTGCTCCAAATGATATGACAGAATTTGAAGATCCCCCATGGAAGGCCTCACCCTCCCTGGAGAGTAGAAAGGGGGTAGGATGGGGATTGGGAGGGGGACAGGAGAAGAGGGGAGAGTGAGGCATGACATGTAAAACAAGCTTGTTTCAAATTTAAATTAAAAAAAAAGTATCACTAAAAAAAAAAAAAAGAAAAAAAATGGAGGAAAATATGATTTCCATGAGTTGTTATTCCTATACAAGGCCCATAATATCAATGAGGACACTAAGGACTCAATTTTGTTTGTGGTGATTGGCATAGTAACTGTCTCCAAGGAGACAGCAAACATAAACTGCCATCCAATGTCTCTGAGGAAAGAAAGCTCAGCAACATCTGATATTTGATCCCAGAAAAAGCATTTCTTGTGACCCTTCTCCACTTCCCACAGCACCTTCTTCATGATAAAGCTTCCAGTGGTGATGCTGGCAGCTAATTCATTTGTTGAAAATCTCTTTAAAAATCTGTCTTGTAGAGAAACTGTCAAATAGCCAAAGGAAGAAAGACACACATGTGGTTATGGCTCTTTATCCTAAATGTCTTGGAAAACACCATTGTTAAATGCCCCTTTGAATCTTAAAGTCTCATTAGTTCTCATTATACTTCCTGATCGAAGGTGAAAGGGTTTACAATTCTAATATGGAACAAGGAGGGGGAGAAAGCATGCTTTACAAGGACTGGCAGCAGATTGAAAATAAATTATGTGTACATTTAATTACTTGGAACTCAATTGCTAAGAAAGTAATGATCAAGTTTAGTTAATTTTTCTATTAATAAAGCAGTCATTTCTTGGATTAGATTAATCAAGAAAAATATTCAAATTTTCCTTACCCTGAGCTTAAGGCAGAGACATTATCATCTATTGTTACAGGTTTGGAAAAATAAAAGGTTTCTCTGTGGCCTGTGGGTATATCATTCATGGAGCAGAGAAAATACATTCCAGTTAGCTCTAGGAGAGCCTTTGTTGCTGCACAAGACATTCCTAACATCTAAAAGGTTTAGCATTTGTGCCTTTCCCATGATCTACAAATGTCAATGACTGTTATAGCCCAAGAGTATGTTAGCTTTAAGCATATGTGATTGTAAATTACCAACACTATTCATTTAAGTACCTCATGGAAGCTCTCTAGAATATATTTTAAATGTAACTAGTAGTATGGAAACAAATATATCAGGGAAATCTGCAGGACCAGGATTATCAGTGATCAACAGAAGCCTATAAAGCAAAAACACTTCCTTTCCCTTCATTAACTAGAGTTAGAGGCTCCAACTTCCCTGCTAACCAATTATTCTATTATAGTAAGTGAAACTCAGCTTAGACAAAACAATACTTTTTAGACTATATATAGTATATATGTTACAATATATACAGTATATTATATATTACATATAATTTATATATTAAACTATATGTGGTATAATTAGAATTATAACTCATAAGATGCAAGAGATGAACCAACTACAAACTTCTGAGAAAGCTAAAACTTGTAAGAATCACCAGGCCCCACTCCAAAATTACAGCAGCAGTAAATAACTGCTGAGGGGTGTGACCATTTTAGCTGCTGAGAGAATTCTCTGACCTGAGAAACTTCCTCAAATTCCTTCTGTGAGGGAAAACCAGGGATGAAGCATTTCTGAGTCATCACCCATAATAGTGTTGGCTTTTCATTGGTGCAGTTCCTTTATAGTCATTCCTGCTCCTAAAAGTATATTCTCACCCATGCTACTGCTAGTGACCTCCAGTAAAATCTCATTGGTTCAAACTCAAAAATAAAAAGTTATGGACAATATATCTCTGCATGTATATGTTTATGCATACATGCCCATATGTGTGCATACAAGTATGTCTGTGTAGCTATGCATGCACAAGTGTGTGTACATATGAGGGCTAGATCTCAGCACCAGGAGTTCACCTCATTTACTGTCTTGTTTTCTGAGACTGTGTCTCTTAATGAAATTTTGCTCAGTATTTGGTGAGACTAGCTTGTCAGTGACTTCCAGCTACCTGCCAGTCTCCATATCTCTAAGACCAGGTTTCCAGGTGCTCACCACTTTCACTCATTTACATGGGTTCTGGACATCTGAAGTCAGATCCTGACATTTCATAACAAGCATTTTATCCACTTACCCAACTCTCCAGACCCAGCATATCCTTGTAATGGTATCCCAGATCAAAAGCTACTTACATCCCTGACAGAATGCACTTGTGATTGACTTCATAGTCGCCTACTATCTAAAGCCCTAGACCCAGGCTTTGAGGTTCACATAACATACAGAATTCTGTTTAGAATAGCTGTTATCAAAAGTAAATTATGTTATTACCTCCTAAGGTAATCACTAACTTATAAGTAGCTAACTCAGCAATTGTGTCCCAATGTTTTGTTCAAACACAAGCTTCCAAATGGATTGTGTAAATCCACATTTCTCACATGTAATCCAAACCAGGTTTAATATCTTATCTGTTTTACTTTATTACTGATTTGAATAAATAATTAATAAAGCCATAACAATAAACTTTGCTACATAACTTCATTTTTGTGAAATTTTAACTTTAAAGAAATTGGATTTTTCTCAAAGGCACTGAACACTTTTGAGTGTTATATTTTAACATGTCCACATGTTAAATACATAGAAATAAAGTGTAAACTATTTAAGAAAAAATAAAATGGTGTGGGAGGCTAGAGGCCAGAGCACTGACCCTGCCTCCACTGATATGGAGGCTCTGTCCCTTTCTTAGTGGTTGAATGCCCCATTCTTGCAGCTTCAGAAGCTACCCTGGGTACACATGTCACCAGCTATGATTGTGTATGCCCTGGTGGTAGTGTCATACTTTATTACCAAAGGAATGGTCTATTATGTTATTGTTAAACCTTGAAATATTGGCTCAATGACTGGTGACCATGAGCATCAGAGACTAGTAGCTTTCCTGGCTTACAGAGTAAATGGGCATTGTATTATGAAAGGACTTGTGCTTGCTTCCTGTTTACACCAGGAGGTTGAGGTTTCATAATCATGCACCAAATATTCCATAACTCAGAAGGTTACTTCTGTTCTTCATTGGCTTTGCACTTGTTGAGTTTCTTCATGGCTGCAGTATTTCTGAAAATAAAATTTCCTGGATAGCTGATGGGCCAATGCCTGTAAGGAGTACAGTTTTCCTCCCGCCACCAGTCTTGTCCTGCCGCTGCGCCAGCCCCAATTAACACACAGAGACTCTGTATTTGATATTATAGTGTTGGCCAGTTACTACTTTCTTATCGGCTAGCTCTGTCTTAATTATTAACCCATATCTGCTGATCTTGAAATGAGTGGATCCTGGATTTGTTTCTGGTAATGACATTTTAAACCTGAAATCTCTTGTGCAATGTGAAAAAGAATGAAAAACAAAGTAAAAGTACTACTAAGTGACACCCTAGCAAGTAATGAAATGAGGACTGGAATTCATGTTATCAGAGACAAGTTCATTACAGTATTTTTCTTTCCTGATGACCTATTCTGATGCACCAACTGTGTTGTGTCACATATATATATATATATATATATATATATATATATATATATATGAGTGCCCAACTGCCTGACCTTTGACCCTCTTTCCCAGGCCTCTGCCAGAGGTGAGTATGAGACCAGTTCAGGTCAAATTCCCCCCGCTTCTCTGGGAACTCACTGGGTTACCCCCGAAACTCTCCCTACCCCCTATGTCCTGTCCCCAGTGAAAACACTACTGGTACTCTGATCCACACTGCCCCAACCCAGAACCTGCCCTCCCCCCAACTGAGCCCTACTGAGCCCATTGTTCCACTGCTCTGGTTGAGCACAGGGCCAGAGAGCATGGCTCACTGCCTGCCTGATCTTTGACCTCCATCTCCAGGCCCCTGTCTGAGGCCTCTGCTGGAGAAATGCCTATCCACAAGGCACCACCCTGAATCACCAACTACCTGATCTTTGAACCCACGGCCAGGTCTTTAACAAACAAAAGACATTCTGGAGAACTTGGACCACCCAGAGCTACAGACATAAACTCCTGACCCACTTATGCCTACTGGGAGAGTAGTGGAGAGAGAGAGAGAGAGAGAGAGAGACTCCTCCTGAACCCACTGAAACATGCAATGGGAAGACAGAAATACAAGAAAACACCTAACAATAGAAAGAAAATCATTTCACCATCTAAGGACTCTATACCAACTAGACCTGAACACAACAAAGCAGATGAAGCAGAAGAGAATGACTTAAAAATATCTTCATAAAAATGATAGAAGCCCTCAAAGACAATATGAGAAAATCTCTTAAAGAAATGAAAAAAAAAAACAAAACAAATAAACAAACAACAAAACCTTGGAAGAAATAGAGGAAAATGCAAGAAATGAACAAATCTCTTAAAGAAAGTAAGGAAAGCCAATTAAACAAGTGAAGGAAACAACTCAAAATATTCAAGACTTAAAAACTGAAATAGAGACAATAAATAAACCACAAAGGGAGGGAATGCTGGAAAGAGAAAAACTGGGCAAACGATCAGAAACTATAGAGGCAAGCATAACCAACAGAATATAAGAGATGGAAGAGAAAAATCTCAGGAGCTGAAGATAAACCAGATGAAATAGATTCATCAGCGAAAGAAAATTTTAAATCCAACAAATCCTTAACACAAAACATCCAGAAAATGTGGGACACCATGGAAAGGCCAAACCTAAGAATAATAGGCATAGTAGAAGTTGAAGAAGCCCACCACAAAGATACAGAAAACATTCAACAAAATCATTGAAGAAAACTTTCCTAATCTGAAGAAAGACATGACTATGAAAGTACAAGAAGCATACTGAACATCAAATAGAGTGGACCAAAGGGGGGAAAAAAAAAACACTCGACACAATAATCAAAACACGAAACATACAGAATAAAGAAAAAATATTAAGAGCAATAAAGGAAAAAGGTCAGGTAACATATAAAGGAAGACCAGTCAAAATTACACCTGATTTCTCAATGAAAACTCTCAAGGCCAGAAGGTTCTGGATAGATGATCTACAAGTACTAAGAGTCCACAGATGGCAGCCCAGCCTACTATACCCAGAAAAACTCTCAATCATTATACACAGAGAAAACAAAATATTTAATGGCACAGCAAGATTTTCATAATGCATATATACAATTCCAGCTCTATAGAAAGTTCTGGAAGCAAAACTCTAACGAGGAAGTTAACTACACTCACAAAGATATAGGCAAAAGATAATCTCACTTCACCAGAACCCAAATGATAAAGCAGGACAAATATATTCACAATATCACTGCCAACAACAAATCTAAACAAACAAGAATTAACAATCAATGCTCCTTACTTTCCCTCAATATTAATGGTCTTAACTTGCCTATAAAAAGACACAGGCCAATAGAATGGATATGAAGACAGAATCCATCATTCTGCTGCATACAAGAGACGCATCTAAGCTTCAAAAACAGACACTTCCTCAGGGTAAAGGGTTGGGAAAATATCTTCCAATCAATTAGACCCAAGAAGCAAGCAGGTGTAGCTATTCTAATATCTAGCAAGTTAGACTTCAAACCAAAATCTATCAAAAGAGATAAAGAATGTCATTTCGTATTCATCACAGGAGAAATCCATCAGCACAAAGTCTCAATTCTGAACATATATGCCCCAAATACAAAGGCAAGCACATTTGTAAAAGGAAAGCTACTGAAACTCAAAGCTCACATAAAACCTCAAACACTCATAGTCAGAGAGTTTAACATGCCACCCTCACCACTAGACAGGAACACCACACAGAAACTTAAAAAAGAAACAAATGAACTAACAGAAGTAATGTCCCAATTAGACTTAACAGACATCTATATCATATTCCATACAAACACAAAAGAATATACCTTCTTCTCAGATCCACATAAAGCCTTCTCTAAAACTGACCACATACTAGGCAACATAAAAAATTTTGGAATAATACCATGTGTCTTATCAGACCACAATTCCTTAAAGTTGGAATTCAACAGCACAAATAGTAGAAGACCTACAAACTCATGGAAATGAACAATGTGCAATTGCACCATACATGGTTCAAAGAAGAAATAAAGAAAAAAATTAAAGCCTTCCTAGAATTCAAGAAGAATGAGGACACAACATAACCAAACTTATGGAACACTTTGAAAGCAGTGCTACAAGGGAAGTTCATTACACTCAGTGCCCATATGAAGAAAACGGAAGATAGTCACATTAGAGAATTACCAGCACAACTGAAAGCCTTAGAACAAAAAGAAGCACACTGACCCAGGTGGAGTAGATGCCAGAAAATAATCAGTTTGAGGGCTGAAATCAATAAAGTAGAAACCAGGAAAACAATACAAGAAATCAATGCAACAAAGAGTTGTTTTTTCAAGAAAATCAGCAAGATAGACAAACCTTTATCCAAACTAACCAAAAAGCAGAGAGAGAACATGCAAATTAACAAAATCAGAAACGAAAAGGAGGACATAACAACAGACAATGAGGAAATCCAAACAATTTTCAGGTCATACTTTGAAAGCCTGTACTCCACAAAATTTGAAAATTCAAAGAAAATGGACAAATGTCTGGATAACTATCACTTACCAAAATTAAATCAAGAACACATAAACAATTTAAATAGACCTATAATCCCTAATGAAGTAGAAGCAGTCATCAAAAGCCTTCCAACCAAAAAAAAAAAAAGCCCAGGGCAGGATGGCTTCAGTGAAGAATTCTACCAGAAATTCAAAAAGGAGACAATACCAATACTCCTCAATTTGTTCCATACAATAGAAACAGAAGTTCATTAGCAAACTCTTTTTACGAGGCCACACTCACCTTGGTACACAAAGACACAAATAAGAAAGAGAACTGCATACCAATATCCCTCATGAACATTGATGCAAAAATACTCAGTAAAATACTGGCAAACAGAATCCAAGAACACATCAGAGAAATCATCCACCATGACAAAGTAGGCTTCATCCCTGGGTTGCAGGGATGGTTCAACATATGAAAATCTATCAATGTGATCATCCATATAAACAAATTGAAAAGAAAAAGCACATGATCATCTCACTAAATGCTGAAAAAACCTTGGACAAATTCAACACCCTTTCATGAAAAGGTCTTGTAGAGATCAGGGATAACAGGAATATACCTAAACATAATAAAAGGAATATAAAGTAAACCAACAGCCAACATCAAGCTGAATGGAGAGAAGCTTAAGGCACTTCCTCTAAAATAAAGAATAAGACAAGTCAACCTCTCTCTCTATCTCTCCAGTATTGTACTTGAAGTTCTAGCTAAAGCAATCAGACAACAAAAAGAGATCAAGGGGATACAAATTGGAAAGGAAGAAGGCAAACTGTCAATATTTACAGATGATATGATAGTCTACATAAGTGACCCAAAAAACTATACCAGGGAACTCCTACAGCTGATAAACACCTTCAGCAAACTAGCAGAAAACAAGAGATAAACTCAAAAAAAAAAATCAGTGGGCCTACTATATACAGAAGACAAAGAGCTGAGAAAGAAATCAGAGAAACATCATCCTTTATAATAGCCACAAACAACATAAAGTATCTTGGGGTAATGCTTACCAAACAAAAGAAAGTCCTATATACCAAGACCTTTGTATCTTTAAACAAAGAAATTAAAGAAGATACCAGAAAATGGAAAGATCTCCTAGGCTCTTGGATAGGTAGGATAAATATAGTAAGAATGGCAATCTTGCCAAATGCAATCTACAGATTCAAGGCAATCCCCATCAAAATTCCAACATAATACTTCACTGACATTGAAAGGATAATAATAATAACCCATGATAGTCAATATAACCCTGTACAAAAAAGGAACTTCATGAGGCATCACCATCCCTGACTTCAGATATAGTCCTGAAACAGCTTGGTATTAGCACCAAAATGGACGGGTAAACCAATGGAATTGAATCGAAACCCCTGATATTAACCCACACACCTATGAACACCTGATTTTTGACAAAACAGCTAAAAGTATACAATGGAGGGAGGAAATCACCTTCAACAAAGGGTGCTGGCACAATTGAACAATGGTGACTAGAAGTCTGCAGTCAGACCCATGCCTATCACCATGAACAAAACTCAAGTGCAAATGGATCAAAGACTTCAACATAAATCCAGCCACATTGAACCTCTTAGAAGAGAAAGTAGAAAGTACCCTTGAAAAAATTAGTACTGGAGACCACTTCTTGAACATAACTCCAGTAGCACAGACACTGAGCTCAACAATTAATAAATGTGACCTCCTCAAACTGAGACACTTCTATAAGGCAAAGGACACAGTTACAAGACCAAACAGGAGCCCACAGACTGGAAAAAGATTTTCACCAATCCTATATCCGACAAAAGGCTGATCTCCACAATATACAAAGAACTCAAGAAGCTAGTCAACAAAACACCAAGTAACCCTATTAAAAAATGGGGGACAGAACTGAATAGAGAACTCTCAGTAGAGGAAATCAAAAAGGCTGAAAGACACTTAAGAAAGTGCTCCACATCTTTAGCTATCAAGGAAATGCAAATGAAAACAACTCTGATATACCATCTTACTCCTGCCAGAATGGCTAAATTAGAAAAACCAATACAACTTATGCTGGAGAGTATGTGGAGAAACGGGAACATTCCTCCACTGCTGGTGTGAGTGCAAATTTATACAGCCATTTTGGAGATCAATATGGCCGTCTCACAAAAAATGGGAATCAGTTTACCACAGGACCCAGTAATCCCACTCTTAGGCATATACCCAAATGATCCACATCCATGCAAAAAAGACATCTGTTCAACTATGTTCATAGCCGCATTATTTGTAATAGCAAGAACCTGGAAGCAACCTAGATGTGCCTCAACTGAAGAATGGGTAAAGAAGATGAGACACATTTTCACAATGTAATACTACTCTGTAGGGAAAAAACAAACGAAAGAAAGAAAGAAAGAAAGAAAGAAAGAAAGAAAGAAAGAAAGAAAGAAAGAAAAAGAAAACAATGGAAACTTGAAATTCATAGGCAAATAAATGGAACTTGAAGAAACCATCCTTAACGAGGTAACCCAGTCACAAAAAGAGGAACATGGTATGTACTCACTCATATATGGATTTTAGACATAGAGCAAAGGATCACCAGCCTATAAAGCACACTGCCAGAGAAACTAGGATACAGGGAGGATTCTAAGAGATTCATATAAGGTCCCTCACAGAAGGGGAAATGAACAAGATCTCCTGAGCACATTGGGAGTTGTGGGTACAGTGAGTGGAGAGAGAGCTAGGAGAACGATAAGGGGAGGAGAAGAAAGCACGTGGGATCAGGAAGATTGAGTTAGGGAAGAATAAATGAGAGAGAGAGAGAGAGAGAGAGAGAGAGAGAGAGAGAGAGAGAGAGAGAGAGAGAGAATGACAGAGGGAGTCATTATAGGTTTGAAGAGAAAACTGACTCTAGAGAAATATCCAGAGACCTACAAGACTGACCCAACTGACATTTAAGCAACAATTGTAAGGCTATCATAAATGCCCTTCCCTGATAATGAGATTGATGACTAACTTATCCACCATCATTGAGCTAATGGAAACAGAAGCAGACATCCACAGATAAGCACTGAGCCAAACAGGAATCCAGAAGCAGAGAGGGAGGACAAGACCAGGCTACAGAAATCCACAGAGACAGCTGACCTGAACATGGAGGAGCCAATGGGCCCCAGACTGATAGCTGGAAAACCACTGTAGTACAGACTTAGACCCCGCCCCCCAAACATGGGTCTCATTTAGAAGGCCTGGGCAGTCTGAGGGACCTGTGACACTGTAACCAGGATGTATCCCTGGTACACAAAAGCAGCATATTTTTTCTTGAGGGATAGTCCCTTAGAGCTTTTTGGGGATCCTAGTCCCTACTCCAAATGACTTGGTAGATTTTGTTGATACCTCCTGGAATATATCACCCTGTCTGAGGAGTGGGGGGATGGGATGGGAGGGTGTTCAGGTGGCATGGGTGAGATGGGAGAGAAGGGAGGGAGAGGGAACTGTGATCCATATATAAAATTAGAAATTAGTTAATTAATTAATTAAAAATGTGTATATTCAATTTCTAAAACTACAGTATTGAATGAAGTGATATTTTTAATTTTCCTTTCTACTTAGAGTAAGTAAAAATGGATAAACAATATTGAAGGTTGGTTTTATTTTTTAAGATAAAAATTCCAGGGCTACGAGGATGGCCCAAAGGTTAAGAGAATGTACTGCTGTTTGAGACCACCTGAGTTCAATACCAAGCAACCAATTCACATGGCTTACAATCCAATGGCCCTAGCCTACATGGGCATCCACACACACCTATACAAACACTGAAAAGTAAAATAAATCTTAACAAAATAGAATATATGTTCTATAATTTAAGATATATGAGTGCATATTATTAGTTTTTTGTAATAGATTATGAGTGTCTGTAATCAAGATCATCAAGACACACTACATACTTTCTGAATACTTGTTGACATTACATACTTGTTGACAGTAATCTCCCCACCCCCATCCACTGCAAGAGCTCTAGGGAATGGACTAGAATAAGTTGGCGCTTACACTGTTATAACAAGTTGTCTCAGTGGCTAGAACAGTGCCAGGTCTTCCAGAGGACACAGGTAAGACTTTCAATACCAAAATGATGGCTCTCAAACATCTGTAAGTTCAGTTTCAGGGAATCCGACATGTTTTTCTATCCTCAATGAGCACTGCACACATGCAATGAACCTATACACACAATGCTTTCAGATACGTTTTAAAGAATAGGTTTTTTTTTTTCTCACAGGGAAATAAAAGGAAAATACATTTGGTAATATAATAGAAAAAAGAATGGCTGAAGCCAAGCAGATGACTCAGGCTCAATGTCATTGGTCAGAATATAGGCACCTGTCCACTCTTAGACAAATCAGTAGCCCAGAAGATGTTTGCCATTCTGGTTTGACTCAGAGATACACCTTTTTAATTAAAGGGGTATCTGTAAGTGGCTACAGAAGTCTAGTTTAAGTAAAAAATAATTAACAGGTTGGAGCTGATGGAACAAGATGCTGGGAAGGTTTTGGTAGGTATCTTCTACAAAGTTTCACATGGGACTATTGTTTAAAAAGCTCGAAGATCTGGAACATTATGTTGGTATGCTTTGAGTTAATGTAATACATGAGACAAGTATGGTTTGCTAGTACATTCTCCCAGGAGGGATAAATAAAAAGTATTTGCTGTCATTGTGTTTTATACATGTACATTTGAATATTATCTGCAAACACCTTTACTTTCTTAAAACAGCAATTGGTATTTTTAACACTTTTAATTTTAAGTCAATCTATATATTTTTATCTCCTTTTGGCTTCCTGTTCACTTTATGCTTTATCTTTATGTGATTAATTTGTTAGAAATAACTCAAAAGATATCTCCAAGGAAACTAGAGACATGGTTCAGATTATGAGCACTCAATGTTCTTTGGCAGGACCTGGGTTTAGTTCCAAACACCCACATCAGGAAGTTCACAACCACTTATAATTGAGAGGATCCAATTCCCTCTTGGTTACTCACTGACCTTTTCATACCTGGCAAACATAAGCAAACATGCACATGTATTAATAAACATAAAGCTTTTTAGGGTTTCACTAAATAAGATGGCTTCATGCATGTGAAATGTGTTTCATGTATACCAGGAAGGAAAGCATAGTGTACTAAAATGAAACTAACTCTGTAATGGCAAAAGGAGTCTCCCAGAGCATACCTAAAAGGTTATCAGTGCATGTAAGATATACGCTGCTCAGATTTTGGTAGGCTGTGCGTTGTTTTCTACAGTGTTGCAAACAGTAAAAATGAACTTTAATGTTTTTCCTTTTGAATTCATCCCCACCATACTGAGTTCAAGTCCCTTACCAATTAAAACATTGCTACTCTTTGTAAAGGGGATACATAGAAATATTTCTCATAAACTTACTATTCTTTTCTCAAAGTCATTCTGTTTTAACAATGTTTTTTAAGAAAAGTTTATAAAATGGAAAATTATATAACATATTCACTTTGTCAAATTCTTACTCTTTTGCCTATGATATTCAAATTACCTAAATTTTTGACAAAATGCATATTGCTGCAATGAGTTATTATGCTACGGTGGAGAGGTATTTGTCGTTATGTTTGTTTTGGATGTTTTTTATTCACTGGGTAATTTAGGTTCCTTTTGCATCTTTTTCTTTTGATAACTAAAGCTAAAATTGTTAAACATAACAAACAGAAAAATTGTACTGTGACTTTGAGCTAATTATCACTTCTAGGTAACCCTGCAGCAGTTAAAATATATCAGATGAAAAGTACTGTTTTTCAAAATTAAAAGTGTTCTTCATGCCTCATACGAGTTACTTGTCCTCTTACATGTTCCCCTGTCTACATGTTAGAATGGCTTAAAAAGGTGACAAAGAGTAGTATAACATTGTGTACATGTGCCGCATGTTCTTTATCCATTCTTCAGATGACAGGCATCTAGGTTGCTTCTAGGTTCTTGCTATTACAAATAATGCTGCTATGAACATAGTTGAGCACATATCTTTGTTGCATGGATGTGGATCATTTGGGTATATGCCTAAGAGGGGGATTGCTTGGTCCTGTGGTAAATTAATTTCCATTTTCCTGAGGAACTGCCATACTGATCTTCAAAATGGCTGTATGAGTTTTCACTCCCACCAGCAGTAGAGGAGTGTTTCCCTTTCTCCACATCCTCTCCAGCATAGGTTATCATTGGTGTTTCTAACATTAGTCATTCTGGCAGGAGTAAGATGGTATCTCAGAGTTGTTTTCATTTGCATTTCCCTGATAGCTAAGGATGGTGAGCACTTTCTTAAGTGTCTTTCAGCCTCTTTGATTTCCTCGATTGAGAATTCTTTCTTCAGTTCTGCCCCATTTTTAAATAGGGTTACTTGGTGTTTTATTGACTAGTTTCTTGAGTTCTTTGTATATTTTGGAGATCAGCCTTTTGTCGGATATAGGATTGGTGAAAATCTTTTTCCAGTCTGTGGGCTCCTGTTTGGTTTTGTTCACTGTGTCCTTTGCTTTACAGAAGCTTCTAAGTTTGAAGAGGTCCCATTTATTATTGTTGAGCTCAGTGTCTGTGCTACTGGAGTTATGTTCAGAAAAAGATCTCCTATACCAATTTGTTCAAGGGTACCTCGTACTTTCTCTTCTAAGAGGTTCAGTGTGGCTGGGTTTATGTTGAGGTCTTTGATCCATTTGGACTTGAGTTTTGTGCATGGTGACAGACATGGGTCTATCAGCAGTCTTCTATATACCATCAACCAATTGTGCCAGCACCATTTGTTGAAGATGATTTCCTACTCCGATTGTATTCTTTCAGCTCTTTTGTTGAAAATCAGGTGTTCATAGGTGTGTGAGTTTATATCAGGCTTTTCGATTCAATTCCATTGGTCTATTTGTCTATTTTTGTGCCAATTACAGGCTGTTTTCAGAATTATAGCTCAGTAGTAGAGCTTAAAGTCAGGGATGGTGATGCTGTCTGAAGTTCCTTTATTGTACAGTGATGTTTTGGCTATATTGGGTCTTTTGTTTTTCCATATAAAGTTGATTATTATCATTTCAAGGTCAGTAAAGAATTGTGGTGGTGTTTTAATGGGGATTGCAATAAATCTGTAGATTGCTTTTGACAAGATTGCCATTTTTACTATATTTGTCCTACCTATCCATGAGCATAGGAGATATTTCCATTTTCTGGAATCTTCTTTAATTTCTTTCTTTAGAGCCAAAAATTATTATTATATAGGTCTTTCACTTGTTTTATAAGCGTAACCCAAAATACTTTATGGTATTTATGGCTATTATAAAGGGTGATGTTCATCCTGAATGAGGTCACAAAAAGAGGAACATAGTATGTACTCACTCATATATGGATATTAGACCTAGATCAAAGGATCACCAGCCTATAATTCACACCACCAGAGGAACTAGGATACAAGGTGAATTCTAAGAGATTCATATAAAATCCCTCACAGAACCAGGAAGGGACAAGTCCCCCACAGCACAGAGGAAGTGTGGGGGGCAGGTAATGGAGAGAGAAGTAGGAGAAAATGAGGGGGAGGAGCAGAAAACATGTGCGACCAGGAAGATTGAGCCTGGTTAGGAATAGAAGACAGGAAGGAGAGAGAGAGAGAGAGAGAGAGAGAGAGAGAGAGAGAGAGAGAGAAGAGGGAGCCAATATTGGTTTGAAGATAAAACTGAACACAAAGAAAGGTCTAGAGAACTACAAGACTGCCACCAACTAACAATTTGAGCATCCGTGGAAAGGCTACCATAAATGCCCCTACTGGATAGTGAGATCAACAACTAACTAATAGCTGGGAATCCAGCATGGGACTGACTCAGGCTCCCTTGAATATTGGTCGTATCCAGAAGGAATGAGCAATCTAAGGGACCTCAGACAGAGGAACCAGGATGTATTCCTGGTGCACAAAAGGACCTTGTGGAAACATCCTCCATGGAGGGATACTGCCTTAAATTAGAGACATGAGAGAAGTCCTAGTCCCTACTTCAAATGACTTGACAGATCTACATGACCTCACCTGGATGGCATTGACCTACATGTGGAATTGGGATGGGGGATGGGAGGGGAGGGTGATTAGAGTTCACGTGAGGTGGCAGAGGGGGTAAGAGGGAGGGAGGGAGGGAGAGGGAACTGGGATCAACATGTAAAATAAAAATAAATAAATAAATAAAAACAAACAGCCCTCTTGAAATTAGGAACAAGAGAGTATGCCTAAATGGTACCTCAGCAAAGAAACAGGAGGATACTACCACAGTAATGGATTATGATGCATAAAACAGGTTCTGCTATCCTTTTGTTTCTTTGGGCCCATTTTTAAGACTATGTCCTGTAAACATGAAATATCCTTAGCCTGCTTCCCTACAGTGTGGGAGACAGCATGCATGTGGCCACCCAGTGCAGCATTGGGAAAGTTCCTTATTTTTCTCTTCTTTTTAAGCCTGTTGACTTCAAGGAAAATGTCTCTGGTATCAGTTGATGGCATATCTAACACCACTCTGACACACACTGGTCTCCAGTTCCAACATACTGAGGGCTGGCCTTGGACAAGAAGCTGCTGGAACTTGATCTCATTGTTTGTGTTTGTTTCCCATCATATTTATGTTTAGATTACTTCCATGACAAGAGTGTCTGGGTTTCTAAGGCAAAGAAGACAGAAAGAGCCCAGATCAGGTCTGCTGCAAATGTGTGCACCTGGGCTTCTCTGGTGCTGGCATGGATATATTAAATTTGGGGAGAAGTTGAAGTAACAGCATTTGTTAGAGTTACTTACATCAGTCCTCTGCAATGTCTGGTGTCCATCATTCTCTCCATTAAGCACTAAAATTAATCAAGGTTTGATGGCGGATGTCCTGTATGTGTGAGTATATGCTTCTCTTATTGGTTGATGAATAAATGCTGATTGGCCAGTAGCCAGGTTGGAAGTATAGGTGGGGCTACCAGACTAGAAGAATTCTGGGAAGAGAAAGGCAGAGAGAAGCCACCAGAGAGACACCATGTAACTAATGGGAAGCTAGGATGCAGAGCATTCTCCTATAAGATAAGGCTATGTAGAAATATATAGCTTAATAGTTATGGATTAATAATTAAGAGAGAGCTAGTTAGTAAGAAGCCTAAGCCATTGGCCAAACACTTTATAATTAAAAAAAAATGTGAGAGAACAAATGTAGTTGAGAATGTAAAGGAACAGAGTACTCACACAGGATGAAACCAGCATTTGGCAGTTCGCTATACTTTAAATATACTTCTAATTCTTCATTAAATTTATTGAGCATAAGTAGGTCTGGATTTCTTAGCACTGGCTTCATAAATTATATTTCAGTGTAAATATTCTTGTCTAACTTCAAAGTTTCCTTATCCTGAGTGGCCTTCAGAATCATCCCATCCTGCAAAGAAGTTACTGATGTCAATATTCTTATTACATTTAGATAGTGAATGACAGCAGTGGGAGAAATTATATACCATCAATGGCTACACAGTCAACAGCACAGAATGAATTTTTCACAATCTACTTACCTCTACCCTCTCATGGTCCCAAATTCTATAACTACACTTAACTATAGACACTTTGCCAAGAGTTTAAGAAGACACTTTCCTATGGGATAACAGAAAGGTGAGCCAAAACAACTATCACAACATATGTAATGTCACATGTCATTTTTCAGTATTATATGTAATAAGACACATGACAGAAGGTGGATATGTTGTGATGATGGAAGCTGAAGACTCTTGGACATGTATTGCCTTGTAGAGATGTAATCTTGTATAAATCACTTAAACTTTCTATAGAACAGTGTTATTATTTGGAAAATAGAAATATTAAGGGCATTTGCATTATGGACAGGTTTGATAATTAAATTGCATGGTGGAGAATATTATTTGTGTTCTTTTTTACAAACTTATTTGTGCTTACATGTATGTGTTGATTGTCTATGTGTATGTATGTGAACACATGTACTGTGCCCACAGAGGCCTGAAGAGGCTGTCAAAACCTCTAGAGATGGAACTTCAAGAGGTTGTAAGCAACTCAGTGTTGGTGCTGAGAGGAAAACGTAAATGTTCTAGAAGAGCAGTAAATGCTGTTAACCACATATTCATCTCTCCATCCCCATCATAATATATGTTTTCGACATATGTTAACCTTCCATCATAAGTCTGACAAATTTATCAACCCCAAGTATTAACAACTCAAGTAATCTTGATCTCATAGTGATTATAGTATAATTTAGAGGCACAGGTTCTACAATCCTTGATGTCAGATTTAATTTGCTATTGCTACATTCTACTTATTTGGTCCTATTAACTTAAAAAGAATCTAAACCTATTAGAGGAAAGCTGTAGACAGAATGAAGAGCACTGGTTTCTCTAATTTGACTAAATGAAATGTTTTAATAAATAGCTTCATTCTTGACTAATTATGGTTAATAGCCTTTGCTTTTCAAAGTTCATTTAGCAGTTAATGTGCTTGCAGAATCATTTAGTATAGGATGGAGGTTACTATAAAATCAAAGATTGAATTACAATCAAAGCTATTGGGTTTAGGACAAAGAAAATGTATTCTTAATCATAACAAACCATTAGGAGTGAACTTTAGGGTACATAGTTCATTTTTTTTATATTTTTAAACATTAAAATAAAAACAGTGGGGATAATTAATGGCACTTAACAATATTAAATTGCCCAGATGACACTTTTATTTTCTAGTGCCTTCAGTGAGGATTTCTTGAGAAATTTTAGTGTGAACAAGTAGATAAAAACTTGATGGTTTTCTTGTCAAGGGAAAGCAATTGTTTCTGGTGGTAGTGGACTAAATGACAATTTTAACAATAAGGAGAGGAAAGAATAAAAGATGGAAGAATACAGCATCATGGTCCCATAATCAATCACCTTATAAAGAAAATGAGGCACTTATGTAGAGCCAGGACATAGAATGCCTCAGATTTGAGAGTATTTTTTTTTAAATATGAGGATGTCTTGTGAACTGGGCAAATATGAGGTTAAGAAATATAATGAAGCATTAGCATTGAACATAGGGAGAAGAGGTTCTAATATACCACTGAAAAGTAGCACATTAATCAGTCCATTCTACTGCAAGAGGACCTCTCACATGAAAGAAGCATCTGGAATATACTCAACTTTTGGAATCTTAATATTTTCTTAACATGACCTAACTTTCCTCATTCTCATTCACGAGAAAGGTTATATTACCTTGAAAATGCAATACCTCCTACCACTTTTTCATTGAAGACTTTTAACAGGAGTTTTGGAGGGAATCACCACCACTCAAACCATTGCTAGACCCTTATCCACAGTTGTAAACTTGATTACCTTCCCCTTGAATGGAACTATATGTAATATTTCATTTTTTAAGGTGGAGGTGTTGGCTGCAGTTTTTGAAACTGGTTACAGACCATACCTGTGTAGCTTCCTTGTATGCTCTAGCTCTAGATTCACCATTATGGGGAAAGTAATGATAAATCATGAGCATTACAGCAAGCTACAGATGCTAGAGGTCAATAGCCAGACATAAAGTGATCTTTCAGCAAAGGGGAACCCAGCCTCAGCTTACCTCATAAATATACCCCATGCTGGAGGACATTTGCACTAAAAGTGCCTAGCCAGAACCACCATGTAAGGCACTCCTGTGTTATTTTAATTGCTAAATTGTTATAGGGAAGTAAATGGTATATGTATGCTCTTACTGCTTATTTTGGTAAAATGTGTTAAACACAATCTGTGTTTTGTGTCTAATAAAATTAATTGTGAGAAAATGGTGAATATGTCATTAAAATACATTTAATATTAAGAATTCATGGTTCCCCACAAAAAAGGACCCCAGCTAAGACTCCTAGCAATAATAAAGAGAATGCCTTAACTGGCCTACCCCTGTAATAAGATTGATGAATACCCCAACTAATATTATAGAGCCCTCACCCAGTAATTGATGGGACCACACATAGAGATTCACAACAAAGAGCCAGGCTGAACTCCAGGAAACCAGTCAAAGAGAAGGAGGGGTAATATATGAGCAAGAGAGGTCAAGATCATGATGGAGAAATCTACAGAGACATGGAAACTCAAGAACTCTAGAACTACAATTGTGGAGACCCCAGGAAACTGAACTAGGCCCTCCATATGTGGGAGACAGTTGTGAAGCTTGGACTATCAGAAGTACATAAAGTACCTAGTTGGAGCCCCTTCCTTAAGGTGGGAAGCCATGCTCAGTGGCAGTACGACTACAATATAATCCTGATACATGAGCTAGCTTGTTGGAGCCCATTCCCTATGTTCAGCCTTAATGCATGGGAGAGGGGCCTGTACCTGTCCCAAAATATTGTGCTAACCTATATTGACTCTTTATAGGAGCCCTTACCCGTGAGGAAGAGCTGACTGGGGATGGGCTGGGGGTAGGTGATAGAAGGTGGGAGGGAGAACTGTGGTTGGAATGTAAAATGAAATTTTAAAAATTGGAAAAAAAAAAACCGTCATGACTCCTAAGACATTAGAGTAATTCTACACCTGAAAGCATTTCTTCTTAGAAATGTGGTAGCACCACACATATAAAAATAGGTATAATTTTGAGCTCAGTTCTCTACAAGAGCATAAATGTGTTGCGTGAGTGTGTGTGTGTGTGTGTGTGTGTGTGTGTGTGTGTATGTGTGTGTACATACATGCATGTACATACATACAACTCATCTTTTTACTTTGGAAGATATATGGTGGGATAAATGAGCACTCCAAAGGGTTTGACACAGGGAGAACATGACTAATAGCTAAACTGGTGCAGGTGTTTTATTATGAAATGGAATATGAAGAACTGAGAATCAAAGCTAATTTAAAGCAGGATACACCTCCTCAACCCAAATCATACATAAATTGTCATCATTAGATTCTCCAAATAATGTGTCTCTTCTATGCTGTTTTCTCTGAAACTCTAATATTATAGGTCAGAGCCAATGCAAATGCTAGTAATGTATGTTGACAGGAGAGTAAGGTTTTAAATCTATTATCAACACAGTTTTTAGAATCTTATGACTGATTGATTATTGACACTTTTGTGCTTAGACTTTGTCATGTAATCAATGAATGCCATGAATCATTTCCAATAAAGATATTATGAAATGCTTAGTGTCATGACTGACCAGTAAGAAAATTTTAAAATAAACCATAATATAATTTCATTTGCATAATATCTGGTCTTACCCAAAGAGGGTGCCCAGTCATAGTGACTCTTCTTATCTCACAGAGAACAAAGCACTAATTTAAGGAAAACCTAATTTTAAACTAGCAACATTATTTTGATTCATCATCTTTTGGTTGTAATCACAGTCTTCACTCGAATGCTGAACAAAAGTGATTGCTAATTTTGAAGGTTAATATAAAAATTTACCATTCTACATTAGTGCTCATTGCTATAAAAAACACTTTTTCAAAATGATTACATATTGTTCTTAGTGCTCCTGTTGATATCTGTGTGATTATGTGGTCATATAATACCAGTAACAACAAAAGAATCGATGAAGTTGAGGACCCACTATAAAATGAGTATAAAATGACAAGGGACAGTGTAAAGCTGAACAGGCTCAGAAACATTAAAATCATAAAGGATACCAATAATCAGCAATACAAATACCTGCCTTATACCCTGAAAGTTAGAAGTACTGTTTCTGATCCACAAATTCGCCTTGGCCTATATATGTAGCCACCAATTGATATACAAAATCTGATAACAATGTGTTCACTATGCAGTTTTTCCACTGATCCATGAAAACTATGTTTAATATGATTCACTAAAATCCACAGAATTACAGTGTGTTACATCACACAGTAAATGAGAATATAAGTAAGTTATTCTTTGTATGAATGATGAAAGACTATTAGCACAATCTTATGTGCATATAACTGTAACTGTGTATTCAGTTTTAGTAACAAAAGCAACAGCCCAGGTGCCTCATTTTGGTTCACCAATTCAGACTTTGATACAGACATTACTTTGGTCTGTGGTGGGCTCACTGTCTGGGTGAATAGATTTTTGTATACCATATTTTCCCAGGAAGTTTCACAAAGCACAATTCTCTGATTAAATGTGTGTCATTTATTTATTCAAAGTATTTAACTTATAAAAGTTTTATTATTGCAGAAGGAAAGACAGAACTGAGAAATATAAAAGATTATCAACATTCTGTTTTAATAGTCCATTTACATTTGGACTATTTTTTTTTATCTCAGTCAATTCTTGCTATCCATAGAAGTTCTTATCTCAATAATCCCTGGAAACACCGAGTTAGCAAATACTCAACTACTGGTTGGCTCCAGGAGCATAATGCCAAAATACTGCCATCAACCAATCAATACAGAACCTCAAATTTTTGTATGTTTCTGTTGAAATATAACTAAAATATGTCAGTAAAGAGTAAAGATTCATTAACATTGACTTTAGAGTTAACATCCCTAAATAGACAGCAAGTGTGGACCATCATTGTGTTTAGGTCACAAGGTTTATTAAGGGTTTCTATTGCTGTGCTAAAACTATAATCATCTTGGGGAAGAAAGGGTTTATTTCAGCTTACAACTCTCAGGTCACACACCACTGCTTAGAAACCATGGAGACATGCTGCTTTTGTTTTCACGACTTTTTCATTCCGCCACTTTATAACACCCATGACCACCAACCCAAGGATGTCACTACCCACAGTGTGCTAGGCCCTCCCATATCAAACATCAATTAAAACAAGCATAATACACTTGTCCAAAGTGATTATAATTTGGGTCAACATAGTACTAGACAGCATATACCACAACTTTTTCACACTAAGAAACAATAGATAGTAACTCAAAGCTATACTTGGTCATTTTACATAGAGCAATCACCAACACAAAACACAAAAATGTGGACAGGATAGCATTATTGAACCACAGAATTTACTTTGTCACTAGATTAAGTATGTTGGTTTGACCTCAGCTGTGAGTGTGTGTGTGAACAACTCAACTATTTTGCCACTTTGTATATAATGACAAGTGAGCATTGAAGTGCCAAGTATTGATTTTTGAGGTTATAAATGCATCTTAGAAAGTACTTGACTTTGCAAAGACAGGATCTAAGAATGAGGATTAGTTAGATCCTGTCCAGGAGATTGATACACCTTATGTAAAACAAATTTCAAATCATGGCTTTGGCATTCATATGCCATAATTTTTCTATGACATTCTAACTACTGGATATCTAATATATTCCTGACAAGCCATCTTCACTTGGAGCCTCCTCCCATGTCTTTCAACAGTTCCACACTCCTACCTCCCAGTCTCACCTGTGGCTCTTCAAATTTCAAGATCCAAGCACTTCCTTCCACAACAGTCATCTCTCGAATGTCCTGAGCAGCATTTTCATTCATCTGCCATGCTCTTCTCTTTAGTTTCATTTAGTTCTCATTTTATTTTGTTCTCAGGTCTTTTAATAAATGACAGGACCTGACAGCCTGATTTCATTCTCCTATTAGTCTTAATGTTAAAAAAAAATAGCTATTTCATACAAAGTCTAGTTAAAACACTGTTCTTCATTGATACCAGAAACCTGTTCTCTGAAGAAATTGATGGAATAGTCTTAGATCATAAAGTAGTTATAACCACTGTTTCTCTCCTTTGTTCTTTTTGTGTTTGCTGTTATGCCTCATTTCTCTGTTCCAATCCTTATTCTTATTTATTGACTTTTATATTTATTTTGTATGCATTTCCAAAATCAAAGGAAGTGTCAATTTTACAAAATCACACAGAAGAAATATTTTTATATCACTATTTATCTACTATGATATGCAATATATATACACACACAGGGGACAGGAGAGGGAGAGGCATAGAGGGAGGGGAGGAATTGAGGGGAGGAAAGGGATGAAGAAAAGAGCATGGGAATATCCAAAACAAAAGAATTTAAACATTTTTCCGTTTATTTATAAAAACACTAATATTAATTTCTATCCCTTTATACTATCTATTTCAAATAATGCTCCTTAAAAAGTGTTTCTTGGAACTGAGGCTATGCCTCAATATTAGGACATTTGCAAAACAAAGCATAGACCCTAACTTTGATGACCAATGCCACAAAAAAAAGTGATTTGGGGCTGGTGACACTACTCTGAGTGAGAAGCATTTGCTGAAGATGAGAACTAGAGTCTGGATCCCTACACCAATGTAGAGTTGGGCCAGTGACCAGTGTGAACCATGATGCTCCTATGGTCATAGGAGCAGACAGGCATGGGGGGGGGGGAACAGAGACAAGAGAATATCAAGAAATTTGCAAGGAGGTACCCTGGTGTATACAACAGCATCAAGATTCTATCTCAAAGGTGAAAGGGAAGAACCATATGCCCTCTTGACACCAAACATGCCATGACATATGAGCATCCACATGAGTGTAATTCTATCTGTTTTTGAGCTATCCTTTAATGCAAAGTATCATTTTAGCTTAACTGAGAAAGAAGACTTGAATCTACTAAAAACAAAACATGAATCAAATGTGGGTTTCTGTCAAGTCATTATTTTCATAGTATCAAAAGGAGGATTTGTGTGTGTGTGTGTGTGTGTGTGTGTGTGTGTGTGTGTGTGTGTGTGTGTGTAGCCTATCATCTCTATCAGAAAAAAAAATGTTAAAAACTACATCGGAAGCAATGAACTGCTGATCCATGTGCTATATTTTAAGGGTCGGTCAGGAAATTTTAAAATCATTGATTGTTTTTATTTTTGTTGTTTTGTTTTTTGAGACAGAATATCTCTGTATAGCTTTGGCTACCTAGGAACTTGCTCTGTTGACCATTGAATTATTTGCAATGTAAAACAATAGTTTCCACTTCAAAGTTAAAAACAAATGAACAAAAGTAGCTTAATGGCCCGAAATTATTATTGAGATCTACATTATAATGTTAAAATAAGATTTTTTTTTTACAGAACAATTTAGCTAAAAACAAAAACTTTGGCAATTTAAAAGAGTTTTCCTACTTTTATAATAGTTCTTAGCCTTTCTTCAAAGTGGCTGATTTTCCTTAAATAATTTTGAATTTAACTCAAAGCCAACTCGGAAAACCCTAAAATCATAGACTCTATCTCTACGCATTTAGCTGTGTTATACTGTGATACTATGTGTTTTTGTGTGGGAAGGTGTACATGAGTGCAGGTGCCTGTAAAGGCCAGAAGAAGGTATAAGGTCTGGGGATGCAGTTAGAAGTGAACTGCCTAAGGTGGATGCTGGAACCACACTGGATCTTCTGCAAGAGTAGTGCATTCTCTTAACTGCTGACTCTGGATGGACAGCAGGAAAACCTGCATAGGACCAAACTAGGCCCTCTGGATGTGGGTGACACTAGTGTGGCTTGGGAAGTTTGTGGAACCATGATTTATCCCTACTGCTTGACTGACTTTTCAGAGTCCATTCTCTTAGATTTATCAGGTAGGGCCATGGTCCTGCCTCAAAGTAAAGTGCCAGAGTTCCTTGACTTCCCATGGGAAGCCTTACACTCTCGGGGTGGGGGGTGGAGTAGATGGGATTGGGGTGGGGAGAATGAAGGGAGAGAAGGAGCAGGGGAGGGAATGTGAACTGGGATTGGTATATAAAATGAGAAAAGATTGTTTTTAAAATTAAAAAAAAAACTGATCAACAAAAACTCTAAAAATATAAAAATAAACAGAAGACCCCCAAATGTATTCATCAGTGTTCTTTAAATGTATGTATGTATGTATGTGTGTATGTATGTATGTATTTATGTGTGTATCTCAAACTTTAAGTACATCCTAGAGAGCCTCTTAATCATGTTGTTTGACACAACAGTAGTTGGTTCTTGACACCTTTGATTTCCCTTCTTGTTTACAAAGTTTTCTAGGTTGTTTTGTCAGGAAGCAGTATATTATGAGTAAATTCAGCCTTCCTTGAACATGAGTAAATGCTTGGGAAAAATGAGAAAATGTCTTGTACTAAAAGATTCTGTTCATCCAGGTTTCCATCTTTTCCATTAAAAAAAAAAATGACCTCTCAAGTAAGTGTTGAGGTTAATATACACACTTAAGAACACAACACCTTGCAGAATGTCTTTAAATATGTATGCATATATAAATTTTTCTTCATCTTAAGCAATTTCACAGAACTAAATGCTTATTTCATCAAGGCACAGCTGAGAAATGCAGATTTGTTTGAGATTATCATAGTAAACAAAGTAATAAAGTGAGTCACATGAACTGTTTTTCCCTAGAACATATAAAAACTGTGCTTATGTGATACTATATCCAAATTAATGTAGAATAACATCATTTACAAAATAGCAATGCATATATCTTAATTAGGAAACACTGCAGCCATAAAAAGCACATGAGACCACCTGAGCCTTAATGGGGTTGGGGGGAGGAATCTCCATAAGGATGGTCCCACTTGACAAGAGACATGATTGCTGAAAGTTGAGTGACTGTAATTATTTCTTAAAACATATCTGGAATATGTTGTATCATTTTACTTGTCCTTTTATGTAACATTTCTCTGTAGCATTCCCCAATGTTGAACATTATTTTAACCATAATATGACATGTTTTAAAAATGTAGTCAGCCATGGCTCTCAAACTCTACCATTTCTTTATCAGCTAAGTTCAGGCATTTTCTAAATTCTCTATTGTCCTTTCAGCATTGTTCCCACCATCTTCATATGAGTTGGCTCCATCTCAGTCAACCCGTCTTTGCTCATTCTCAAGAGGCTGTAACACTTCTGTTATATCCTCAGGCTATATTTCTCACTTTAGTTCTCTTGCTACCTCCACTACCATTCCATGATTTCTTCCAACAATGTTTTGAAGCCCTCAATTTCCCCCTTATGATTGCAATAAACATTTTATAGTAGAATTTATTCTCGTATGATGCACATGCGTTGCAGAAGTCCTCCATCCTTGTAGTCCTAGCATGTTGGAAGGCTGTAGTAGGATGGGTTTCAGGCTATTATGTGTGAATTTGGTCATTGTAATATTAACTTTTTTAAACCTCCCATCTATGTTGAGATTTTTGACTCTTCCATAATTATAAAACTGTGGATAATTTGCAGAAATGTTTTTAAGTTGCTGTTTTGCATATCCATAAATGGATGTCAGCTGTAGCTCAAGACATATCTTTAACTAATAAGACTTGAAAATAAAATTGTGCTTTGGTTGCATACTCAGATGTCAAGCATGAAAATACTACTTATAATGTTGTTTCATATTGTTTAATAATCTTTCAGGCCTGCTGAGTGAATAGGTATATTGTCTGTGAGTAGTAATATTTTGAAAGGAGTCTTTTTACCTCTAAGAATTGTATCTTAGAAGTTGGCAATAACAATGAAAAAAGAGGTCATGAATTTGAAAGGGAACTTGGATTAATGTCTGGGATGGTTCAGAGAGGAGATAGAGAAACATAATTATAATCTCAAAAGTAAAATTGGCTTAAAATATTCAATAAATCATACAGTAAGTAGGTGTTTATCCATCTAGGTTTTGATAATTGTTATAAGACACAAGAACATCATAGTCTGTATAAATCTTAAGGATCTCAGGATTTAGTGGATGTGAAATTAATGCTGGATACAACCTAAAGTCACTAGCTGATGTGGCCCCCAACAAGGAGTCTCCTTGTCCTTAGAAATTTTGAAACTAGTCACCAACTTCTCTGTGAGATTCCTAGAAGCCAACTTCCAACATAGCTGTTCTCACACTTCACACAAGTTTATGATTATATATGTGTGTGTGTGTGTGTGTGTGTGTGTGTGTGTGTGTGTGTGTGTATTAGTCAGCCCCTTGCCTTAAACCTCCTGAACTTACTTCTTCCAATAAGTCCAGACATTTTCTAGTTACATCATTGTCTCTCTCAGCCTTCAGAGAATGGAAGAGAATTAAAGTCTTATTTGGCATTATGGAGAAGTTTATGGGAATCTTGGGGCTCTAGTGATCATCTATCCCGATATGCTATATAGTCTTCATGTTACTAACAAAGCTTCTTTGCTCTCTTAATATATGTGTGCTCACTGGGAAATCACTTTAATTTATTTCATAAATTTTTCTTTTGCTTTCACAACCTGGATGGTTAATGACAGAACTTGCTTAAGCCTGTCTTGTCTTTCAGCATGTTTTCCTCTCAAAGAGTAATCACATCTATGTTTAGATTTCAAGTGAGAAATACCCTACTCTTCCTTTCTCTTAGTTAATATCCTAATTTCAATATTTTTAGATTGAATATAACATTGAACATTGAGGAAGATCAGTAGGTGGTCACTGATTAAATTCATCAAAGTATATGGACACAGTTTGCAGACTCCTTATACAACTACAGTAGTAATAAGAATCATTTGTTTCCCCACACCAAAAGGCATCATGTAAAAGGCAAGAAATGAATGTATGCACCAAAAGATGGGAAGGAGTTCTATGAAAAGCTGTCCTCTAAGTATGGCATGACCACTGTTCTCCTGAATTCACTAAAGTTGTGTTTTTACCTATATAACTTTAAAACAGCAAGATCAGCCAACATCCCAGCAGACAACACTCATTGAACCCACTGATTTTAAAGAGTGGGGTATATGAAGATAGAAAGAGTATGTGATGTGACATATCAAAGGAAACTGAGGTGGATTTAACAAAAATGTATTCATATATGAAATGACCAAATAATGTAAAACTGATATTTTAAAAGAGTCAATCCTTAAAGATCACTCCAATAGTTATGATGATGAAAAGTTTTGAAATACTATGAGAATTACCAAAATATCATACAGACACACAAAAAGAGGCCAAAATAGAAAACATCCTGCAACAGACTTCCAGGTTTGTTGCATGGTAGCTTCAAGTCTTCAATTAAAAATTATATATAGTTGTGAAGCTCAAGAAAGCAAACAATAATAAAACAAGGTGAGCTTATACTAATGGCAATTTTTCTTTTAGAAAGAAAAGGTCAGAGATCACTGCAAGGGAGGAGCAGAAAGACTTTAAAATCCAGAGGAAGTGGATAGCATTACAGAAACAGTTTCCATTGGACAAAGTAGGACATACAAGTACTGTATACACTCAAGGCAGATAATCCCAGCATGGAGAGGGGTGGCAGACATGAAGTTCCACCAATAGCTGAGGAGCTATTGGCAATTAATAGTTTGGGAGAGATAAACTTATTTTTCTTTAAAAGTGTTGTCCCTGGTAGGTCAAAAATTCAGTAATGGGAGGCTACACATTTGTGAACATATGGTCAGCACAAATTATACTTGGCATGTGAGTTTACAAAATAAATAAATTAATTAAAACAAAACAAGAGAACACAAAGTTCACTGGGAATTTGGGTAAATTTGTAAGAAGTTGTGTGGGGAGTGAATATGGTCAACACTGATTGCATAGAATTCTCAAATAAATGTTTAATTGGGGGGATTTTTAAAAGAAAATTATCTTACCTAACTCGTTTCCTTCCCCCATTCTTTCATGGATAAGCATATGTTTAACTATAGTAAGAGGGCATCTTTATTTTGTGTATATACCACATGGTTACAGCTACTCATTAATTACATAAATGTTCACTGAATACTTTCTCGGTGTTATACATTGAAAAAAGACACCAGTCCTACGTGATGAAAACAATAGCTTTTCTCTTCTCAAGAATTTCTTGGCATGCTAACTTAGCCTTATGACTTAGAATCAAAAAACCTGAGTTCTTTCCCCAGTCAGATATAAGATAGCATGTTGTTTTATCTGTCTCTTCAAAATCATTCTCATGTCATAAATTACAGAATGCTGCTATCAATGTTTATCAACAATAAACAATTCTCAGGGGAATGATCACTAAGTGTCAGTATGTGAGAATAGAGTCTGCATTATTTGGCTTTGCTTTGGAAGAATGTCTCTAAAAGATGACTTCTCATGAAAGATGTTTTCCAGACCAGTACAATGGCAAGCTTTTCCATTTTTTTTCTCTCCATGACTGTGTTGCATGATGCTTCCAGATGGTCACCACTGGGATTATCCCACATAACTTCTCATTTTCAGCAAGTTATCTCGTCTTGCTCCTGCTGCACCTGAGTTCCATAGGATGTTTGTGGTCCTCACTATGGTGACTTGGACTGAGAATGGCCCAAATAATCTCATATATATGAATGCTTAGAACAGGGAGTGACACTATTTTTGAAGGATTAGTGGGTGTGGCCTTGTTGGAGCAGGTAGGTCTCAGTCACTCTCCTTTCTCTTCTTCCCTCCTCCCCTCTCAATGCCTGCTTTTATGGATAAGGATGCAAACTGCCTGCCTGACTCCCACCGTGATGGTTATGAACTAACTTTCTGAAACTATGAGCAAGTCCCAATCAAATGCTTTATTGTATGAATTGCCTTGGTCATGTTGTTTTATCACATCAGCAGAACAGTAACCAAGACAATCATTTTCAGGGTCCACAAATCACTTTCCCAAGAAATTGAATGATTTTTTTCTTTCTGTGTTTATAAAAAACAAACAAAAAAAAGTTTTCATTTCTCTTTTACCCTAGAGAATACTCATGGCTTTGCCTAATTATATTAGGGCTAATTCAGTTTATCTTCCCACTAGTTTCACTTCATTTTCCACTGTAAGTTGATATGCATTTGAGATTTTTGTCTAGAGACATAAGTTGAGAATGTATCATTTCCATTCATCTTATACTGGGTTTACCAGAAAGAAAAGCCTAAGGCATAGATTTATATGCTGCTTTATGAAGAAATATAATTCTAGGAAACAAAAATGAATGCTGAGGGAAATGGCATAGGCCCCAGAAAGAGATGCTGTGTGGATGCTTTATCCACTGCCCACGGCTAAATATGACAGTGATCTCATCAGACTCTCTTCTGAGTATCCATAAAATATCACATTAGAACATTCTTTCTACAGGGGGGAAGATTAAAGATATTTTATTGGTCATCTCTGTGCTCAGATTTCAGGAAAACAGAATCAGACACTCCATTTCTTTTAGATGGTGTAGCCATCAAAATATTACTCCAACCATACTGAAAAATATAAACTACCACATCATCTACCATTAGTCAACACAGAAGGTCTTCAATAAAGACCATCACACTTTTAAAGACCAGGAAATTGAAGTGTTTTGCTTGGAGATATGGAAAGGACAGAATCTATAGGTGATTGACACTTGACCTAAACTGATTGAATCATTACCCAATGAGTCAAGTTACTACAGAACATTTTCAATAAATATTGATGGAGGAGGAGGGTTAGCTATACAGTTACCAATATAACTAACTCGGTAATATAGCCTCATGAGGCCTTTGTTCAGCTGTTATTAATTTATGAATCTGAGCATAAATGAGCTAGGTTTGATACAGTTTAAATTAAATGCACAAAACTGTAGTATGCTATAGCATATGGTCTCATTGCTAAGCCTATTATATTGTTGCCTGATAGTGCTTGGTGCTTACAATGAGAATGGTGATAGTGATTGAGGGATAAAGAGAACTCTGCTTATGTCAGAAATAGATTGCATAACCTCTCATAATTCCCTTCTGCATATTTAAAGATTACAAATTCACAAGTAACTTATCCAAACTTACCTAAATTCCTATTGTAAATGATTCATCAGTTAGGTGGGTAGTGGAGAGATAAGAAGAAAAGAATAATGTTTTAGCATCCAGTAATAAATCCTCTTTCCTGGGATGAAGAATTGTCTGATATTTACCACAGGTTGTGTAAATTCATGGAAACAGTTGGCCAAAAATGAGAACCACTAGAAACATCTCACTGTTAAGCAACAACCATTTCTCATTCTTTTACTTCATTTATTCTAATAATCAGAAAGGTTGAAAACAGTAAAGATCAAAAGACTGTTTCTTAAGCGAAAACTGGAACATTTTAAAATCCATAATCATTTCACTGGGTTGAATCATTCACTGGCATGAATGTGGCAAAGACAACTTTCAAAGGAGGATGTTCCACATGTTTCAGAGGCAAATTACTCACCAGGTGTTGCCAGTACTTTGCTCAGAAATTACCTTGTAGGTTACTGAAAGAACCTTAGTAGGTAAGAGTGCAATATTTATTTAATCTTTCAAATGAGGATAGACAAATTCTATTCCCTCATTTTACTCAGTTTTTAAATGAGATTGTTAATATATATCAGAAGAAGACATAATAGGAAGAATGTTCTTAAAACTTACATGAAGACTAAGGATATAGCTTAGTGGTAGAGAATTGACGGGGTATATATAATGCCCTAGGTTCCATCCTTTCAACTGCAAAATCATAAGAATAAAGTTTAAAACCACACACATGCAAACAAAAAACATGAACACATTCAAAGATCTGATAGCTTTTTAAAAGCAGAGGATGGCTCAGACATTCTAATTTCCCACAAAGTATACCAAAGACTGCTTTTTGTATAGTTGTACTCATTAATTCATGAAACTTCTTGGGAGCCATGTGGAGTAGAAGCAGTGAGATGTACAGGTGAAACAGGAATTTAGGAGAAACAAAGAGAGTGTTCTGTGTCTTACAGTATGGTCTTGAGTATGGAGAGGTGTGAGGAAGTGCAAAAGATGACTTCCTTAGACTCCAAGGCAAGAAATGGCAGAAGAAAAGTCCCTGAGAAGAGGAAATATAATGCAGTTAAAGCATCTCAGAGTGGTGTGATGGCTAGAAAGAGAAGCAAAGAGGAAAGCAGTAAATATAGAGATTGTGCACCTGGGCAGCTTATGCCATGGTTTCCGGATCTAAAATCAGTATATTGTCCATTATTTCATAGGTTTTGGGAAATACCCTGGACCTTATTATTAAAGGTAGGGCATGCTATTACTATATTTCCGTAAGTGCTTTTCTCCCACCTACACATAAGAGGAAAGGAACTTAGATTCACGGGTCAGGAAGAATAGTAAATACCAGCTGGAAGTGACCCCAAAATAAAATCAAAGAAACTGAGCAACAAATATAATGCAAGAGGCAAATTTAGAAACAAATTAAAAAAATAATTTGGTGAATAAATATGTCTCCTAGTGTTGAGAAGATCTGAAGATAAGTATTTGGGGAGGGAAAAGTTAGCTACATACAGTTCTTAAGATATTACTGATGGGAGATACCATTAGGTATATATGTTTCTCATACTGGTTAATTAATAAAGCACTGTTGGCCAATAGGAAATGAAGATAGGAGGGACCCTAGGAAGATAGGAGGAAAGAGGAATCAAGATGGAGAGTCTGGAGAGAACAGAACCGCCATTCCTCTGCTCTTGGTAAGACCACGTGGAAATACATAGAAATGGGGTAATACTTAAGACAGTGCTAGCTGATAAGAAACAAGTAACTGGCCAACAGCATAATATCAAATACAGTGTCTCAGTGTGTTAATTGGGCTTGGTGTGGCAGTAGGACAAGACCAGGCAGCGGGAGAAAAACCTTACTCCTTACAGATTACTTAGTTCATTTTGACTCATAGCAAATAGTAAAATTATAGCAACTGAAGGAATATGTCCAACATCACTTCTTCAGTAGCAAATTCAGGGGTCAGTTCATGTCATGGTAAGCTAGAAGAAAAGTGTTAAAATTTAAATCATAGTCCTAAATTTTAAAACTGTACCTCAAGAGAGAAAAAATAAAATGTATTTGGTTGGTGTCAGTATGTGAAGTCATTACATTTTAAAATATCAAAGGAGAAAACAAATCATTACAAACGAAGAGGGGAGTTATGTTCAAAGAAATGCAACTGCATCTGTGCATGCATACAAGTATGCATACCTGTGTGTGTGTGTGTGTGTGTGTTCCAGTGTGTTCAGAAATGTGAATACAAGCCCATGAATGCAATACATATCTGGGGGACAACATTGGCCCTAGACAGCCTTTGTTTGCTTACTATAGGCTTTATTTGTTGCTAGCCCACAAGTTTCCAAGAATCTCTTCCTCCAACTCCCATCTTCCCATACAATCAAGATTACAGATTTTTACAATATGAGGCTGGCCTTTACATGGTCTCTGAGATTCAAACTCAAGTTCTCAGATTTGAGGCTAATTGCTTTCCCCAATGAGTCATCACTATAGCCCAAGGTGACATCTAAAATCAGGCATTTGAAAAAACTATGGCATCTTATTTTTCATTCATTTGCTATCATTTACTATTAGATTTTAGAAGTTTTTAATTTACAAAATAATCCAAAGCACATGTCCTAAATGTATAAATTATAAAGGGATTAAACCCTAAGTTGCATAAGTAAAATATCCCTGATGCTATATTGATTTTACTAGATAAACTAAGAAATCTAGAGGAAATATTATGGCTCATTTAATTTCCCACTTCACATACTCTTAATTAATAAAAGCAAACATCACATACATTATACTAACGAATGATGTGGCACTTTTAATTATAATTTGAGAACTAATTTCTCACCCCAGGGTCATCTGAGGTTAATTTAAAAAATTAATTGCATAATTGATCATAAATGCCATGAAAATAATAAACTATTAATATTCTATTATTTAATAAAATTTTCAATACCTGTTTAAACAACACAATCAAAATTTTTGTAAAATTATTGGACTCTAGATAACAGAAGATGGATTGTAATCCTAATATTGACTGCAGTAAGAAAAGGAGAAAAGCACATCAAAGAGAAGTGAAAAGGTGGATTCAAATCATGACCATCAAGTAGGAATGGATGAATGCATGCCCTTTTCACTGACATTAACAGAGCCACAACGGTGGTTGAAAGACATATTGTCAAGAACAACTTCATTGCCTAACTGCTGTAATGTACAAGTTGATCAATGTATTGTATTGTAAATGTATTTTAAATATGTATTATAGGCCTCACATTCTTTTCTCTCAGTGGGTTCTGAATATGTTTTTGTAACAACTTATTTGAACTTGCTCATTTCTATTTGCATGGTGTTATCCTTTCTACACTTCAAAGGCATAAGACCAGTCAGACAGAACTCTTAAATATTTTTTTCAGGAAATTTTTTATTAATTTATTTTTTACATTACAGTCCCAGGTTCCCCTCCCTCTTCTCCTCCTACTCTACCCACCTCCCACCTCCCATTTGCTCCTAGGAAGTCTACTAAGTCTGTCCCATCATCGTGCTGAGGCAGGACCAAGGTGCCTCTCCACCCCCACTCTTCTATGGCTAGGCTTAGCAAGGTATCTCTCTGTGTAGAATGGGTTCCACCAAGTCAGTTTGTGCATTCATGTTGAAACACTTAAAATAGCAAAGAAATTAAATGAAGCCCAAATAATTGGAATGCTGGGAGGAATTTGCTAACCACAGGCTCTGAGATAGCAGGATACCAAGAATTCACACTGTCCCTTCTTTCTGTGAGTCAGCAGGTGGTGAATAGGGTCCTTAAGAAACAAAGAGATAACTGTACCTCCGGTTTGTCCAAACAAGATTAATTAGCACACCCGGAGGCTCTAAGGTCTGTTGACCCTAACAGCAAGACCATCCAACCTCAAAGGGTCAAGTACTCAGTGGACAGAGGGTCACACCCCCTCCCTAAGCTTGTGGGTTTTGCCTTTAAAAACATCTGTGCCCAGGGATTGGGGCTTCTCTCTAGCCTGAGTGCTGAGGAAGCTCATTTGTGCAAATGATTCCTGTTCATTAAAGCCTCTTGCATGTTGCAGCAACTGGATTAGACATTGAGTTCTTAGGGGTACCAACCCAAACTGGGAGACTTCTCATTCTGAGGGTCTTACAGTGTTAGATCTTTAACCCACTGCCAGTGGCCTCATATATTGTCCCATTTGTACCATTGCCACCTTTATTAAGGGAGTCTAGTTCAGTCTTATGCAGACCAGAGTCAGTGATCTCTCACTAGCTCAGGTCAGCTGTTTTTGTGGGTTTCCCCCTCATGGCCTTTAGTCCTTTATTTATATTTTCACTCCTTCCTCACTTGAATTGTACTCCAGGAGCTTGCCCATTGGCTAGTTGTGAGAACTCTTAATCTCATTTACTATATTTAAACACAAAATTTTACTTCTGTTTTCGGAGGAGATGAAAAGAAAAAAAGTACAGTGTAAGCCATAAGGATGAGAGCATTCAAGGACTTACCTTGAATGAAATCAAGTTTTCCCTGGCAGCTTTGTCTCTTGACATCCCTCCTATTCCAAACTACCATATCCCCACAGATATCCACCTCAGGCCCAAGAAAATTCACATGGAAATAATGAACAGCTTTACTACTTTAAATTGTTGTTTTATAGAGGCATAAACAAATCAAATTTTCTATTGTAGAATTCATTTGTTTGCACAATTTATACTGAATTTGTGAATTTCAAATCCTAGCATAAACAGAACCTGTATATTATATTAATAACCCCTCCAGTGTAATTATTCATGGTAATAAGATTTCAGTGGGATAGTGGTTAATCTAGAGACAAAAAGGATGCATTTTATGATTCACAAAATAATAAGTAGAAAACTCATTTCTAAAATTAACCAAAGAAAATAATGTAAAAAATAGTTGCATAAGGATATGCAATAAACCTGCAAATTTTAAATTTTGCTTTATTTAAGAAACGAGTCATTTCAATTATATGTAAACCATCAGAAAATTGGATTCTAAAGGAAAATATTGTTAAAATTATTTGAAGAATAACATGATTTCTAAACCTGAACTATATTAAAACTTTTAAAAATCTGCCTATGTATTATTGAAAATAAATATCTTAAAATAAAAGTTTGGCTTCTAAAGAAAAACAACAGAGTTTACTGGGTAACTAAACATGGGATAAACCACTCATATACTGATAATCTCTAAATATTGGGCTATTTGAAAAGAAAGAACACTGGTGAATTCTTACCCTTTTACACCAAATCTATTGGAAAAAACACAGAACAGACATAATAATACCAATATTTGAGTATGTAAATATACATCTACCTATTCTCAAAAAAGAGAAGAAAATCACCAGAAGTCACCAAGGGAAGGAGAGAAGCACAGGACCCTGCAGTAAACTTCAGGGACGTGACGCCGTTGAGGCTGCTTCCCAGTGCAGCATCATCCTGAGCCCCTGCTCCTGACAGCTGTGTCTCATGCTCTGCACTCTCTCCAGTACCAAGAAATCATCAGTTTGAATTTTGTCTGCTAACCACAGGCATTGGGGAGATGGACATCTGGGAAAAAAGCAGCGTCAAAGGGAATAAATAAACTTTATACATTACGAACCTTATTGCCAGAGGTGTGGTGGGATAAACCTGTTATCTCAAAATTTAGGAGGTGGAGGAGGGAAAAACAGTTAATAAATCAATGTCATATAGATTCATCGATGTACATATGTGTATATGTATACATGTTTGTCTTTCATTGTGCTATTGCGAGCCCAGATCCTTCAGCTCTCTAAATCCTGGCCATGTGCCACCCTGTGCCCTACATAGCCCACTGCTCCACTGCTCTGGTTGAGCACTGGGCCAGAGGGCAAATCCAACAATCCAGCAACCTCTGGGGAACTTCCTGGAGCTGCTCTGAACACAGTAGACCCACATATCCACACAGGACCACCCTGAGTCCCCACCTGGGTGATTTCTGACCCCCCCCCCCCACAACCTCTAGTACTCTGCTGGAGCTCCAGGCCACCGCCAGAGATCCGACTATCCCCACAGGACCATCTTGAGTCCCTGCCTGCCAGATCTTTGACTCCCAATGCCAGGCCCCTGCTATAGGTGAGTCTGGGACTTGTTCATGTTGAATACCCCCCACACCCTTCCCTGGGAACTCCCTGGATTGGCCCTGAATCTCACTTCCCCTTATGTCCTGTACCCAGAGAGAGCTCTCTTGCTGCTCTGATACACAACCTCCACCTCACACTGGCGAAGAACCTGCCTTCCCCCCACCCTGTGCCATACTTAGCCCACTGTCTCCCTGCTCCGGTTGAGCACTGGCACAGAGGATGAATCCAAAAATCCCACCACCTTTGGGGAATTTCCTGGAGCTGCTCTGAACACACTGGACCTGCATATCCACACGGGACCACTCTGAGTTCCTGCCTGCTTGATCTATGACCCCCACCACCAGTCTTTTGACAGAGCACTGGGCCTGGCCAGAGATCCCCCTATCACCTTGGAACCATCTTGAGTGGCTGCCTGCCAGATCTTTGACCCACATCACCAGGTCCCTGCCTAAGGAAATAACTCCTGGAGAGCTTGGACAATCCAGAGTTAAAGATATCAAACTTCTGACCCATCAAAACCCACCAGGGGTATAGCATAGACAGAGAGATACCCAAACTGCACCCACTGGAAGAAGCAATGGGAAAATGACAATACAAGAAAACACCTAACAATAGAAAGACAAACATGATACCACGAGAATCTAAGGAGTCTACACCAACTAGACCTAAACACCGCAATGCAGATGAAGCAGAAGAGAACGACTTAAAAAAAAATCTTCATAAAAAGGATATAGCCCTTCAAAGATGATGTGAGAAAATCACTTAAAGAAATGGAAGAAAAAAACAAAAACAGGAAGACATGAACAAATCTCTTCAAGAAAGTAAAAAAAAAAAAAAAAGAAAGAAAGAAAGAAAGAAAGAAAAGAAAAGCCAAGAAAGACAAACAGGGGAAGGAAACAGTTCAAGACTTGAAAACTGAAATAGAGACAATAAAGAAAACACATACTGAAGGAATGCTGGAAATAAAAAAAAAAAAAAAAAAAAAAAAAAAAAAAAAAAACTGGGCAAATGATCGGGAACTACAGACACAAGCATAACCAACAAAATACAAGAGCCGGAATAGAGAATCTCAAGTGAAGAAGATAAACTAAAGGAAATAGATTCATTGACAAAGAAAATCTTAAATCCAACAAATCCTTAACACAAAACATAAAACAAATGTGGGACACTGTGAAAAGAGCAAACCTAAGAATAATAGGCATAGAGGAAGGTGAAGAGGCCCAGCTCAAAGGTGCAGAAAACATAGTCAACACAATCATTGAAGGAAACTTTCCCAATCTGAAGAAGGATATGCCCATGAAAGTACATACCAAACACCAAATAGACTGGATCAAAGAAAAAAGACCCTTCGACACATAATAATCAAAACATGAAACATACAGAATTAAAAAGAATATTAAGAGCAGTGAAGGAAAAAGGTCAGGTAACATGTAAAGGCAAACTTATCAAAATTACTCCTGACTTCTCCATGGAAACTCTCAAGGCCAGAAGGTCCTGGATAGATGTTCTACAAGTAGTAAGAGTCCATGGATGGCAGCACAGGCTACTATACCCAGCAAAACTCTCAATTACTATAGACAGAGAAAACAAGATATTTAATGAAAAAGCCAGATTTTCACAATATGTGCCTACAAATCCGGCACTACAAAAAGTTCTGGAAGCAAAACTCCAACCCAAGGAAGTTAACTATGCTCACAAAAACATAGGCAATATATAATCCCACTTCACCAGAACCCAAGAGTAAAGTAGGGCAAATATATTCACAATACCACTGACAAAAAAAAAAAGAATTAGCAATCAACAATCAATGGTCCTTACTTTCTCTCAACATTAATGGACTCTCCTATAAAAAGACACAGGCTAAGAGAATGGATGAAGACAGAATCCATCTTTCAGCTGCATACAAGAAATACATCTAAGCTTCAAAGACAGACATTAGCTCAGGGTAAAGGGATGGGAAAAGATCTTCCAATCAAATAGACCCAAGAAGCAAGCAGATGTGGCTATCCTAATATCTAACAAGTTAGACTTCAAACCAAAATCAAAGAGATGAAAACAGTCATTTCATATTCATCACAGGAGAAATACATCACCACATAGTCTCAGTTCTGAACATCTGTGCCCCAAATATAAGGGCACCCATATTGATAAAAGAAATGCTACTAAAACTCAAAGCTCACATAAAACCTCACACACTTATCGTGGGAGACTTTGCCCACTCTCACCACTAGACAGGACCACCACTCAGAAATTTAACAAAGAAACAAAAGAACTAGCAGAAGTTATGTCTCAATTGGGTTTAACAGACATCTATAGAACACTCCATCCAAACACAAAAGAATATACCTTTTTTCTCATATCCACATGGAACCTTCTCTAAAATCGACCACATACTAGGCGACATAACAAACCTCAATAGATTAAAAAAAAAAAAAAAAAAAAAGAATTGGACTAGTCCCTTGTATCTTATCAGACCACCATGCTTTAAAGTTGGAATTCAACAACAACACAAAACACAAATTGCACAAACCCTACAGACTCATGGAAATGAATGATGTTCAATTGCACCACACCTGGGTTAAAGATGGAATAAAGAAAGAAATTAAGTACTTCTTAAAATTCAATGAGAATAAGGACAAAACATACCCAAACTTATGGGACATCTTAGAAGCAGTGCTACCAGGGAAGTTCATTGCATTAAGTGCCCTTATGAAGAAAACAGAGCATAGTCACATTAGAGAATTAACAGAAAAACTGAAAGCCTTAGAACAAAAAGAAGCAAACTCACCCCAGAGGAGTAGGCACGAGGAATTAATCAATTTGAGGGCTGAAATGAATAAAGTAGAAACCAGGAAAACAATACAAAAGAAAAAAAAATCAATGCAACAAAGAGTTGGTTTTTTGAGAAAATCAACAAGATTGACAAACCTCTATCCAAACTAATGAAAAAGAAGAAATAGAACATGAAAATTAACAAAATCAGAAACGAAAAGGGGAACATAACTATGGACACTGAGGAAATCCAAGTCATACTTTGAAATTTTCAGGTCATACTTTGAAAACCTGTACTTCAAGTTAGATACACAGACTCATGATACAAGATAAACAAAAAAACAAACAAACAAACAAAAAATCGATAGCCCTACTATATACAGATGACAAAGGGGCTGAGAAAGAAACCAGACAAATGTCACCCTTTACAATAGGCACAAACAACATAAATTATCTTGGAGTGACGCTTACCAAACAAGTGAAAGACCTATGTAATTAGAACTTTGTATCTTTAAAGAAAGAAATTAAAGAAGATACCACAAAACGTAAAGATCTCCCATGATCTTGGATATGTAGGATCAACATAGTAAAAATGGCAATATTGCCAAAAGCAATCTACAGATTCAATGCAATCCTCAGGAAAATCCCAGCACAATTCTTCACTGACCTTGATAGGATAATAATCAACTTTATATGGAAAAACAAAAGAAACAACCCTGTACAAAAAAAAAAAGGAACTTCAGGAGTCATCACTGTCCCCGACTTTAAGCTCGCTCTACTACTGCACTATAGTCCTGGAAAGAGGCTGTAATTGGCACAAAAATAGACAGGTAGACCAATGGAATTGAATAGAAAATCCTGATATTAACCCACACACCTATGAACACCTGATTTTTGACAAAACAGCTGAAAGTATACAACAGGAGGAGGAAAGCATCTTTAACAAGTGGTGCTGGCACAACTGTTATGTGTGTGAATGGTGTGAAGACTGGAGATAGACCCATGTCTATCACCATGCACAAAACTCAAGTCCAAATGGATTAAAGACTTCAACATAAATCCAGCCACATTGAACCTCTTAGAAGAAAAAGTGGGAGGTACCCTTGAACAAATTGCTACAGGAGACTGCTTCCTGAACATAACTCCAATAGCACAGACACTGAGATCAACAATTAATAAATGGGACCTCCTCAAACTTAGAAGCTTCTCTAAGGCAAAGGACAGAGTTGACAAGACTAAATGGCAGCCCACAGACTTGAAAAAGATATTCACCAATCTTACATCTGATAGAGAGCTGATATCAAAAATATAAAAAGAACTCAAAAACTAGTCAACAAAACACCCAATTTAAAAATGGGGTACAGAACTGAAGAGAGAATTCTCAATAGAGGAAATCAAAAAGGCTGAAAGACACTTAAGAAAGTGCTCAACATACTTAGCTATCAGGGAAATGCAAATCAAAACAACTTTGAGATACCATCTTATTCCTGCCAGAATGGCCAAAATTAGAAACACCAATGATAGCTTATGCTAGAGGATGTGAAGAAAGGTGAGCATTCGTCCACTGCTGGTGGGAGTGCAAACTTGTAAAGCCATTTTGGAGATCAGCATGGCAATTCCTCAGGGAAATGGGGATCAGTCTACCACAGAACTTGGCAATCCCCCTCTTAGGCATATACCCAAAAGATCCACATCCACATTGCAAAGACATATGTTTAACTGTGTTTGTAGCAGCATTATTTGTAATAGCAAGAACCTGGAAGCAACCCAGATTCCACTCAATTGAAGAAGAATGGATAAAGAAGATGTGGCACATTTACACAATGGAATACTACTCTGTGGAAAAAAAAACAATGGAATCTTGAAATTCACAAGCACGTGCATGGAACTAGATGCCACCATCCTATATGAGGTAACCCAGTCACAAAAAGAGGAGTATGGTATGTACTCACTCATATATGGAATTTAGACAGAGAGCAAAGGCTCACTAGCCTATAATTCACACTGCCAGAGAAACTAGGATACAAGTAGGATATAAGGTCTCTCATAGAAGGACAAGATCTTCTGAGTTATTGGGAGTTGGGAGAGGTACAGTGAGTGGAGGGGGAGCTAGCAGAAAGAGAATGGGAGGAGAGGAAAGCACTTGCGACTAGGAAAATTGAATCAGGTGAGTAATAGATGAGAGGAGAGAGAGAGAAGGAGGGACAGAGGGAAGGAAGGAGGGAGGAAGGAGGAAAGAAAGAGATACCATAAAAGAGGTAGCTGAGCCATTATAAATTTGAGAGAAATCTGAATCAACAGAAATGTCCATACTAACCCCAACTAACATTTGAACAACAGTGGAAAGACTACCATAAATGCCCTTCCCTGATAAAGAGATTGATGACAAACTTATTCACCATCATAGAGCCCTCATCTAGTAACTGATGAAAACAGAAGCAGACACCCACTACTAAACACTGAGCCAAATTGGAATCCAGATGCAGAGGGGGAGGACAGACCAGGCTACAGAAACACATAAAGATAGCTGACCTGAACAAGGGGGAGCTAATGGGCCCCCAGACTGATAGCTGGGAATCCAACATTGGACTGACCAGGCTACAGAAACACATAAAGACAGCTGACCTGAACAAGGGGGAGCTAATGGGCCCCCAGACTGATAGCTGGGAATCCAGCATTGGACTGACTCAGATCCACTGAACATGTGTCTCAGCTAGAAGACCTGGGCAGTCTAAGGGACCTCGAACAGTGGAATCAGGATATATATCTGGTTAACAAAAGGACTTTGGGAGCACATTCCCTATGAAGGGATACTCCCTTAACCTAGAGGCAGGATGAAAGGCCTATTCCCTACTCCAAATGACTTGACAGATTTAGATGAACCTTCCTGGAAGGAATCACCCTCCCTGTGGATTGGGGAGGGGATAGGAGGTGAGGGTGGTCAGGGGCCATGGGAAGTTGGGAGAGAGGGAAAGAGGGAGGGAAGGAGGGAGGGTGGGAGAATGAACTGGGATTGATATGTAAAATAAAAAAATTAAAAAGATAAAAAAAATAAGAATTTGCTGAAAAATTGGCTGAAGCTGGAGGTTCCACCTCATTGAAACTTAATTTATTATATGCTTAAATGACTCCTGAAACAGTGGAATTTATAAGATGCACAACCAGACAAGGCAAATTCTATGCTGATAACAAATGCATAAAATGCCCATACCTAGTAGAGAAATGATAGCAGCCACTGTTACTTGCTAACCAGGTTTAAAAAAAAAATGTGAACATATCGTTAGATAATTAACATTTTTTCTTATTATGCAGGGCTGGGTAATGACTCTCTGAAGCACTGATGGTAACTAACTGCACAAAGCGGAATGTTTCCTACACAAATGTGCCAACTTGAGAAAGAGAAAGGCATTAACGAGTTAAGTCACCAATTTGTTCAAAGTGGAGAAAAATCTACAAATTACATAGGACCTCAGAGGTCCTAAAGGAACTCTCATTGAAAGATTTATCTTGTAGTCTCTTGCTTTCTTCAGTACAGCTTCAAAACAAAACAATTTATTGAGCCCTGTAGTCTCACTATTCTGGAGAGTGATAAGGTTAAAATTACATGGAGTTTTATGAGTGGTGATATCACTGAAGAGCAGTATTAAATTAATAGTGATGTATTTCTCATGACCAATTGAACACATGATACAGCTGAAGTCAGCAAAAGCACAAGAAAAATATCCCAAGTATTTATCATATCCACATAACATGGTTGACTCATGCTAGACACAGAAATTTAGCAATGCATTTTCTAATAATTTTGAAGTTATGAGCAAATCATAGGCCAGGTAACAATGCAGTTCTTTCTAATTTAGTTAGATGGGAGTGATAGCTATAAAAATCTGCCTTGATTCGGATGTTTAAACTGAATTGTGACAGATGATTAATAATTTTTCAAGATAAAAACAGCTTGGACATAGAGAAAAGAGTAAAGTGTGAATCTGGGAAGCTCTTGTTTTATACCTGGAACAAACCATTGTTGGAATGTTAGGTATGATTCCTAATAAAGTTGAAGTATTAATAGTTCCAATTTATTTGTACTTTGTAGTCACTTAATTGTTGACTAATATCCTGTTTGTATAGAACCATAATGGAATATTATTGATTGTCACAGTCTTTTTGAAGCTCTCATCCAAAACATACTTTTTGTGATATTATTTGATATCTTTTATTTTTTGAATTAAATTTTAAAGAATTTTATTTGAACTTAAGAAAACTATTGAAGTTATACTTATATGGTAGCTAATGTACTATAACTGTAAATTTATGAGGTAGATGAATATTATCATCTATTTCATGCAAGGTAATAAAGACAAATTCAATTCAAGGAACTTATAAAATATGTAATCCCATCATTCATGAACACTGTTTTTAGATTCCTTGTTGAGCTAGACTTGATATTTGCTGAAAATGAATATTCTACAGCAAATGACTAACTTATTTTGAAAAACTGTATGGAATTATACATTGGATATTAGCCTTCTTTTGCTTGTTGTATATAACTTTTCCAGTTTTTATTCTGATACCAATCTTTCAAATCTTTAGTTTGGTCTCAGAATACTGCGTGAATATGGACACTCCTGTCTCATTTGTTTCCTTCCTCATTCTGACACATACACCCTGAAAAGGGGCTTGTTATTGTCAGTTTGCCTTGTGTTGTGGTGTGTGTGTGTGTGTGTGTGTGTGTGTGTGTGTGTGTGTGTGTGTGTTCTGAGTGTCTGAGAACCTGAGTGCAGGAATTTTAGGCAAATATGGTACCACCAAGCTATATCCTAGGCCACAGCTGCTGTGGCATGTTTAGATCCTAGACTACGATACTACCTTCCCCAAAATCATACCTTTATACTATTCTTCTTTATGTCTGGGCTGTTTTTATCTTGAAAAATGACTAGTAATTTGTCATGATTCATTTTAAATGGAATGTATTCAGGGAAGCATTTCATAACTGCCTCTCCCATCTAACTAAATTAGAAGGAATTTTACAGTTACATGGTATCAAAATGTGCTCATAATTTAAAAGTAATTGGAAAATTTCATTGTTAAGCTTCCAATGCCAACATAAAGCAATAATTTCATTTAGTTATGGATTATTCTGGTTCTCTTGACTCCTTCAGGGAGTCAGAGAAGAGCTTCACCTGTATAACATCTACTATTATGTGCCACATGACTAAAAGAATTAGTGAATGGGGGAGTGAATGAGCAATTGAATGAGATAATGAATTAGCCAGTGGATGAAAGAATGCTATCTTGCTATAACATAGTTTTAAAAGGACCATGACAGTGGCATGGTTCATCAAGTGTGTCATCTGTTCAGCTTTTCCTCAATATATGACCTTGAAATATCCCTTAACCCCATTTGGCATCATACTACTTACTAGAAAACTCAGACAATACAAGACACTAGTTTGTTCAACTCAAAATATAGCTAAGGATCAAAATAGATCACATAAAGTAGTAATAACTAACATAAAACATTGTAAAGGTAATTAAATCAGATGTAGACTTACAATTGTTAGATATTAATTGTATTTCCAACTTAAATGGGATAATATCTATTGTAGCTTTAAATGTGTCCCTTATTCATAGAAACTATAAAATAAATAAATGCTTAATATGACTGTTTAGATTCTAATCCACAAAATTCTTTGGATCTACATCCACTGCTGTCATGTTTGGTTATACAAATAACCATCTGAAAATTCATATAACTCATATAACTCTGCAAGTTTCCACGTCCATCTCTCTAAATTTTCAAGTGACAATATTTATTTTCATAGCTCAGAATGGAGCAGGACCGACAGATACCTTCAGGATAGCTCTTTTCAAGAACACCACTACACATGAAATCGAGCTAGGTGTTTAGGCAAAGTATTGTGCATTTGCTTGAACCTGGAATATTTACATTTGATTCTAAGAGAATAACAGGGGCAGAAGCAACCTTTACTAAAGCGAGTTTTTAAGATAAAGAAATGGCAGATTTCTCTGCCCGATAGCTGAGAAATAGTGGGGTAAGGCACTAAATTACTCACTGCAACCCTAGTATGTGCTGAACTTTGAAAAAGTTTTAAAGCTTGGTTTTGGTTGAGACAGGGATGAGATGATTCATGATCCAGTTTAATATTCCAAGAGTTTCAAATCCTATGGTGAATCAAGATATAAATAAATTATCTAATGTGGAATATTTCTGCCTATAATAGAACTAGATTAAAAATGAACTATGGAAGCATATACGTATATGCTTATATACTCAGCCAGCAACTGAGTCTTAGTAAAAGAAAAAGGAATGAAGACAGAGATAGGCACTCATTCAAAGAAAACACAGCTTTGCAAATATTGACTAAGTGCCATATGCTCAGTGAAAATATGAATTTTAAATAAATATAAATAAATATGATTGCCAAGGTCTCAACTCTGAGAGAGAGAGAGAGAGAGAGAGAGAGAGAGAGAGAGAGAGAGAACATGTGTATATGTGTGTGTGCTCCATAAGGAGTTTGTAACTGAATACAGCACCTCAACAATTTTCAACTTGATCTCACATATGTACATGGCTCCCAAATATCCAAGCTAAGAATTTAATTTAAAGTAATCTTGTCTTGTCATAGTTGAAAGTACTGGGTAGAAGTAAAAACCTATTCATTCTAAAAACAAACATACCCCATCAATTGATATATTTGATATTTAGGCTTATTTCTCTAAATTCTCAAATTAAATTTAATTTCCATAACTCAAAATTAGAAAAAGGATTGAGGAATATTTTTAGTAACTTGTGAGAACAATATACCTGAAAACAGGTAGTAGCTATTCAAACCAGAAACTGAAATTTTAGCAAAGCATTGAGCATATATTTTAGATTGGTCACTTATATTAAAGTCTAATGAAATCATATGAACAAAACAATTTTTAATATAGTCATTAAGGTGAAGAAATGATTACTTGTTCTGTTTCTTAGCAGAGCAACAGTGAGGTTAAGATGCGAACTCAGTCTAAGACCCAAATATATGCTTAACACTGCTAAACTATTATGGTTTTGCAGTTACAGAATAGGATTACATAATGTGTGAGTTCTATTACCATTGTTCCTCGGGTCAAGAAATCCCATGAGCCTATGAGGCAAAAATCACAAAACACATATAAGAAATTCAGGGAGAAATAGAAATATTACCATGAGATCTAGACTTGAAGACTTAAGTTTGTATTATTGGACTTTGACTTTAAAATACACACTAAACTAAAATAAAAGAGGAACCAAAGCATGGGGAAGGAATAAGAACATTATGCTAGGTAGTTAAGTATACCATCAATACATCAGTGTACTGTCACCCACAGCCATATTTCTTGTACAATATGCTATAAAAATATATAAAAATTGCTAATAAAAGGAATTTAGGTGAGGCCTGGAAGAGGAAAGTGAAGAAGGGTCTTCATATTTAGTGAACTTGGGGACTATACCCAAGAAGTTGGGTCAGTATGATGGCTTAAAGACTGCTTCATACACTTTTACTGTTGGATGGATGGGATTTGCAAACTTCCAAATCCCTATAAGCCCTTGATTTGTGCCTACACTCTATTTATGTAAAAATGATTCTGTAAAATTATGTGAGCTACATTGGCCTGATTTTCATTTTAGCATTACTTATTTTATTGGGAAAAGTGAGATAAACAAACAAAGATAAAGAGGGAGGGTTAATCTGTTTAACATGTCACATTTTAAAATTCATCTGTCCTTTCATAAAACTCCTTTCTGAATGGACAAAGATACAAACCTGATACATGAGCTACCTTGTTAGGGTCAATTCCTCAGGGTGGGATGCCATGCTCAGTGACAGTAGAACCATGATATAATCCAGGTACAAGAGGCAGATTGTTGGAGACAAATCCCTATGGTGAGATGTCATGCTCAGTCTTGAAGCATAGGGGAAGGGCCTGGCCCTGCCCCAACCTATTGTCCCAGACTATGTTGACACCTTATGGGAGCCCTTAATCTAAGGAGGAGTGGACTGGGGGTGGGCCAGATGAGAAGTGAGGGGTTTAATATGAGGTGAGGGGGGCAGGAGGAGGAGTGGGAGGAGAACTGTAGTTGGAATGTAAATTGAAAAAAAAAGTTTAAAAAATGGAAAAAGTCCTTTCTAACATTTTCCCATACAGTCCCTCTGCATCTGATCTGAACTTTGGCAGTCTAGTCTTAACAGACAGGATAGAGTATTATTTAAAATATGAAACAGTGTGTCTATTTCTCAGGCCATTACAAAGGATTTTCTTTTGCAATAAATGCTTTAAGAAGCTAGAAGAGACTTTTCATTGTGTATATATGCACTATCTAATCATCTAATCTTCCTGTTGGCTAATCCTACTACAGCTATACCTGTCTTACTGTTCTACTAAAACTGTACAATGCCCTGATTTTAAGATGTTTACTCTTCATATTGTCTCTGCCTTTCAGATAAATGCAAATAATTTAATGACCTTTGACCAAATATTAAATAGGAAAAAATACATACTAGATTATATGGAGCTCTATTATTTAAAGATGTTGCTAAGTAATAATATAAATCACAAACCAAACTTCAGTATACATAGTAAATGAATGATTACATATTCAACATATATAATCAAAATACAAAATAAATAATGTAATAATTTCCTTCAAATCAACAGGAGAAATAAAGTATGAGAGGAACAGATGGACAAAGACCACAAATAAATGAGGAGGAGATGAAACTAAAAAACAGGATATTTCAAACTATCTTGAGTTTTTTTCTTAAATCTTTCAGCATGCTGAAAAAAAAATAGATCAAAGTTGTTGCCAAGAAAGCTAAGTATCAGAACATTATGCATGGATGATGACAGTACAAATTGATATAGTCACTATACAAAATATTACGTGCTAAAATAATCTTTTTACTGTAGAATTTTGATAAATTTAGCCACTTTACAATCAATATTTACCCAAGAGAAATACATGTATGGCAGGAGATAAATAAAAAATTCTAACAACATTGTTTATAGTAATATAAATATGAAACTATGTAATTTTTTAATAAATAAGCACTTCTTCAATAAGAAAGTACAAATAAATTGTACCTACTCTAACGATGAACCAATACATAACCATTAAAACAGATCAACTGTAACTACACAAATAAGTCCTTAAAATATATTATAAAATGTAATCTTCAGAAGAAAATATGCATAATAATATTGTATTTATATAAATATTGTAAAATTTATACAAAATAAAACAATGTATTACTTAGGAAAAGATTTGTATATGACAAAATATAAGAAGATCAATGAAAGAACTAAAAAGAGGATCAATAATACTAAGAGGTTCAATCATAAAACAATGGGCATTGCTTTGGTTTTAAGCCACATGGTAGTTATTCTAACATTTGTTCTAGTACTTTGCTGTGGACACACCTATGCCATATACTAAAATGAGAATGAAAACAAAAATCTTGAATAGCATATAACAAAGAAATGAAGAAATCTTATAATCCCTGAAGTGATGATATATTTAGCAGCCATTTTATTCAGTAAGTTGTGTGATGCAAGGTATTAAACTGATTAGAACAGATACTACACTTGATCTTAGCCAAAAGGCCAAGTAGCAAACTATAATTATCTTTTCAATTATATGTGCACATAAAAATATTTAAAGAAAAATACTAAACAAAATATAACAAAGTATTTGGTATTTCCGTATGGGAAAATATGAATAGTTTCTGTCTTGGGTTAATGTAGAATGTATGTGTTGCATTATATATTCAGAAAATCACAAATTAATGTCACTATAGTATTCTTATCACAGAACCATCAGATATTTTAAACTAATCTGTGCCAAGTCAAAAATGTTATTTGTTCCATTGCAAGTTAAATATGCCCTTTTTATGTTTTGTCTTGACATAGTAGCACTGTCTAGAGCTCACTATGTAGACCAGACTGCCTTTAAACTCACAATGATCCAGTTACCTCTGCCTCCTGAGCACTGGGAAGAAAAGACATGTGCCACAATACCCAGTTGAAATGTTACCTTATAAATTAGAAAATTAATTTCACCATGTATGATGTCTTAGACAATGTTCAAGTTACTGATCCTAAACAGGATGATTATTATAAGTTTTAACCACATGAGAATATCCACAATAGGTAGGTGTGCATGTTTGACTAGTCATAGCAATTAAAGTTTAGTTAAACCAGTGGTAGTATTTTTATCTCATAATTTCTCAAGGTGTGCCAGCTTACTGGGAAAACCAAGTAGCACCTGAGTATCCCTGTAATAAGAACCAACAGCACCAGCAAAGGAGAGTAAATCCAGTTCTTTTAATGAATTAATTTTTAAAAATGTCATTAAAAGAAATAGAGAAGTTGGTATTCCACTCACACTGTTAGAACAGGAGCATTCCATAAAAAACTCTCTAAGCTTCCAAGATTTCTCTGAAAGAAAAACACAATATCCAAGAAAATCCCAGTAATACATTTACCAACTCTACAACTAGCTAGACAGCTGTATCATCTGCCAAAATGATGAGAATTGTGCTTACTAACATTCTACTGTGGAAAAAAAAAACTTCTCAGAGCATATGCAAAGGCTTGGTAGCTCTCGAGTTCACAGAGGAAACCTGTAGGACCTGATATGTATTTTCACATTTTCTTTTATAAAGTTGTATGTGCTATGCCTAGAAACTGAATTGGTTAAACCTTCTGTTATGTCTGAATGACAAACACGAAGTAAGGTGTTTAGCTAATGTAGCCAAGTAATTCTCAACCCTCAACCCATTGTGATCATTTAATACAGTTTCTCTTGATGTGGTGATTCCCAACCACAAAATTATTTTCACTTCTACTTCAAAACTTTAATTCTACTGTTAAGAATTATAATGTAAATATCTGTGTTTTCAGGTAGACTTAGGTGACCTCCACGAAAGGGTTATTTGATTTGAAGGGTTATGAGCCACAGGTTGAGAACCACTGATATAGATGGTTTTGTTTCAATAAGGCAGTATGAAACAGCTAGAACTTAGTATTATAAGAAGTAAAATCCCCAAAGAAATTGATGGGATGTAAAAAGAGCATTCCTGAGTCTCCTGATGTTCACATATGTTTAGCCAAAGAATTCTATGGCTGATTGGGATTAAAATATTACTCTTTGATCATAATCTGTTAAATGGCTGTATTGCATCCAGGTCAGAATAGTATCAATGCCTTAAATCAATAACCAACTGAAGTCTATTAAAATGCAGGTACTATTCTGAAAGTTGCAAAAATATGATTGGAGGTAAGGTGATTATGTGTCAACACAAATAATATTGTGAGGAAATAGAGTGAGGAAACACTAACAAAGAATTGTAAGATTATAGATGGAGAAGAACATGTGGTTAATTATGCAAAAAGTTGAAAATGATAATAAAAGGATTAGGAACAATTTTTCTAGAACATTTTCTTGCTGGATTCTGACACAATTGTAACTAAGTCTTGGTCAGCCTGAGTCTCTCAGATTAACTACACGCTTTCTGAATGTTTTCTATAACTTAAAATAATCTATGAGGGGATTATTTCAAAACCCTTCTGTGTATGTGTTAATAATAATAATAATAATAATAGTTTTACATACTGTTTGAGTAATTTTCCCTGACTCTTGATATAAACTTGATAAATAACCATGAAGGGAGAAAGACATGAATGGCTGATTAAATTCTGCTGATACTTAAAGTTAGCTTTCAGTCATTTTTAAATTGTCATGCCTAGTAAAAATGTGCTTTAGATATATATACTTCATTTATCTTGGGAAAGCAGGATTGAAAGAGTGAGTCACTAAACTCAAACATTGATGTGAGAAAAAAGAAAAGAATATATATATATATATATATATATATGTATATATATTCCATATCGATCTCAGTTCTCTTTCTCCCTCCCTTCCTCTCATGCCCCCGGCCCCCCTCTTATACCCCCACACTCCACAGGGAAGGTGATGCCTTCCAGGAGGGGTCACCAAAATCTGTCAAGTCATTTGGAGTAGGGTCTAGGCCCTCCCTCCCTCCTCTAGGCTAAGAGAGTGTCCCTCCATGGGGAATGTGTTCCCAAAATCCTTTACTGCACTGGGACACAGCCTGGTTCCACTGTCATAGGTCCTTTGGACTGCCCAGGCCTCCTAACTGAGACCCATGTTAGGGTGTCTGAGTAGGTCCTACATTGGTTTTCCAGCTATCAGTATGGGGGTCCATAAGCACCCCTTGTTCAGGTCAGCTGTCTCTGTGGGTTTCTGTAGCCTGGTCTTGACCTCTTATCACTCCCCCATCTGCAACTGAGACACCCTACAGCCAAACACTGAGCCGAACTCCTGGAATCCAGTTGCAGAGAGGGAGGAGTGATAAGAAAAAGGGTCATTCTCAGTCTCTTAAACCAGCAGCATCTTTAGTTAAAAGGATTACTTTGTCCTGGAGAGGCACATGTAAAGTGACTGCTAAAAACAGAGATGGCTCTGGTTATTGTTGAAGATACATGACCTTCATAGCTGGCAACATCTTCAGAAGAAGTCACACATTTGCCAATGTCAAATTACCCATTAAACTAATACCAATTTTCCCTCTTGTGTGTGTGTGTGTGTGTGTGTGTGTGTGTGCAAGCATTCATATCTCCAACTGAATTGGAGATTGAATACATTTCTAAGTATGGCATAGAAGTCTGGAGACATGGCTCAGTGGGTAAGAGAAGTTGTTCATATGTGGATCTGGGCTTGAATTCCCAGTATCCCACAAAAATCCAGGTGTGACCATTGTGCCTATAAACTCAGTATTGCAGTGGAGGGGGCAGATGAGTTCTCAGTACTGACTTGCAGTAAGCTAGCTCAGGCAGAACAACAAGCTTCTGGTACAGTGAGAACCACTCCCCCAACACACACACACACACACACACACACACACACACACACACACACACACCACATAAATAACTAATTAAAATAAAATAGACACACCATTATCTCTCCTATTGAAACAAAATTGTATCTGTGAGCACACATGTGCATGCATGCATGTCTATGTGTCCCACTCCACATCTCTAGTTTACTACATTTGAATGGACTTAGATTCTATAACTCCTTCAAACACAATTTGATTATTCTCAAGTCACAAAAGGTAAAGTAAAATATTGAAGTTCCTATCTTTGCCAGTCAAAATACCTGCAATGCAGACTGAACAAGTGTGTATATAGGAACACACAAGTACATTGTAACAATGAAAAAAAGAGGCCATTGATTTTGAAAAGAGAACATGGAACATTTGAGGGGAAGAAAGGGAAGAAGAAAATAAAGTAATTATATAATAACTAAGACAAGTCTTTCCCATCAGCCATTCCTGTGGGTCCCGTGTAATAGGAGCACTTACAAGCTTGATGCGAAAGGATCGAGTCTATGGCTCATTTCAACCACATGATTATATATATATATAATTTTTTAGTTTAAATTTGAAACAAACTTGTTGTACATGTCAAACCCAGTTTCTGAACCCTCCAGTCCTCCCCTGTTCTCCCCACCCCTCTCCCCTTTCTGCTCCCCAGAGAGGGTGTGGCTTTCCATGGGGGGGATCTTCAAAGTCTGTCATGGTGACTAAGGTAAGTCATGCCTGAAGTATGTGAGATCATCTCTAAAAATATAACAGAAAAACAAAACTCCATCTTGAATGCTTTTTACGTTGAGTTTCCTCAAGCACACAAGCAGGATGCACACATGTGCTTATATGTATGTTGTTTGCTCCATTTTGAAGATTCACTTCACTATTCCCCATTCAAAGTAACACTTGGCTTTTTTAAAGCTCAAATGTTTCTCTTTTCTGAGCATTTAAATTACTGCATATGACTTACATACACATACATGTGTGAAAGAGATGTGGGGGAGAGAACTTAGTCTCCTTAGAGGTATAGTTGTGTAATAAGAGTTGTTGTTCAAGAGGTCTCATGGAGATCCCCAAACAATCCAGGGTCATGCTAGGAGAGTGGATTGCTCTCCAGAAACTGGCAGCTGGACCCCATAGCTGAAGACAACATCCATACAGCTCATTGAACATAGAGAGGATCAGCTAATGGCTGCATTGAGCCTTCACTACTACATTCTAGACTGTTTAACATATAGATATCTGCAGGCAAAGGAAAAAGAAACCTGGACATGAACCCAATCACAAAATCCTCGAGTTACAATTTGTTCTGCCTACAAAATGTGTAGAGCAAGTAGTGGAACAGAACTTGTGGGGGTGGCCAAACAATATGTGGTTTAGTTTGAGGCCCACACAAGAGAGAACCCATACACTACATTGGCTGGGTGGCCAGGACTTGGATACTGGTCTCTTGGCTAAGTGACCTAGGGTAGAGTCAAAGACAACTGGTTTGAAAGAAAAAAAATACAATAAAATGATACCTAATTAATTATATTCTTCTATACCCTTACATCAGTGACTTGTCCAGTAATCATCAAAGAGTCTTCCTTTACTAGCAAGTGAGAGCTGGCACAGAGACCCACAGCCAGATATTTTATAGAAAGTCTAAATTAGAGGTCTCTATCATATCCCTCCCCTCAGAGCCCAGTGATCTGAGGGGCTGAAGGGCACCAGGAGAACATGAGCTACTAAATCACCAGGCAGGTCTCACATGGGCTCACAGAGGCCTACAGGAGTCTACAGGACATTTTCTGTGTAAATGGTATGGCTATGAGCTTGGTGTCTTTGTGAGGATCCTAATGGTGGAAACAAGTGTATTGTCTGACTCTTTTTCCTGTTCTTCATACTCTTTTCTTCCTATTGGATTGCCTTTTTCAGCCTTGGTATGAGGGTTTTGCCTTATTTCATTTCATCTTGAATTGTTGTCTTTGGTTGTCTCTTGGAGGCCTGCTGCTTTCTGAAGGAAATGGAGGGAAATTGGGTCTATGAGAGAGAAGAGGTGGGTGGGGCTGGGAGGAGGGGAGAGGGGGGAAACTGTAGTCAAGGTGTATCTTATTAGATATGAATCTATTTTCAATAAAAATTCATTTAATTTGCAAACACAAAGAAACAGCATTCTGTACCTAAAGATTAAATGGATTTATAAACATAAAAGCTCCTCTATTTTTTGACAAAAGGGTCATACAAACAAGAAGTTCACCATGTTTAGAAGAAATGAAAAATTTTATAAGATTTATCTATAGTTTCAACAGGTACTGATCCAAGTCTTACAAAGCTACCTTTGAAAATCTTATGCAAGGATTCTTGGGGGTCAATGCAGCAGTCAACCTATAGAATATAGTAAACCTCAAGTCAAAACAATTGAAGGATCATTTCCTCTCTCCCGTATTAAAATAAAATATTAAATTTATCTATTAGGTACTTACTGCATGCCATGCATAATATACTTTACATAGATGATCTTATTTATTACTCAATCCTGTGAAAAAGGTGTTATTGCTTTTCTGATTTTATTACTATTCTATTTGTTAATGAGTAAGATATGTTCTTGAAAGTTACCAATAAAGCATGAACTGGACCTGAAATTTAACACTGAGATAATCAATTTTCAGACAGGGAATTCAATATAAACAAGAGATTGAGAGATTATATATATATATATATATATATATATATATATATATATGTATATATATATGTGTGTGTGTGTGTGTGTGTGTGTTTATGTATTTATATATATGAGGGAAACCAAAAAAAGAAAGATTTGTGACAATACATATAAATACTAGCACTTAAGTGAATTTTTAGTATATAACAAAAGCAATATTTTAAACTTGTGGAAAGGAATGAATTATTCAAGAAAAGGTGTTGATGCAACTGGCTAACCATTTGAGAAAAGAATAACATTGATGTCTACCTTCTGACATAAACTAAAATAAAGTCCAGATGGATTATAAATTTATTTTCAAATATTTAAAACAAATTTAAATCAAATGTGCATATGTTAACAAAGCCCAAAAAATAAAAATGACATATGCTTCTTACATTTGAGAAACATTTCAGGAATAGATATGAGACACTTTATGATATAGACTCAGACTTCTGATTTTCCAATTCAGATTTTTTATTTGTTTAATATTGGTAGACTTGTTACCATGGCTATCTAATGGCAATATCAATTGATAAAAGCAAACCACATATATTGATTTTCTTCTATCAGAGCTCACTCTACCCACATACATGGGCATTGACTAAAATGTTGTAGGTATGAAATTTGGCCTGGATAAGCTGGCAGTGGTGGCACATGTCTTTAATCCTGGCACTCAGAAAGCAGAGGCAATCAGATCTCTGTGAGTTCAAGACCAGCCTGATCTACAAGAGCTGGTTCCAGGACAGGCTCCGAAGCTACAGAAAAAAACCTGTCTCAAAAAAAAAATTAAAAATAAAAGAAATTCTGCCTGGAATAGCTAGCAGTGATAAATTAAAATCACTGTCTGAAATTTTTAATCAGTTGAACACATTTCTTGATATTTCAGCCATATTCTTATAAATATACTTGATGCATAGTCATCCTTTACTGTGTAGCAAAATACCAGTGACAGACTAATGACACCACTCAAAAAGAACCTTGTCATATCATGAATGACTTTAATTTGTGAATTTTATTCTTTTCAAAAATAATACATATAGTACCTCTGTCTTCTATTAGATGCTCTACATTAAAAGTCAAGGACATTGTTCCATATTGAGTATAGTAAGAACATGAGTAGAATAGTCTTCCTTGAGGAAGTACTACCAAAGTCAAATCATGATGAAGACTGTGAGCATCAGCTAAAAACATAGGCAGCTGGTATAAAAAAGAGCATGGGGTGATTTATAGAAAGGAGAGCAATAACATGTGGGAATGTGGAATACCTAGGGTAAATAAGTGCTTCAGGAGACCTGGAAATTAATAATAGTGTAGAAAAATAGCAAGACACAAGGCTAAAAAGCCTAGGCAATAAAAAACACGAAACATACTAATTTCATAACTGGGAAGGCAACATGATGGAGTATTGGACAGCACTTCATTCTGTCACCTACCAGAAAGCACTAGTAACTCCTACCCACAACTCAGCAGGCAGCGGGGGTGAGGTGGGAAGCTTGTCTTATAATAGATTACTTGAAATAATGATGAAATATCTCACATATATGAAGAGCAAATATCTGAGAGTCTCTAGTTTTCCATTACTATCATGATCTTCATCACATATAAGCTCTTCTGGCCCAGTGTCTCACTTTTCCCTTCCTTGCATCTTCATTCCACCCTCTGGGCATCTGTTTAGTTTCTTTTCTGTTACTGTAATAAAATCAGCCTAGAGGAGAATATGTTTATTTTGACTTAAAGTTCCAGGTGAGAAATTTAGGGCAGCAGGCAGAAAAAGCAAAAGCAGGAATCTGGTCACATTGTACCCATGAATGCAAATGTGCTTCAGCCTACCTTCTCTGTGTTATATATTCCAGGAATCCCCTGGCTAAAGAGTGTTCCTGTCCACAACTGACATAGTTCATCCTATATCAGTTACTGTATAATTCCCCTTGGGCTGCACAGAGATCCATATCAAACCTATTTCTAAATCCTCTCCAAACTAACAACATTGCTTACTGCCCTAAAGAGTGTTGGACCTGGGAGAGTTGAACCTAAAAGTGAGCCAGGTTTATTTAAAGGGTTTCACACACACACACACACACACACACACACACACACACACACACACTAATGAAGGTTAAGAAGAATCACATGAAGGAGTTCAAAGACAAGCTGAAGGCAAGAACGTGTTTATCCCTAGAAACAAAACAAAATAAATAAAAGAGGAAGATGTAATGGATAATCTGAAGTAGACTCACAGAAGCACAAAGCACAATCCAGAAGAATTCTATGTGTCTAAAGACCTGAGAACACAAGACTCAGTTGGGGGCTTTTGTTCGTTTGGTGTGTGTGTGTGTGTGTGTGTGTGTGTGTGTGTGTGTGTGTGTGTGTGTGTACTTTTCTCGAAAGCACTCAGAAATCTCCTCACACTGACACTGCTTGGAACCATATTTTGACAGTCAACTACCACAACCTTTCATTGTATGACCTATAAACCCCTCCTTTAATCTACCAACCTATGATATCACTTTCCCTTTCTTACAGGAGCTCAATTTTCTGCCATTTGCATCTTTTTCCTCATATCACATGCATTAGGGGCAGATTTTCCTTGCTCTGAAATACCACTTCAAATTATTTTGACTCCTGTCTCCTACAAAGCTATCAACACATGTGGTTTGAAAACTCTCCTCCATCAAACTCTCTTCTCAATTCTCCTAGAACTGTGGATCTGCCCTACACCTGCTTTAACTGATTGCTCTGGAGATGACTTTCCAGTGCCTTGAGCTCCACACCTTTATCTGTGCTGTCAGGCAGTGGCAAATCATCATCTCCACCAACTAGACTTCACCAAGATTTCTCTCAAACTATTATGTTTATCTAGGAGCAACGTTAACACATTATCAACCTTGATGATACATTGACTCAGAGAAATTTCTCATCATCTACCACTGCTGCCTTGACTGCTGCCTTGTTTCACTTCTAACAGCTAGATCTTTATCACAAACAATACCACATAATGTATCCTCAACTCCTTTGCCCCTTTGCCCTCAGAATCACTTCACTGCCCTTTTTTTGTCAAGTAACTGAAATACCACCACACATTTAAACATAAAGATATTTTTGTTCCTTCTAACTTGGAAGTTTGAGTTTCTAAAACAGCTAGAAATAGAGGTTTGAGAATAATAAATATCTGTGTTTCTATTGTTGCTTTGTTTTCTATTTGATAATTATTCACAGACAATGGCAATGACTTCTTAGATCACAAAACATCTTCAAAACCAATAAGCTGAGAAGAAAGGTAGCCAGTATCTCTGATAATCACTTTGACTGTACTTGAGATGTATGCCCACCTCTGTAAGCAGGAAAATGGGGCAATCCTATTGGGTTTTATAAATATTACATTTCCGTCATGTGGCAGAAATGGGAAAATAGTATTAACAACTACATCAGAGTCACATGATACAGTATTGTACCATAAATCATAAGGTTAATCTTCAATGGACATATTTTATTTGTTTGTGACCTTCAAATGTTAAATAGGGTAAACTGTTATAATTTAAATTCAGGAACACAACTCTCAAATGGCTATTCAATCAAACTTCATTGCCCACAATTCTAGCCATCTGTCTTGTTTTTTCCCCTTCCTACTCAATATTGAATACACCTTCCTTCCCTCCTATACAACATATATAGGTCACTTTATAGGAAGTATACCCCTCACCTTAAAGCCAGTTTTCAACATGTCTACCAAAAAGATTCCTGGAAAACAGAAATGATGATGACACTCCCAAAAGATAGAGCATAGGTAAGGAAAAAGAAAAATGTGGGAAGCAAGATCTTTTTTGAGACATTGTGAGTACACAGTAGTGTTGGAGCTCAGGAAAGTTGTAATAAATTAGTAACTGTGTGTACCTATGACATTGTGTCTGTTGCCAATGGAGATTTCACAGAAGAAACAAATGTGATGAAATTCAAAAGCACTAACGATTAATGATGGTGCCACAAAAATGAACAAAGGTAACAAAAAAGGAAGAAAAAAACTTGTAAGCAAAGTACATATGGTGGAAAATAGAGTCAGAAAACACCAAGAGAAGGGGTTACTTTCAAAAGTAAGAAACAATTTTAATGCTGTTCTGATCTACTGTACTCTATATCTGAGTATGTAGACATGGTGTTTAGAGAACATTAGATATTAATTGGTACTTGTTAAGTAAGGGACAAATCAAGAAACCTGGACTTTATAGTTAAGACAGACATGATATTTTGATCAAGTCTAGTAGGGGAAAGTAAGCAATAACTAGCAAAGAACAGCACTGGAAAGGAAGAATCCTGGAGTTTGGGAGTCCTGACTATCCAAGTCACTTAGAGGACAGAGGAAAACCTCATTTTCTTAGTTTAGATATGATATGGGTATTTAATAATTCATTCATTTGAAATATGCTAAAATAGGCATGATTAAAGCACTTAAGGAAGGGATCATGCTGAAGATGGCAGAGAGGCTAGAATGCTGTGCTGGCTCAGTTAAAGAGAGAAGGAAAAGAGCACAGCAGGTTTTCTTTTTTTTAATTATTATTTTATTTAATTTTATATAACAAAGTCCAATTAAATGAAAACAAACAATTATACACAATATTTGGGAATTTGGGCGTCGTTCTTTACAAACTACTTCCTGCTGGTAAGGGGCGCTGTCTTGGGGGATTCGAAGAAGATTCAGATATCCTGGCTGTAGTCTGTAGGGCTGTTTTGTCCAGCTGTTTTGAATGTAGGGTCAGCTTGTACTCTGTTTCAGGCGGTCTGGCGTGATCAAACCACATTAGTGTGGAGGGAATCCACATCTTTTCATTTTCGCACAGCAGGTTTTCTGAACATAGCCATATTTTTGTCGTTACAGCATGTACCTAATTCTGGGTTTTGAATATTCAGGCTAATTATATAACTTATGATATGTAATCACCTGGAAATTATTTCAGATCCAACCTTTAAATAGTTGTCAACATTGTGTAAAATAGTATGACCCAAAACATAAGCAGACTGGTCATTCTCCTGAGGTTAGGCTGGATAACTATACTTCTCCCATCACAGACAGCTATTTGACTACCAGAATTTGCCCAATATGGTAAAGGATAGCAGGATAAAAAAGAAAAACTTACAGAGCTACTCATCTATTGAAACTCTTTATATTCCCCAGACAAATACCCTCATGTATAAAGTACGCCAGTGTCACGCTTATGTTAAGAGTATGTTTTCCCGCCGGCCTGGACCCAGTGCCACGCCAGCCCCAAATAACACACAGAGACGCTGTATTTGATATAATGCTGTATGCCAGTTACTAGTTTCTTATGAGCTGGCTCTGTCTTAAATATTAACCCATTTCTATTAATCTAATTATTTCTACGTGGTGTTACCTTACCAGAGAGAGAGCCCGGCATACTATCTTGTAAGCCCTCCAACTTGAATCTACTCCCCATTTCTTCCTCTGTCCTCCTAGTCTCCTAGTCCCACATATCTTGCTTTCCTATTGGCCAACAGTGCTTTATTTATTAACAAATAAGAGAAACATATTTATAGAATGACATCTCCCATCACACTTGTCTGACATATCTGTCTAACACACTTATCTGGCAATCTGTCTGGCCCATCTTTTCCAAACACAGCAGGGAAATTCTGATACAAAATATCCCAAACACTGTTAGGTTCGCACTTTACAAATAATATACTTTCAATAACCTTTGTCAAAATGCAAGCTACAGTTGCTTCAGGTTACACACTCAAATCTAAAGATTCTGCACCAGAAACCAAAACTAGGAGACTATGAGGTGCTTGTCTTCTGGTCTGGACTACCACAGACACTATAACATTTTCTTGTTCCATTCATTGATCTGCCCACTTCATGATTTTATTCTTTACAGCTGAAGAGAATTCCATTGTGTACAGGGCACATTTTTATCATCTATTCACTTTGAAGGACATTTAAGGTCTCCCATTTCCTAACTATTGTAAATAGGGTACAAATAAACATGGCTGACCAAAAAGAGGACCATGGTGATGCAATATGTTTCTAAAGAGAGAATTAGAAAGATATAGATGATAAGGCAGATTTGGAAAAACCAGGACAGTGAGACTTTAACTGGTGAGTGGGAAGGGAGGGCAATGAATGTGGGAGGAAGAGAGATAAATAATACTAAAGATAACGGTGCTAACATTATATTAAGCTTGCTGAAAATCACATATATTAATTTTAAGTATATGATAGTAATTTTTAAATGAGATTATATAATTAATACATAACATATATATATATATATATATATATATATATATATATATATATAATTGTGGCATTTGAACTGACAATATTCCTCCCCAAGAGCCACAAAATATCTAACAACAGCCCCATTTCTGGGAATGGGAACCTCCATTACAGTTGTTGGTCAGATAATCCAAGAGACTCCTATGCCTTTAATGCCAGCACTCAGGAGACTTGAGTTCCTCTATGAGTTCCTGGATAGCCTGATCTACAAAAAGAGTTCTAGCTAATTCAGGGATGTTTCACATAAAAAAAGACAGAAAGAAAATAGAAATAGAAGAGAGAGAGTGGGATCTGCAAAGCTGCAGTCATAGGAGTAACCAATAGCTGTTTGGCACTAAGGTCCATGCAATAGGAAGGGATTCATATCTGCTATTGTAAATCAAAGAAACTACGCATGGCCGGTGAGGTCATGAAAGAGAAGAACACACTTCTGACACTTCACTAAACTAGTATCATTCTAACAGTGTTCTACATACTCATCATTGAAAAGCCCACAGATAAGGGTAGTTCTCACTCCCCATCAAAGAAACTTCTTTTTGTAGCAAATAGAGAACTTCAAAGAGGCACAAGTGGTCAAAATGCAGAAAATAAATGACTACACAGTGCCCAGACTCTATTGATATATCTACAACACAAAACTAACATTTAAGGTTCAAGCATCGTGGACACAAAGGATGGAAAAATTGTAAGAGCCAGAAGACCAGAATTTTTTGCTGCAAGATAGTGTCTTCACATGTGATAAGGAAGTTGCATTCATGAAATCTCAACAATATGCTTGCCTAAGCAAGCCCTAAATAGTGACAACAAGAGTTGGCATGCTAACATAGATGAGGACAATTTATAAAGTTCTCTATCTAAATGGAGAATTATAAGCAATTAGTGGTGGCAAAGAGAAGGAGAAGTGAGCCCCAAATTTCTCATCCAGTACCAATCAGCCAGTCCTACAACATATGAATCAGGTCAATACTAAGTGGAATCAGTAATTGTACTCGTATGTGAGTTAATAACGAAAGAAAGAGGTCATGAACAAGGGAAAATGAGATTGGGGGCACAGGAGTTAGAAGAAGGAGAAAGGGGGATAAATTAGGTAAATACAGTATTTATTTAATAAAGGAAACAATAAAAGTGTTTAATGTTGCTGTTCTACATAGCCATGTCAGAATAATAGGCAAGTGCTCATGTGTATTTTTATAGAAGTGATTTAGCAACTGGATGATAATTATGAACATATTTTATGAGAAATTGCTATTTGTGGCTATCAATTACTTATCTGTAATCACAACCTTTACGAATAGATTTTTGAGAGCTTAAGAACAAAAATAATCATAAGACATGTCAGTAGGGATGATTATTTTTATAATTGCCAAAAAAACACGCCTAAACTTAAAGTTGAAGTGGGCTAAGCATAAAGCTCGCAGCAGAGTGCCTGCCCGGCCCACATGAAGTCTTGGATTTAACACTCATCATTTAAAAGAAAAACAATTTCATATTTTAAGATGGCTACCATTGTTCAGTATCATATAAATTTTAATCTATACTGTCCATTTCACAAAACAGGATTTTAAGAAAATAATGTAGATTAGTCCAATATCTATCTTAGTCCTGCCATCAATATTTGGAAATAGTAAGCATGCAAACAAAATTAAAAAAAAGAAAACCTCTGAGAAAAAAGATGTAACTAATAAAATGATAAAGAAAATATCTATAATACAAAGCTAATTATAAATAGCTATACAATATTCTTTTTTCAGTATTTTGTAGGATAATCTAGTTGAGCTCAACTTTCAAAAATAAAAGGGAAATTTTAGTCATAAGCTTTGACGGCATGTACTTTTTTATTTATACTTGTGTTAGATCAATAAATAAAAACAATGACCATAGTAACTAAAATCTGGGTTCTTAGTACATGGCATTTAATTACCCTAAGGAATTTAAAGATATAATCTCATTTGTTGTGTAGATACTGCTTTTATTGTGGGAAAAATGTAAAAAAAAAATCATAGTATATTTTGATTTTAGCTTTAAGACTTCTCATATAACCCGTAATTCCATAGGTTGTATAACAAGCTGACAAGATTAACAAGTAATTAGTACATCAGGAAATTAGTCTGACAGTCAAACAGCCTGAGAAGACTTGTTATTTAATTGCTATTATCCTGTTTCCCATGAAGATGAACAATTGGTAAAGGAAAAGCCAGCATAGATGACACTTACTCAAAGTCTTTGTCAGGGTGTCTCTTTGATGACAAGTAAATTTTGCTTTAAACACATTTGAACTCTCACTTTCTTTCTGTCTCTCTCTTACTCTCACTGTAACTGACATAATTTAAAACCTTTGTCTCCTTTCTTTGAAAAATGCATCAATTTTCTTTCTTGTTTCTGCCACAGAAATAATTAGCCTCTCAAACTGAATTCATTTTAAAATTAACTTTCATTTTCTTGATTGGCCTGTAAAGTTTGTACATATTTAAAAGACACAATGTGTTGTTTGGATTCATGTATAAATTGGATAGTGATTAATTTAGGGTAATTAGCATATACAATCTCCTTAACATTTTGTAAAGCCTTTACCATGCAATATATATCTCAGTAAGGAAAGTAATAATTCAAAAGTCTTCATTTTGAGATATATTATACCATGCATATCAGCCATGCTAACCATGTTTTCTATGTGGTGCATGACAGACAAGAACTCAGTCCTCTTTTAAGCATTTCCCTCCCCCATTCTGTTATTAATCTTCTCTCAGTATTTATGAGATCAGAATTTACAGCTTCCATTAAAAAGTGAAATCAAGTGTTTGTCTTTGTGGATTTGATTTCAACACTTAACAGAGAATCCTTCAGGTCCATTTACATCATCACAGATCCTAAGATCTCATGACCAAACCATATTCCATGATATTATATATACATATATATGTGTGTGTATGTATTATATATATGTAGGCATGTATGTATACATATATACATGTGTTAGATAAGTATTTCTCATTTATATATGAATATATACCATATATAATACACACATATATTTATATGGAATATTATATATGTGTATACATGTATGTATATATACATGTGTTAGATAAGTATTTCTCATGTATATATGTATATATATCTATATATAATACACACATATATATGTATATGTAACATATGTATATATATATATATATGTGTGTGTGTGTGTGTGTGTGTGTGTGTGTGTATGTATGTATATGATCCAATTGTTTAATGATGGACATTTAGGCAATACTACAACAAATATGGTATGGGGGAAAGACAAGCCTCCTCAACAATTAAATAGTTCTAGAAATCTGAGTACGCACGTACAAAAAAGTAAAACTAGTTTCCTCCCATTTCTTACCAGGTACTAGATTAATTCAAGGGGGAGTAAAGACTTAGTATAGAACTAGCCTGTAAAATCACTGGAAATAAAACAGGGAAAATGTTTCAGAATAGTGGTCAAGGTGATGATATTGCGGATATGATATGATATTAAATGCATAAACATATTTCAGGGAAAGTAAGATTTTTTTCAAACCTTAAAGTTTCTGCACATCAAATGTCAATATCAGAATATCTAAGGAGCTCTTACAACTCAATAGCAAAGAAGGGGCATTTGAAACATGGGCTAAAATTTAAACAGACAATTTTTCAAGATACAGAGGAAGATGTACTCTTATACACTGTAGGTGAGAAACTTAATTAGTCAATTTATTTTTAAAGAGAACAAGGAGCAGGAGGAAGAGGGGGAGGAGAAGGAAAAAGAGGGAGGAGGAGGAACTGGCTGACTGACTGCTAGAAGAAAGTTTCTCTAAATTTAGTAAAAAAACAATCAATGCATAAATTTTCACAGGTCTTATTCTTGGAGACAACACCTAGTAGGGTTCTTTCTAAGGCCCGAGATCCTGAGCTCTGAGGTGATGGAAAAGGAAACTATATTGTGTTAAGGAAACAAATGTGATAGAAAGGACCACAGTGAATACATGAGCAATGTCAAGTACTCTAGCAGGTTTCTTTTGGGATGGTTGTGAAAACTGTTTCAGAGGTATCTTTAAAATGAGAACTCTTCCTAGCCCTTTGACTCATAACATCAGGAGCAGGGTCCTACACCTGCCTTACCCACTCTGAGGAGTTAATGGGGATAGGAAGGGGAAAGGTAGAGAGATGGTAGAAGGGGAGGGAGGAGAAACTGGGGTCATGTGTAAAATGAAAAATAAGTTTTTAGGAAAAACAAAAAAGAGCAGGGTTCTGGAAATGCTAAGTCTCACATGTGAGATTCCTTCATGGTTGTTCATTTTTTTGTGTGAGTCTTTTCTTGTTTTCTGAGACAAGATCTCATGTAGCCAAAGCTGGACTAAGTTTTCCCCTTAGGTGAGGCTGACATTGAACTCTTGGTGCTCTTGTCTCCAGTGCCCAAACACTGGGATTAGAAGTGTGCACCAACACACTTGGTCAACATGTGAAATTCTTATGCAAAGCACATTTGGGAAAACATCTATCTTGCAATGAACTTTACAAAGTATTTATACCTAGTGCACAAATGGACATTGGGAGTCCATTCCCCATGGAAGGCTACTCTCTCAGCCTAGATACCCTGGAGCAGGTGCTAGGTCTTCCCTCAAATGATATGACAGACTTTGATGATCTCCCATGGAAGGCCTCACCCTCCCTGGGGAGTGGATGGCTGTGGAACAAAGGGCTTGGTGGGGAGCATAGGAGAATGGGAGGGAGAGGGAACTGGGATTGATATGTAAAATAAGATTGTTTCTAAACTTTTTAAAAAGCAAGAAAAAGCAAAAGGCAGGGTGTTTCTCAATAGTAAAAAAAAATAGGTACAGTGTTGGGTCTCTACAAAAAAAAATTATATATATATATATATATATATATATATATATATATGATACCCAAATTAAATCTGAAAAATCAGATAAATATTTTACTTGTATGTTTTGAATATTGCATATTCATACTTTAAATATTATTTGTTGCTTTTCTTAAATCTAAATTTAACCAAACATCCTATGTTTTACGCAGCAGACCTATAAGACCTTATATTTTTTAAAAAATCAAATGATAAATTTTCATGAGCCTCAGGATTAAAACATCAAACCCAGAATTAAATTAATGGCATCTGTTTTTTAATCAATGCTCAACATTGTGGAAACTAACTACCATAAAAAATATCTAACATTTTGTCAATGTTTACAATCATTGAATCTTTCATGACAATTATTTTTGAAGAGTAACACATTTCTTTAGGGGAAAAAATGGTTAATTCTAGGGGCACAGAAAATTGGTGCACATTCCTTGGTATCTTGAATGATAATCCTCCTTAAAGATTATGCATGGTAAACTGTACTGATGTTGTCTTTCACCACCATCCTCCTCATGCTGTTTCTCTTCCTCCTTTTTCTTCTCGTCTCTCTCCTCTTCCTCCTCTCTCCTTTCATCTCTTTCATTCTATCCTCTTTCTTCCTGATACACTGATAGCCATTCATCTTTCAGTTAAATGGATACACAGCACCTATTTTCATGAGCAGTCTAGAACATGGCAATGAAATGAAAATCACACACACACTGTGAACTAACTTCATGGCTGAATAGTTGAGGACCTACCCAGCCTTGTTCTCACTGCTGGCTTTCTTGCCTGTTGCTCCAAACTACAATTGTCTAGAATAAGGTAAATGATAGCACAGTTGTCAGAGCTGTCATGACCAAAAATACTCAATTCCAAAAGAGAAAAGTTGTCACTGGACATCCAAGGAGAACACACTCCAAGGCATCCCCCCCCCCAAGAATCTGAGTCACATTTCTAAAATGGATTGGAGATGACATCTCTCTTCCTGTTTACCAGATGTGCACTTAGGATTTAAAGGGGAAGGAATCTTGTATTCCAGTGTCAGATGGAAACATTTTCCTTCAGGATGCACAAAGGAAAATGGCTGTTTTTCTTTTGTGCTAGAAGTGATAGTAACATTTCAAGAGAAGGTAGTAACATCTTCATGAGACATTTCAGAAGGTCATTGTGAATGGTTTACCCTGGAGACAAAATTGCATAAAGTCTTTCAATAACAAGTGGCAGAGACATATTTCTCAGAGATAAAACTCAGAGAATACTGAAATAAATCCTTTACCTGATAATATAAATTAATTTAGAAATATAAAAGAACACAGTAAACTAAGTTTAGAAATACCTAAAAATGAAGGCTATGAATGTGGGAATGAGATGAAATGTCCCAGGTAAAGACTGAACCCAAACTGCATATGCCAGAGAATCTGGGTTACATGAAGTGAGGTAGGAGACTCCACATTGAGTATAGCTTATGTTTGAAGCTTCAGTGTTCTTTGTGCATAGGATTCAGGGAACAGGGGTAAAGATGTTATCACTGGAGCTTGAGCTGCTTCGAGATATGTTAACATGCAAAGTTGCTGTTTACAGTGACTGTTTTTCCTCATGTCTAGAAAGAGGACTTTACTGGAATTTTTTCAATATATTGAATAAGGGAACTGTGAATATTAGTGACAGCCATTTGCATAAAGTTTTTGCTGAGCCACGAAGATTAAGATATAAATAAAAACTGAAAAGTGAGGATCAAGGTAAAAATGCTTTTAATCATAAAAAGAATTGAAGAGCTAAAAGTTATAAAGATGAATGAAATCTCATAGTAAAAGGACACAAAAAAAACATAAAATAGATTTTCCTCATATCCAACAGGTGTAATGAGTCTATCCATGCTTATGTTATTGTAGAAATACTAAGCAAATGCTCCCCTATTAGACATTTCAGAAGACCTGCTTTATTCATGAGTAGTAACCCTTTTGACTTTCTTGAAATAAAAAGAAAACTAGAAAGAAGTTGTTTCTCATATAAAAAAATCAACATTTCTAATTGACTGCAATTGAAGTATTTACAATTTACTTTCTCAATCAACTTTTCAAATTTTATAAGTACTTATCACTACAAATTCCCTTTCATCTTCACTATCCAAATAATTCATTCACTTTTGCTAGAACTGGTTAGGCAAGAAAAGTGATTAAATCTTCAGCTCTAAAGTCTTGGGATGTTTCTGCAACTATTAATTTTAATTATCAAGTTGACACAACCTACAATCTCCTGGGTTGACAGTGTAAAAGAGGGATTGTCTATACCAGGTTTGCCTCTGGGCATATCAATGGAGGACTGTCTCAATTAATTAATGTGGGAAGAATTATCATTTCCTAAGCAGGGGGCTCTTGATTCTATATGAGTAGAGAAAGCTAGCTGAACATGACACACATACATTCATTCTCTTTCTGGTTTTTACTGTGGATGTGATAAAACTAGCTAACTCACACTCTTGCTGCTAAAGGGATGGAATTGTAAGCTGAAAGCTTTTCTCCAATAAATGATTTTTATCAGGGCACATTGTCACAGCAACAGAAACATAACTAGAATTTTTCCAGGTTTAAAAAAAAAAACTTTCTAGTATTTATTCTTGTTCTTTTTATATATGTAGTACTCTTCCCCCTTTCTAACAACAGCCATATGAAATTTATCCTAGTTAAGCTAATCTCCTTAATTGTTTAGCAGAAATATATTAGATTTGGATATAAATATGGATATAAATTTCATTATAATGCAAACACTAGTAGCTGAAGCTTTTTATACTTGCTACTACTGATGAGTGAAACATGAACAGCACCCATTCCTAAATACATCTGAGATAAGTGGTGGGAATTCTGTGAAACCCTAAGTGTCAGCTCCTTTATCAACACAGATAGCCTAAGCAAGAATTGCTAATTCAAGATAATATTCTGCAGTTTTATAGATGGCTTTACCTCTTTTTTGACATTTGGATTTTAGATGATTTTTTTCCCCAATGAACATAAAATACAGTGGTCATTATATGGCGTTTGGTAATTACATAATAAATACTTTAAAGCAAGATTTAGCTTGCTGACAAGATTGCATTGATGTAGCTGCTTTTGTGTGAAATGGGGACAAGCTACCACAGAAGGCAGAAGTTCTTAAACTCCTAGCTGTGGTTAGAGGAGAAAGACAATCTTGAATAATTCGCTTTCCAGATCTAAACAATACAGTCTTCCTTGGCTGGTCAATCTCCCTCACCTCACATCTGATAAAGCTTGCAGAGGGAAGCACCAGGTCCCTAGTCTCCTTCCACCATTTCATAGCTACTAAAAGGTTATTTCTCATCATAGTGATATCCACAAGTGGTCTGTCACCATTAATATAGTCCTGTCTTTCTAGCATAATTTTCCTGATTCAACCACACCTTAGCATCAATCTTTTCCTTTTCCTTTCTTAAAGGATTAAGAGATAGTTCTGGAACCACTTTGAGTGAATATAGACTGGGAACACAGATTTAGGTTACCACAAATTCCACATTACAACACAAAAAGCAGTTTCATGAAGTTTTTATAGTTTTACAGAACAAAGAAAGTCATAAATCCAGGTAAGTTTAAAATACATGTGTGAGTACATCAGAGAGATAGTACAATGAGATGGCAGCAGGGAGAGGGGAGCTATTCTATAGGCCTAAGAGCTTTCTGATGACATTCGTAGCTTTTGGATTATCCAAAGCTAAGTTAATAGATAATTAAAGGTTTTGTTACAAATGATTAATTTCTTACTGTTTTATGCTTTCACAGATTCATATTTTAATTTAACTCTCTGAAATTTTCTTAATGCACCAAATACACATGCACATATACATTGTTTTTCTTCTGAAGTACCTAATACAGTACCTCTTTAATATAATAGTTTATTTTTTATGGCCATATCCCTTGCTTACAATACTTCCTTTCAAATCAACAAGCCTGCATTTTATTTACCTTGTATTTGCAATACCTTGAATAGCTCCAAGGACTTCTTGGTCATTGAGTACAATTTTGATAACAGATGCAAGCCAGTTTCTACAATTAAAACAGCAGGGAGAACTGGCCATTATTTCTTACATAATTTCATCAGTTGAATCAAACACAAGACATTGCATGACAAGAATGTTACATTCTCCAGAAAAGTTAGATAACTGCTTTGCAAAAAAGAATTTATAACCATAATATTTCTTAAAGTTCAAATATAACTCTCTACATTTAATAATTATTATGAGTATGTTATATTGAAAATACTGGGATAAAGATTGCTTCATCAGAAATTAAGAACTGACAAGTATCCCTCCTAAATATTATTACTTACCTAATTCAGTTCTGCTAATAATATATTGATAACTTCAATGTGTACTTCATAGATAAATGAACATTCAATTATATAGTATTAAAGCAAAAATTATTTCAAGAATCAAAATCAAAATCATTTCATAAGTATTCATCTTTGTTTTTAAAGAAGAAAGTAATAATTTATTATTTATTTTATGTTAAATATATCAAATTGCAACACAAAGAGTCCATGAAGAAAAAAATCATGGGCAAAAATCCTTAACTTTATTTAACTTCTATAAATTGACACTTTAAAAAGTATTTATTAATTTTTGTTTTCTGTATATTGGTATTTTGCTTACATGCATGTATTGGCACCACATGCATAGAAATAAGTACTTCTCACACAAAAGCAAAGAAAATCCAAAGAACTGTAGTAACAAATATACTATTTGAAAATATTGGCATGTGTTAATCATTCTTGGTATTTAAATAGACCGCTGAGGATTGTAATGATCTGTACTATTATAATTGCTTATTATCTTTGTTTTGAAATTCAAATTTAAATAACACTAGCCTAGATTATATGATTAAGCATTAGAGACCTCAGATTGTGGTAATAGCAAAACAGATCATCAAATTATCATGTTTAAATTCATGACAGTTTTAAATGCCTACTTAGTTTTCCCATTGTGGTTGTATAAACCAACACTTGTGAAATAGCATTGGTCGTCCACATATATTTGGATTGAATAATGGAAGAGGAGGACTTTTCGAAAAAGAAAATGTAACAGATTTCCATTTCTAAGTAATTAAAGCTGTTTATGGTATGCCAATTGTAGTGCTGTGAATTGAAATGCAATAAGCTCTCCTTAAGCTGTTTATTTGTAAATTAGATGCTTCAGCAGCAAAATCATCTGACTACTGGGAAAAGATACGTGGATGGCCATTTTTAATGCAATATATTACATAATCATTTATTTTAACTTAATTCAGAATTTCTTTAGACACATTACTCTCTCAGGAACTTTATATTGTTTATATTATTATAATTTACTCATTCAATCATTAAATTAGCAAATATTATTCATATTGTCATAGATTTTGCTGAAGTACCAGATTGGGGTTATATGTTGTCAACTAATAGAGATTTCCCATATTTTAAGCTAAATTTGACCATCCTTTGATTGAAAATATTCCATTACTTTATATCCTTCTGGGGAATTAAAGAACACATCTCTTCACATTTTTGACACTATAATTTATCAACTAGAATATTCATTTTCTCTTTAATGACAGGGCTTTTTAGATTTACTTATTTGTAGGGACTTACCAATAGTTGTTGAAAATATATACAAGCAATATTGCTTAGAGGCAATTCTAAACTATTTTAATGTAAGCCTCATTTCAAAGAAGGAAATGTTTACCATCTTTTGCTTTTTTCTAATGCTTCTAAATTTTTATTTAAATTTACATAACTGTACACATTTATCAAACACAATGTGATAATTGACAGTGTACCCATTGTCTAGCAGTCAAATCTAGTTATTATGATGTTTATCATATATAGTATTGTTTCTTCCTGGAAAAACATTAAATGGCTCTGGTCTAACGTGTCTGAAATATTCAATATTATATTAAAACACGGTCACTGTACTGTTGGGTGGTAGATAACACCAAAATTTCTCTTTCTAAGATTAACTTAGTTGCCACTAACTTGCCTCTCCTGATAGTTTCTCTTCACTTTCTAGCTCCTTCCCCTGGCCTATGATGTATTACTGTGAAACTCTAGTGTACTCGTGTGTTACTCTTCCAGTACATTAGTGTGAAGCCAGCTTCTTTAGGATCCATGTGAGTGAACCAGTGCAGGATTATTTGTCTATCAGTGCTTGGCTTACTCCAGTTGACATAAGGTTCTACTCCAAGTTCACCCATGTTTCTGCAATGGACAAAATCTCTTTTTACTTAATAAGTCAAAATATTGTTCATTGTTCATCACAGTTCATCAGGGAGATCTAAATCCAAATGACAATTGAATATCTCCTCATGCCAATTAAAATATCTCTTGATGAAAAGAGAAAAAATAAATAAATGCTAGGAAACTTCTCCATACTATTGGTAGGAATATATATGTATACAATCAATACAAAAGTAATCTCTGTGTGCACAGTTTTATGAAAGATCTAAGCTCTCAAAAAGAAATGAAGATTTGGAGAACTAGCTAATTATAAATAAAGTTCGTTGAACAAAAAGAACCAAATGTGAAAATGTATATAAAGAATGTGTAGAGGGTAAAGGAAGCAAAGTATCATTTTACCACATTCTGCTTGTACATCTTTCATGGGGCTTGTGAGGGGGGGGGAGGTTATTCCCTGTTTCTAGGAAGAAATGGAGAATTGAATGGTCTCCTTACATCTGTTGTTTTTTTTTTTTAATTTTTTTAATGGATTTTAGCTCAAAAGAATTCTCATGTCAAAGTTGAACATTTGTTTGTTGCATATTTTAAATTCTCTCTCTCTCTCTCTCTCTCTCTCTCTCTCTCTCTCTCTCTCTGTGTGTGTGTGTGTGTGTGTGTGTGTGTGTGTGTTTCTCTGTGATTACTAAATAATTGTAGTAGCCTGGTCTCATGACTCTAAACTTGAAAGCAGAGACAGGAGAAATGTCACATGGTCAAGAGCAGGCTAGGCTAGGATATAAGGGGTACAGAACAAGATCTCCTGAGCATATTGGCAGTGGAGGGCAGTGAGTGGAGAGGGAGCTAGGAGAAAGAGAAGGAGAAGAGAGGAAAGCATGTGGGACTAGGAAGATTGAGTAAGGGGAGGAATAGAAGAGAGAAAACAAAAGAGAGAGAGAGAGACAAAGAGAGAGAGAGAGAGACAATAAAAGAGGGAGCCATTATAGGTTTCAAGAGAAAACTGACTCTAGAGAAATGTCCAGAGACCTGCAAGACTGACCCCAACTAACAATTTGAGCAACAGTGGAAAGGCTACCATAAATACCCTTCCCTGATAATGAGATTGATGACTAACATAACTGCCATCATAGAGCCTATCTAGTAGCTGATAGAAACAGAAGCAGACACCCCCACCCAGCTAAACACTGAGCTGAACTAGAATCCAGATGAGAGAGGGAGGACAAGACCAGGCTACAGAAACCCACAAAGACAGCTGACCTGAACAAGGAGGAGGTAACGGGCCCTCCAGACTGATAGCAGGGAATCCAGCATGGGACTGACTCAGACCCTCTGAACATGGGTCTCAATTAGAAGGCCTAGGAAGTCTATGGGACCTCTGACAGTGGCACCAAGATGTATCCCTGGTACATAAAAGGACTTTCTTTGGGAGCACATTCCTCGTGGAGGGATACTCCCTTAACCTAGAGGCAAGAGGGAGGGCCTAGCCCTACTCCAAATAACTTGACAAATTTTGTTGACCCTTCCTGGAAGGCATCAACCTCCCTGTGGAGTTGGGGGATGGGGAATGGGAGGGTGGTCAGGGGGACATGGGAGGATGGGAGAGAGGGAGGGAGGGAAGGAGAGGGAACTTGGATTAATGTGTAAAATATGAAAAATAAATAAATAAAAGGAATATAGAAATTAAAAAAAAAAGAGCAGGCTAGGCTATTTAGTGAGTCCTAGGTCAACCTATGCTACAGTGATACTCTGTCACCCGAGCAAACAAGCAATAATCCAAATAAACAAGCAAAGCCCATCATCAAAAAAACCATTGCATACTAATTTATAATGTAAATGATAAGCAATTTCTTTTTAATAATTCTGTAATAATTTTTCATATTTTTTACATAGAATGTGGTATAGTAACTATTCCTTGATTTGTGACTTTCCTCAATTATTAACACCAATGTTGATATTAATAATCAATATCAATATTAAGACTTGATCTCTCAAAAAAGGCCTTTCAGGTTTATTTTCTACAGCTCTACTGTATCCCACCGGATCTTAAAATCTTTTTTTTTTTTCTTTTTCTTTGTTTGGTTTGGTTTGGCTTTATATACACAAAAAATAAAATCTTTAAGGATATGGGCAATGGAATATTGGTTCCATGGACAAACAACCCTCTTCTGTTGGGAACAGCCCCTTTTGGGGGCATTCTCCAAGTTTAAATGGCACAGATGAATGAAGTAAAACAATGTTGCCTGATACAATAAGAGAAGTTAAATAGAATATAATTCACATGGATTTGAGATAAATTCTTTATTGGTGGACTTTTTACAGTATATAAAAAAATGGTCTAAATAAGATAGATGTTTCACAGATACTTTAAGCAAAATACAATTTAAAGTATGCACAGATATTATTCTAACTCACAACATATTTGTCTTGATATACAACTTCCATAATTTAAGACTTAAAAGAAATGTTCATATCACATGAATCCTACAAATCTTTGCAAGTTAATCTACATTCCTGGCTCTATGAAAAAAATAAATAAATAGATAAAAAAGTCATATTATGCTCATTCCATTAGAGTTATACTTTCTCTATAGAGACAACCTTCTAGAACTAATCCCTTAATGTCCACAATAATTTACAGTTCTAAACATCGATGTTTTAATGGAGGGGGAGAAATTAACATGAAAAGTACTGGCATTTTTGCATGCTAAATAGATATCTTAAAAATATTATAATGGAAGGAATTCATTGCATCAAGAATCAGGATGCCTTCAATAATAGGACAGAAATTTAGAAATTCCCTTTATTACTGAAATAGGGTATTCGCTTCAGGAAAATGAATCAAGTAATTACAAGGACATAAAGCACAGTTGGGGAGGTTAAGAAGTTTGACCTTTTCCCCCCATTAAATTAAGCTTAGCAAGCTTGTCAATGCAGTCTTTCTGAGACTGAACAGTCCTTAGGTACACAAAAGAAAGTTTCACTGTTTGATGCAGCTGAAATATCCTCTAAACATCTTCCTTAGAATTCAAAAAAGTACAGGGACAGTGGATCTGTAGTGCTTCTCAACCTGTGGGCCATGACTCCTTTGGGGAATGAATGACCTTTGTCACAAAAGACCACAGGAAAACAGATATCTATGATTCATAACAGTAGCAAAATTACAATTATGGAGTAGCAATGAAAATAATTTTAAAGTTAGGGGAGTTGCCACACGAAGAACTGTATTAAAGGGTCACAGCATTAGAGAGGTTGACAGCCACGTAGAATCTAGGGGATCTGACTTTGCAATGTCATATTATGCCCTTTTCCTTAAATATAATACTTTCTATTAATTTTTGAGGCTTTCATATTTATACAAAATATACTTAGATCATATATCCCCTCCCACTCAAATCCTCCTACTCCTCCTCCAATTCATGTCATTAAAAAATAAAAACATATTGCTCACTGAATTAGGGCTGTCCCTCATATATATGACTATGGGACCATTCACTGAAGCACGGTTAACTCATGAGTCACTGTACCCCTAAATAAAACCAACTCTCCCTCATATTCTCTTTTTACTGAAGAAAAGAACTTAGCTAAGTGACACCAATATAAAAACAAATTTTATTTTTTGTGACTTTCAAATTCCAAGTCAAAGAGACTATTGTACAGGAAGTCTTAAAAATAAACCCTAAGGGACTGGAAGTGATAATTCAGTAGGTAAGAGGGCTTCCTGCAGGCCCCATGTCACAAGGCTCAAAATAACCCCTCACTGCAGTTCCAGAAGTTTCAAGACCCTCATTCACATCCTTGGAGATTGATATATATATATATATATATATATATATATATATATATATATATATGTAGTCAAAATTTGTGTGTAAAACTCAAATATACTGAATAAAATTATGATGTTTCAATACTCATCAAACTCACTATGCTTTAAACAAATACTATTAGGAAACATAATCTCTATTCAGAAGCCCAGAAAATGTAAATAGTAGAAACAGGAAGCAAAACCCCATGCTCTCCTTGGACTGGAACACCTCTGAAAAATCAGATGCTCAGTTCCTTTATGCAGTTCTACTCCCTCCTCTTTTTGCTCTCTGGCACTGAATTACCATTCTAATAACCACCATGATTGTTAGCAGTTCGCTTTAATAACCTCTACTTGCTCTACTCATAATAAATACTCTGCATATAGCTAATATCTCAATGAATGATACACCTGTTTATCTGGATCACCATTATGGGAGTTCACTGCAGGCCATCATCACATTTTGTAAGATACTTATAGACCCTCAAATCTATGTTCATAGTTCTGATCAATCCATGGCCATCCCAATATCATCTGAAATACTTAAAAAAAATTTAAAACAAGATCCCACAGCTTGCCATTTAGGAAATTTCCCAGTGTCTTGAAAAATACTGAGTTCTTAAAGTAATATTCTTACTATTGACAGAAGAAGGCAGGCATGAAATTAGCAATATCATTGCTCTGACGGAAATAAGTGATTCAGTTCCTCAGACACAAGAAACAATAAAAAATGGAGGACTTATTTACTAGTCTGGTCTGATTCAGAAAGACTAGAGGCAGGAAGTGGCATCTAGCCTGAGCACTGTAGGAAAATGAGATCTGAGAAGGTGGGTAGGGAATAGAAATCATAAAACAGAAGGAACTGTACCACACAGGGTAAATAAATAGCATGGTTAAGTTGTCTGGTATGGGGTTTATAGAGAGCTTCCATTACACACACACACACACACACACACACAATCAAAATGAGACCATACTGTTAGGTCTCAAAACCAAGAAGACAAATGTCTAACAAATGTGTCTAGTTACCATATATTAAAGTGGATTCTGGTTGCCAGCTTCTTTGAGGATCTCTCAGTACTAGTTACAGAGTCATGCTGGTTGACATATTCCACCTCTGCTCTAAACTGTCCTTCACAGAGACTGGGCTGGGACCCTTTCCCAAGTTATCCTACTTTCTGTAACCCAGACATTTTGACTTCTCTTGTCTCCTGGTTCATTCTTGGGCTTTTGGACCTCCTATAGAGCTTGGACCACCCAGAGCTACAGTTTTGAATCTCTGACCCACATAAGCCCACCAGGGAAGTACCATAGAGAGATGGGGGAGACCCCTCCAACACCTACTAGAAGAAGCTATGGAAAGACAGCAAAACAAGAAAACACCTAACAACAGAAAGACAAGCATGACACCACCAGAATCTAGGGTACCTACAACAACTAGAACAGAACACAACAACAAAGCAGAGGAAGCAGAAGGGAACGACTTAAAAATTACCATCATAAAAATGATAGAAGTCCACAAAGAAGATGTGAGAAAATCCCTTAAAGAAATGGAGGAAAAAATGAACAAAAACGTAGAAGAAATGAACAAATTCCTTAAGGAAAGTAAAGAAAGTACAGAAAGCCAAGAAAAAAAAAAAAACAATTAAGCAGATGAAGGAAATGGTTCAAGACCTGAAAACTGAAATAGAGAAATAAAGACAGCACAAACCGAAGGAATGCTGGAAATAGAAAAACTGGGCAAAAAATCTAGAACTACAGACTCAAGCATAACCACCAGAATTCAAGAGATCAAAGAGAGAATCTCAGGCACAGAAGATAAACTAGAAGAAATATCTTCATCAAACAAAGAAAATCATAAATAAAAAAAATCCTTAAAACATCCAGGAAATGTGGGACACCATGAAAAGGCCAAACCTAAGAACAATAGGCATAGAGGAAGGTGAGGAAGCCCAGCTCAAAAAACTATGCCGAAAACATTTTCAACAACATCATCAAGGAAAACTTTCAAAATCTGAAGAAGGACATGCCCATTAAAGTACAAGAAGCATACCTAACACCAAATAGGTTAGACCAAAGAAAAAAGACCACTCGACATATAAATATCAAAACAGCTAGCATACAGAATAAAGAAAGAATATTAAGAGCAGTGAAGGAAAAAGGACAGATCACATATAAAGGCAGACCTATCAAAATTACACCTGACTTCTCCATGGAAACCCTCAAGGCCAGAAGGTTCTGGATAGATGTTCTACAAGTATTAAGAGAACACCAATGCCAGTCTAGGCTATATCCAGCAAAACTCTCAATCACTATAGATGAGAAAACAAGATATTTAATGACAAAACCAGATTGTCCCAATACATATCTACAAATCCAGTCCTACAGAAAGTACTGGAAGGAAAACTCCAACCCAAGGAAGGTAACTACGACCATAATTATGTAGGCAACAGATAAGGCAACTACACCACAAACCAAGGGTAAGGCAGAACTAATATATTCACAATACCACTGCCAACAACAAACCTAAAACAAACAAGCATCAACAATCAATGGTTATACCCAACTTATGGGACACCTTGAAAGCAGTGCTACAAGGTAAGTTCATTGCACTAAGTGCCCTTATGAAGAAAACAGAGGATAGTCACGTAAGACAATTAACAGCACAACTAAAAGCCTCAGAGCAGAGAGAAGTGAACTCACCCCATAGGAGTAGACGCCAGGAAAAACCATATGATTATCACCCTAGATGCTGAAAAAGCCTATGACAAAATTCAACACCATTTTATGATCAAGGTCTTGGAGAGATCAGGGATAAAAGGAACATACCTAAACATAATAACAGCAATATACAGCAAACCAACTGCCAACATAAACTGAATGGAGATAAATTTAAGCCAATTCCTCTAAAATCAGAAACAAGACAAGGCTGCCCTCTCTATATATATCTCATCAATATTGTACTGGAAGTTCTAGCTAATGATATAAGACAACAAAAGGAGATCAAGGGGATCCAAATTGGAAAGGAAGAAGTGAAATTGTCACTATTTGCAGATGATATGATAGTTTACATAAGCAACCAAATAAACTCTACCAGGGAACTCCTACAGCTGATAAACACCTTCAGAAAACTAGCAGGATACAAGATAAACTCAAAAAAATCAGTAGCCCTACTTTTTTCAGACAACAAAGAGACAAAGAAATCAGAGAAACATCACCCTTTATAATAGCCACAAACAACATAAAGTATCTTGGTATAATGCTTACCAAACAAGTAAAAGACCTATATAATAAGAACTTGGTGGCTCTAAAGAAAGAAAGTAAAGAAGATACCAGAAAATGGAAAGGTCTCCCATGCTCTTGGATAGGTAGGATAAACATAGTAAAAATGGCAATCTTGCCAAAAGCAATCTACAGATTCAATGCAATCGCCATTAAAATCCCACCACAATTTTTCACTGACCTTGAAAGGATAATAATCAACTTTATATGAAAAACAAAAGACACAGGATAGCCAAAACAACCCTATACAATAAAAGAACTTCAGGAGGCATCACCATTCCTGACTTTAAGCTCTACTACAGAGCTATAGTTCTGAAAACAGCCTGGTATTGGCATAAAAATAGACAAGTAGAAAAATGGAATCGAATTGAAAATCCAGATATTAACCCACACACCTATGAACGTCTGATTTTCGACAACACAGCTAAAATTAACAATGGGGCGAAGACAGCATCTTCAACAATTGGATGAGGGTGTGTAGAAGACTGCAGATAGACTGATGTCTGTTGCCATGCACAAAACTCAAGTCCAAATGGATCAAAGACCTCAAGATCAATCCAGCCACATTGAACCTCTTAGAAGAGAAAGTAGGAGGTACCCTTGAACAAATTGGTATAGGAGACTGCTTCCTGAACATAATTCCAGGGGCACAGACACTGAGAGAAACAATTAATAAATGGGACCTCTTCAAACTTAGAAGCTTCTGTAAGGCAAAGGACACAGTGGACAAGACCAAACAGTAGCCCACAGACTGGAAAAGATTTTCACCAATCCTATATCCAACAAAGGGCTGATCTCCAAAATATACAAAGAACTCAAGAAACTAGTCAACAAAAGACCAAATAACCCTATTAAAAAATGGGGTACAGAACTGAAGAAAGAATTCTCAATGGAGGAAATCAAAAAGACACTTAAGAAAATGCTCCACATCCTTAGGTATCAGGGAAATGCAAATCAAAACAACTTTGAGATACCATCTTACCACTGCCAGAATGGCTAAAATTAGAAACACCAATGATGGCTCATGTTGGAGAGGATGTGGAGAAAGGGGAACACTCCTCCACTGCTGGTGGGAGTGCAAACTCATACAGCCATTTTGGAGATCAGTATGGCGGTTCCTCAGGAAAATGGGAATTAGTTTACCACAGGACCAAGCAATCCCCCTCTTAGGCATATACCCAAAGGAATCATATCCATACAACAAGGACATCTGTTCCAATATGTTCATAGCAGCACTATTTGTAACAGCAAGAACCTGGAAGCAACCTAGATGTCCCTCAATTGAAGAATGGATAATGAAGATGTGGCACATCTACACAATAGAATACTACTCTGCAGAAAAAAATAATGGTATCTTGAAATTCCCAGGGAAGTGCATGGCACTTGAAGAAACCCTCTTGAATGAGGTAACCTAGTCACAAAAAGAGGAACATAGTATGTACTTACTCATATATGGATTTTAGACCTAGAACCAAGGATCACCAGCCTATAATTCACACCACCAGAGGAACTAGGATACAAGGTGTATTCTAAGAGATTCATATAAAGTCCCTCACAGAACTGCTAATGTACAAGTCCCCCAGAGCACAGGGGATGTGGGGGGGAGGCAGCAAATGGACAGAGAAGTAGGAGAAAACGAGGGAGACGAAAGGAACACACCTGTGACTAGGGAGACTGAACACCGTTAGGAATAGAAGACAGGAGAGAAAGAGAGAGAAAGAGAGAGAGAGAAATAGGAGAAGAGAGAGAGGGTGAGAGAGAGAGAGAAATAGAGAGAGAGGGAGAGAGAACATAAAAGAGGGAGCCAATATTGGTTTGAAGATAAAATTGAACACAAAGAATGGTATAGAGAACTACAAGACTGCCGCCAACTAACAATTTGAGCTTCCATGGAAAAGCTACCATAAATGCCCTTCCTGGAGAGTGAGATCAACAACTAACTTATCCATGGAGCCCTCAACTAATGCCTGTTGGAAACAGGTGCAAAAACCCATACATAAACACTGAGTCGAAGTAGAACCCAGATGCAGATGGAGAGGACAAGACCAGGCTGCAGAAACACATAGAGACAGCTTACCTGAACAAGGTGGAGGTAATGGGCCACCAGATTGATAGCTGGGAAGCCAGCATGGGACTGACTCAGGCCCCTCTGAACATGAGTCTCAGCTGGAAGGACTGAGCAGTCTAAGGACCTCAGACAGTGTAGCCAGGATGTATCCCTGGTACAAAAAAGACCTTGCTAATACATCCCCCATGGAGTGGTAACTGCCTTAATTTAGAGACAGGAGAGAAGCCCTAGTCCCTACTTCACATGACCTGTCAGATCTACATGACAAGTTACTGGGGAAAAGGATTTCTATTTTTGTTTCCACAGAAAATGAAAAGATGTGGATTCCTTCCAGACTAATGTGGTTTGATCAAGCCAAATGCCTGTAACAGAATACCAGGTGATCCTACATTCAAAATAGCTGGACAATTCAGCCTTATAGTCTACAGCCAGGATTTCTGCATCTTCTTAGAATCCCCCATGACAGTGCCCCTTACCAGCAGGAAGTAGTTTGGAAAGAACGATGCCCAAATTTCCAAATATTGTTTAGAAATGTTTGTTTTCAATTAAATGGACTTGGTTATATAAAATAAAAAAAGAAAAATATTTTATAACCTTGATATCATGGATTCCAAACTTTGAGTACTTTGATATAGATAAAATGGTTTGAAGAAATTCCTGGGTTTTTTTTTTTTCAGGAATTTTTTTTTTACTTTTAATATTTTTGAAGAAATTTCTAATAACACTTTTAAAATGTGTATGAGTTCTTTTCTCCTCCAGTAGCATGCATAGCCCCTTCCCATAAGGTGAATGCTAGGTGGTATGAATGCAGCTTCTATGTGAATACCAGCTTGTTTTCTACATGTTCTGTTTCAGTAAATGATGTTCTCCATAACTGGATAATACTGTCAAGTCCTAAAGGGTAACCAAAATCACTGCCAACAGCTTGTATTGTGTGGAATCTGTAGAGCCTCCGTAACCATCAATTCTAAAGGAAGCAACACATTCCCAACACTAGGCTTTTTATTTGTTAGCCTGTGGTGTCACTTACAGGCATTGTTACAGCATTATAAGATTATCCAAGTTCTATATATAATACATATCATATATAAATATATACATATATCTCCACTAAATAGATAGAAATATTTATAAGCTCATATATATATCAATATGCGTATGTATGTATGTATGTACAAATGTATATATGTGTATATATATATATATATATATATGTGTATGTATGTATATATGTTTCTCCAGAAACATATTCCCATGTGATTTTTCAAAATGACTTTATGGTTAGTTATTCCTTCCTTTTAGTCTCTCTATTACATCTAGCTGTGAACCCTACATGTTTCAGTAATGAACAGTAAATCTAAACTTAGCCATAGTCATTAAACAGTGGAAAGACTGTCCTGGGAATAATCACCCACTTTTTGCCTGGATTTATGTTCACTCCATAAGATGAAATATAAACATATTGATACTGTTCATATTCATATGGTCTTGACCCTATGACACTGTTAGGGTCAAGACCATATGAACAGACATGTCAGGTCATAACCCCTAGCAGAAAACTGACCACTATTATTCTGCTAATTTGATAGTGTTAAACTGAATAATTATCATTTATCCTACCACTAGGATTAGTATATTCCTCAACCTTCACCGGAGGAGCTTCTTCTTGAAGTTGATGCCAGCTAACATAGACACCCTGAACTGACCAAGATGCAAAGAATGAAAACTATGTAGATCAGACCTTTCCTCTTCAAGGCTTATAGATCAGCAAGAAAACAGGGGGAAAAGTTCAAGATTTTCTTTACACCACAGGGCAGTTGAATACATGACAAGAAAGAAGTAAGATACAGCTCTTCTGTGTATTATTGGGGTAATAACTACCTTAAGTGTCTGATGAGCTTGGGTAAAAGCCCCCCCTATACCCCACTGATGGTATTTAATTTATCAAGCTGATATAATATTCACTCTCCCCAAGATAGACTACTGCAAACCTTTTCATTCTTGAACACAATCAAATTATGATTGATGACTCAAGATCAGAAGTCTGGGAACCATGAAATAGAACTGATTCTTTACAATTAGGAGCCTAAGTAGGAGACTGTAAAAAAGATACTAGAAAGGCTAGTATGTAATTAGCTTCCACAAAAAGAGACACACAGCAACTACAGATATCCCTTAGAGTAATCTGTGAACACAGAGCAAGTTATAGCACTGGGGAATGCAAATGGAGAGGCCGCTGGCAATAGTCTATTACAATCTAAAGACCCAAATCAACTCAATATTGGAAAGTGGTTATTACTAACTAGTAAGCTAAGAGCATTGACATTCTGGGATAAATGAGAAGTCCCATACAGCCTCTGGCTGGGTCTGCCTCCCACTCCTTTATGTGTTTACTTATTTTGAAACTATTTAGAGTAAGAATATAAAACTATTGCTGTGGCCAGATGGGGCTCAGAAGTGCTGAAGTGTAATTTACAAGAATTTTTACAAATTCTCAGAGTTGCCTCATTTGCATCTCAACTTCTGTGATGGACATTAGGTACATTGAAGTGGATACACTTGGTTCCACATCAGAAAATTTTGTTTCCTCTGTTGAAAACACCTTTGATCCTATAGCTTCCAAGTACTTCCTTACCATGTAAAATTTTTACACCAAAATTTTGTATTCCGGGTGTATATATTGCATTATTATAGTATATGTTTACAAATATCTATGAATATCAGGCCTGGGTGTGTGACTACAAAATTCACAGTAGTTTATTTACCTATATCATATTGCTTGTAGGAATAAGGAAACCAAATATAGTACAAAAAATTGGATTTGTACTTACTACTTTAGAACAGTTTTTTTTTATATTTAGGTAGCTAATAAATCAAAATGTTCTCATCAAATATATTTGTATATACAGACATACAAATAAGACAAGTCCAATACCATTTTTAAAACATAAAATTCTGTTTTGTTTGTAATAAACCCAGTCATCCACTTATTCACATCTTAATATACTCATGACACATTCAATGTGTGTTATGTACTACACACTCTTCTATGCATTGAGAATAATAGACACAGCTACTGGCCAAATAACTCAATGTAAGCACAAATATAAAATCATGAGTTTCAATTAAATATCAAAAAGGAAAGCTGTGGACTAATTTGAGAAAGACCAACTACTAGATGTTTCATTCAGGAAAGGAAAATTTATTCTGAAATATGGACGGAGAACAAGAATAATGCTAGGTCATAGTCAGGAAAATATCAGATTCACAGGGGAAAATGAAAGGAATGAATCATATGATACAAGGATATTAATTATAAAAGGCAACAAAAGGGACCCTATTCCAGCAGTACCACGGTTGACGAGAAAAAAAGTTTGACAACATCTTTCCATTTTGAAATCCATGCTTTCATCAATAAACTTGGCCTCAAAAATTGTTAAACCATTTTACAGAAATTACAGTGCAGTTTATTTGAATAATTTACTTGCCTTGAATGCATGTTCTATATTGTTAACCAAGTCTAATATCTGTTTTACTTATGTATCTAGGATTTTAAACAACAGCACAAACAGAAAATGGTGCTGTGATGTGCTCACATGTTTATGTATAGCTTCAACTACTAGGAGGTCATTAGTGAGTGCTACTAGTGTGGTTGCTATTAATGTATATGTCTCATACATAAACATTTGTACTAAGGTACACTTATGTTATTTTACATGTAAAATTAAGCTATGGGTAAATGAAAATTAAACATAATTAAGAATATTAATTCATTAGACTTTATCATTGTCAAAAAGTTAATTGCTAAGAATTCTTGTCAATAATTTCATCTTTCCCAGTTATGATGGAAATGTTATAATCTTTGAAAAGAAAAAACAATTACCCCATCAGTATCTATAGTATATCTCTTCATGTGACTATATCTGTTATTATAAGAATTTTAGACGTGCCCAGGACAGTAATGAGAAAACAACCCTTCCCAGTGCCATTAAGACCAAGCAGGAGAAAGAGGTCCACATGTCTGCATGGGACAGCTTGCCCTGAGTAGCGAGAAGAAATGGAGCCATAACATATGGAGTGGGGGCAGATACCAGTAGTTGAAGTATTAAGGAGTAGGCTTAGGTGAGTGACCTACCTGCTACCCAGGGCCATGGTAATATTTGGGCTTAGGCTGCTGCCAAGGCTCATGTCTAGGTGTGTGGACCTGCTGTAGCCTTTGTCTGTACTGATGTTCATGGCTCCTGTTACCACCAAAGACCAAGAGGATAGGACTGCACAGAGTTGTTTTCACCCCTCACTGGCTGCAACACTACGGAAAGAAGATACTGTATCTCACCTGGGCATCACAATAGATTTGACCTTGTTTACTGGGGCACAGGTGAGCTGGTCCCACCCTTCATCTGTCATAAAGTGTGGGGTGGGCAAGGGTGAGATGCCCTCTCACCCCACACTTTGCCCCTGGTGGTAGGTAGGAGAGCTCTCCATGCTCCTACCTGCCATAGCACTCTGGCACCTGCACCTCATCTGGGCAACACAGTAGAGCTGTCTGTGGTAATGTAGGTGTGAGGGATCCAGCCCTGAGGTCATGAAGGCAGGTGAACAAGCCTCACACCTTGCTCCTCGCTGAATAGTGTGAGCTAGCCAGGGTTATGCTGGAGAGCTCACCCTGGTCATGGGAATTGAAGAAAGCTGGTAGGATGACCAACCCTGTAATCATCTGGACACAGAACCAGGGCTATAATTTGGTCTGCCCCAACATCCACCCCAATATTCATCCTACAAATCCATGACACAGAACATCAACAGGATATGGAAAGGAGTCCTAGAGAGGGCCCAGCATCAAAAGTCTAGCAGATATGAGTCCTCCAGCCAGACCAATGATTGTTTGCAATGAACACTTGCAAGTAAATATATATGAACCCATTGGTGTACTGCATGATTCACTGTGTCACACCACAACTTCTACAATGAGATTTTTCTTTTTGTTCTTTCTTCTTCTTTTGCCTTAAACTTTATTTTATGTTTGGGAGGTGAGGCTACAAGGGCAGATGGTAGATGCAAGTGAATAGGGAAATGAATGGGATTGAGAAGCATGAGTGAAAGTCACAAAGGATAAATAAAAAGTTTTACAAAAGAATTTTATAAAATTCCTATTTTACATATTATAAAATTTTATAATTCTGCAATTGTAGAATTTATATATTACAGAATTTTTAAAACTCTTGAAGAATTTGCTACCCAAATAAATTTCTGGTGGTTTCTCAGAAAACTCGAACTCAATCTACCTCAAGATCCAGCTATACCAGTCTCAGGAATATACCCAAAGGCATATACCCAATCTCAGTCAAACTACAAGGACACTTGCCTAACTACATTCATGGCAGCATTATTCAAAATAGCCAGAATCTGAAAACAGTCTAGATGCCCCTCAACCAAAGAATGGATAAGCAAAATATGGTACATTTACACAATGGAATATTACTCAGCTGTTAAAAAAAAAAAAAAACAATGACCTCATGAAATTTACAGGCAAATGGATGGAAATGGGAAAAAAACATCATTGAGTGAGATGACTTAGACCTGGAAAAACAAAAATGGATTGTAACCATTTGTAAGTGGACAATAAGAGTAAAGTATAAGATAATTTACCAACAATCCCTATCCCCAGAGAGGCTAGATAACAAGGAAGGCCCAAAGAGTATGCATTTCCCAGGAAAGAGAAAATAGAAGAGACCTCCTGGGTAAACTGGGGTAGGAGTATGGGGGTGGGAGTGGGAGGATGGCAATTTGAGGGAGCAGATTGGGCAAGCTGGGCAGGATAAAAGGAGGCATACTGGGGACAGGATGGAGGGGAAGAGTAAAGCAAGAGATGGCTTGATAAAGGATGGAATTTCCAGGTTAGGAAAAAACTTGATACCAGGGAAACTACCAGAAATCTACAAGGATAACCACAGCCTAGCAATAATAGAGAAGGTGCCTGATCTAATTATCTACTGTAATCAGATTGGTGATTCCATCAGAGAACCTTTATCTAGTAACAGGTAGAAGTAGATGCAGAGATCCCCAGTCAAGCACTGGGCCCAGCTCTTGGGAGTCCTGCTAAAGAAAGGGAGGTAGAATTGTATAAGCCAGGGAGGTCAAGATCACAATAGATCACAATGGAGGAAACAAAAAAATACAGCTGACCTGAGCTCATTGGTTCTCATGGTATCTAGACCGACAGTTAAGGAATAACATAGGCCCTCTTCCTGTATCTGGCAGTTGTGTAGTTTGGCGTGTTTGTATGGCTCAAAGCAGTTACATCAGGACCTGTCCCTGACATTTAGCTAACTTTTGGAAACATGTTCCCCATGCTGGATTAGCTTCCCCAGCCTTGATGCAGGGGAGGAGCTTTGTCCTACCTCAACTTGATGTTCCATGCTTTGTTCAAGGAAACAGAAGGTCTGTCTGTGCCCCTTTCTGACTGAAGGCCAGAGGAGGAGGAGTGAGTGGGGAAGGGAGGACTAGAGGAATAGAGAGGAGGGGGGTGGAACTGTAGTCAGTATGTAACATAAATCAGTGAAAAGTTAACAAAATAAAAGAATAACTAATACTCAGAAAGAAAAGGTGGCTTACTAGTACCTGGTCACACTCAAGACCCACATGTTAACCTTAGTTTCCTTTCTCTGCCATTTTGTAGTCTTCCTTGTCTTATACAAAATTCTTCTTCAAATCACCATGTCCTCACCACAATAATACTGTTTATTTCAGTGCATCATTTTCCCTACTGTCCTTGGCCCTTCTCTGGTACTTCTTGGTCCTGGAATACAACTTTCTCTCTTCTACAAAGCAATGACCCCTCTACAAACATGATGAACAATGGAGGCAGTAAAAAGATAAACCAATGCCCTGATGTTATTCAGTGAACACATAAAAGGTTGATCAATTAAAATTTTAAGCTTTGGTGTCCACTTAGCCACCATCTGCATATGTGATCCTGCACATAATAATAAAAAATGAGAAATATTAATTCAGCTTTGATATAACACTTTTAAGGTAGGTCCTCAACACACCATAAATTAATCCATTCATTGAGTATTTTATTTTAAATGTAAGTGGAATGCAGTATTTGGATATGTTACACAATGCTTTATTTTACACGATTGACTTCTCATTTTCAATGGTTTCTTTTTAAAAGTTTTTACATCATTAAACAAAAAAGAATAGGAAGAATTCTTGTAAAACAAAAGGGTTCAAACATTTGTAAATACAGACACAGTAATTAGACTTCATCACTACCTACACCTCATTTTTTTAACCAACTACACATTGACATTCTACACTAATGGAAAGAACTGCAATTGAGCTGATAAATCTAGGAAGTAGGTAAAATGGATTCATGTTACACTGGGATTTGGAAATCATGAATAATGAGATGGACACAGTTTTATGCAGTTTCTTACCATCCAGCTTAGAATGTAGTTGATTGATTTAGTCCTGATGCATCAAAGGATATGTACCCTATGGGCTTTAAGGACTAGCAGCAGCAATAGCTCTTTTAATCAGGGTAAGATGCTATGAGTACCAATTGTTGACAGGTCAGCATGCAGCCAGTAATAACCAAATCCTCTATTTTGAAACTCAAAAAATTTTTTATCCTATTCTCATGCTTCAACTTCCATGCCCTAACCCCTGCATAAACAGATAGTAAACTGACTGCAATGCCATTTTACAATTACCATTCTAAGAAATTAAGAACCTGCTGACTTTACAATTACAAATCAAGTTGATAACAAAACTTGTCTGCCTGTGTGTAGATTTCATCATTCTTTCTGTAAGCCTATGATATGCACTAAAGGTACAAATGAATTTATGGAGTATTTCCTTTGTCTAAATTGGTGTAACAAAATACAGAGTACAGGAAAGTAAATATGTGCTAAGTATAAAGACTGATACACTATAAAGTGGTTTCAATTTCTTTCTCTGCTACTTTCCAGGAAGAATATATGAGCTTAGTGCTAAAGTCTTCAAAACTGTTGTGCTGAAAATGCTTTCAAATCATGTGTCTTCATACACATCATTAGCCCCAAATCTTTAAATCTTTAACTTTGTGTTAGAGCTACATTGACTCTTTTATATCTGCCAAATGTGAAAAACGCACAATAATGGCGAGAGACTGGTGTACAAAAACAGCTGTATGGGCAGAACAAGGAAATGTGCTTCTCCATCTACAACAATGGAATCAAGCATCTTTTCATAAGCAAAACTGAACTTATTTTAATCATAAGTAGAGGGAAATTGCAATACTGTGAGTAATTTGTAGCTAATTCACAGTAAATTAAAATTTTATTAAAGCCTACCATTAATATGGGGAGATAGCTTAGTCAGTGATGAATAGGTCACACAAGCATGAGAATCTGAGTGCAATCCCTAGGACCCATGTACAAAGTTGGACATATTAGCCCTTGTAAATCCAAAGCTGGGGGTGCAGACATAAGAACATGCCTGGGGTCATATTAGTGGCTATAAGCCCAGTGCCAGGAGCAGGGTGATACGATAGATTAGAGGATCCCTGAGGACTTGCTGGTAGCCTGAATAGCTGAATCAATGAGCACTAGGTTCATTAAACAATGCTATCTAAACACATAAGGAGGCAAACCACTGAGGAAGACAGTAGTCATTAATTTCTGGCCTTAATATGTAGTAAAACACACAGGCACCTGCATACACATGTATGTGCACACACACAAACCTAGCATTCAAGGCGAGACATATAAACATATATTAACTTAAATATACTTACGTTGAAATGTTATTTTTTCATGAATTTCAGGACAAAAAAATTAATGTTAAGTGCTGTTACACAATTGTTAATGGTATTTCCCTAATTCAAGTAACACGGGAGACAAAAATTTGTGAGAACAACTATTCACTTCATGCTTCTTATAGCTTTCTTTTTAACCAAGCCCCAAAAATAAGAAAATTGATTTCAGCAGTGATGTAAGATGACTACAGATGTTTCATTTAATAAAAATAGAATATCACAATAAAACAACTTCATTTGTTAAAAATGCAAAAATTAAAACAGAAAATCACAAAATAATTAAAGATGGTTAGAAATATTATTACAGAAAGGATCATGTAGTTTGAGCTCATATAGAATTTTTTATCATCAATATGATAGATAATGACAGGATAGATGATAGGTAGATAACAGATAGGCAAATGACAGATAATAGATAAATAAATAATGATAGGTAGATGATATACAGATGGTAGATAGACAGATGGATGTTAGATAGATGATATACAGATGGTAGATAGACAGATGGATGTTAGATAGATGATATATAGATAGATGCATAGATGTATAGATAATAGATAAGTAGATAGATAATGAATAAATGGAGGATAGAGATAGATGATAGATTATGATGCTGTGAGAAATGATATAATGATACATTAAAATGTATCTCATGCAAATTATAGGGTCAATTAGAAAGAAGAAAGTTTAAAATGAAATTAAGTAAATAAAAATGCAAACAAGCAAATAATCATAGTTCAGGACTTAATACCATCTACTTTAGAGGCTGGGAAAGGAGGATCATAAGCTAAGGATCAGCTTGGGCTATAGGGTACAGTCAAGGTTATATTGAAATCATAGTGAGATCTCATGTCAAAATGAAAAGTACAAAGAGGGCTGCTAGTGATGCTTGTGAATGGTACAGTGCTTGCCTATCATGTCCAAGAATCTATGCTCCATTCCTATTACTGAAAAAAGTCCTTATCAGAATTTCCAAACAGCTATTCACATAAATTTTAAAAACCTTAAAATGTATACAGAAATACAAAGGACTCCAGTTAATCATGAAAATTCTGAGCAGAAAAAAAAAATTGCTGGTGGTATCACTATGCTTGATTGGAAGTAATACTATTGAGTTGTAGGAAAAAAAGGAGTGTGTTGCTAGATTAAAAAGAAACAAATAAATAAAACATAGTTAAATTCAGTAAAGCAGAAGAAGCAAATATTAGTCTCATATCTATGGGCAACTGATTTTTGACAAAGACCACAAAAACACACAATAGAGAAAAAAAATAATTTCTTTACATAAGTACCTTTAATTTCATTAAGAAAATAACTAAGCTAAATATTTGAGCTCAGAACTAAAATGATGCATATACAATTAACTAAGCCTCTACTCTTGGTATTTTACAGCAAAAATACATTTCTTAAAGTGTTGCTTATTGGACAATTCTGTAAGAAACCACTTGACTGGCCATCTGCCCAAATATTGTGTTTAGTTATGAGAAACAATTAGACATTTAAGAAGAGATCTTCATAATTAATTTCAGGTTGCTAAGAAACTGGGAGAGAAACTATATGGTTCTAAATATCATCCTGACTCATTAATCCTGGTGATTATTTTCTGGGTGGAATGTTTTCATAATCAACATAGAACATGTAAGAATAAATTTTCAAAGTCAATTGGATTACATCTATAACTAAAGAATTGCTGTGTATCAATAGTTTATGTCATAAATGTGTTTATTCATACATGTATACATAAAAAGAGAGAGGGGCATGCTATGCTATATATGTGTCATAGTAATCTGGTGGTCAGTATAACATGTTCCTTGTCATGGAGAAATACTTTGTGACTTTTAATTACTATTCTCAACAATAATTCCACCTATATTAGGTTTTAGATTTTCATTTCCCCCCTTAATTTCTATTTTCAAAACAAACTAATAATGTCACATATTCAACTCTCGCTACACAAGTAGAATGTCCAGAAATGTTTGACATACAGTGTTTTCCTGAAGCTCCATGACAGTGAATAAGTCAGACTGGGAATATCCTGATGAAATTAGCCATAGCAATAAATACAGCACAATAAATAAAAATATGCACTAGGGCATTCTTTTCTTTCTTTTCTTGTTTTTTTTTTTCTTGATTTAAATTTACAAAAAGCTTGTTTTACATGTCAGTCCCAGTTCTCTCACCCTCTTCTCCTCCCCTGTCACACTCCCGTTCCCATCCCACCCCCTTTCTGCTCCCCAGGGAGGGTGAGAGCTTCCATGGGGGACCTTCAAAGTCTGTTGTATCATTTGGAGCAGGGCCTAGGCCCTCCCTATGTGTCTAGGCTGAGAGAGTATCCCTCTATGTGGAATGGGCTCCCAAAGTCAATTCCTATACTAGGGATAAATACTGATCCACTACCAGAGTCCTCATAGATTGACCAGTCCTCCAACTAACCCCACCTATTCTGGTTTTCCAGCTATCAGACTGGAGTCTATGAGCTCCCCCTTGTTCAAGTCAGCTGTTTCTATGGGGTTTTCCAGCCTTTGCTCATCACTCCTTCCTCTCTGCAACTGGATTCCAGGAGTTTAACTCTGTTTAGCTGTGGGTATCTGCTTCTACTTCTGTCAGCTGGATGAAGGCTCTAGGATGGCATATAAGGTAGTCATCAGTCTCATTATCAGAGAAGGGCATTAAGGTAGCCTCTCCACTATTGCTTAGATTGTTAGTTGGGTCATCGACATTATTTTCTTTTTAATTTATTTGAATGTTATTTTTTTGCTCAGATGCTAATGTAAGTCAGGGTGTAATTTCAGTGCATGAATGCATCATTCCATAATCAAATCTAATCCCCCTTTATCCTCTCTTGTAATAAGTTATTTTTTCTAGTAATTGCAACTATATAAATTAAGTTTTAAAAGCTAGTTATTACAGAAAACCAAAGTTCTTATTAACCTCATATCTTCCCTAGTGCTTCCTCACGCAAAAGGAGAAAATGTATTAGTTTTAGTGTCTTCAAGAGAATATTTTACAATAGAGAAGTAGCTGTGTTGCATGTCAGACTCAGACTTTAATAAACATCATGACTCACAACTCCATGAGCCTAATGCAGAACAAAAAGCATCTCTGAAATCCACCCACTAGGACTTCATTGAACATATATGCCTACATCTAGAACACCAATGGCACCAAAGATGCCATTTTCCATCAGGCGCACTCAAATAGTAAAATGTAGATGTGTAAAAGCCACTGTGCATTTGTAGTAACTGTCCATGTCATTTAACTCACTCAACAATCATCATATTGTGAGATAGGGCAACATTTCATTGTCTCCGTTCACAACAGACTGAGCCACAGAATGTAGTTCTCTTCAGGATTAAGTACATAATTGTCTTCATAGTCCCCATTTCAAAAACAACAAGAAAAAAGTTTGAGACAAACCAGGCCATGCAGTGAAGTTAGGTTTTGGTCTCTGTCCCAGGTCTTCTCCTTTCTCTTGTCTTATGTAACAATATAACTAGCTTTAAATAGTTATTAAGGGTTAATAAACTTCTTCTGCAAAGTCATATACTTAAAAAGAAAGCAAAATCTTTGAATAGCTGAATGTATCATCTTCCCTAAATATTCCTGTCCTTAGATTTTCTAATTAGTGAGTGAAAAATCTATCTAATAGCCATCCCAGCATTTTGAGGGTCAGTACAAAGCTTTTATCCTCTTCCACAGTCAGTAATCCATCAAGATCTGACAGATTTACCTCATAAGAAGTTCTGCATCCTTATCAATCTGCCCTAACTCCAATTTTCATTTTCTTCCGCCTTAAAGAAAACAGCCTTCTAGCTTCAGTTGCCACTCAGTAAAACACAAATGCCAGAGGGAGTGCTCCAATAAACAGACCAGATCCCAACACTCTGCTTCAAATCCTTCATTTCACCAAAGATAAAGATAAATTCCTCCCACTTTCCAAGAGGAGCTTCATCTATGCTCATTCAGCATGCTGTGCCGAGTTTTCTCTATCGCAGGTTGCCCAGAGCATTTTCTGGTATCTTTCCAAATGTATAATTTCTTTCATCAGGAATTTCATAAAGACTAGAGAAACTATGCATTTTTGTCTATAAAGTCATCTCTCTGCTTACCCACAAGAAATACAGTTTAAGACTACCACTAAATGCATAGGAATGTATAAAAGAATTGGTGTGTGTGTGTGTGTGTGTGTGTGTGTGTGTGTGTGTGTGTGTGTGGTGTGTTCATATTTCTCACCATAGAACTGAGAAACATAGTGTGCTATTTTCCTTTCCTTAAGTGGAGACTTTTAAAGTTTCACTTTAGAGCTTTCTTCCCAGTATTGCTGCTCCTATGTTCTGAGGCAGTTATTAAATTACATAAAGCTTGGTCAAGCACCATTGCCTACAGCAGTCTATCTGACAACCAAGAATTGAGTAATGGGTAGGCAACTATACAACAAGGATACAGTGTACAAAGCGATCACTCACATCTCCAAGAGGAAGAGAAATGATGGTTCGAGACTTCCTTGTGGAGTTTTTTAAAGCTTACTCATTTCTTATTTCTGGATTTGTTCATTTACTATTCTTGGACTGCATTTATATACAGGTATCTGAAACTTTGTAATATATGTGGAATATTATTCTCTTTAACTAACCAACTTTAAACTTTAAGGGGTATTTTTATAATATCATTATATACATATATATATATATATATATAAAATTGTAAATGCTAGTTAGATTCATGTGATATTGAGAACAATTGAACTAATTTTGATATGATTATATGAAATCAATGGTTTACACAAAGTGGGAGAAACAGTTTAGGTAAAATAAAAACAGTGAAATCCTTGATCCAAGACCCTGATTGGTGAAGATTTTATTTAATTTTCTGTTTTCCAGTCACAAACATCATTTTTACCAGAGAAAGTCAAAGCTTTGCCAATCGACAAACACATAGATAAATGACCCCACATAAATTAAATCAAGCTAAGAATAAGAACATCATGTATTTGTATACTATATTCTAAAACAAACAGTTCTAAGGTCATTATCTCTAAACTACGCACAGTTTAAAGGAAATATATTAGTCCTTTGCTAGTAGCTCACTTGTTTAGCCCTTTGTTTTTTTTCGTCATTATCTCTTTTCATCTCTCAGTCATGTATTTGGCATGTATCCAATCGCAACTTCTGCCAGATGCTATATGCCCTACATTTATCGTATGATGAGATTTACTCAATATTAAGTACAATGAAAGTTATGAGGGTCATTATCTTTACTCAACCTCCTCTACCTCCAAAGAAAATATTTATATTATATTTTAAATAGTCTGGCTTTCACTTAAAACAGCATGAACTTAATATCTTGGGGTGATTTAAAAAGTCACTCACCAAATAATCATCAAACAAAGCACATGAATAAAATGCAGAAAATCATCCCTTTGTTTGAGTGTTATGGGGTATGAAAGATGATGGCCAAGCTGCATTTCGTGCAAGAACCACCAAATATGCCTATGCTCCATGAAACATTCTGATCCCATTAAAGTCCAAGTGAATGGTGCCAAGAAAACAGCTAAGGCCAACTTTACTTTTCTTCTGTTTCAGGTCAATTTAACCTTTAAAAAGATTGCACAGGTCTTTAACTTTCAATTACAATGCCGTGTTGTGGAAAATGCAGAGGCAGAGCAAAATACTCATTAGTGCCTGAATACAAAAGCTAGCAAAGCACCATAGAAACATGGCCAATATATAACAACTAAATGCACCAGTAGGCAGTGTTCAAATGAAAGTTTTCTAATTCAACAAGGCAAAAATCCCTCCAAAGTATAAAACTATCTTCTAAATCATTAGCAGACTTTTCTTATCCTAAGAAAAGGTGGAAAATGTACCAACTCGTCAAAGTCACACTAAAAAGGAAAAAAAAAGTATGGAAACAAATGGCTAAAATTTTTTATGAATGGATTTGCAACTTACTATAACTGTCCCCAAGCAGGCTACTGGCCAGTTCAGAAAACTGAAGGTCTCCAGAATCCTCAAGATATGTAAGGTGAATGTATTGATAAATACTGAGATAATTATAGACAATCCTTATAAGTGGCAACTACATTGTATCTAATAATAATGCATTAATTCTTCATGAATCATTCTTTTAAAAATGTGAACCAAAGGACTGTCTTAAGTTTTACCCTTGCTTTAAATGTGAATATATAATATAATGGTTATAGAGCCTGAGATAAAAATTTGAAAATAGCATCTATAAATAGGATGTTTTTGATCAAGACATGTGCTTGAAATATACAAATGCTCAAAAATTATACTCATTATTATCACTCAAGGTTGTGCAACAAATTAGACAGAATAAACACTAGAAGTAAGGTCTAATGGTTTGGAGACTAACTACTCTATCTATCTTAAAGCATGTCATGCAAAAGCAATCAGTTCAGTGATTAAAGCAGCATAGAAAGTGGTAGAATGGGATATGGATATTTAGCCCCATCAACTACTTAGAGCAGCTAATATTCCAATCTCAGCTCATTGAAATTTTTCATTATGATGAGAAACAAAGATGAATAAGGTTAGAAAAAAATATTGCTTAAGTATTAATATAGGCACTATTTTTAAAGATAAATTTTAAAAATAATAACAAAATTTGCCTAAAATGTGTCCTTGAATATCCCAATTCTATAATTGTCCATTAAAACAATGACAAGAAATTTTACTTTTCAGAGATAAGAGGTAGGAATGTAGCTCATCAGTGGTAGATTTGCCTAGCATGCATGCATGAGCTTTGGGTCAGTCTCCAGCACTGCATAAAACTCAGTGTGGAAGCCTACGTACTGGGGGAGTAGAAGCAGAAAGATCAAAAGTTCAAGGTCATCCTCAGCTACTTGAGATACTGGCTCTAAGTTAAATTGTTATTCAATTACTTTAATTAAAGAGTAAAAGATGCCAATCTCTAGAATAATAAAAAACTACATATTTGCTTTAAAAAACAGAAAAAACAAACAAACAAACAAAAAACCCTGTGTTAAGACTCACTGTATCATTCCTTGATTGTTTTGCTTTCCTTTTAGTAGATAAATGTTTAGAAGACTATTTTCTAATATCATTTTCTGGAAAAGCAATAAAGCTAAAATGAACAGATTTCTATTACAAGATAAGCAAGTGACTATTCCAAATGGTATCATGTGAAAATTATCACTAACAGGTTTATATTACTTTATGTCATCTTCTTGTTCAATTATGCAAAACCCTTTACTTCAGCTTTTAGAACATGCCAGCCATATCTGCTCTGTTGTACAACAAAATCCAAATCAATGGCTGTTTGAAAAGAGAGATGTATATTTTCCTTGCAATTGAAAGATTCTAGGAAATTAGCTAGTAGATGTCTTCTTAATATTTCCTCTCACAGGAAAGCACATGGGACTAGGAAGATTGAGTCAGGGGAGGAATAGATGAGAGAGAGAGATAGAGAGAGAGAGGAAGAGAGAGAGAAAGAGAGAGAGAGAGAGAGAGAGAGAGAGAGAGAGAGACCATAAAAGAGGAAGCCATTATAGGTTTCAAGAGAAAACTGACATTAGGGAAATGTGCAGAGCTACCTATAAGACTGATCCCAATTAACATTTTGAGAAACAGTGGAAAGGCTACCATAAATGCCCTTCCCTGATAATGAGATTGATGACAAACTTATCCAACATCATAGAGCCCTCATCTAGTAGCTGATAGAAACAAAAGCAGACACCCACAGCTAAAGAGAGCTGAACTGGAATTCAGATGCAAAGATGGAGGACAAGAACAGGCTGCAGAAACCCACTGAGACAGCTGACCTGAACAAGGCAGAGCTAATGGGCCCCCAGACTGACAGCTGGGAAACCAGCATTGGACCAACTCAGATTCCCTGAACATGGGTTTCAGTTAGAAGGCCTGGGTATAGACTTTGACAGTGAAACCAGGATGTATCCCTGATGCACAAAAGGACTTTGGGAGCACATTCGTCATTGAGGGATACTCCCTTAACCTAGAGGCAGAAGGGAGGGCCTAGTCCCTCCTCCAAATGACTTGACAGATTTTGATGACCTCTCCTGGGGAAGGCATCACCCTACCTGTGGAGTGAGGAGGGAGGGGAATGGGATGGGAGGGTGGGAGGAAGGGAGGGAGAGGGAACTGGGATCAATATGTAAAATAAGAAAAATAAATTTTAAAAAATGAATGGAACATCTAAGAAAGTAAAATATAAGAAATTAAAATTTAAAAAAAATAAAAGAGATTTCTTCTCATAGTCATTTTTGGAAGAACCTTTATCATTATCATTCCCAGTAACAAAGTAAGAAACAAAGTAAGAACGTGGTTTTTAAACACATACACACATGCATGTGCGCGCGCGCGCGCGCGCACACACACACACACACACACACACACACACACACACACATTTTTAACAAAGAACATCTTAAATGTCATACACAAGTGGATTCATCTTATAGATAAGAACCTAGGGACTCGTTCACTTGGAAACAAGGGAAAAAACAACAATCAAATTGTGTACACTTTCCTCAAGAAGGAACTGTGAAAACTGGATGATGGCCAGGTACCACTTCTTGAAGAAACAGCCAGTTAAAAAAATGTAAGAACCTGTTTAAAGTCAGTGGGTTTTGGTTGTGTTGACTGTGACCAAGTCATAAACTGTAGAAATGGTGTAAGGTTTTATATAGATTATGATGGAAGGAGACACCAGTTTGCATATTTGTCACACTGCATCAACTAGACACTTAATGTTCTGCATATTAAATAACCTACAGGATCATAGCAGTCAATAATATATCCAGACCCAAACCTGCACAATTACAGATTATTTTCACCTAAGAATTCAGGATTCCATGTTATTATAGACAAAATCACACCGCACTTTGGGTCTCAAAGGAAACATGGTATAATGGTTAGAAATGCATATTTCAAAGCCTAAATTTCAATCCTATCTTTTTGTGTGTCGTGAATATTAATTGGGCAAGCTATTTAATACCTCTCTATCCCAGATCATCTTCTATACAGAATGGAGATAATAACAAATACCCACTCAAAGATCTAGGGTCTAAGTTCAATGAGTTAAAAGGTGTAAGGCATTTAAATGAGTCCCTGAACAGTACAGAACTTAGTTCAGCATCTATCTATTGCAGATTTGGATTGTAGAAATGGTGAAACATTAAGTGTAATCATGCAGCTAATTCCCACAAGGATGAAATAGTGTTTCACAAAGTGGTTTTGCTTTCTTCAGTCTAGAGCTGATTCTCCTTCTTATGAGAGAGGTATTATAAAATCTTTATGACACCAGAATTCAGGAACAATTAAGAAACAAGGACAGGTGATGGGTAGAACGAAGGTAGAAAGAACAATAAAAATGTATAAAGAAAGAGAAAACATGTCACAAAAGAGGTATCAGGTATTTTTAAAACATTATATAGACAGAAGAAATCACCTGGTTTTTGTTTTTTAGGGTTCTTTTTGTTTTTGTTTGTTTGTTTGTGTGTAATCTATAGATTACAAGATTAGTAATCTATAGAAATGTATCAGAATGGTCACTAGAGTAACTTCATGAGTCATGAGTACTTCCATTGATTCATTCAGAGAGGTTATTATTGAGTTTCTGAAAGCAACTTGATCTGAGTGCCCTGTGGTACTATATTGGAAAATTCCATAGACCTTAGTTTCAAAAGGAACTAGCTCTAGATTTCATTTTTGCACAAAAGCATTTTCTATACAAGAAATTGAAATTCAATGTTTGGCCTTCATTTTTATCATTTGTACTTATAAAAAATGCATATTATTCTCCACAACTTAATAGATAATTGTCAGTTCATCATGAGACTTACATTAGCTGTTTATCTTTACAGAATATAGAGTTTAAGAATGGCAAGATGGCTTAGTGGTTTAAAGTATTTGCTACACTTACATATGACCCACATTCAGTTCCCAGCTCCTTATGGAGGCTCACAACCTGGAACTTCAGTTCCAGGGAATCTGTAACCCCCTTCTGACCTCTATGAGTACCAGACACATGGAGACAAACATTCACACACAAAATAAAATATTTTAGAATGAACAAATCAACCAATCTCAGGCAAACATGTTCAGAAGATTCTGAATATTGTCAGAGTCCAGTTTCATGACTTTTGAGAGGTAGAATGCTGCAAAGACAAAATTACTTTGAACAATTTCTGTTTCCCTCAATACCTATTTATTGCCCACTTCTGAATCTAGCATCTTTGTTGATGTTGTCTATTAGGTAAAAACCTGTAGAAAGTATTCTTAGAAGACAACTAGGTTATACTAGCTCAAAAGCTAAGAATGTTACCCCAGAGGATATCAAACCTACAGCTAGGATCCCTCTTATTTATTAATCTGTATTTCTGACTTTTTTGATAGCATATTTTGTAAACACACTAACTTACAGCATTCATTTTATGAATATAAAATGTAATTACTTCCACACTGGAATATGCTATTCATGGTAAAGTGTTTCCACATTTCTCAATCATGGTCATTCATGTGTAGCCCAGAATAAACTCATATTCTCCTTAAGGTGGTATGATTTGCACTACCAATTTTTAAAAGTAAAATTTTAATAAACATATGTGTGTTTACAAAATAGGTGTTTAACCTCCAGAGAATCTAGGAAACAAGGAGGACCTTAAGAGAGACATATGTGATCCCAAAAAGAAGGGGAAATGAACAAGATCTCCTGAGCAAATTGGGAGCATGGGGAGAGGGGGAAAGGAATTAAGAGAAAGAAAAGGGGAGAAGAAGGGAAGAGGAGGATGTGAGGGAGCAGGAAGACTGAGTCAGGGGTAGAATAGAGAAAAAGAAAAGAGATACCTTATTAGAGGGAGCCATTATAGGTTTAAGTCTGGTACTAGGGAAATGTCCAGAGATCTACAAGGTTGACCCCAAATAACAACTAATCAATTTAAACAATAGTGTAGAGGCTTTCTTAAATGCCCTTCCCTGATAATGAGATTGATTACTACCTTATATGCTATCCTAGAGCTTTCATCCAGTAGCTGATGAAATCAGAAGCAGATACACACAGCTAAACAGAGTTGAACTCCTAGAATCTAGTTGCAGAGAGGAAGGAATGATGAGCAAAAGGGTCACAATTAGGCTGGAGAAACCCACATAACAGCTAACCTGAACAAGGGGGAGCACATGGACCCAACTGATAGCTGGAAAACAAGCATAGGACCAATCCAGACCCCCTGAACATGGGTGTCAGTTAGGAGGACTGGTCAATCTATGGGGCTTTTGGCAGTGGATCAGTGTGTATTCTTAGTATAGGAATGGACTTTAAGAGCCCATTCCACATAGATGTATACTTTCTCATCCTAGACACACTGGAAAGGTCTAGGCCCTGCTCCAAATGATATGACAGACTTTGAAGATGCCCCATGGATGGCCTCACCATGTCTGGGGAGCAGAAACATGATGGGATAGGGGGTTGGGTGGGGGCAGGGGAGGAGGAGAGGGAGAGAGAACTGGGATTGGCATGTAAAACAGGCTTTTCCTAATATATTTTTTTTTAAAAAGAGAATAAAAATAGGTGTTTAAAATTATCACTGGTATCTAGTAGAAAGAAATAACAGGACAAAATGTCATATTCCTAAAGATCTGCCTCATGTCTTACTCTTTTGTTGCTTGTTTTATTTTTGGGTGCTGGAGCTTAAGTCCAGAAGTACGACACAACTGTTCTGCCAGTGAGTTACACTCCTATATTTTTAAAGAATTATATTTTCCTTTGAGTTCAGATTATTTATTTAGCAAATTCAGACTGATTGTGTTCAGCTAACAATGAAATTCCTTGCTGTGAAAAAGAAGACAAAGATATGAATGAGGTAATGAGTTTTATGAATATGCTTGATGCCCTGCTTGGGTCACATTCATATCCTAGAATGAAAATGGCAAACAAATATGCAAAATTTATGTAAATTTATAATACAGTCACTGAGAATGAAAAGGCCAAATGTCAGATAAGCAATGTACCAACCTCTTAAGTCAAATTACTTTCTGTGACATTTCTCAAGGCATTTTCAGACTAAAATGAATGTATAAGGCAATTTCTTATACAAGCAACAATGTAAACACAACATGTTCTTTATAAAGTGAAGGACAATCCCTACCAGAGTTTCCACACATTCCTGTGTCTAATTGTGAATCACTAAATCCAGTTTACCATTCAACAAATACTTGCTGGCATCTATTGTGTTTAAGGTGCTGTTTTAGATGGAGGTAAAACAATGACAACTATTTCCATCAGGCTGAGTATTTGACTTAATTTTTATGAGGATTACAAATGTTTTCTAATGACCTAGAATTTACCCATGAAGGAACTGATTTCAACATCCTCTAGCAAGTGCTGCAGACTCTGCTCTGCAACATTACTACCTGAAACTTCTTGCAAGAGGATAGCCATTGCAGAACACAAAATCAGAGGACTAAGGGAAAGATATTTGAAGGGAGAGATACCTAAGGAGATATAACAATAGCACTCAAAAGAAAGGAACAAGGATGCCCAGAACAGGCAGGGAGCCACCTAACAATGAATGTAGGTTTCCTAACATACATACCTTTCAACAAATCTATAGTCCTTTGACCATCACATAAAATAGCTTCATAGTCAGAATCAAACAGAACCTGAAGGGTGACATTTGTATTACTACAACATCAAAAATCCCTAGGAATACAGATCTATAGGGGGAAAACTAGGCATTGGGGACTTGTAATAATCAAAGGTTCCCAAAGGTCAACACAAAGATACTAATGGAGATGGTATATCTATGTATGTGCAAATAAATACACAAGTATTCAATTCTTCATAATTTTGGGGAAATTTCTGGAGAGGAAGCTACCAAATATAGTTTATTTCCTTTCTATTCTTCTCTACCTTTGCAGAGCCAAATTCTAGAAAGTGTGAAATGTTGGCTGGAGTTCTTGGGAGAAGATTTTCTCAATAACAGATGGGGAATTTGTGCTAGACTGAGGTATGGAAGTCTCCCAACAAGCCCATGTCTTAAAGGTCATGTCCAAAGTTTAGAATTGAAAGATAGTGGAACCATGAAGAGGCAGAGCCCATTGAGTGGTCCTTGAGGTAACCTCCTTTCAGGCAATTCTAACACTTACATTTTAACTTTTCCTTCTTTTGTCCATAACATCTGAACCATTAGGTGAGTGTTTGTTCTGACACAGGCTCTCCACTGATACACTGCTCTCTATACGTTCAAATGCAGTGGAGATAATTAACCATGGATTGGACACTATAAACAAGTGTCCAATATGCAACCCAAGTCTCAGGCCACAATCATCCCAAGAAGGGTAAGATTTGGACCAGCATATTTAAACACAAATCAATAAACAAGGTCAAAAGTTTTATATGTGATAATCTCCTATATTTATCACAATAACAGGAAGGCAACACAACTAAAGATTGGCCTTTGAGTGTTAGTGGGTAGGATTTTGCAAACACCATGATTTTGTTACAGGTAAAACTCTTATCATTTAGATTATTCCAATGGGGATCATTTTTAACATCATTGATATGACAACATATCAAAATTAATTTGCTAACTGAAAATGAGATATGAGTCAAAATTAACCAACATTACTGTCTAAGAACCAGTAGAGTGGAAAACAGAGGACTTGTGCATGTGTGTGTGTTTATATTTGTGTGTGCCTGCATGTGTGTGTGTGTGTGTGTGTGCGCGCGCGCATGCGCGTGCGCGTGTGTGTGACTCCAATATAAGAAAGGACTTTATGAAAAAAATAATAAATATAAAATATTTCTTTAAATCAAGATTTTTATGGTAAAGATTTGGTGGGTGAATTTGGGAACTTATTGAGACCTACTTTAGTGTTTAAATAAAAAAAAACTCAAATAGAAGAATGATTTTTATAAAAAATAAAGACACAAGGAAGTGAAACATTGTGATAAAATGCTTAAATTTCAAGGACAGAAAGGAAATATGACATTTTTTCATACACAAAACTGAATTGTATGCAAGAAAAACATTAATTTGCAAATGATTTCTTGCTTGAAATGATGAAGATGGAAAAATATCTAGAGACCATAAAAGTGCAAAAACTCTATCCAAGTAGCCTGCTGTCAATCATCTCCAGGTGTTAAAGAAGACCTTTGAGGATACAGAGAAACAGAATATTTACCATGTACCCCCAGTAGAATTAGAACGGAGCAACTTAAAGATCAGGAAGATAAAGTAAGAATAAATAATGATCAATTTGTGCAGTACTTACTAATGCATTAATGCCAGTGGAAGCCAGCACACACAACCAGAACACTTATAGAAGGGAGCACATGATGCTACCATAATGAAATTAATATTTTAAGTATAATAATTTTTGGTGCCATCTTCACAACAAACTACTATTAACATACTGACCTCAAAACCAAAAATTGTGGAAGGAAGGAGTACATAGTAAAATGTCTCAGTTCCAAATGATGTGACAGGCTTTGATTATCCCCCATGGGAGGCTTTACCCTCCCTAAGGAGAGGATAGGGAATGAAATGGGATGATGGTGAGGGGATTGCTAGTAAAGGAGGGAGACAGAACGGATTACTATGCAAAAATAAGATTTTTTTTAAATAAAATTAATTGAAACTAAATAAACAAATAAAAAGATGCAAAAGGAGTAAGAAGTAAAAAAAAAGGTATAGCGTTATTACTGGCATATGGAATAATGTGTGGGGGGGAGTTAATTTAAATATGTATGTGCATCCCTCAGAAAATGTTGGATGCCCTGCTCTATGATACACCTTGAGACAAGGTCTCCTCATAAGCATGGAAAGAAGCTGGCAGCCTGCAAGTCCTATCTCTCTTCCTAACTTTGGTCCTAATAGTGGTTCAGTCATAAGGGCAAGTGTGGCCACACTTAGTCTTTAACACAGGTGCTGGGGAAGTGAGCTCCATTGGTGCCTGTGCGACAAGCACTCTCACCCACTAAGCCATCATCTCAGAACATTTTTTTGTTGGCCTCTTTTACACTAAATTTTCTGATCATATTCTAATTTATATAACATCAAATAATATTAATAAGATTAACCAACTTCAAACTAAAGTGCTACCCTCTGTAACTCCTGCGTGAAAGCCCCCCCAAAAAAGAAAAAAAAAATACTTCAAGGAACTACTTTCATGACATGCCTCATTTACTGAATTCCTTTCTATAGATTAGCTTAATATTTTTATTAAATATAGGTACATCTTTCTATATCTTTTACAACATATTTAAAATATATATAATGCCTAATATGATATTTAGGGGATAATAAGAAATGTCAGCAAGGTGGTGGTTGCACATACCTTTTACCCAACATTCAGAAAGCAGAGGCAGGCAGATTTCTGAGTTCAAGGCCAACCTACTTTACAGAGTGAGTTCCAGGATAGCCAGGCCTGCACAGAGAAACCCTGTCTTGAAAAAAGGCAAAAAGTAAGGAATAAAGGAAAGAAGGAAGGAAGGAAGAAAAGGAAGACAGAGAGAAAAAGAAAGAACAAATGAAAGAGAGGAAGAAAGAAAGGAAGGAAGGAAGGAAGGGAAGAAAGAAGGAAAGGGAAGAAGGAAAGAAAACTGAAGGAAGAAAGGAAAGAAGGAAGACAGCAATATCTACAGTATTCCAATAGGTGATTTTTAAATATAACAATATATATGAATGAATTCATTAACTGAGAATGGGATATAAGTAGGTAAACATATACCAATAACCAAGAAGCACTAGAGATGAGAACACTGTACATGTATAGAACAAACACAGCATTCAAGTGTTTTAAATCAAGGTTGGTTGAATTTGCACATATGAAACATGAAGATACTGAGGACCAACCACAAAGACAAAAACGTTATCTGGAAATTCATGGAGCAAGATCTGTGTTTAATGTGTCCACCATTTATTACAAAAGAGGACAATGTAAAAACACAAGACTCAGATGAAAATCACTGATATAAAAAAAGTTACTAAAACTGTTAGAAGATAAAATTAACATAAATCATTAAGCAGAAAATATTTGAAGCTAGAGAAAATAAACAAGTTTAAAGATTGAAATTTCTGTGAAGATTTAGCAAAGCAAATCTCTCAGAAAGAAGGGGGAGTAAAATTATAGAAGAAAGCCTTAGAATCTAACAACCAGAAAATAAGGAATACATTAATACTGCACATTTTAGAAAGATAATTAAAAGTCTATTTTCCAGAAAAAAACCTAGACCATCTGAGATTATTTATTCTCGAACTTAGCTTTAAATAACAATGTTTTCAGGGTAAAGTAAAATATTCAAGAAGATAAAAACCCATTGAAAATTAATCTAATTTTAAGAAGAGCAAGCAGAGCTTTGTCCCAAAGCCTAACAAATTTCAAACAAGAAAATAACAATTTGAATTATTTGATGTGAATTTTTAAAATGTTAATAAATAGAAATTATTCCTGTGTTTAAAAAGTTTAATATCCAACAGCCTAAGAAAGTTTCTTGAAAAGAAGTATAAATTATTGAAGAAACATACATTTGATTAACCATTATTTCTGGAAAGATGATAATTATTATACCAATAAGCAGATGGAGAAAATTATATAATCATAACATCCTGATGAAAGACATTAGACACATTTCATTTCCTTCTAAAAACATGTGAGTCAGAGAGAAAACAAAATATTATTGACTCAAAATGATCATTTAAAAATCAGTGGCTAGTGTCATTCCATATATTGAAACACTGAAACAAATATAATTAAAATTTGGAACTCCATGGCTCATACATTTGCCCACATTGAAATGAAATATCTAGTTAAATATAATAACAGAAAAAAGTTAATACTCTAAATAACAGAAAATACATGAAACTTCATGTGGCATAATACTAAGATTATAAAGAAAACTTTCTGTGTTGCAATGTTAATATCACTGTGGAAATTCCAAAATAACAAAGTTTATTTGAATTATACTAATTTGATAAGTTCAGCCTATAGGAATTCAAAGAAATCAGTATGCATTCTCTATTTTAAGTTCCAAGTATTTAGAAAGGAAGTGAGGAAGTATTTGCCAGAGAGACAAAAATATAATCTTTAAAGGCAGGCTTAAGGACAGAGTTAAAATGCATTGACATGAAGAAAATATCATAATGAAGCAAGAAGGATTCAAAAGAAGGTACGACAGAAAAGAGAGGTGGTAGGTTATTAATGGTGCATTTAATCAAAATATATAATTTTTAATAAGATCTATATATTTCAATAATCTTAATTAAAATATTAGTAAAATTTAATTCAAAAAGGATATAAAATTTTCATGGAAAGTTAAATTCCCTTGAATATTTCAGAACATTATCAAAAGTAAAATGGGATTATTACTGGAAGAAAATATATGCTTTACATAATTAAGGATAACTTTACCATTGGAAGAAACAATCAGTGAAAATATATCCACAATACATATATCTGTGAACATTTCTGTATATTCATACATATGTCTGTATTTATGTGCACATATACATTTATTTATACACCAGCATTTGTAAAGTTACAGTACAATGGGGTTTTTCAAGGGTAGGTTCTGTATGAAGTATATAACATACCAGTTACATATTTAAAATGTATTCACTGCATCTATATATCATTACATGTGCAAACCTTGATTGCATATTACTTTTAAAAATTTTATAAGTTACAAAACAATATATTACTTGACTAGAAAATATGTGCCATTGCATGTTCACAAAAGATCTTACTAAAAAATAAATAATTCACAAAGTATGACAGATACACATATACGTATAAACACTTTCTTTTATTTATTTTCTTTTTATTTATTTATTTTTCTTATTTTACATATCAATCTCAGTTCCCTCTCTCTTCCTCTCTCACACCCTCCCTCCCATGCCTACCCTTGGATCCCATTCCTTCCCACACTCCACAGGGAGGGTGGTGGTTTCCAGGAGGGGTTAACAAAATCTGTCAAGTCATTAAGAGTAGGGACTAGGTCCTCCCTCCTGACTCTAGGTTAAGGGAGTATACCTCCAGGGGGAATGTGCTCCCAAAGTCCTTTTGTATGCAAGGGATACATCCTGGTTCCACTGTCAGAGGTCTTTTAGACTGCCCTGGGCTTCTAACTAAGACCCATGTTCAATGGGTCTAAGTCGTGCCAATGCTAGTTTCCCAACTATCAGTCTGGGGGTTCACTGACTCCTCTTTGTTCAGGTCAGCTGTCTCTGTGGGTTTCTATAGCCTGGTCTAATCCTCCCTCACTGCATCTGAATTCCAGTTCGGCTCAGTGTTTAGCTGAGGGTGTCTGCTTCTCTTTCCATCAGCTACTAGATGAGGGCTCTATGATGCCACCATCTCATTATTCTCATTATCAGGGAAGGCCATTTGTGGTAGCCTTTCCACTGTTGCTCAAATTGTTAGTTGGGGTCAGTCTAGTAGGTCTCTGAACATTACATTTCTGTAGAGTCAGTTTCCTCTTGACCTATAATGGCTCCCTCTTTTATAGTCTCTCTCTCTCTCTCTCTCTCTCTCTCTCTCTCTCTCTCTCTCTCTGTCTCTCTCTCTCTCTCTCTCATCTATCCCTCCCCTGAATCAATCTATCTAGTCCCCAGTGCATTCCAATCCTCCCTTCTCTTTATCCTAGCTCCCATTCCACTCACTTTATCCCCCCCCCATATGCTCAGGAGATCTTGTTCCTTTCCCCTTCTGTGAGAGACCTTGTATGAATCTCTCTGATTACTACTTGTATCCTAGCTTCTCTGGCAGCTGGTGATCCTTTTTGCTCTATGTCTAAAATCCATATATCAGTGAGTACATACCATGTTCCTCTTTTTGTGACTGGGTGACCTCATGCAGGATGGTTTCTCCAAGTTCCATCCATTTGCCTGGGAATTTCAAGATTCCATTGCTCTTTCATAGGCATGTCTTTCTTCAGATTGGGAAAGTTTTTTTCAATGATTTTGTTGAATGTTTTCTACACCTTTGAGTTGGGCTTCTTTGCCTTCTTCTATGCCTATTATTCTTAGGTTTGACCTTGCAACAGTGTCCCACATTTCCTGGATATTTCGTGTTAAGGATTTGTTGGATTTAAAACTTTCTTTGTTTGATGAATCTATTTCCTCTAGTTTATCTTCAGAGCCTGAGATTCTCTCTTCCATCTCTTGTATTCTGTTGGTTATGCTTGCATCTGTAGTTCCCAATCATTTGCCCAGTTTTTCTATTTGCAGCATTTCCTCAGTTTGTGTTTACTTTATTTTCTCTATTTCAGTTTTCAAGTATTGAATTGTTTGAGTTGTTTCCTTTCAACTGTTTGATTGTTTTTTTCTTGGCTTTCCTTACTTTCTTTAGGAGATTTGTTCATTTCTTATATTTTTGGCTTGGCCTATTCCTCTATTTCTTCCAGTTTTTTGTTTGCAATTTCTCCCATTTTTTAAGAGATTTTCTCATATCATCTTTAAGGACTCATATCATGTTTATGGAGTTACATTTTAAGTCGTTCTCTTCTGCTTCATCTGCCTTGGTGTGTTCAGGTCTAGTTGGTGTAGAGTCCTTATATTCTGGTATTCTGGTGGTGTCATACTCATACTTGTCTTTCTATTGTTAGGTTTTTTTTTTTGTTTCTTTGGTTTTTGTTTTTTTTTTTTTTTTTGTATTGCTGTCTTCCCATGGCTTCTTCTAGTGGGTGCATGTGGAGTCTCTCTCCCTCTACACTACCCCCTCAGTGGGCATAGGTGGGTCAGGAGTTCAATGTCTGTAGTTCTCTAGAAGACCCAATGATGGGGGTCAAAGATCAAGCAGAACTCAGGATGGTCCCCTGGCCCAGAGATATATTTTTAAGTTACCAAATAGTATGTCAGAATATGGTATAAATTTTGATTGACACCTTGTGGTAAGAGAAATACTTATAGTGGCTTTTTTCACTAATTAAAACGTCTTCATCATCAAATGAGATGGCTTGGTGGGTAAAGATGCTTGCCCCCAAATCTAGCTACCTGAGTTTGAGCCCCTCACAATGAGAGGAGAAATTTGATTCCCAAAGGTTGTTCTCTGACCTCCTCACATGCTGAGTCATGTGCACACATCACACTTCAATAAATAAATGTAATAGAAGTTTAAAAATACCACCTTATGTATGTGGAACAGAGACTGTAGCAATATTATGTCTAGACCAAAATTTTCATTTTTCATACTATCAGAAAATATTGAACAACAGTAAATATTGGAAAATAATGTTCATTCTATATTGTCTTTATAGGTAGCAACAAAGTTGTCTACCACATATGCTATTTCCAAACAAAATAACTATTTGATTTTTAAAATCCCAGTCTTCTTTAGAATGTCCACTCTCTCCAATAGAATTAGCAAGTCCCTAAACAAGATTAAAAGCAATGCAGGCACAGCAGGAATGTGGTTGCAATTACAAGACAATGGGGTACAAAATCACATGACTCTGGTTTTGGTGCAAACTTAGGCATAAAGGGAGGAGGAACTCTTACTTGAGAAAACACATTCATAAAATTGACCTCTGTGCAAGTCTATGGATAGGTATTGCAGTGACTCATGATTATTGGGGAGGACCTGGATTACAACAGAGAGTGCTACCTAAGAGCAGGAGGTCCTGGGTGGTACAAAAAGCAGACTGAGCCAGCTACAGAAAGCAACCTTTAAGCAGAACTGTCCCATGTCCTCTGCATTGGTTTCTTCCTCCAAGTTCCTACCTTGAGCTCCTTCCCTGAGTTCCTGGAGTTGTAAACTGGAATGAATCCTCCTTCTTAAGTAATGGTATTTTACCACAGCAATAGGAAAACTAGTTAAGACAATCACCAATTAAATCATCTTATCTAGATACCACTCTAAAGGAAAATTAAATTTTAATAAAAGAAAAAATGAGTAGACCAAATAAATTGTTTTAAATTTATATATTGCTGGGTAAAATTTTGATCAAATAATAGAGGGAACTGTGGTATAAGCAGCTGCTGCCTGAATGGAAGCACACATCCCCTGAGAGGCAAAGACCAAGTATATTAGCCAGCTTTATCTCACTATACAACAAAGGTAAGATAACCAACTCAATATAAAAGGCTTGTTCAGTCTTGGAGGTTCCAGGAAATGGCTCTCTGTACACATTGTTTCTAATCCCATGGAAAGGCACTGTGTTGTGGTAGAGATCACAGGGCCAAACAAACAAACAAAACAAAACAAAAACAAAAACAAAGCACTATAGGAAAAGTACATGAAAGAGAAACAAAGGAAGATCCTTAGTCTTTATAGTCCCTTCAGGGCTGTTCTTTAGATGACAGAAAGACTTCCATTAGTTCCCATCTCTTAAAAACTCTACCATAGAGCTAAAGGTATTTATGTTTTAAATCACAGAGCATAATATGAACAGGAGGAGCTACCTATTGAGACCCTGTTTGTCTCAAACATAAATAAATAAAATATACTGCAATATATAAAATAGTCACTGATTTAAACAATCACATGGACCATTTTCAAAACAATTATATCTGAAAGTACATATTCTAATGTAAAACTCAACTGAAGGCACAACAAATTACAAAACATCACTCACTTGAGGCCTTTTTGTCTTTGTTTTCTTTTCCTATCTGTTAATTTTTCTCTTCCAGGTTCTCCTTACTTTTATTCTATCCTTGTTGATGTTGTCAAAAGAGAAATAGAAAATGACCCAGAACATATCTGAGTAACCTCCTCTGTGACTATCATCATACCCAGGGCTTACATTTTACTCAACTATTGTCCCTACTTCTGATATTCCTGTCTTACTTGCTAAAGATGCCTATAGAAAAAACAAAAATTAATTGACTCACTTTATAAAATTGAACATTTCTAATTCATAGTCTTGGCAATGTTAGTATGGCTCTCTACTCAAATTGAGCTCAGGAAATGACACCCTAATAAGAATCTATTAGGATGGGAGTGAAGATTAAAATTACAGGATATGATTGAAAGGTAGCACACAGGAAGAGGCTGGCTATCTAGCATGACTTCTAGAAGTGATTTTCCTATAAGAAGTGGGTTCATGGGATCAAGATAAAGAAAGGTATCTTTACTGCATTTAGAAATTTATACTATATCTGATTTGGGGCATAAGAAGGGAGAGGAGTGATTTTAGCCCATAGAACTTGGCATGATGAGGTCATGCATTCCACACACTCTGGTTAACTGGGCATTTGTGATACAGTCTGCATGAATGCCAGTCCTGTAACATTGTGGTCATGGGTGAGAGGTTGTGCAACTTAACTTAGAAAGGAAACATTTTAAGTTTGTTGTTTTATCATTAGCTTTGTCTTGTCATTGCTGGTTCTTCTCTAATGTGATACTGAAGATACATATTTTGAATATATACATTGAAATGTCTATGGGTGATATAAAATATTGGTGCATTCTACCAACATAATGTTAAAAAAAAAAAGTGGGAGATATAAGGGGAAAAAAGAAAGCTGGTCATTAGTTACCATTATCAACATAAAAAGAACATTTTATTGAATCTACAATTGTGTTTATATTATATTCTATATAATAGGTCTAATATTAAATACATTAAACTATATATTTATAAAAGAAAAGTTACACATATTCATATATATATATATATATATTGCCTATCTCTCTTCCAATCATTAATTAAGCCTATAATAGCAAGATATATTAATCTTTCAAGAGAAATCTCCATTTTTCACATAATAAAAGCTGCTGAAGGCAGAACCACTCATCTTTAGAGCATCAGTGAGGCCCCTCACTGTACTGAGATGCTCAAGGTGTAAAATGCTGAAGCACCAGCTTCTAACCACCAAAGGAAGAGTGATGTGCCTTCAAAGATGAGAAACTAAACATGTAAATCAGCTCTCTCTGAATTTCCAGCCTGCATGAGGAGATCCCATATGAGCTAGGTCTCAGCAAAAAGCAGAGGGGTGCTAACAGTGGTCACCTAATATGTATTTGGTTAGAGTGACAGATGAGAAAGGGAAGGTACGTCTTATTGTCTTGAGGACAGCAGCAAATGTGTGAACAGTTTGCTAACAAGGATGATCAGAGAGGTTTTATTTTACCTGTATCATCCTTCTACCAAGTAACATCACTCAGTGTCAGGAAAGGTTCCGGAGACATTCCTAGGAGGCAAAGTGAAGGCAGTAAGGAGCTTCTGCTCTCCCAACTATGCAGGTCATTGTCCAGAGACAAATGACTCTCACAACCCATAACAGTAATGTAGCTTACAGGTAAGTATTAACAGTTAGGAATGATTGAGAACAAAGAACAGACTGAAGGCCACTAACTCCTCTTAGAATTCCTTACGAAGTTGAACCACAACCACCAAGGATCCATTTACTGCAGATTCAGACCCCACCTACCCCACAGACAACTTCAGTGGCCCATATAACTCATCTCTTTCTCATCCTATACTGTCACCAGATGGCAAGCAAAAGCTTTTACAGAGTCAGCTTCTTGGGAGAAGGCTCACAGAATTTAGCATTTGAGGTATTATTTGCTACATGACACTTGGTACTTATCCAGGACTTTCAGACTCAAGAAATCCCTTCCTTAGGAAGAACAAAGAAGTGAAGCAGGCACATCCATAGAAAAGTCTTAGTGCCTCAGAAGTCCTAACTTGACTTCCAAGGAAAGGTGTTCCCCCCAAAGCCTGCCAGTGAATACACTAAAAAAAATGACACTTCAAATGCAAAAGTTGTAAGATAAGATTAAAAGGAATAAAAAAGTTAACAGCAAAATATTGGTTATCAAAGGAACTTAAGTTTCCATTAATCAGCTTCAAATAAATGAACACCTGTGAACTGTCTGATACAGAGTTCAAAAGAATTGCTTTAAAGAAACGTAGCAAGCCATGAGAAGAAACAGATAGAACTATCAATAAAATTAGAAAATAATCAATAGCATCGGTGGTACAATAAAAAGGAATAAATCAGAAAAGAATAATACAATGAATAAAACAAAATACATCTAAGGATGTCAAGAACAGAGTTGAATAACTAAAAGAAACTGTGAGTTCAGTAATGGGTATTTAAAAGTGGTTATTAAAAGGAGAAAAGAAAACACTGAAAAGTAGACTAGAAACCCTACAGGTTTTATTTGACAATATCAAAAATACTAACAACAACATGTTATTTTAAGAAGATTGACAGTCTGAGTATTTATTTAACTAAATGATGGTTCAAAATCCTGGGGGATTTTCAAACATCTCAATATATAAAGCACATAGATACCCAAAATGATTCAAATTAAAGAGTAATTTATGGAGACATTATAATCAAATTTGCAAAGACAGAGAATTTTGGCAGCAGAAAAAAAAGATACCATGTACAGAGAGAGAATTGTGAGATTCCCAACACACCATGAGTATACTTTCTGGCAGAAACAGAGAAAAGGCCCTGGTACACTCAAACCAATGAAGGGGGAAAGCAAGTAACCAAAAGTACTTTTCCTGGTAAACTTTTCCTTCAGACCTGGAGAAGAAAGATGTTGCCTGAAGCATGGTAGAAAGGAAAGCCCTTGACTCTCCACAGCCTTAGATTCACTAAATAATTTGTGGATCAGTTTTGTACAGAAGACACAAGTAGAGATATCTATTAATTAAGGCCAAATTTAAATAAAAAACTTACAGAGGAGGGGTGCTGTGTGTGCTGAAGCAAGTTTAGACTCAGATAATTTTCTAAGAAATTTCTATCACCCTAGTCATCCCTGTGAAAAAAGACTAAGTTTGGACCTAATAAGTATATGACCTGAACTTTAAACTTCCCCATGAAACCTTAATTCACTAGCCCTGTTAGGAGATGATATTAAACACAACTCAATCTTTCCAGGACATAGTTTAAAAAGTAGCACCTTATATAAGTATGGAAGCAACCATTGGCTTTATCACATGGACAACAATAACAAGAGTTTCTTGGGTTTGTTTTTGATGTTGTTTAATATGACCTCATCTGTCTGAAGGAAACTGACATTCTTCCAATGGCTACTTGATGCCCTAGTTTCTCAGTAATATCCACTGTGATGCTGGAAAGGTAGACAAATATTCACCTACCAATATCTGAACAAACATAGCACAACCTCCTGGGCCTTATCCTCAGGTTTGGCCTCAGTTACACCTCCAAGTCTATCAATCCCTCCCAAAATAATTGTCCACACATCAAGTACCACTTTCACAGCTTCCATCCAAGTACTGGCTCTCACACCTCCTGGCTATACAGCCAAGGGAACTCAGTACAGTAACGGGAATCCCTGGAGATGGCATAAAAGCAGTGTTGGAGTGCTGAGACAATGGTATGTGCCACTACAATTGGTCTTTTAAAAGTTGTCTGTGAAAAGCATACAGCATTTCCAGAGCTCTTCCTTTAAGAAGTGTAGAAAGAGATTGAGAAATCCTCTTTATGTGCCCTAACAAAAGTGTGTAGTACAGAATTCTTCAGAGAAGGCTGGTATTTAACAAAAACACTGAGCAGCAAACAAGACACTTAGTTATTTCGTAGCCTTCCCTTCAGCCCAACACAGTAATGAATACAGTTTTACTCATTCTTTGGAGTTTATACTCCCAAGTGCCATAGAATCAAGAGTCTATCCAAAGAATTATTCTTTAAGTCTTTGCTCTTGGATCTGATAAAAGCTATTACTGTCTGACCCTATATGTAGACAATGAAGAACTGAGTATAAAATGGGCCCACTTCTGTCAAGTACCCTTTTCTAGGAATAGTGAAGGTTTAATCTAAGCATGGGAAAATACCACACATCCTCTAACCTACTTAATGACAGTGATTGAGAGATGAACATATGCACTCAGTTTCAGTGTAAAAAGAGAGAAACCATATCAACCAACCCCTCAACCTTTCCAGCTATGAACAAAGAGCATGAGATCTGGTCTACCTTGCCAATATCATTTCTCTGGCTTCACATGATACATCGAAACATGAAGAAACAGAAATATGTTTTCTAAATAAAATAGCAACCCAAATCTTCAAAACCTAGCTTGTGTGAAAAGCATATATATGATTCACTCAACAGTGAATTCAAACAATATTCATAAACATGCTTATGAAGATCAAGATAGCAATGCAAGAACAAAGAATGTTGGGAAAGATAAAAATTGAGTTATTATCAACCCTAAAGCACAAGTCTAAGAATACTGTACCTAACAAAAATCTCAGTAGGTCAAACATTAGAAAGGATTGTAGTATGGAAGGCAGGTCTCTACAATCTAATCTGAAGAGAAAACTTTTATGGAGAAAAAGTAAAAATAGCTGAAGAGACACAAGGGACACCATCCTCCATAGCAGTATAAACTTCACTGACTCATCCAAAGGAGAAGAGAGACAAAAGAGAACAGATAACATATTCAAAAGAAATAATTCCAGCAAACACAGTTGAGGAGAATGAAACTGCAGCAAGAGCAGGAAGCAGACAACTGATAAGTTGAATCTAAAGAGGTCTGAAATGAGACATGTCACAATCAAATTGAATTGAAGAAAAGAAGTTTTAAAAGAAAGCATGGTAATCGTGAATCACTATGAACCAAGGAACCTCAATAGATTATCAGTTTATTTTCAGCCAAAATCTTGTAGTCTGGTAAGTTGCTAAATCATGTGCTCAATCCTTCAAAACAAATTACAAACTGCCCACTATAGCCAATGGCATCATCTTTCTAAATTGAAGATGGAATAAGGACTTCTCCAGACAGACAGAGTATCAGAGTGTATTAACACTAGACCCAACTCAGAAGAAATGCTGAAGAATCTCCCTCTAAGCTGAAAGAAGATGTTAATGATCCATTATGATAATACAATGTTCATTGACAAAAGGACATATATTGTCCAATCATCTGACCCCCGAATGCTGGAATTAAATGTGTGTACCACCACCAACTGACGTCTTAAATATTTTTTATTATTAAAAGCATTCCATTTGCTTAGTTATTGTAATCCCAATACATTTTATATAATTTATATTGTATGGGGCTATTGTGAAAGATATTGTTTCCCTGATTTCTTTCTCAGACCACTTGTCATCTGTGTATAGGAGGGCTATTGGTTTTTGTGTGGTGATTTTGTATCCAGCAACTTTGCTTAAAGTACTTATCAGCTGTAGGAATTTTTCAGGTGGAATTTTTAGGGTCACTTATGTATACTATCATATCATCTGTAAGTAAAGATACTTTGACTTCTTCCCTTCCAATTTGTATCCCCTTGATCTCCTTCAGTTGTCCTATTGCTCTTGCTCAAATTTCAAGTATTATATTAAATAAATATGACAAGAGTGGACAGCCATGTATTTTTCCTGATTGTGGTGGAATTGCTTTGAGTTTCTCTCCATTTAAGTTGATACTGGCTATTGGCTTGCTATAAACTGCCTTTATTATGTTGATCATTGCCCCTTGTATGCATAATATCCTAATGACTTCTATCATGAAGACGTGTTGAATTATGGTCAAAGGTCTTTTCTGCATCTCATGAGATGATATGGTTCTGGTTTTTGTTTCATTTGAGGAATCCTCATATTTTCTCCTTTAACAACAAATTTACATTTCTACCAGCAACATGCATTTCCTTTTATCCACATGTTCATCAATGTTTTATCTCTCATTCTTCTTATTTTTTTAATTTGTTTTGTTGTTTGAAATTTCATATATACATACACATATATTATTTCTATTTTTGTTTTTGTTTGTTTTAATTTTATCTTTTGGTTTTTATTTTTCCCCACTGTATTACAGATTCCAGCTTAGTATTTCTACCAGATTCCCGAGTGTGCAAATGGGTGTCCAGTTTGTTTGTTGTGCCTTTTCTCGGGCTCCTTTCTGCTTGCTTGTTTTGATCTACTACAATTAGGGTTTTTTGCTTATTTGTTTTTTGGGTTTTGTTTTTTTGTTTTTTTTTTTGTTTGTTTGTTTGTTTTTGCCTTATTCTATCTTCTTATTATCCTTTAGATGTCTGTGTGTTTTCTAACTAAAGACAATAATGGGGGTTGCATAGGAGAAGAGAGGACAGAAAAGGGGGAGTAGAAGATGGAGAAACCACAATCTTTCAGTATAGATACAGAGGGGAGGTCCCAGGTCCTGCCCCAAATGATGTGACAGACTTAGATCATCCCCCATGGGGGGTGGGCCTCACCCTCCCTGGTGAGTAAATGGGGATTGGATTGGGGGTTTGTGGAAGACATGGGAAGACAGGAGGGGGAGGTACTGGGATTGGTATTTAAAATAAGATTTTTTTAAGACTGATAGCTGGGAAAGCAGCATTGAACTGACCCAGAAACCCTGAACATGGGTCTCAGTTAGAAAGCTTCAGCAAACTAAGGGACCTCTGACAATGGAACCAGGATGCATCCCTGATGCCCAAAAGGATTTTGGGAGAACATTTCCTATGGAGAGATCCTCCCTTAACCTAGAGACAGGAGGGAGGGCCTAGTCCCTACTCCAAGTGACTTGACAGATATTGATGACCCCTCCTGGAAGGCTTCAACCTCCCTGTGGGTGGGAAACAAGATGGGAGAGGTTCAGAAAGCATGGGAGGATGGGAGGAAGAGGGAACTGGAATTAATATGTAAAATAAGAAAATAATAATAATAAAGGAAAACATTTAAAAAAGAAAAAGAATATCGTTATGTGTGTGTATACACACACACAAACACACACACATATGTACATGTATATATATTGAGTAAAAGAAAAGAATAAAAACAGAATTATCACATGACCCATCATTCCCAGTACTTAGCACACATTTAAAGTAAATAGGGACAGTCTCAAGTCCCATGTTTGTCAACACTGTAGTAATAGCTAAAGCAGAGAGCCACCCAAACAGATTTATTAAATTATGCCATTTATTCACACAATGAAATTGTATTCAACCTTAGAAAAATGAAGAACCATTGTGACAACATAGATGATCCCTGACATTGTGCTCAGTAAATAAGCAAAGCACATTAAAAGTGTAGCTTATGTCACTTATATGTACTTTCTTTTAATCTAAGTCTGTCCTTAAACATTAAAGTATAATGACCAAGAATGGGAAATTTAGGGAAATGAAGTTGATCAACTATTTCAGTTTCCATTTTAAGATACATACATTCCAGCGACTCAGTGCACAGCATGGTGTCTATGGTTAATAATGATGAACTGAAATAAGATTTGCTGAGACCTGATGTTAAGTATTGTCACTACACACTACAGGGAACAATAAATAACATGCTAACCATGTGAGATAATAGATGTGTCAATCAGCTGAGTTGTGATAATCCTTCAGTGTTTATAGATAATTTTTATTTTAAATATGTACAGCTTTTGTGAGTCAACTTTACCTCAGTAAAGATGGGGATTTTTAAGGTCTAGTATTTTAAGGTCTGCCACAGACCATCCCAGCCATGTATGGGGGTCCCTGGGAAGAGGGTTCTCAAGGACTAGATGGGTAAGGATTCAGGGGTAACAAACAGAAACAAACACACAGGCAGTTTGAATCTGAGTGGGTATAGGGGAGTTTGCCTCCCATCCACAAATCTGAAACTTGAAAGTCTTTGAGATGGGCCCATTCCTTTTGTCTAAATGTTGTGTTTGTTTGTCTTGTCTTGATGACACTGATGCTATGAATACAATCTAACATGGGGCAGACACCTTTCTACCCTCTAGGTCTCTGCCTGACTCACTGGAAGAATGTAAAACAGAAAATCTGGGATTGTGGCTAGAAATGTTGAAAAAAAATATTTTTTTTTTGTTTCAGGAACATTGATAGCCAAGGACACTCTATGTCCACCAGCAGCTTCCCACCTTAACCCTTCTCTGTGCTGATACTGCTTAAAAATTAAATGTTAAATTATGCCAGTTTGAGAAGCTTTGACTTTAAAAGTCAAAGATACATTATGTTTGGGAAAAATATGCTTTTGTTTCCATTGGAAAAGAAAATTATGTAGGTTTTACTTGTCATCTAAGAAAAATGATATATATTATTCACAGATGCTTCACACTGGTACAAGATTTAATGTGTTAATACAAGCTTAAAGTTATTGAAACCACAAAAAGGACTTTGGTAAAAGTTTTTATGTTGACTGAGAAATGAGAAAAAATATAGGAGATCAAAATAATAAAAAGATAAAGGAAAAGAGAGAAATTTGTCTAAAGTAAGAATGTCTAAGGGAATCAGAGGAAAACCTAAATGTATATAAAAGGTTGTAAAAAGTCAGAGGGAAACATGAATTATGTTTGCTGTGGTTTCTCTTACCTGCAATTATTAAATTTTAAAAAACTGTTAATATAAGTTAAAATTCTGACCATATCAGATTAATTTTGGTTAAAAAGTTTTCTTTATTTCTTGTTAAAATTGTGCATGCTTGTTCTGATAAAGTTTCTTCTATGTTTTCTGAAGTACACCTCTATGCACAAGAATGATAAACTTTGAAATTTAACAGTCACCCAGGTGATAATAGTTTTAAAGCCATTAAGAGTACTTTACTTTTGATATTACAAAAGATACAAATGAGAAACTATCCCCTGAGATATGATCACTGACCAGAACCTCTTCTCCAAGAAAAACCAGAGCTTTTCATATCATTCACGTCATTCACATAATTACAGTGTTTAAAAAAACTTTCCTGACAATAAAACTAAATATGACTGTACATGTGTAATTGAGAGTAGGTGTAAACATTTGGTAAAGAAAGTCTTTTGGTATGAAAATGTCAAAAGAGTTAAATATTTCAGAGTCTTAAGAGCTACGCAACAAATGTTGAAAAATAACTGACAATAAAGATTTATTAACCTGATCTTAGAAAATAGGCAGTTAGTGGTGGTTAGCCTTGAATGATTTTCTGGTTTATTGTTACCTTTGAATAAGTTGTAGGTTACTGTACCTAACAACGATGATATCCTTTGTTCTATCTGGATTTGCTTCAATGAAAACAATCTCTGGAAGCTATTCTTTATCCTGAATAAAAAGCCTAGCATGAATGTTGCAAAATACACTCAGATTCAAACTGTCTCTGTGTTTGTTTCTGTTAGTCACTGTGGAATCATTACTCACCTAGTCTTTGAGAACCCCCATCCCAGGGACCCCTATACGTGGTTGGCGTGATCCGTGGCAAAGGTCTAGTCCCTCAAATGCACTGCATGTGGGGGGAGTGTTTGACTGCTCATTATCTTTGGAAAATTAAAGGGTAGAACCTACCTTCACTATATTATTTGGTTATTCATACATCTCTTCTCGTACTAACAGTTTTATCACTGGGGTATGAAAATAAAATTAAGTACAATAAAGAGGGTGATAGTCGAGAAAGACAACTAGACTGAATGGGTTGGGATCAGGCATGAATTTGAAACCTGTGATCCAGCTTTACTGCTACCCAACCATCGCCTCTTCTTATCCATTAATATACCTACAGAAATAAACTAAAAATAGCCAGAAGTTCACCCATTCTCAGCAGCCCTTCCCAGGAATTATAAATTAAGACAATTGAAAATTAAATTAGTCTTTTGTTTTCTGTACTTAAAAAATTCCTTTTTAATAGCTAAAATAAATTCTTCCTTGCACTCATTAATTAATTAAGTTTCCCCTGTGGCAAAGAAGAACTAATTGGTTTGCATATGCCAAGCATTAGAGTTGTTGCTAAGTCTATCTATAACCAATGGCTACAACATCGACTTCTTTTACAGGTGTCACGGAGCTATGGCTTCATTTCTACTTAGCAGTGAATTATTTAGAATAGTAACACTGAGCTCTAGATTTCCAATTTCTTGTGCTTTGTTATTTTCTTTCCTCCTGCTATTTTTCATCTTATTTCTCTCATTTTTGCCAACACCAGAGTTCCAGAATTTAATAAAGCATTGTCAATGCTAAAAGCTCTCTGACAAGGTTAATATGAAATGCATAAAAACTTTCATTCATGATTCTCACAATAAAATTATTCACCTGATTCATTTGCTATGATAGAATAAGTGAATAAGATTATTTACTTATATGAAATGTATGTTTAACAGCATGAATTTTATCCCAAAGCCTCAGGTTTTCTGAAGTCATTATGGCTAAGAGCTGAGGTAGCAAGAATTCAGTCCTTGACCTGATCCTCCCTTGAGTATCTGAGCTGAGACTTTGTTCTCATTAACTCTCAGTAAATGAGCTTTGTGAATCTAAACAGATAATGCCCCAGATATATCAAGATTTATAAAATGAGTCTCTCGGAGAGTTGAGTTCAAGCAATAAAAAGAAAAAAAATGTTAGGATACTTAAAAATCTATTTTGTACAAATGTACAAAATTCAGATGTTATTGAATAGATGGATATATGACACAGTGAAAAAGCAATTATTATTTTACAGCTCTCTACAAATCAATATTTCTTGAATGGGAGGTTGACACAAAATTTCATTGTTCATATATATCTACTCTTTGACTAACAATGGAAAGACCAACAAGCCCTGATGACCAAGAACTAAGCATCTAATTCTTGGTATCTGAAGTAACATTGTAGCAAGAAATGATCCTAACAAATGCTGAAAGCTAACAAACAAATGCTTACACATAAACAGCAAAGTATATAAAAATAGTATTTTCCCTTCAGAGATGAGGGGACTCAGCCATCACTCTTGAAATATCCCTTAATTGTACCTCCCCTAGAGCACCTGACATGACAGTTACATGAACAAAGGAGCTGTAGATGCTTAGTAGCAATTTTCCCTAGATCATTCAGATCATCTCTCTTTAAATGTCTTTTAAAAATTAAATGTAAATAAAAAAAGTTAATTCTTGGAGGGACACTCCCTTAGCCTAGAGGTTGGAGGGAGGGGCTAGTCCCTACTACAAATGACTTGACATATTTTGTTGATCCCTCCTATAAGGCATCGCCCTCCCTATGGAGTGTGTTGGGGAAAATGGGATGGGAAGGGGTTCAGGAGACATGGGAGGAAGGAAGGGAGAGAGAGAGAATGAAGAAGGGAGGAAGAGGGAACTGGGATTGATATGTAAAATAAGAAAAACAATTAAAAAATAAAAAATAAGTTCATTCTTTAACTTAAAAAAAATTGTTTCTGTTGGGATCATGGACCAGCATTCAGATTTCCAAGCTAGAAATAGTTTTTGTTTTGTTTTGTTTTGTTTTTATCCTGGCTTTCATACCTGGTATCAAAACAGACCTTTATCTTGTTGATTTTCCAGTAATGCTGGGCTGAATCAGATGTATAATGGGTTTCAACACCAGTCAATGAGTAAATAAAAAAATAAATTGTGAGGAAAAACCTTGGTCTACTGAAGAAATGACATGCAAGTCTTTTTCAGGTATCCTTTTGTGATTTAAACATCAACTTCTACTGTAAGAGATAGCATTTTATTACTGTATGTCCCTCCAAGTCCTGCATAGCCTGACTGCCTCTGGTGACACACACAGCTGAGAAAATGCCTGCAGAGCCAAACAATGAAAAATCAAACTCGTTCTTTCCTTTGCCAGAAACAAGTATGTCTGTTAGGCAAAGGGACTGGTGTGATATCCAAGAGGCCTGTGGGACCTCCTCCGCCACAATGGATCTCATGTGTATTTCCTGTACTGTCCTCAGCTGTTACTTTCTCCTAACTTACCAAGATAATACAGAGGAACTTGCTCCATTTCCCAAAGTGACCCAATTATGCAGTCTTGCATGTCCACTATGCTACCTGTTTTTTTTTTTCTTGAAACTGAAATACATTCCTATTCCCAGCCTCGCCATCCACAAGTTCACGATTAGATACTTGATACACTGAATACAATCCCTGAATGCTAGTGACTTTTAGCAATGCTAAATGGAAAATGGTACTAAAGATAATTGCCATTTATGAGGTTTGTTGTCACCAAGGAGTTATGTACTTTACTAGATCTGTTGACTCAATTTTGTACACTGAGGAGTTATGAAGGTATCAATTCAGTGGTAATGGAAACACAAGACAGGCTATTCAAGGAGCAAAATTAAAAATACCTGTTTTAGAATAATTAAAATGGGTTCAAAGTAATTTTTTCCATGATATTTAGTACAACCGATATTTTTCATTTTGTTTGCATGTAACATTAAAAAATTAGCCTTCCTTCAATCCAATTAGAGTTTAAAATTTTTATTTTGAGAAGAGAAGATGGAACTAAATAATCATAAATTCTTGAAAATGAACACTTTTCTGTGGATGAGAGAGAGAGAGACAATGTGATTGCTCCTGTAATTTTCTAGGCAAGTACTTGTGAGACAGATAAGCTTCTGACATTATGTCTGAAAGAGAATTTTTCTATTTTCATTGTTGAAAATCAATCTTATTTCACAGTATAGAGTTTGTCCAGTGGTTTATACTCAGTCTTGATTTATCAACTGCCTCTAGGTTTGGGTGAGAGTGAGAAGAAAAGGGAGAGTTTTACTGCACTTTCAAAATAAGAAATAGAATAATCTCTATTTAACCTATTAATATCTATGGATAGAGATAAATTTTTCTATTTTCCACAAAAATGTTGAACTTTGTCTAGTCCTAACATCATTTTCACTTCCTGGATACTTTTTGCATTTCTCCGAGAAAAATAAATGCATGGATATACCTCAGCTTGCTGTTGGTCTCCAGAGTTACACATCAGGAATCTAAAAGGCAAAGGGTCTCTTGGTTCTCTTCTGAACTATGGGAGAGTCTTATCTTTAGAGCCACAAGGCTCCAACTAAAGGGGCTTTAAACTAGTGTATTAGCATTTTTGTTAAGACATGTTTATATCCTCTACATGCTTGGCCTTCTGTGTACTACAAATACCACAAAAACAATAACAATAAGCCAAACAATTTTTGTAATTTAGAGTGTCATATTTTAGTGAAGACAGTTCATGACCAACCAAAAGTATGATAAGGCTCAGAGACTAAGCCATCTTCTATATACACCCAATTGTCTTCAGTTTGAGGAAATCTCACTCCACCATGGAGTAATGGTAGCATTAAATGTAAAAGCCCCCATCTTTAATAGATCTGTTGACTCAATTCTACCAAACCACTGTTAGCTAATCACATGCATACCCCACTACCACCCCTCATATGTTCATGTTTAGCTTCTTAGTATATGATACTAATCTTGTAAGTTCCAGTGATTTGCAAGTCAACCCTACTTTTACTTTATTTTATTTAAAAACTTAATTTTCATTTTACATACCAACCCCAGTTTTCCCTCACTCCCCTTCTCCCACCCTTATTTCCCCCACTTCTCACTCCCCATCCACTACTCATAGGGAGTAAGGCCTTCTTGGGGAGTCAACAAAATCTGGCAACCAAGCTGAGGCAGAATCAAGCCCATCCCCCCATGGATCAAGGCTGAGCAAAGTATCCCTTCATAGGAAATAGGCTCTAAAAAGCTAGTTCATTTCCCTGGGACAGGTCCTAGTGCCACTGCCAAGGGCCCAAGTCATGTAACTGTCACCCACATTCAGAGGGTGTAGTCCAGTCTCATGAAGCTTCTCCAACACTCAGTCCATAGTCTATGAGCTCCCACTCACTCATGTCAAATCTCTCTGTGGTTTTCCCCATCATAGTCTTGTTCATATGAGCCCTCCTCTTCCCTTTTAAGTGTGAGACTGTTATCCCAGCTATGTAGCACCAGACACAGCCCTACTTCAAAAGTCATATGATACAAGGTGTATTTGGGGCAGCACCATACTCTCCTACATCTTCTCTGCTACAATGTAGCCAGGTGACCTCCAACTGAAATTTATTAGCCATAAGTCAAAATAGCTCCTTATTTCCTTATACCAAAAGGTATTTTGTCCCAGAAACAACAAGAGAATAGCACATTTTACAAAAAGTCTATGCCTAAAAATCATGGCTGTCAGTCAATCTTCATGTATTAAAGCATCTACTATCCTCAGTCCAACCTCATCCTCTTGCTAATAGTTGCTCTCATCACATCAGCAATGCTGCTGCTGTAAGACAGCTATGACAAAATGAATTGATTATTTTGAGTCTAGAGGTTAGAAAGCTGTTTCTGAACTACTTAGACAAGATCCCAAAAAATGCTTGTTCACTCTGCAAGCACTGAAAGAAGAATGCCATCCTGAAGTATCCAGCACTCCTTCAATATTGAGCACCATTTTCTCATTTTATTCCTTGGATTTTGCTCCCCTTCTTTCTCTTTGAAACCAGTGCATTGCCTAATTCACCCATCATATCTCTGTACCCATTTGATTCATCCCAATTCCTATTTATAAGCCATTTGTGGTTACAGTTAGCCAACCCAGATCATCAAAAAAAAAAAATAACCCTTCATGAAATCCTTCCTCTTTCATCACAGCTGAAACTCTGACATATCACAGGTTATAAGTATTAATGTGTGAAGGTTTAGAGATGAAAGGCACTATTTAGACTCCCTATATGTAAGGTATAAATGCTGATTTTAGTAACTATAATATACCAAAACGCATATAAGGGAATGCTTCAGAGCATAATTCCATCTATTTCCAATGCAGAAATAAATTTAAAAAAAAAAACCTGCCATCAGTGACTGACAATTCATAGACATGAGTGTGAGACAATTTGCCGTGAGTTCTGAAGTGCCAATTGGTAAAACCCATGATTGATAAAAAGTGAATTTTTTGAATGTCATCCTTTATATTGACAAAACAAGACCTGCACCTAAATGTTCAGCTTGCACACAGTGTATTCCAGATAAATACTTTCCCCAGAAGACCCAGAAGAAAAGGAAGCACCTATTTTCTGGAAGAGGGTAGGATAGAGATGTGTTTCTCACACAGCCATAACTACTCCATGCTCAGGTAGCAGGGGCAAAGTGAGAAAAAAAAGAAATAAAGATTGCAGAACATACACATTGTACGTCTGCTTCCTAACAAATAAAATATGAATCATTCTTATCAGGCAACTCTTCTCAACCAAAGCTTGGAGCAGACAACAATTAGCCCACAATATACTAGAGCCTAGAATGTGAACCAGAGCAGGACCCTCCATAGGAAATGTTCTGGTTTTGGAATTGAGCTTAGGGACTGGTAAGAGGTATGTATCAGGAACCCCAGCAGCCTCTTAGAATTTCAAAATCAGATGTCAAAGTGGGATGTCTTAATACAGACAATGTGGTGGGGGTATAAATTCAGGCAACTTTAGATAGGAGGTATCCAATACTTCCTTTATGACAGAGGAGCAGTAAGAAGATGTAAGAAGTCTTGCCCCTGTCTAAGAAAATAACCCTGGCATCTGACACAAAATAGTGTGGACCCAGGACAACAACAGAATATCCAAGAGGAGTTTCAGTGAGGGACTGGCCATGATGGTGTGCCAGAGGCCTTAAACCATGCAAATGACTTGTCACAGTAAGCATTTATTGTTGGAGTTGAATGGACAAAATGGTATGATTCATGAGACACTGTAGCTCCGAATGCCACTAGGATAAATAAAGAGGTGTTGGAGAGACAGGAAAGACAGAGGAGAGAGGTGGGGTTCTCTTTGTTTTCTCACTTGTTTGTGTTGCTTTGTTTTTTCATTAATTTAAAGGGTTTCCTTTTAGGTGAGGGACACTGTAGTGGTGTGGGGCAGATATGGAGGGATGGGGATTGATGTGAGGTGAGCAGGATTGGGGTGCATGGTGTCTAATTCCAAAAGTATAGATAAGGAATTACATTATTTTAAAAAAGGAATCTGTTTTATTCTAGTCACTTTTTTCGATTCTGCTAGCAAAGTGAAAACATGGAAGTAAAGTAGCATTTATTTTGGCTCAAAGTTTGACCAGATGTATTCATGGAGATAGAGAAGACATGGTGGGAGCATAGGTAACTGGGTACATCACATCTACAGTCAGTCAGCAGGGAGAAACTGGTTCATTTGGTTTTTTCTTTTATTTTTTTCCTAAATTTTATTCATTCTTTGAAATTTTCATACATGTACATATACAGTCTGTATGTGGTGATTGTATTTACCCCTCTCATGTAGAGGATGCCAGTCTTTTTGTATGAATTATAGTAGAACTGATAAAAATCACTGACTTGAGCTGGATGGATGGTTCAGTGGTTAAGATCACTGGCTGCCCTTTCATTAAGCATGGATTTGATTCCTGGCACTGTAATGTCATGATCATGGCAGCTGTCAGCTGGCTGTAACTTTAGTTTCAAGGAATCCAATGCCATATTCTGGCCTCCAAAGACACTGTATGCACATGAGACAGACACGCAATCAAAATGCTCACATCCACAAATAAAATAATTTCTTTTAAAAATCACAGGCTTTTGAGTCCTATTTTCAAATGTTCTAAGAATTTGTATTAAAACAATACTGTGTATAGTGGCACATGTCTAACAGCCACAAGAAAGAACTTAATGGGTGGTAGTTAAATATAAGTACATATGTTGTAGTACTCTCAATGCTTAGAAATACTTTTAAAATAATTTTACATTAGAATATATTAGTTATACATAGTAAAGGGTACCATTATGATTTATTTGTGTTTATACTGTAGCACAACATCTTTGACTTAGCAATATTGAGAAAATGTACATTGCTACTACAAAGAAAACACTAGAATAGTAAATAATAATAATAGTAAGAATAAATAATAATAATAACTCGAAGGATGACTAATTGCTTTCTGCCTTGGTTAGGACTTTTAGCTTTCAGCATCACAGAAATGCTGCATTTTTGTTGTAGCTGATGATGCTATCTATTCACTTCACTATACATGCAATGGGCACTCCCACTGTTGGCATGGGACACGTCATGAATCAGGACTTCAAATGTCCTCACAGACCTTAGAAAATGCCAGTCTCCTCTCGGAAGGAAGAGCAGAAGCATCAGTCCTGAAGTGTGCCAGAGGCAGTCTTTTGATTGAATGGTCTCACTTCAGTCAGACCTGCTGGAGTTTGTTCACAGTCTTTAAAGGCAACAGCAACAATGTAAAGAAGGTGCCAGCCAGGGTAATAAGGAATCCTCCCCAGAACATCAGTTCAAGAATCAAGTAGCTTCCCTCCGAAGCAGCACATACATGCAAAGACATAGCTCTCCAGACTTAATATGCCACTGGAAGGCAGGAAATGTATGTCCACATCTTCTGAGCAGCCTCTCGCAGCTGGATAGAGTAGTTAGATGGTTTTTCTATAGGACATATGCATTTTTTGAGAAATGTTTACTCAGGATCGCCAAAAGAAAATAAGTGCTTGTTTTCATTAGTTAAGGTGATGTTTTCTGGGTTAATAAAAGGAACTTCTTTCTTAAATTTGGTGAAATAACAACATGTTTTTTTCTGTTTCTCCAAACATATTTTTTAATTAAACTGCTATCAATATAAATAATAAATAAATGGAACAAATTGATGTTCGGGCTTTCTTCTACACTTCTCTATTTTCAAATGCTTGGTGGATCTGTGTCTAGTATGAACAGGCACATTTTCACTCTTTGCTTGACTGGTTTTGCCTTCAGTTGGATAGAATTCCTCTGGATGTGTCAGAGAGGAGTTTCTGTTATGGAGTAAAACCCCACCTTGAATGTGGGAAGCACCATCCCACAGTCTTTGACTAATGAGGTAGATAGATATAATGAAGACACACAATATTCATATATAAAAAATTCTAAAGACTAAGTAAAAATAGAAATTTCAAAAATGAAGAGAACACATGCTACGCACCAAAATTTATTCATCTCAGCTTCCTGACAGTAGATGAAATATGCTCAGCCACTTCATGCTCCTATCACATCTTCGCTGCTATGGTGGACTGTATTGCTTCAAACTGTGAACTAAAGTAAAGATGTCTTCCCTCCATAATTTGTCATGTATTTTGGGAGAGATTCCAAAACTATCAATATTTTTATAGCAGATGACCAGAGTTTCAGGGAAGATTGATTTTCTCTATACCATCCCCAACCCTTCCCCTGTCCCTCTCAACACAAAAATCAGTGGGATGTACATAGCAGCCATAGGAAATAATGCAGCCACTTAGCAATGTGCGAAATCACAACCCCTGTAGACACATTGAACAGAGCCATGTAAAATATATTAGCACATTAAGAAATGTAGTAACAGTTGGAGAAATAGGAATATGGTTCTTGCTAATAGATTTAATTTAATTTGAGCTTGAAATAAGTAGACAGTTCCCTCCTAGCCCACCCATGAACAAAGAATTTTTAGTCTCCACAGAGTTCAGGATAAATGTTTCTGCTACTTTAAGAGTCTTGTATTTATGCTATGTTTGTCACTTTTAGACTGAATAGGACATCATAGGCAATAGAGTTCAGGAAAGTTGTGACTCAATTTGCATATTCTACACCCACAAAAGCTGAATCCTGTAGATTTCTTAGCCTTACCAAAAACTTGGTCTGAGATAGGATTTTGCAGTTTAATAAGTTTTCCAGAAGGTTCTGATATGGTATTTATTGGAAATGGTTGAAGAAGCATTGCAGTAATAGTCCTGGAACTTTTGCCTCCTCCATAAGCATGGACATCAAAGTTTATACTTCTGGTGCAATTTTTCATATACACATATTATAACTGAGAGAATTTTCTGTCCAACTTTTATATAATAGCAATAACTACTGAATAATTCTTGAATCATAATTGTCAGTAACCATATACATTTATTGGTCCCAGTGTTGATGATAGCTTTTCCCCATTAAAGATTGGTAAAACTGGTTATGGTGCCTAGAACAAACCCATTTTTTTTACTCTCCCTTCAATGTTTCATTACCTAATTTTCATCTCTGTTTAAGTAGTGAGCACCACATTTGCATTTAAAAAATAATGTTTCCTTATTAATATTTTCATATTAATGACAAGATTTCTTAATGGTTTTGTCTAGTTATTCTAAGCTCAAATTAAATCATTTAGAAAGTGATATCCTCCTGTAACTCCAACTGTTAATCACATTTCTGAAAGTGCTAATATATTTTATACGGCTTAGAATAACTTGTCCACAAGGGTTGGTACTTCCTAATTATGGTCATTGATCAGCAGCTGCACTATGTCCTATGGCTGCTATATACACCTCCTTGATTCTCCTGCTGACTGTGGAATGGACAAAGTTTCTGAGATGCAGTGATGCCCCACACGGGATCATCCATAGCACAGTTCCTACTCCAAAGACTTTTTCCTTCCAACTCATCAGAGAAACAGAAAAATATAATGAACCCATTTTGTTCTTGTGACATCCATTTTCAGGAGCCCTTGGACTGGATTTCATCATCCTTATGTCACAGAAACCATATGTAACAGGCTTATTTACCAATGAAAGGAAGGCAGTGACTGGTCACTTGAAATCAGTAAATATAAACTGAATTTTAAACAACACTTCAATAGTCTTTGGTCAGATAGATAAAAGTTACAGTCTTCTTGTGTACACATGTATTTCTCTGTCTCTGTCTCTCTCTCTCTTTCTGTCTATCTGTGTTGTGTGTGTGTGTGTGTATGTGTCTGTACAAGTGTGGAAGGCAGAGGTGGACATCAGCTGTCTTTTTCAAATGCTTTCCACCTTCTTCTTTAAATTTTATTTTTTAATTATATGTGTCTGTGGAAGGCAGGATGTGTACATAAGAGTGCATGTGTGCATGTCCTACAGAAGTCAGAGACATCAGATCTTATGGAGCTGAAATTAACAGCAGTTGTTAGCCTCCAGACATGGGAGCTGGAAACTGAACTCCAGGCCTTCGAAAGAGCAGTGTGATCTCTTAACCTCTGAGCCAACTCTCCAGCCAACTCTGCCTAACTCTTGCACTGTATTATCTTGCTGTATCCAGAGCTGCCCTGACTCAGCTGTCCTAACCAGTCAACAAGTCTCAGGGATCCTCCTTTACCCACTTCAAATGCACTTGATTTAAAGGCACAGCAACTGGAGTTGCAAGCATTACTAGCTGAGTAATCTCTTGAGCCCCAGCATTTCTTAAAAATAATGCAAGTTTGTGTGTTTCTTTGGGTTAGAGAAGCACTGTGTACCAGGTCAGAAAGCTGAGAAGCATGATTAGAATTCTCTACCAGCTCATAGGGGAACCTTCAAAATCAAATTTCTTTATAAATTTTATGGTCATATCATATCTGAATGTAATCATTTTGTGAGTTCCAACAGTAGTTAAACTAAATATCAGAAACCAAACATTACTATGTTAATGACTATTCATTACAAGTAATAATTTTTACATTACATTCATTTATGTTTGCTTCTAAATTTAAGTTTGCACATACCTACCATGACTGCTCATATTTAATTTGCACCCATTTGTTTAGAGCTCTTCATTGAAGAATTCCATTTTGGGTTCTCTTTTGCTTAAAGCTTTTAAAAACCTTTTGACATCTTTTGTAAGCCTTTCTTTAAAAATGAAAAATTTCTTTTTAATCATCTTGTTTGCCATTTCATATAAGAGGTCATTTTAACCTATTTCCTTTTTCTTTTATGTTTTCTCACCATTCTTTATTATCTTAGGATATATTCCTAATTCTGCAATCTCTAATACCCTTCATCTATCAGTTTTTTTCTGCTTAATGTAGACTATGATGGAAATATCCAGCAGTTAATAAAAACCAGTAAAACTGAAGACTATGTTTAGAAAATGTGAATATGGCTGTTTCCTGCAAAGTAAGTGTAAATTTGAAGAGGGAAGAAGTAGAGTGGGCATCTAGTATCCTGAGTATCTAACTGTGCCCAGGTCACTGTGGTGGCCAGGAAAACAGCTCAGTGTTGTCCTGGGAGCAACCAATGACTTTTCTTAACCCATGACATAAATGTTCTTCAGAAAAACAGGTATTACCTAGATAAACTCTCAAAAGAAATAATCAAAATCACACCTAAAGTGTGAGCTAACAGAAACTGCAAATATTTAAAGAGAAAACAAAAAGCTTTATCATGTGTGTATGTGTGTGTGTGTGTGTTCCGTAGTCACTTCTCCACATTTTTTTTTTTTGAGGCAAGATCTCTCCCTGAACCTGGAATACAAGTGCTGTTTATGATAAGCTGCCCACAACTCCCTAGGATCCACCATCTGTAAGTGCTGGAATTGTAGAAACATGCTCATCTTTTATTCAGATCCTTGTGGTACTAGTTTAAGCCCTTGTGCTTGCGTAGCAAGTTTTCTACCCTTTGAGATGACTCCCTAGTCTCTAATTTGCCCTTAGAAATACATCATTTCTATTCTACTCCTTTCTTTCCATGTTCTAATTTCCAAAGACACAATGCCTATTTAAAATTTCACTTGGTATTAGTGAGACTTTTCTGCATTATTAACTTGCAATGCATTAGCTAGATATTTCCCTTTCTGCTTAAGCAGGGAAAAGTCATAGGATCAGAGAAAATAAACCGAAATCAAAGTTATGTTAAGAAAAGTCAGCCATTATGACTAAAAGAGATCACACACACACACACACACACACACACACACACACACACACCTGTGCAGGGCAGAGTGTCCTGAGTAATGAGAAGAAATCACAGCCTGACCAGTACCTTGCAGTGCTGGAAAGTTGTTCACTATTATGGTGAGCACATATATGGTGGTGTATGTGAGAAAGAGACAGAATGGTCCATGTCCTGTGGAGAGAGGCAGATATGAAGAGAATAAGTAGGTGAAGAGTGGGCTGGTATGATGTCTGGGCCTGTACTGCTGCCAAGATCTCTGCTGATGTATGTGGCTTCTGGTAACCACCAAAGGCTAGGAGGATAGGGCTGCATGGAGTTGACCACTCTCCTCACTGACTATAACACTAGGGACAACTCGTCCTGCCCCTCGCCTACTGCAGCAAGAGCCGATGATGCTATTTTCCTAGGCAGCTGACTCTGTGGTCTGGGCACAAGTGGGCTAGCCCTGAGGGTATGAGAGTTGGAGAGCTTGCCTGCTCCCTTGACTGCTATGTGGTGGCATGGGCAAGGGAAAGATGCCTTCTCACCACTTGCAGGCACAAGGGCTAGCCCTTCCCCAAACCAGAAGTAAGAGCTAGCCCTAGTGGTATAGCCAGACCTATGTGAGCCAGACCCAAGGACAAGAAAGCAGAAGAATCAGTCCAACCTTTTGCTTCTTGCTACTTAGGGTGAACTAGCTGGTATAACTGTGGAGAGCTCCCCATCGTGGTTATGACAGGGAAGAGCAGACAGACTGACAAATTGCCCAGGTCTAGAACCAGGGCTATGAGTAGGCTCACCCAAACTTCCACCCGATCTATCATCTGCTGGAGCATGTGAAGTAGCAGGTCCTGTAGACCCAAAGCTACAAGATGTCCATGACAACAATAGTATATCCAAGAGGAGCTCCAGGAATACCCAGTATCATAGTGCAACAGAAACCAAAGGCCTCCAACCAGACCACTGACTCTTTACAATGAACACTTGCAAGTAAAGATATGTGGACGAAAGGACATAGTGCACAAGTGACTGTGTCACACTGCAGCTTCCACAATGAAATTTTTGTTGTTCTTCTTTTCCTTTAAATTTTACTATATTTAGGAGTATGGGGAGGTTGCAAGGGCGGGCAGAGGGAGGATACAAAAGAGACTGGGGTATCAACAGGATCAAGATGTGTGATGTCAAAGCCAAAAAGAAGCAATACAAAGTTAAAAAAAAAAAAACAGAAAAGTCAAGCTTCTAATTTGTCTTTATAAACAAAATCCCATACAGGGATTACATGAAATAAATTATAATTTTTTATAATTACAGCAATTAACAATGACTGAGCACTTTCATGTATACAGTTTTGAAAGTGTCAGCATATCTAATGTCAATCTTATGACTTAAATATTGTCATTTACATTTAGTGATAAGAAAATTGAGGATTACAGAGTAAGCTATTTGCCCAGGAACAGCCATCTAATAAAACATCTGAGTTCAAACTGAACTTCTGCTTACTAGTTTGAGAGCTTTGACACCATATCGTCACTTTTCACTGTTGTCATATGGAATAAATGTCTCTATCTTGCATGTTATATGGATAATGTTATACTGTATGGACATTACAAAAATTGAGAGGGAAATACATTCATATAATCTTAGTCTCCCCTTTCTCCCTTTCTTTTTTCCTTGCATGTTCCCAAAATTTTAATGCTCTCTGTACTTGAAACCAACATGCTGCATGTAATTCTTTTATGACAAGTAACATCAGGGGTCCTGTATATATTTTATAATTACAATATCCATATTTCTCATAGGAAAACAATATTGCCATAAATAGAACTGTGAACATAAAGTTACACTCAATTCTTTCAGTGTTTATTAAGGCAAGACCATGAAATTTTCTACATTAGCTTTTGATGCATGAAATGGGTAAAATCTGCCTCTGCATACTTTATAGAGATTATCTATGCAAGTGACCAACTCTATGGGCAAGTTCATTACAGAGAATCACAGTTAGGCTATCTACAGCTACAAACAGTATTGGAGCTCACAAAGCTTAAGCTATAGTAGACTTGCCAGCACCTAGAATGCCATGGTGATAATTAAAGTAAATAATTCATATGCACATATTTTAGAAACTTTCATAATAATGTAAATGTAAGTTAATAATATATTGCTACATGACTGTTTTGTGCTTTGCATGTTTGAGTCCCTAAATGGCAGAACAGTGTCTTAGATTAACTAGCCTTGATCCTTTCTCATAGCCATACTAAGACTTTTTAACCATTTTATTGAAAAGGCAACTGACAATATCAAACACGCTTTTCACAAAAAGAAAAAAGTCAACATTTATCACTTCAGAAAAGAAATTTCTCCATAAGGTGATAGTGCATGCCTTTAATCCTAGCTCTCAGGAGACAGAGACAGGCAGATCTCTGTGGGCTCAAGGCTAACCTGCGCTACAAAGCCAGCTAGGGCTATTACACAGAGAAACCCTATCTGAAAAAACAAAACAAAACAAACAAAAAAAGGAATCTCACAGACATGGAGATATTGCCCAGTGTAGGAACATTTGTTACTCTTGCAGAGAGCCAGGTTTGGTTCCTGGCTTTCACAGAGTGGCTATATAACTGCTGTTCCAAAATATTTCTCTTTTAGCTTCCTTGAGCTCTCCAGGCACGTGGTGCACTAACATACATGTAGGCAAAACACTCAAATACATGAAAAAAAAAACAATATATTCATTAAAAGAATTTCACATTGGGATTAATTTTCTAGGTATCTATATAATCTCATTTACATTATACAGATTTTAGTACATTTGATTGTACTATGTTTTATGTTACACATATATTATGTTTCATTTGTGCTTATAATAAAAAGTTAAGGGGATTCAATAATGATTTACTCTCATTTATGTCATTATTAGCTACTAACCACTGCCAAGTAGCACAGGACCTTCGTTTCCTCAAGACTTCACATGTAAAGTCCAGTTGCCAAAGGCAAAATAACGTGCTTCAAAAGGATCGCTGTTCAGAGAGCCTCACAACCACAGAAATAGATTTTCAAAGACCCCTAAATTTCAAATGATAAATTTACCTACTCTCATTCAAATCTATGCACATTACTGGCCCTGTTATAATGAGACTATCTTATGAGTCCAAATCTTCACAGGAGGAATTTTGAAACCACAAAACAAGTGTCGGCAGAGTACTATTCCATTGTGTAGGTGTGCCACATCTTCATTAACCATTCTTCAATTGAGGGGCATCTAGGTTGCTTCCAGGTTCTTGCTATTACAAATAGTGCTGCTATGAACATAGTTGAACAGATGTCTTTGTTGCATGGATGTGAATCCTTTGGGTATATGCCTAAGAGGGGGATTGCCGGGCCCTGTGGTAAACTAATTCCCATTTTCCTGAGGAACCGCCATACTGATCTCCAAAATGGCTGTATGAGTTTGCACTCCGACCAGCAGGGAGAATTGTTCCCCTTTCTCCACATCCTCTCCAACATAAGTCATCATTGGTGTTTCTAATTTTAGCCATTCTGGCAGGGGTAAGATGGTATCTCAAAGTTGTTCTGATTTGCATTTCCCCAATAGCTAAGGATGTGGAGCATTTTCTTAAGTGTCTTTCAGCCTTTTTGATTTCCTCTATTGAGAAATCTTTCTTCAGTTCTGTACCCCATTTTTTAATAGGGTTATTTGGTGTTTTGTTGACTAGTTTCTTAAGTTCTTTGTATATTTTGGAGATCAGCCCTTTGTCAGATAGAGGATTGGTGAAAATCTTTTCCCAGTCTTGAAATTCGCAGGCAAGTGGATGGCACTTGAAGAAACCATCCTGAATGAGGTAACCCAGTCACAAAAAGAGGAATACAGTATGTAGTCACTCATATATGGATTTTAGACCTATATCAAAGGATCACCAGCCTACAATTCACACCACCATAGGAACTAGGATACAAGGTGTATTCTAAGAGATTCATATAAAGTCCTTCACAGAACTGGGAAGGGACAAGTCCCCCAGAGTTCAGGAGAAGTGGGGGGGGGGGCAGCGAATGGAGAGAGAAGTAGGAGAAAATGAAGGGGAGGAAAGGAAAACATGTGTGACCAGGAAGATTGAGCCTGGTTAGGAATAGAAGACAGGAAAGAGAGAGAGACAGAGAAAGAGAGAGAGAGAACATAAAAGAGGGAGCCTATATTGGTTTGAAGATAAAATTGAACACAAAGAATGGTATAGAGAACTACAAGACTGCTCCCAACTAACAATATGAGCTTCCACGGAAAGGCTATCATAAATGCCCTTCCCGGAGAGTAAGATGAACAATTAACTTATCCATGGAGCCCTCAGCTAATGCCTGTTAGAAACAGGATCAAACACCCATACATAAACACTGAGTCGAAGTAGAACCCAGATGCAGATGGAGAGGACAAGACCAGGCGGCAGAAACACATAGAGACAGCTTACCTGAACAAGGAGGAGCTAACAGCCACCAGACTGATACCTGGGAAGCCAGCATGGGACTGACTCAGGACTCCCTGAATATGGGTCTCAGCCAGGACTGAGCAGTCTAAGGGACCTCAGACAGTGGAGCCAGGATGTATCCCTGGTGCACAAAAGGACTTTGTGAACACATCCCCCATGGATGGAAAGCTGCCTTAAACTAGAGACAGGAGAGAAGCCCTAGTCTCTACTTCACATGACCTGTCAGATCTACATGACCCCAACTGGATGGCATTCCCCTACATATGGAATTGGGGTGAGGGATGGGAGGGGAGGGTGGTTAGAGTGCATGTGAGAGGGCAGAGAGGGTAAAGGGGAGGGAGCGAAGGAGGGAAGGAGGGAGGGAGAGGGAACTGGGATTGACATGTAAAATAATAAATTAAATTAAAAAAATGCTTTAACTCCAAATTTTAAGTTCAAGGACAAGTTACTGGGGAAAATGATTTCTATTTTTGTTTCCACAGAAAATGAAAAGATGTGGATTCCTCCCAGACTAATGTGGTTTGATCAAACCAGACTGCCTGAAACAGAGTACCAGGTGATCCTACTTTCAAAACAGCTGGACAAAGCAGCCTTACAGACTACAGCCAGGATTTTTGAATCTTCTTCGAATCCCCCATGACAGTGCCCCTTACCAGCAGGAAGTAGTTTGGAAAGAACAAGCCCAAATTCCCAAATATTGTCTATAAATGTTTGTTTTCATTTAAATGGACTTGGTTATATAAAATAAAGAAAAAAAGAAAAAACTAAGTGTCGAGGTAAATGTAAGTTAACGCCCTCTGAATTAAATGGCCAAGCCATGAGAACATGAGCTGAATGCTGTGGCCCTTGCCAGCTGACCCAAAGCCTAAAAGGGTCACAGATGGAAGCAGACTAAAACCATACTCCACTCCAGGATGTAGAAAACCCTCCTTAAAGGAGACTTGGGTGAATGGTTGTGTCTACAGCAATCCCTTTGCCACACTTAGTGCAGAAGAACTTGCTTATATAGCAAGAAAAATCAATTACAAAGTAAGTGCAGAGAAAAAGAAGAGGGGAGAGCGATGACATAGTGGCTAAGAGCTTAGATTTCTCTCACAGAGGACCAGAGTTCAGTTTGTAGCACCCATGTCAGGCAGCTCATGACTGACAGTGACCCCAGTTGCTGGTCAGATATGATGTCTCTGGTCTTCGTGGACACTCATGCTTATGTGCACACAACCACACACATACATATTAAAAATAGTTCTTTAAAAAAATTCTAAAAGGAAAAAATAACAAAGTTTCAGGATTGAACACAGTTATTGCAAGGATATCAAAGTAAGTGTATATATTCAAAGCTGGCCCTGCCACTTACTAATTTTAGTCATTTAAGTGAGCTTAATTATTCAGTGTTTATGTAAATAATTCTTATATAAACTTACGTAGAGAAAGCCAGGACTATTACCCGCCTTGCTGCTTCAGTGTGGTGACAGTAGTCACTGCATCTCTAGGAAGCCCTTTTTTTGAAGGAACAGTGTCAAGATCTGATAACACTACATACATCAAAGGGTTGATCAGAAGATTAAATGGGCTTCAGTACTTAAAATTTCCCTTTCCAAAGGTAAGTGATTTCTCCATACATTTTAGTAAGCATTAAGATATATAGACAATAAAATTATCTAGCCTATATCATAAACATCTAAATAGCCTTTTTGAAACTAATGTCTATCTTGCAATATGGAAAACCAACTTGTAAAAATCAATGAGCATCTCCAATAAACATTTAGAGCACATATCTTTTTAGCTATTTTTTCATTTTACAACTGTAGCAAAAACAATAATCTTGAGAATAAATCTCAAAAGTAGCTAAACAAGATCTTTAGAGAAAGAAAAATCTGTAACATCAATGAAACACATAAAAGAAAAACTAGATAAATAAGGCTTATGATTAGGAAAGCTGTGTCATAAAAGTGACTGTGCTCTCCCTCATAAAACCAGCAAATTCCAATTCCAGAAGAATGTGTTTCAAAGTCATTGCAGGAAAAATGCAGAGACAAGTTGAAGTTAAAGGGGGTCGTGACTTTATCAACTCTCCCACAGTCGTCCCTACCTCCCAGCCAGGTGGGGAAAAGGGAGGGAATGAGGTTACAGAAAGCCAAGGACTGGAGACTAGAATCATGTAATCATTGGGGCAACTGCTGAGAGGCAGAGGGGTCGAGGAATAGAACCTATATAAATTGCTGTCTCCTGGCATTTCTGGGTGACCTATCACCTCATGCTTGAGCAACCTCTTCCCAGCTGGTGGCACTGTTTGGGAAAGTTAGGGGTACAAGGTAGAACCTCGCTCCAGGCTTTGGAGCCTGGGCTCATTTCCTTTTATTTCTGCTTCTGGATTATGGATGCCATATGATTGGTTAGTCACATACTCCCTGATGCCATGCCTTCTCCATCAAGATGGCTGAATCGCCTCTGGATCTGAAAGCCACAGTAAACCCTTTTCCCCTTGTGCTGTTCTGGTCGGGGTGTTTATCACAGCAACAGATACATCTGACCATCATTAAGAAGCCAAAAGGGACAGGAGATGTAGCTGAATGGAAACTACCACAGAGGTGCTCTCACTAGAACAGTTCATGGATTAAATATACAGGCCCTCAAGTAACATGTGGGGTTTACAAGAACAACCAAGATAGCTTTTAAGAGTAAGAATCGAGGAAGAGGCTTGAACCTAACATACATACATACGAGAGGTTTTGTTAACCTCTAACCTCCCTTATATAAAATACAGTAACATCCCTCAAAAAGAATAAAGAGACAAAATAGCAATATTCTGCATACAAAACCATGCCTCTTCTAGACATACACATGGTAGAGAATACATGATCAAAATAACACTCATAGCTACTGAGGGTACCAATGAGGGGAGAAGTTTGGGAATCCACTGTCTACAGTATAGGACTGTTACCACCACAAAAGCACAAGGGAAATTATGGGCATGAAAATGCACAGACACTCTCTTGGCAATAAGTTGTCCTGTTGTTCTTAAGGCAAGTTAATTAAGGTGATTAACTGTTTCTCTGAAAATGTTTTATGTTCTGAGAAAACTCTTCAGAGTCAAAGACATTTTCCTATCAGCTACGTCACCACAGAGTCAAACTCAGAAATTCAGACATTTTTCATGTGCCTACTCCCTTGTGCATATGCCAGCTTGTATGTATATGAATGTGTGTGTGTGTGCTTGTGTATACACACACATACATACATGCATACATATACGCATACACACATATTCCTATACACATGTTCATACATCATTTTTATTGAAAGTATGAGGCTTCCATGTTAGGATAGTAGCTCTGTCTTCCTAGACTTTAAATCTTTATAATATTAATTTTAACCTTCAGCTGCCTCCATTTGTTTATTTATAACACTGAACCACTTGAGTGATTACCTTAGAGAACACATCTTCCCTGCTCAATGCATCGCTTACTAGAATATACAAAGGAAGGGACCACTGCTTTTTTTGTTAAGTAAAGAAACTGCAGAAATGGATTTTTTGTTACCTCTCTGTTTTTATCTATAAAACTAGACCCTTCAAAAAATCATTTTGGTGCATGTTTTCTGAGCAGGTGTTATTCATGCTTCCTGGGTACCCATCCTCATCTACAGTTGAATATGCTCACTGTTGTCTGAGTTAAAACTTGGGATTCTATTAAAGCAAAATTGCTGAGAAATATCAAAGTAAAAGATAGCTTTTCTCTAATTGACTGAATTCCAAATTTGTAAGAAATTAACAAAACCAGAATTCAAACTACGCTAATATATAGTCAATTTAGCTTTATTAGACACTAAATAAAAGAATGGGTTTGACACTAAATGATTAAATGTGACCATGTACCATGCAGCATAGAAGCAGACCTTTCTGCTTCATATTTAAAATCAATTTCAAGTATAATTTTAGTTGAAATATCAAATTATATCCTTTCACCTAGTAAAAGTTTAAATACTAAAAGTAATTTCCCTTTAAAAATACAGAGGAAATCTACTTTTAATTCTCTATCTCTAAAAATTAAGAGAGGCAACAAAGAGTACATCAACAGCTCACATTGTTTTAGGGATAACCCTTACCAACCACTCAGACAGAGATTTTTTTCATACCAGTGACTGAAGCTTTTGTTTTTCTATGATTCCTCTGTGTAGTACCATCAGTGCAAGTTGCATAACTTCCTGCAAGAAGTGTGTGTGTGTGTGTGTGTGTGTGTGTGTGTGTATTATGTAAATTTAGGTAAATATATACTAAAATGATTCCTTGAGTTTTATCAAGCTATGTTGTTATGGTTTGCCTACCTTCTCCATCTCTATTACCCTTCTCATTTGTCCCTAATTGGAGGTTCTTCTCCATTTTTCCATTTCCCACTTAACATCACTGTATCTTATTATTCCCCTCTCAAGCCCAGCTACACTTCGCCTAAAACACCACTATACACTCCTGGTTTCTGTGGTTAATCCATGTGTACAGCCACATCTGAGGATTTGAAGCTAGGATCTGGAAATGAGAGAGGACACAAAGCATTGTCTTTATGGATATGGGTTTCCTCTCTCAATATAATCTTTCCAAGGGCTATTGATTTACCTGTAAATTATTTCATTTTTTTGTTAAAGCTGAATAGTGTTCTTCTATGTATATGTACCATGTTTCCACTATCTATTCATCTGTTGAAAGACATTAAGTTATTTCTACTTCCTGGGTATTATGAATAGAGCAGTTATGAACACTGCTGAGCAGGTTATCTATGGAGTAGGATATAAAGGCTTTTGTGACTATGCCAAGTAGTGGTTTTGGCTGGTTCATATGATGGATTTACTTTTGGTCTATTGAGGATTCTCTATACTGAGTTCCAGGGACTTCACCAATTTGCATTCCTACCAAAAGTGAATGAGGGTTCCTCTTTCTCAAAAATTTTCCAGCATTTGTGGTTAATTGTTTTATTGATCTTAGTCATATTAGGACTGGGGTGAGATAAAATCAAACCTCAAAGTTGTTATAATGTGTATTTACTTAATTGCTAAAAGTGGTGAACACTTCTTGAAATACTTACTAGCCATTTGATTTGTCCTCTTCAGAATTCTTTGTTTAGAGAGTACTAATAGAAAAATCCCAAGTCAATTTTTATTATATATATTTATGTATGTGTGTGCGTGTACAAAGATATTCTTTTTTCTTATTTTACATATCAATCCCAGTTTCCTCTCCCTCCCTCCCTCCCATGCCCCCCAACTCCATAGGGAGGGTGATGCTTTCCAAGAGGGATCATGGGAGAACATTTCCCATAGAGGGATACTCACTAGCCAATTTTTAAATTGGGTCATTTGTTCTCTTAACATTTTATAGCCCTTGGTTGCCTTTCAGGGTTGAAGGGAGCTCCTACCGCTAAAGAGAGCTCACTTAATACACAAGTGTGATTTCACTTGCATCTGACCTGGAAGCCTCTTTCCCAGCCTAATTTTTATGGTTTCAAAAAATACTATGCAAGCTGCCATGGGAAGAGAAAAAAAAAAAAAAAACAGTCCTACCCAGTTGTCAAACCTGTAAACCCTAACAATGATCACCACAGCAATATATCCATATAGCTACAATAAGCAGCACTTGCAAGTTGATGGCAACCAACAGCGATCAAATTGGACTTCAGACCCACTCAACAGGAGGGAGGGAAAACAATCCTGGTACTGAAAAAACTAACCATGTTTAGAGAGACCATGGGCAATTAAATACATACTATCATCACCTTGCTAGTCCAACATAATTTTTTACTAGAGTCTAAATTTTATCCTTCATCCCTATAGAAGCCTCTCTTTACAACAAATGGAGACTATCACAGAAAACTACATCTGGACACAACTCAGATCAAAACAATAGAGGATGGGGAACCAGGCCCATAAATATATCTGTATCACAACTTCAGAGAACATCACCAAAGAGTAGGCAGAAAATTTGTAAGAACCGGAATCTCAGGAATTCTCTGGTGAAACAATTTTGCCAAAAATCACTGAATAAACAATGGCAATTGATTGGCATATTAAAATGAAAAGGGAAAAATTCCATGGGGTCCCACACCTAGAAGAAGAAGAATTCATCTCTCCCAGGAATGGAATCCCTTCAATTGAGATATTTCTTACCAGTGAACTCTAGCCTGCGTGAAGTTGACCAAAAACCAGAATAAAAGTCTGTTTCAGAAATATTTTGACTGTATCCCTCTACACAAAGTCAATGGGATCCAATTTTATGTGGACTGTGTAATTACATAAAACAAGCACAATATTGGGGCTGGATAGATGGCTCAATATAAGCACTGGCTACTCTTGCAAAGTGTCTGGGTTCAATTTCCAGCACCCATATGGCAGCTCACATCTGTAACACTAGTTCCAGGGAATTTGACATCTTCACACAGCCATACATGCAAGCAAAACACCAATGTGAGTAAAATAAAAAATAAGAATAAAATTATTAATACATATATATAATCAAAAAAGCATAATATGTCATTCACCTTGAGTACCTCTCCATTACTAAGATACTTAACAAAACATAAGCCCATTTGTAGAATTACAGATAATCCATCTTCTGTGCATCTAACCTTATACTTCAGATATTATATAAATTACTTGTAAGTCTATGAATTAGCCTCAAAATCTATTGAGTTTTATCCATATACAAGTAGGTCAATCTGGTATCAGTTTGTCAACTCTCTCCCATAAATATGAATAAATGTAAATCTACATCAATTTCTTTTTTGAGTAATAATTTGAAAAAAATTGTTTCTAAGATGGGACAGAGTCCAGATTTCCACACATTTTTCATATATATATATATATATATATATATATATATATATATCATTTACTTTTAAGTTTAGCCAATTCATTATCAAGTACTTGCATTCAGAAGGGAAACTTGCTTGTAATATACACACTTGTGTATCTGGTTTTTATGCTTTGTTTTTAATGTATACACTTGTGTGTCTTGTTTATGTGCCTTGTTTTAATGTACACATTTGTATGTTTTTTTGTGTGCTTTGTTTTTAATGTACACACTTGTATGTCTTGTTTGTGTGCCTTGCTTTAATGTACACACTTGTGTGTCTGGTTTGTGCACATTGTTTTTAATGTACACACTTGTGTGTCTGGTTTGGTTTATACCAATCCTAGAAGTGAAGCTTTGCCAGTTTGTTTAATAGTTACCAAGAACTTGAATTTACTGGGTATTTGAATTATTAATTTTCACAGTACTAAGATATACCTCAGAAAAATTGAAGAACTACTTCTATATCAGATGACACATGATATAACTGTCTAGTAGAAACCAATTTATGTTATAGTACATTTAAAAACTACAATTGACGTAAGTCTTGTAGGATGCAGTTATTAGTTCTAGTTTTACCAAGGAGTGAGCTTGTATCTTTAATATCTGTGTTCACAATCAGTAATAAATAAATCATCTATTCCAACTGGCAGTCAAAAAAGTACCACCAAAGCCATTGCACAAGCCTCATGCTAAAAACAAACATTTTACTTAAATAAAATATGAGTGTTATATTTCCTTTAAGGTAGCAAATACCTAAGATATCTTGAAAATTAAGACAAGTGCATTTTGCTCACAGTTTTTGAAGTTTCAGTCCATAATCAGTTGGTTGCATTACTTTGGGACATGAGTTGAAACAGCACATCAGAATGGCTGCATGTAGTAGATAAAAATCACTCATCTACCTCTCAGACTGAAAGGGTATAAGAGGTAGGCACGTGAAATAACAATCCCCATCAGTGGCACATTGGCATGGACCTGAACTCCTAATATTATGGCCTAATTGATAAGGTTCCACAGCTCTTCAATAACAGCAAGCTGGAGACAAAGATGACAAGAGACTTTAAAGAATATTTAAGACCAGAACCCAAAGTTTCTGGAAAAGTTCAAGAATAGAGACCCACAAGTTCTCAGATGCAGGGTGTATCATTGAGGCAAGACTCTTTATTGCTGCATCCCAGAAGGAAAATATGGCATAAGACTATTCTTGTGAGATAAATAATCTAGTACATATTTTTTAGTCTTCAGATAATAGAGTTGAGATATGAAAAAACACAATTCTTTCAGAGAAACAAGTTTTGTGAAACACAGCTGACATTTTGGCCACAGCTAGAGTTTTCTCTTCCATAATAAAACACTATGAACAGAGACAACCTGGTGATGGAAGGACATATTTCAGCTTACATGCCCATGTCAGTCTTTCAAGAAGGGAAATCTGGACAGAAATCTGGAGGTAGGGATTGTAGGAACCACAGAGGAGTGCTGTTTACTTGTTTTCCTTTAATACCTTGCTCAGCATTCTTTCTTATAAAGGTTAGTACTCCCTACTAACTGCTGGAAGGACCCACAGTGAGATGGCCCTTTCCACATCAATCATTAATCAAGAAAATGCCATACAGAATTACTTACAGGCAATCTTGTCAAATGAAATTCTTCCCATGCAATGCTAGCTTGTGTCAAGTTAACCCAACAGAATAATGCTTTTGTGAAATCTGAAAATATGCATGTGTTTAGAGGTGAAAACACCAAAAATGGAGCTTATCCGAAGGCCCAGATGCTCACAGATCTTGCAAAGGTGTGCATATGGAACCTGTGAATCCCCTAGAGGCAGGCACTTAAAGCTTTGACAGATGCCCAGAAGTGGAATGAAGTCCAAGAATGTAAGCAAGACTCAGTTGTAACTGACCAGATTACAACAATTGGTCAACTCTTCACTCATTATTCCCTGCAAAGGAAATACTGGCACTGCTTTGGAAATAGATACACCAAATGGACAATTGATTTTATATATGACTAAAGAATAAGAAAAAACACTAAAAGGAGGCACACAGCACCATCATTGACATTAGTACACAAAAGTTATTTTGAGGAATATGTTTACAGTAACAAATAAAACAGATTGAGATCTATAGAAAAAAATTAAATATACCTTTGAAAATATGACAGAACATCCATGGACCATCAACAGTCCAATGGACGTAAGTAGACAGGGACTAGTAAGCTAAACTAAAGGACAAAAGAAATAATAAGTAGTTGAGAATAGGAAAAAGTGAAACAAGTATAAGAAATGTGCTGGGTCTAATGAATCAATCCACTACATGTGAGCTGATATAAAAAAATGCAAATAAGAGAGCTGTCTGTGAAGAATTAATAATCAAGAATTCAATGAATTTCTCTTGATATGTATGAAGATATGAAGTCACAGATTGAAGAATCTCCGAATTCAAGGTTGGTACAAAGCAAACAATATCTGGAAACATCTTGTTAGTGCTAAAGGAAAGTAAAGAAAAATAAAAAATATCTCAAAATCAATCAAAAACAAAGGCATGCAACTTTCAAAGAAGCAATAAGACTTGATAGGCTTGCAGAAAACCTGAAAGAAATTGAAGTAAGTTCACTGAAAAAGAAATATCACTGAGCAAAAGTTGTGTCCATCTTAAATATCCCTTAGAATTACACCTATGTAAAAATATTTTCAGTCACACAAATGAGAAAAAAAATTAATCAGCTAATCCTCAATAAGATGTTACTAATTAACAACTTTATAATTTGTCAGAGAAAATAAGAATAAATGAAAGGGTAAAGATATGCCACTGATTTAAAATGCTAGATGATGAAAAAAGATATAAAAACTAACTTCACATTTACAAAGTTACTTTTTAATGGAAGAATTAGAAATTTAAAAGTTATTGACCTCATTGTGCCTATTTGTCAGATTTCTCTTCCTGTGTTTTTCAAGCCACTGCCATACGTGAGGGCTGTGTTCCCCCAGTGAGAAAGGTAACACAGAGATGATCATCTGCATTTTGTGTTAAAAGAAATAGCTTCACAGAAAAGAGTTGCACTTCATGATAAAGTTAAATCTTCAATGCTTATTTCCTACTGAGTTTATCATTTGGGCATGATCAAGTAGGTGAAAACTTAGCAATATGCAGAAACATGTTAAGAAACAAAATGTGTCCAGTGTAAATCATTAGCAATATATACTAAATCACTATTGGTCACTCCTGAAGAAATTATCTCAAAATATTTATAATGGCTACTCTTGATTCTCCATTTAACTAAACACAAACAATTGGAATTCAAATGAGGGATCTTTTTGATTAGATTATTTGAAGTGGGAAAACCCACCCTAAATGTTGGTGTTACCATCTTGTGGCAGTCTAGAAAAAAAGGGCATCTAAGGAGGAAAGAAGCTTCTTTTGGCATGTTTGCCTTCACTATTGCTGGCCAGTTGATTTGTCCTTTATCTTCTTCATTTTTAAAATGGTACGAGAGCCAGCTTCTTCTACATCCCAATGAATATTGGAGACCACCAGCGTTCCAGATAGCTTCCCATCATTCTGTCCCAGATTTGAACTGCTGAGACATTAGCAACATGGGTTGAAAAATTCCTGGGTTCTCGGCCCCTCCAAGAACCTCAATTATTGAACATATAACATAAGCCAAACAAATAAACTTCTTTTAAAAATGTATTCATCCTAACTGTTCTGTTTGTATATAGAATCCTGTAATGCAGTATTTTTTAATTCTATATGTAAAACCTCCATTAAAATTGTCATTACTTTCACTAAAATTTTCTTTACTTTCACTTGGGTTAGTGAGATAGTTCAGTGGGTAGAAGCATTTACTGCTAACCCTGACAACCTGAATTTAATCCCCAAAACCTATACTGTGAAAGTAGAGAATCACTTCCTGCAAGGTGCCTTTTGAACTCCCTGCTCAAACTGTGACATATATCCGCACACATGACTGCACGCGCATAAGTACAGAGACAGACTCTAAATAAATGTAATTAAAAATAAAAATACACTGGTCAATATTTTAAAAATCCTGTAACTACTGACTCTTGCTCTAATTTTGTAATTGCAGAAGTAACTATGGTGCTAAAACTTTTCAACCATATTTGACTAGCTAATATCCATATCAAACAATGTTCACAACAACACACATCATGTTTTGTGATCCATAATCACCCTTCACCTACAAAAGCTGTAACATATATTAACAGGAAGACCACAAGATAACCTTCTGATTGGGTTCAAAATATAAGTTCACCTGAAGGCAAGCAAAAGAAATTTCAAATTCTGGAGATGCTAAAGTATCTGTTAAACCAACAAGCTAGAAAAATGAAAACAAGGAACCATTAAAGTACTATGAACTTTGTCCTGTGTATTAGTTCTTGGAAACATTCCGTTATTCTGACATAATGTGAAGGGAGAAGACCCAATGTGAACACAGGTAGTACCATCCCATCAGCTCAGGGCCCAGACTGAAATAAAGGAAAAAGAGAAGATAGCCCGATGAGTAGAAACCTATCTCCACTTCCTGTTGGCTTGATGTAGCCAGTCATGTCAATAGAGCCCCAGCTAAGACTCTTCCTAGCCACCATGCCTCCTCCACCATGTTGGACTGTAGAGCCAAAATGAACATCTGCTCACTTCAGTCACTTTCTATCAAGTAATTAACACAGTTCTCTTCCCTATAATGTCTGCACATCACTAGCGTCAGCTCTGGGCAACATGTTCTGGCTTTGTTTGTGTCTATAATAATTCCTTCCTCTTGCTTTTCTAGTTCAAAGACCTTGTAGAGTAAGACAGCCGGCGCATTTGTGAATATATCAAAGAACTTTAGGGAAATAATCTCCAATTCAAAGACACTATTTTATCCTCTGTGTTTTAAAAAATAATATTGTACCTTCTATCAAATGTATAATATTTAACTATGGGACACATATATTTTGTGAAGACTTTTCTGGTGTATTCTACTATACTCACAGTAAAATGCTGAAACATTTTCAGCTTTTTGGGGGGGTGAGTAAAATATTTTCGAAGTATTTTAGGTGTGAAATACAATCTATTCTTATTTTTTATTAACCTGCAAATGGATAAAAATTATTTTTAAAGACAACATCATTTGTGAAAAATGAGTCAAATGTCACAAAATGTTCTGCTTGTCATTGCAGGCTTGTCTATCTGTTCAGAATTGGGGGGGGATGGGTGTGTGCGTGTGTGCGTGCATGCACGCACACACCCACACACCTGTTTTAGATCAATGCACATATTTATGTGTAGCCCCTTACAGAACAACACCAGTAGACCCTATGTTGTCTGAGCTAGCTTAAAGAGTCTCTGCTATCACACTACCTGAGGGAAACAGTCAACATGTGCAACAGGTATATATATAAAATCTTTGAAGAATCTTTGAAGAAACAGAGCCTTTGTGATAAGAGGTCAAGACCCAAACAATGCAATAAACAATCTTTTTTAATTATAAAGAAAAAAATGTTGTTGCCAATCTCAGGAGTCCAGGATAACGCCAAGCTCTCTTTGGTCAAATTATTTGCCTCTACACATAGCTTCATATAATCAAACACTTCATGCACCTCTCAGAAGAGAGAAACGTGTGAAACCCAGAATGTGTTTTCCTCAATCAAAATAGCACTACATGGTAGCCTTCCTAGTTCTATGACTCACATTTATAAATATGAGTTCTGGTAGCTTAGATCTCTCTTCATCCGCAGTTCACTCATTATTCCACATTTCCTATCTTCTTGAAAGGAACACAAACTATCTGAAGGGAAAATCAGCGATAAAGAAATATGTTTAGGTCTTCTGTCTTAGAAGACCTTCACTAAGTCCAGCTATCTTTAAAGAAAAAAAAAAATCTAAAGAAAAACATTAAGCCTTTTACAGAGAAAATAAAATAATATTTGAACTATAACACATTGCCTTATTCTTGGATACTGTCATTATCTTAGGGATACCACACTGAACTTGTATACCTAAAATCCAGTGCTTATTTATTCCACTAATCCAGAATTGTTATTTAACTGTGAAGTTTTTTTTTTTTTTTTTTTTTTTTTTTTCATGCCTAATTGCAGGGATTGGAAACCCGTTCTTTTACAAGTGAACTCAAAGTATCCAGATTTTTATTGATTTCTATCTTCTGTCACAAGGTGGTTGGTAGGAGGCTGGCATGAAAACAATTGTTCCTATGGTTATCACCATTTCCTTGTGATGCAAAAAATCGGACTCTTCCCAAACAGCAGGAATTCATAGATAAAGCGTGTGTCCCCAGGCAAGATGCCAGCAGCTTAGGTATTGATATTCTGATGCACAGAGTGCTACTCTCGACTAAGGCACTTGAGCAGTTTCTGAATTGCTTCAAGAACACAAGCTGCACCATAGTAAAGATAATGATGTCTTTTCCATACTAACAAAAGAAATTCCCAAGAAAACCTGGCGCTGTCTAACTGCACACTGGATGTGATTCTGTTTCCATCCGCTTGCCACAAACAATATCCCTAAGAAGTACATCAGAACGGAAGACAAAACATCAAGAGCCATTCTCACATTCTCTGTAAGTTTGCTGTTCCCTTTGCTCAACTTGATATAAAACTTGGGAATCTCTCTGCCTTCATCATCCACTTCACTTCCCTGAGCTCCAGAAGCCAGTTCCACACCTAGATAACTGCAACACTCACCCTTGAGCCCAGGACCCTTCCCGTGTCCAAAGTCCCAGCTCTCCACTTCCCCAGCAACAGGAACACAGTTGCATCTCTCATCCAGCCAGGCTGGGGCAAGGAACCAGGACTGAATCCAACACTTGCAGAGAGTCTCATTCAGAATTGAGCGCATCCACGTTAAACACAAGACAAAGGCTGCACTGAGTCTTTCTTGGTGAGCACCCTTCCCTAAGTAACCCGTACTCGCTTTCTCTCTCAAGCCCACCCTATGAGCATTTGAGCCTGGGAAGTCACTAACAGGAATTGCTTTCAGAGGGGTGCGGCCATGGGTGTAAACAGTGCTTACTTGTAATCCACCAAAGGTCTATCAAGGGAACTACCCCTGCAGCACCGGGCTGGGGAAGCCTAACAAGAGAGTCTGCCTCTAGCTTGGGTACCCATCTCAGCAAGGGAGCAGGACCTCCTGCGTGGAACCCACCTGGGCAAAGGCACCTGCTGCCTGCGCTCCAAGGTAGTGTTGTGCCAGGTCTTGCGCTCTGGAGCAGACAAGCCTCCCAGGACCACAAGCCAAAAAGAGAGTGGACTCTGCCCGCGGTTGATCAAACGGTCTTTGCCTTCACTCACCAGGGAGGGTGAAGTAGCTCAGGCGGCCGGCAGGCTGCGCGCAGCCAGCATCCCAGGGCAGTCGCACCCTCCCATCCTTTGTCAGTGACTGGTGGTGCACTCCTCCACAGCTCACAAACGTGCAGTCGGGTGGCAGGCAGCCCAGCTCTGGCCCTGGCTGGGCTCCCCAGCCCTCTTCCCTCCTCTGAGCCTCCTCCCCTTATCTGTCCCCCTCCACCAGAGGCACTCACTGGGCTCCCATGATGTCATCCAGTGGAAATCTGCCATGCTCAAAAACTGGAATAATCCAGCGCTCAAGCGGGGAAAGCAGAACAGGCAGTACATGCAGCAAGCAGAGGTTTTAGAAGTACTCAGAATGTAATGTGGACCCGACTGCTTAGCTGGAGTCAAGGACAGGACAGAGCATGGACTTCAGGTGGGGGTGATGGGCACACAATGCAGACAGAGCCTAGAAAAGACAGTGTTTGCTGCCCTGATGATTCTTAAGTGAATATCTAGATTAGCTGAAAAAGACAAGGGTAAGGGGAAAGTTTTGTTGTCATTTTTGTTGGTGGTGTCCTTCTTTTGACTTCTCAGGAGCCACATTTCTGTAATGATTCTTGTGCTACAGGCAGGAGAATGAAGAGCATCTCCACAAGCACCAGTAAGTTCAGGGTGCTTGTCAGGGCCTGCCTTAGTGGTATGCAGCTAAAGTTAAGAGATTATAAAGGGTGGATGATGTAGGGCATGTACAGTGTAAGAGTGCTGCTCTGGGGTTGGAAGCCACCAGAATTCCTAGGTATCTTGGTAATGCTCTCCTTGAATACAGTACCAAATACTAGCATGCATCCTAGGGCTGCTCCATTGGCTTCACTAAGGGAAGAAGCCATCAAGGAGGGAAACAAGTCACAGGACCTTTAATAAAAAGGTGTGATATCAACTCCTATGGTTTAATGATCTTGGTAATATGCATAGAATTCCAATTAGAGGAATCAGATCCAATAGCCTTAATACTTTCAAAGTTTCACCAGTACTAATATGCACAACCTATAATCTGAGATCCAGGCCTATATGAGTCCAGAACAGCTGTAGGTCAGAAACTCTTGCTGTTAAATACCAAGTCTCTGGTGCTGGAGAGATGCTTAGGGGTTACGAACACTTACTGTTCTTATGTGTGACCTGGGTACAGATTCCTGACACCCACAGCAGAAGACTCAGTGTCCTCCACAACTCCAGTTCCTAGGGATCCAATACCCTCTTTTATCCAGTCTCTGCCAGTACCTGAACACACATGATTCTCAAACAGGCCCACACATATACTCATAAAATAAAATAATAACTCCTAACAAAACAAATGCCAGACCCCGGCATAGATTTTGTGCTTCCAGGAGCCTGTTGACTTTCCCAAGATGACCTGCCACTTCTCATCCCCAGATGAGGTTGGGCTACAACAATAGTCAGGGTTGACAGTGAAAGTGTACCTCCCTCTAATGCATGAGAACAACACCTAGACCCTGTTCTGTAGAGTTAAACCTGCTAGGGTAGCATTTACTCCAAATGTAGGTACAGTTAAAAAACTCTGTGGTTTTGTAAAGATAAAGAGGACTACACATAGTAGTAACTGTAGCAGCAACACTGAAGCATAGTCAACAGATTAGATAGGTTTGCTCATGCATTAGAAAATTGTGAAATCCAGTAGGGCTTCTCCAAGGAAAAGATCATAAATTACCTGTGAAAAGCCAGACTGATGTTGGAGCAATAGCTCAGTACCTCAGTTATAATGAGTTACTGCTCTTGCAAAGGACCTGGTTCAGTTCCCAGTACCCACACCACCTGTAACTCCAGATCCAGGGTACCCAGTGACCTCTTCTGATCTCCAGAAGTACTAGACATTCACATGTGTACATACATACATACGGGCAAAGCACTCATACACAGCAAACAAAAACAATCTCTAAAAAACAAAATCAAAACTCATTTTAAACAAAATATCCAAACAGTTGTGATGCATATAGTTTGCCAATGTTGTCAGGGGTAAGGAGCTGGCCAATGGAACATGCTCAACATACCAGAGACCACACCCATAAGAAAACTGACTTTTCCTTTCCTATCAGCCATCAGCTGTCAAATAACTCTTTGGCTAAAGATAGAAAGTCATGTTCATGTGCATTTCTGTTAATCATGATGGAATGCTGACTGCCTTTGTCTTACCTGTGTTTTGTGTAGACAATCACAGCTACCACCAGTTCACTACTACAATAACCCTGACATCTCCATGAAACACTGTTTTTCCCTGATTCCTGGCTCTTCAGATCCTATCCCCATGCTGTTCTATGATATACTCTGCACACTGAGTTGAATATGAATATGTCCCATTTATGACTGAGCTTTCCACAGGCTATGAGTCTCTGTGTAACCACTGTCCACTGAACAAAGATGTTTTTCTAATAAGGACTGAAAGCTTCACTAGTCTATGTCACAGGGATTTATATTTAGAACACAATTTGATACTGTATCTACTCAGCAAAATACTAGTAGTAGGTTCATTCGTATGGTGTCCCCAGTCATAGATAGGTTCTTGACCAGGTTTACAGTCCTAATCATGCATTTACGCCTAAGAAGCGGGTTCTAAATCTAATCAGAAAACCATTAGTTACCCCCATAATATGTGTGCCATTATTATACCCATAGACATGTTTTGCCATGCAGGTCATTGTTTAGCTCATAGAGTTCATAGCTGGATAAGACTGTATCTGATTCTCCTCACTCAGCAGCCTGAGGAACATTTTGATGCTGTGAAAGTTGCCCAGTGGGAAATAAGCTATCATCAGTGTCAGCTTGATTCCTTAAGTCCTGTGGCCAAAATACAAGATGTCTTTATCAATAGAGTCTCACCCTCATGTTCTGGTGGACAACCAAGAACTATGGCAATGGCCTATGTTGTTTTGGGGGTCTCTTGGATCCTTCTGACCAAAAACTTTGAGGGACAGGATCTGAGACCTGGTATGGCATTTTTTGTCATGGATATCTTTCAATGTTTAAATTTTTAAGATATTAATTTGTAAGTTCCTCCTAAGTACAAAATATTATATAAAACTCATGATCAATTCATAGAAATTATTATGTTTTAAATATCAAAATAGTGAAGATTATTTTAAAAAATCATAGCCAATGTGCAATAAACTACTAAAAACCCTGAAAATTAAGGATTTGGGGCTATAAATAATGGCAGTCTTTGAGATGGGAAAGCATTCCAGCTCCTCTATAAAATTAATTAGAACTATAAATGGTAAGTTTATTTTAGAAGGTCAAGTTGCAAAACCTGCCTCTGTCTTCATTGTCTCTCTTTATCTTCTGTTCCTAAGTATCAGTGAGACTAGTGCATGAGCATGGAAACAAACTAGAACCTGAGACATTAGTAACCATACAGATAAAACAAAATGATTCTTAGGTCTGTTCAAAATCAATAAATATATAAATAGCATTGTTGTAGGGACTGAAGAAATATCTCAACAGTTAAGAGTACTGGGTGCTCTTCCAGAGAACCTCATTCCAATTCCCAGCATCCATATGCTAGCTCATAACCATCTGTAACTTTAGTTCTAGGGAATCCAACAATCTCTTCTGCTTCTGCTGGAACTACTGCATGGTTCACAGATACATAAGCAGGAAAAAGACAAATGCACATAAAATGAAATAAATGTGAAAAATAAATTATTGCCTTAAAAAAATTAAAGAAAAACTGTCACCAGTGCTGGTGGTTGATGTCTGGACTGGGTGTTTACAGGTTCTTAGCCTCTTGTCCAAGCAACTGAAATAAAGGAACAGATTTGAAAAAGTAGCAAAGAAACTTTCAAGGCAAAACAATAGTACAAATCAGAAAGAAATATATTAAAGATCCCTAATTATTGTTTAGGACTTTCTTTTCTGAGGCTCGTGAAAAGCAGGAGTTTGGTTCCTAAGGGGTGTAATATAGATATTTCTCCATTTTGATTACAGATTAACTGTCTACTACACATGTCTCTTCCCATAATGCACCTAATTTTAAGTATATACACCCAAGTTACTCCTAGGCACAAACAGTGGGTTCTCCTTTAAAAGCCTCTTAGAGGATAGTTGCCTTATTATGTATGCACCTCAAACCAATTTAGGTTGGATCAGCTCTTTCATCCTCTACCTGAATATACAGAAAACGCATCTGAATACAATATGTCTGTTTTATGATCATTAGAGATGAGAAACACAGAGTGTGCTGTGTGTGTGAATAGCTTAGGTGGGTTCCTGGGTTACTAGTATGTTGCCATGGGAATTGTTTGAAGTGCATATGTATGCATATTACATGTAGGCAACAGTCTCAGGCTGGCAAGTACCTTGTTAAAAGAGAGACACTGGTATAGGCCAAAGAAGAATCCTTAGTTAACTAATTTATTCTCCATGCTTGTCTGCCTCAAAGATTTTGGATAGCACTGTTGGCACAGGCCTGTAATCTCAACTCTATGAGAATAACAAAGTTCAATGCAATTTAGCTCCTGCAATTTAGCAAGATCCTGCCTCAAAGTAAAATCCATAGGATATACATCAATGGTCGAATGTTTGCTTAACACACACAAGGAACCAGAGAATATAAAATACACACGTATTGGGGTGGAGTCTTTCTTTTTGAAACAGAGTCTCACTGTTTAGTCCATCCTAGCCTAGAAGTGACTCATCATCCTTATCAAAATGATAGAATTACAGAAGTACATAGTCATGATTATACCTAGCTTATATATCTCACTTTGGTCCTATGGAAAATTCAGTTATATGATTCACTATCTCTTTAAGATTTAAAAATATTGTGTTTTGGCAATCTTCGTGACCTTTAATATGTAAAAGCTGAGCTTAGGCACACACAGTGAGAGCACCTATAGTCCCAGTAACCCTCCAGGGAGATGAAAGGTGGAGAGTGGTGAGTCTCCAGAGGCCTAGGTATCCCAGTGTGCAGTAGGTCAACAAGGAGAATGTCTCATAGGTGGAAAGTGAGATCTGACACCTGAGGTTGTCAGTTGACTTCTCTGTATGCACCACAATACAAATTCACACACACACAACTGTCCATGCACAGACAGGTACACACATGTACACTTACACTGCAAACATGCACACAGGTCTTTTCCTAGTGGCCTGCCTAGTTGGCCTGCCAATATCCTTGCTTGAGAAATGGCAGTTTTCATTTCTAATCCATATTTTTCAATTTTCCTATATGAAAAATGTTGTTTGAGTGTTTAATAACTTTAAGAATGTAATAACTGTTTGAAACCAAGTATGATAGTGCATGCCTGTAGCCCCAGGAGTCGTAAAGCAGAGGCAGGAGGATGACAAGGCCAGTTTGTGCTATATGGCATGTTCCAAACTCAGTGACATAGTGAGACTCTGATTCAAGAAGCCAAAAGGAAAAATGAGTCCACATTTTTTTTAGTGTTTTAAGATATCTTTTATTCTAATGAATAATTAAAATCTTCCAAAATAAAATATTATAATTCTTTTAAAAGTTTATATCTTAAATCATAGTTTATACTCTTAATTTCATTTTAATCTTGTTTAAATGATGAATATATTAAGCCTTAACACTGAAAATTTAGAGTGGCTGTATAAACTCAGCTGCTTGTATTGATGCTCTGCTATACTGTTTCCATGACAATACATGACTTTCTTCACAAAAGCAGCCAGTGATTGAGTAGAGAAAGAGAGAGATTAAGAAAGAAGTGGAAAGAGAAAGAAAGAGAAAGAGAAACAATAGAGAGAAAAAGAAAGAAAGACAAAGAAAGAGAGAGGGATGAAGGAAGGAAGGGAGGAAGAAGGGAGAAAGTGAGGGGGAAGAGAGAGAAACAATAATTTCCCTTGTGTCCCCATGACTTCCACCAAATATAAACTTTTTATGCTTTAGTTTAATTTAATTCAATAGACTGACTTACAGAGAGTAATTTTTAAAGCAAGTTTTCCAGGGGGTAAAATACTTGCTGCATTTGACCTCAGTTCAAATTTCCAGAACCCAAATAACACCAGGCATGAAAGTGCATTTCTATAATCTCATTGTTCTCAGAGCAAGACAGAGGCAAAGACATGAGAGTCCTGGAAGTCCTCAGGCCAGCATAATGAACAGGAAGAGTCCCTGTCTCAAACAAAATAAAGGTGAAGTTGACACCATTATGTTACCCCAGACTTCCACATGTGCACCATGTTACACACGCTCCCACACCCATATACATACATGAGCACACATACACAATGGTATGATTTTACCATGACTATTGATATATAATAAATAAAACTGGAAATTATATTTCAAAACTCATGTAATATGTCAAAGGTACGAAGAAATGATTATATGCATTGCTTTATCTTCAATTTACCACATGCTATGGCAATCTTACTAACTTTTCCTTAAACACATGTAGAAGGAGACTTAAAAGAGTTGCAAATGTTGTCTAGAGAATTAAACTAGCAACAAGTCACATATAAGACTTAATTCTGTCAATCTACACATCTCAAGCCGATGCTCAGAACAGCAACTCTTAGACACATGTTCTCTGAAAAAAAGAAATGAGAGCATAGTGGCATAGTTCCATGATGGTCAATATTGTCAGCTTGATAGGATCTTGAGTTACTAGGTGACAAGCATACCTGTGTGAGCCATTATCTAGATTAAGTTATTTAAGATGGGAAGATTTAGCTGGGTGTTGATGGCACACACCTTTAATCCCAGCACTTGGGAAGCAAAGGCAGGAGGATCTCTATGAGTTTGAGATCAGCATGGTCTACAAAGCTAGCTCCAGGACAGGCTCCAAAGATACACAGAAAAACCCTGTCTTGAAAAACCAAAAAAAAGGGAAGACTTTCCGAAAAAGAAGAAAGTCAGTCTCCCTCTCCTACTCTCCTATTACCCACCTTTCTGATTGGTAACAGGATACAAAGTGAGTAACTTCACCAAGCTTCTGCTGACATATCTTCCCCTCCATGATGAACTGTACCCTCAAACAGGAAGTCCAAACAAACCCTTCCTTGAATTTTCTTTTCTTGCCAAGTATTTTGTCCCAGCAATGACACAAGTAACTAATACAATATTTGCATCTGTATACTTATATATCATATGTATATCTATTTTGTTACATAGTTTGCTTTTGTAAAATTTTTAATCAGTTGCTAAACTTATCATTAATTTTATTTTCACTGTCCCTGCTAATAAAATAGTTCACAAGTTATTTATGAAGAAAAAGAATTTGAAGAAACTAAATTAATTATACTTTTTAGTCCATCCTTAGTCTTGGACACAAAACAATATACAGTGATTTTCAGACCTAGAAAGAAATTAGCATAAATAAACTTTTAAAAGCCTGTAAAAATTCATTTAAAATGAGATAAAATTACTTCAGAAAGTACCTTCTTATCTTTGATCCTTCGGAGGTTCTATGAAGGCAAACCATATCTAAATAAATACTGCCATCCCTAAGGTGAAAATTGACAAAAAAGGTTGATCACTTTACATATTGTATCCCAGGGGCATGTGTTTATCATGAAAATTGGATGTATGTCCAACATTCATTAAACAAAAAGATTCTGTGCAGATACTTTTTCAAAACCTTTTTTATCTGACCTCTTTTGATAATTGGCTGTTTAACAACTCTGTTAACAAGGATTAATTTAAATAGATTGGCAAAAAAGGTTAAAACACACATGTGATTAGTCATTCAAGATGGGCTGTTAATTTGGAGTTTTACACTAATTTCTCATTTATAAAACAAACGATTTTTAAATAATGAAAACATTTGTATGATATGCTAATAGATGCAAACATACTTATTGCATTCTTCTTGTCTAAATACTGCTATTCTCACGGAAGCTCCAGAATATACCTCTGTAACTAAACATTATTATTAACAGGACAGGGGTTCTCTCACATGGCTGCAAGCTCACCTTCCTGATGCTATATCAGCTGGGCTAGTCACCAGCACTAGCAAGACATAAGAAATGACCATTTATGAATTGTTTTTGTTTGGAGGTAGGAAAAAGGGATGAAGAATTATTTTTTTTAGTAAAAAGAACTCAAATTTTAAAAGAGACACATTGCTTGTAGGAAGAAAAAGATTACTGGGGACTTCGATCCAGCAATGAATGAAGGTATTTGAAGTTTTTCCCTTAAGTAAAAGAAATTGAACAATTGTAGTGATATATTCACACGCTCACACACACACACACACACACACACACACACACACACACCTGTAGCACTGGCTATGCTCCTTTGGGCATGGTCACAAATGTGGACGTGACTGGTTAAAAGGAATAGGGGAGGGGTTCAAAGAGCACCCTGTGGCAGGATCGACATCACTGGAACAAGACCCTGAGACAGTCCTTGTTTTGTATAAGTTCTTTCCCTAAATAAACTCTACCTTAATCATACTTATCTAGTGAATCCTGATCTCCATGTATCAAGCAATAGAAGTGCTGAGTGCTTTCAGCGTTTGTCAGTTGCTCAGTCTGTAGGTTAGGACTTTTCTTAATTGGATGCTCAGTCTGCTTACCTATAAAAATATGATTCATGATTTATCCTCAATATTTCTACCTACATCTTACCAACTATATTTTCATGTACTGCTTTAATTACCTTGATTGATCTCATCCATACACACTGAATTAAGGCTAACATGGAATCAAACATAACATGATCAGTCACTGTGTGTATAACAGATTTCTTTCCAAGAACTGAATCTTCTTAACTGTCATCAGGGAAATCCCTGGGAATGTATCTGCTGAGAAAAATCTCTAAAAAAATATTCTTTACTTTTCAAGTGGATTCTAATTCTTGAACCAGAGTGTCATGAAGGAAAACTCCAGAATGTTGCAACCTTGCTTCTGACCTGATGGTCTTAATAATGCTGTTGTGTTTTAATAAATTAATTTAACTATGCCACCTCACTTCTCTCATTTTCACTTTGGAGAATTTATGAGAAAAGAAAGTAGAGTGGAAATGAGACATAAAGTCAATGTGAAAATGCTAACAGCTCTACACAGGGCTTCCTGACCTAAGTCTTATATAGTGTACATGCATTTACATATACTGTGTGTGTGTGTGTGTGTGTGTGTGTGTGTGTGTGTAGTTCTAACAATCTAGAACAAGAAACAAGAAAAGGAAGAAAAGGTGTGATTGATTCTGTTAAGAATCTTTCCTAGTCCTGAAGACATAAAAATGAACTCCTAAAAGGATGCCCTTCTACGTTCTAAAAGTTTCTAATCTTAATAGGACATGGATATGACAAAAAGGGTGAAAATAGGGGATAATTTATTGAGTACCTAGAAAAATATAGAGAGAAAAGAGGGAGAAATAAATAATAATACATGTATTTTTAAAAGCCATAGGGAAACATTATTTTATAAACTTATTTAAAAGTATATATTATATATATTATATGTCTCTCTGTGCATGTATGTTTGTTTTAAATAGAGTTGATACCAAGATATTGTCATTGCCTTTGATTAAGAATGATGCCATATTGTGAAGATTCCATACACTTTGAACATGGGACTTGAAAGAACTGAGTAGGAACTGAACTGGAAGGCTCCTCCTTGAAATGGACTCTCATAGTACTGAATGGTGCTAGGCAAGCTGCAAAGAATGAAAAATAACCAATAGTCCAGCCTAAACCCTACAAACTACAACAATGACTGGCCCCAGTAAACTGCTTTCAACAGTGCAATGGTGGCATTTTTAGCTTAGGAATAATAAACAATTGTCCCATTGGTTGTAAACACCAATCAGTGGTGTTCATGACTTTTACAGTAAACATAGACAAGTATCAGTGGTTGGAGAGGACATAGACCCTAGTGGAGAATATAGTATTACCATTTTCCTAAACTAATATAATGTCTAACTGTATTCTAAAACTTAGGCTTTCATCCACTTCTTTTTTTTAAAATTTATTTTATATAACAAAGTCCATTTAAATGAAAACAAACATTTATACACAATATTTGGGAATTTCGGCATTGTTCTTTCCAAACTACTTCCTGCTGGTAAGGGGCACTGTTATGGGGGATTCGAAGAAGATTCAGAAATCCTGGCTGTAGTCTGAAAGGATGATATGTCCAGGTGTTTTGAATGTAGGATCACCTCCTACTCTGTTTCAGGCAGTCTGGATTGATCAGACCACATTAGTCTGGAAGGAATCCACATCTTTTCATTTTCTGTGGAAACAAAAATAGAAATCCTTTTCCCCAGTAACTTGTACTTCAACTTAAATTTGGAGTTAAAGCATTTTTTTAACTTAATTTATTATTTTACATGTCGACCCCAGTTCCCTCTCCCTCCCTCCCGCCTTCCCTCCTTCCCTCCCTCACTCCTTCTCTCCCTCCCTCCTTCCCTCACTTTTACCCTCTCTGCCCTCTCACATGCACTGTAAACACCCTCCCCTCCCATCCCCCCACCCCAATTCCATATGTAGGGCAATACCTTCCAGTTGAGGTCATGTAGATCTGACAGGTCATGTGAAGTAGGGACTAGGGCTTCTCTCCTGTCTCTAGATTAAGGCAGTTATCCCTCCATGGGGGATGTGTTCCCAAAGTCCTTTTGTGCACCAGGGATACATCCTGGCTCCACTGTCTGAGGTCCCTTAGACTGCTCAGTCCTTCTAGCTAAGACCCATATTCAGGGGGCCTGATCACTCCCATGCTGGCTTCCCAGCTATCAGTCTGGTGGCCATTAGCTCCTCCTTGTTCAGGTAAGCTATCTGTATGTGTTTCTGCCACATGGTCTTGTCCTCCCCATCTGCATCTGGGTTCTAGTTTGACTCAGTGTTTATGTATGGGTGTTTGATCCTGTTTCCAACAGGCATTAGTTGAGGGCTCCATGGATAAGTTAATTGCTCATCTCACTCTCCAAGAAGGGCATTTATGATAGCCTTTCCACGGAAGCTCAAATTGTTAGTTGGGAGCAGTCTTGTAGTTCTCTAGACCTTTCTTTTGTTCAATTTTATCTTCAAACCAATAATAGCTCCCTCTTTTATGTTCTCTCTCTCTGTCTCTGTCTCACTCTCACTCTCTTTGCTGTCTTCTATTCCTAACCAGGCTCAATCTTCCTGGTTGCTCATGTTTTCCTATCCTCCCCCTTGTTTTCTCCTAATTCTCTCTCCATTCGCTGCCCCCCCCACTTCTCCTGAGCTCTGGGGAACTTGTCCCTTCCCAGTTCTGTGAGGGACTTTATATGAATCTCTTAGGATACACCTTGTATCGTAGTTCCTCTGGTGATGTGAAGTATAGGCTGGTGATCATTTGATCTAGGTCTAAAATCCATATATGAGTGAGTACATACTGTGTTCCTCTTTTTGTGACTGGGTTACCTCATTCAGGATGGTTTCTTCAAATGCCATCCACTTGCCGGCGAATTTCAAGATACCATTATTTTTTTCTGCAGAGTAGTATTCCATTGTGTAGATGTGCCACATCTTCATTAACCACTCTTCAATTGAGGGACATCTAGGTTACTTCCAGGTTCTTGCTATTACAAATAGTGCGGCTATGAACATAGTTGAAGAAATATCTTTGCAGCTTAAGAGGGGGATTGCCGGGTTCTGTGGTAAACTAATTCCCATTTTCCTGAGGAACCGCCATACTGATCTCCAAAATGGCTGTATGAGTTTGCACTCCCACCAGCAGTGGAGGAGTGTTCCCCTTTCTCCACATCCTCTCCAACAAAAATCATCATTGGTGTTTCTAATTTTAGCCATTCTGGCAGTGGTAAGATGGCATCTCAAAGTTGTTCTGATTTGCATTTCGCTGATAGCTAAGGATGTGGAACATTTTCTTAAGTGTCTTTCAGCCTTTTTAATTTCCTCTATTGAGAATTCTTTCTTCAGTTCTGTACCCCATTTTTTAATAGGGTTATTTGGTGTTTTGTTGACTAGTTTCTTGAGTTCTTTGTATATTTTGGAGATCAGCCATTTGTCAGATAGAGGATTGGTAAAAATCTTTTCCCAGTCTGTGGGCTGCTGTTTGGTCTTGTCCATTGTGTCCTTTGCCTTACAGAAGCTTCTAAGTTTGAAGAGGTCCCATTTATTAATAGTTGCTCTCAGTGTCTGTGCCCCTGGAGTTATGTTCAGGAAGCTGTCTCCTATACCAATTTGTTCAAGAGTACCTCCTACTTTCTCTTCTAAGAGGTTCAATGTGGCTGGATTGATGTTGAGGTCTTTGATCCATTTGGACTTGAGTTTTGTGCATGGTGACAGACATGGGTCTATCTGCAGTGTTCTACACACCCTCATCCAATTGTGCCAGCATCATTTGTTGAAGATGCTGTTCTCGCCCCATTGTATAATTTTAGCTATTTTGTCGAAAATCAGGTGTTCATAGGTGTGTGGGTTATTATCAGGATTTTCAATTCGATTCCATTGGTCTGTCTATTTTTATGCCAATACCAGGCTGTTTTCAGAACTATAGCTCTGTAGTAGAGCTTAAAGTCAGGAATTGTGATGCCTCCTGAAGTTCTTTTATTGAATAGGGTTGTTTTGGCTATCCTAGGTCTTATGTTTTTCCATATAAAGTTGATTATTATCGTTTCAAGGTCGGTGAAGACTTGTGGTGGGATTTTAATGGGAATTGCATTGAATCTGTAGATTGCTTTTGGCAAGATTGCCATATTTATTATGTTTATTCTACCTATCCAAGAACATGGGAGATCTTTCCATTTTCTGGTATCTTCTTTAATTTCTTTCTTTAGAGTCACAAAGTTCTTATTGTATAGGTCTTTTACTTGTTTGGTAAGCATTACACCAAGATACTTTATGTTGCTTGTGGCTATTGTAAAGGGTGATGTTTCCCTGATTTCTTTCTCTGTCTCTTTGTCGTCTGAAAAAAGTAGGGCTACAGATTTTTTTGAGATTACCTTGTATCCTGCTAGTTTGCTGAAGGTGTTTATCAGCTGTAGGAGTTCCCTGGTACAGTTTATTTGGTCGCTTATGTAAACTATCATATCATCTACAAATAGAGACAGTTTGACTTCTTCCTTTCCAATTTGGATCCCCTTGATCTCCTTTTGTTGTCTTATAGAATTAGCTAGAATTTCTAGTAAGATATTGAAAAGATATGGAGAGGTCAGCCTAGTCTTGTTCCTGATTTTAGAGGAATTGGCTTAAGTTTCTCTCCATTCAGTTTGATGTTGGCAGTTGGTTTGCTCTATATTGCTCTTATTATGTTTAGGTATATTCTTGCTATCCCTGACCTCTCCAAGACCTTTATCATGAAAGAGTGTTGAATTTTGTCAATGGCTTTTTCCCCATCTAGGGAGATAATCATATGGTTTTTCCTTTTCTGTTTGTTTATATGCTGGATCATGTTGATAGATTTTCGTATGTTAAACCATCCCTGCATTCCAGGTATGAAGCCTACTTGGTCATGGTGATTTCTCTGATGTATTCTTGAATTCGGTTTGCCAGTATTTTATTGAGTATTTTTGCATCGATGTTCATCAGGGATATTGGTCTGTAGTTTTCTAAATTAGTTGTGTCTTTGTGAGGCTTGAGTACCAAGGTTATTGTGGCCTCATAAAAAGAGTTTGGCAATGAACCTTCTGTTTCTATCTTGTGGAACAGTTTGAGGAGTAGTGGTATTAGTTCTTCCTTGAATGTCTGGTAGAATTCTGCATCGAATCCATCTGGCCCTGGACTTTTTTTGGTTGGAAGGCTTTCGATGACTTCTTCTATTTCATTGCAGGTTATAGGTCTATTTAAGTTGTTTGTCTGTTCTTGATTTAATTTTGGTAAGTGATAGTTATCCAGAAATTTGTCCATTTCCTTTGAATTTTCAATTTTTATGGAATACAAATTTTCAACATATGACCTGAAAATTGTCTGGATGTCCTCTGTGTCTGTTGTTATGTTCCCTTTTTCGTTTCTGATTTTGTTAATTGGCATGTTCTCTCTGTGCTTTTTCGTTAATTTGGATAAAGGTTTGTCTATCTTGTTTATTTTCTCAAAAAAACCAACTCTTCGTTGCATTGATTTTTTTGTATTGTTTTCCTGGTTTCTATTTTGTTGATTTCAGACCTCAAGTTGATTATTTCCTGGGGTCTACTCCTGCGGGGTGAATTTGCTTCTCTCTGTTCTAAGGTTTTCAGTTGCACTGTTAATTCTCTTATGTGACTATCCTCTGTTTTCTTCATATGGGCACTTACCTCAATGAACTTCCCTCATAGCACTGCTTTCTAGGTGTCCCATAAGTTTGGGTATGTTGTATCCTCATTCTCGTTGAATATTAGAAAGTCCTTAATTTCTTTCTTTATTTCTTCTTTGACCCAGGAGTGGTGCAATTGCACATTGTTCAGTTTCCATGAGTTTGCAGGTTTTCTGCTATTTGTGTTGTTGTTGAATTCCAATTTTAAAGCATGGTGGTCCGATAAGATACATGGGACTATTCCTTTTCTCTTGTATCTGTTGAGGTTTGTTATGTCTCCTAGTATGTGGTCGATTTTAGAGAAGGTTTCATGTGGAGCAGAGAAGAAGGTATATTCTTTTGTCTTTGGATGGAATGTTCTATAGATGTCTATTAACCCCAGTTGAGACATAACTTCTGTTAATTCTTTTGTTTCTTTGTTGAGTTTCTGATTTGTGGTCCTGTCTAGTGTTGAGAGTGGTGTATTGAAGTCTCCCACTCTAAGTGTGTGAGGTTTTATATGAGCTTTGAGTTCTAGTAGTGTTTCTTTTACGAATGTGGGTGACTTTGTATTGGGGGCATAGATGTTCAGAACTGAGACTTTGTGTTGATAAATTTCTCCTGCAATGAATATGAAATGACTGTCTTCATCTCTTTTGACTAATTTTGGTTTGAAGTCTAACTTGTTAGATATTTCCATTTGATTGGAAAATCTTTTCCCAACCCTTTACCCTGAGGTAATGTCTATCTTTCAAGCTTAGATGTGTTTCTTGTATGCAGCAGAAGGATGGATTCTGTCTTCGTATCCATTCTGTTAGCCTGTGTCTTTTTATAGGTGAGTTAAGACCATTAATGTTGAGGGTGAGTAAGGACCATTGATTGTTGATGCTTGTTTGATTTAGGTTTGTTGTTGGCAGTGGTATTGTGAGTATATTAGTTCTGCTTTACCCTTGGTGTAGTTGGATTATCTGTTGCCTACATTTTTGTGGGCATAGTTACCTTCCTTGGGTTGGAGTTTTCCTTCCAATACTTTCTGTAGGGCTGGATGTATAGATACGTATTGGAAAAATCTGGTTTTGTCATTAAATATCTTGTTCTTTCCATCTATAGTGATTGAGAGTTTTGCTGGATATTGTAGCCTAGGCTGGCATCCATGTTTTCTTAATACTTTTAGAACATCTATCCAGGACCTTCTGGCCTTGAGGTTTTCCATGGAGAAGTCAGGTGTAATTTTGATAGGTCTGCCTTTATATGTTACCTGTCCTTTTTCCTTCGCTGCTCTTAATATTCTTTCTTTATTCTGTATGCTAGGTGTTTTGATTATTATATGTCGAGGGGTCTTTTTTCTTTGTTCCAGCCTATTTGGGATTCGGTATGCTTCTTGTACTTTCATGGGCATGTCCTTCTTCAGATTTGGAAAGTTTTCCTCGATGATTTTGTTGAATATATTTTCGGCACCTTTGAACTGGGCTTCCTCACCTTCCTCTGAAAGACCTAAAAAGAAATGTTAATGATGGACTAACCTAGAAACCAATATCTGTTCCTTGGAATTTGCTAGCTTCCTCTCACAAGGCCCTGAGGTAAGAAGAATTCACACTGCCCCTCCTTTCCTGTGAGTCAACAGGTGGTAAATAGGTTTGCCCAGACAAGATTAATTAACACACCTGAGGCCCTAAGGTCTGCTGACCCTAATAGCAGACCATCTGGCCTCCAAGGGTGACATACTCAATGGGCAGAGGGTCCCACCCCCTCCCTAAGCTTGTGGGTTTGCCTTTAAAAACACCTGGGCCCAGGGGAGGGGGCTTCTCCCTAGCCTGCTTGCTGGAGGAGCCAGTTTGCGCAAATGTTTCCTGTTCATTAAAGCCTCTTGCGTTTTGCAGCAACTGGACTGGACATTGAGTTCTTGGGGTATCGACTGAAACTGGAAGACTCCTCATTCTGAGGGTTTTACACCTCTATGCCTATTATTCTTAGGTTTGGCCTTTTCATGGTGTCCCATATTTCCTGGATGTTTTGTGTTAAGGATTTGTTGGATTTATGATTTTCTTTGGTCGATGAATCTATTTCTTCTAGTTTATCTTCTGCGCCTGAGATTGTCTCTTCCATCTCTTGAATTCTGTTGGTTATGCTTGTATCTGTAGTTGCCAATTTTTTGCCCAGCTTTTCTATTTCCAGCATTCCTTCAGTTTCTGTTGCCTTTATCTCTATTTCAGTTTTCAAGTCTTGAACTGTTTCCTTCACCTGCTTAATTTTTTTTTTCTTGGCTTTCTGTACTTTCCTTAAGGAATTTGTTCATTTCTTCCACTTTTTTGTTTGTTTTTTCCTCCATTTCTTTAAGGGATTTTCTCACATCTTCTTTGAGGGCCTCTATCATTTTTATGATGGTGATTTTTAAGTCGTACCCTTCTGCTTCCTCTGCTTTGTTGTTGTGTTCCATTCTAGTTGGTGTAGATTCCCTAGGTTCTGGTGGCATCGTGCTTGTCTTTCTGTTGTTAGGTGTTCTCTTGTATTGCCGTCTTCCCATAGCTTCTTCCAGTAAGTGTTGGAGGGGTCTCCCCCTCTCCATCCACTTCTTTTGGCAATAGATAAAGACAATTAAATTCATCTACAACTGGCCAAAATGCAGATAATAAGTGAGTGTGGAGGACCCAGCCCTAAATGGTACATCTACAACACAATTTCTATACCTAAGACTCAGAAAAATGGCATAAGAGTGGGATAAAAAGATGACAAAGACGCCTACTGTGAAATAGTGTTTTCTACAAGTGACAAGGATGTTGTGCCCATGAAATCTCAACAATTTGAGATTTGCATCCTACTGAAATAAGCAATCTCCCATTTAAAATGTGCAGGTTTTAATTATTTTATTTTAATGGAAACAGTGTCATTGTGATTTCCATTCCAACAGGTTCATGTGCATTAATGGCATCCTGTGGTGTGTGAGCATGTATGAGTCACTGTGGATTGTGCATTCTTCTTCTTGAGAATTTCTGGAATAATTCACCCTTTTCCTCGTTCATGGCTGTTGCTCTCCTGTTGAGCCTTTTTATCTTCTGCTGTCTATTCTCTTGTCCCTGTCAGACTTGTTTTCTACTCATTGAGTTTCTCAGTGATCCAGAAGATTGATTGGGGTTGGGGGTCTATGGCTTCCAGTTGGGTTTCGTTTGAATAAAACAAAAGGATGTGGAGGGTGAGAATAATGAAAGTCAGCTTCTGTTTTCTACAGTTCAACCTCACAATTGTAGTTCTAATCCTGATTCCAGTCCTCATAGAGGCTTTCATAATACCCGAGGTTATGTCAGGCAAAGTAGGTCACAACTTATATTTCTAGTACTATCCACGTCATTAATTAACTCTTATGTTCATCCCAGGTAGTGTTTTATTTGTTAAAACACCCTTTAATAAGCTCCTCTAGCAAAACATAGAACAACACATTGTACTTTTCTAGCCTCTGGAATTGTCTATAGAGATCACATGTCTAGAGCCTATTCTTTACTTCCATCCTGAAGTCTCCCTAACCTGGGATGGAATCTCCTCTGAAATGCAAACATGGCAATTCCATGATCCTGAGCAAAATCCTCTACAGATATGTGACAGTCATGTAGCTTGGTCTCCTTATGGGATTCCTAATGGTGGGAACAGGGCTTGTCTCTGACTTTTTTGCTGGCTTTTGGAACCCTACTCCACTTACTGGGTTGTCTTGTCCAGCTTTCATACAAGGGGAGGTACTTAGACTTACTGCAAATTGATATGCCCTGTTTTGTTGATATTCATGGGAGGCATGCTCTTTTCTGAATAGAAAGGAAGGAGTGATGGATGGGGACAGAGTGGAGGTGGTGGGGGAGGGAACTGAGAGGAGAGGATGGAAGGGAAACTGTGGTTATGATGCAATAACAACAACAATAATAATGCTTTAAAAATCTCATGGCACCATAGCATGATCTGAGTCATTTCAAATGATCTGCACATTCTTCAACACACACACATGCACACACACACACACACACACACACACGAGAGAGAGAGAGAGAGAGAGAGAGAGAGAGAGAGAGAGAGAGAGGAGAAAGGTCAAAGTCTTCTATATGCATATACAGATATTTTTAAATTTTGCCTCTGTGATTAATTAACTTAACTCATGAACACTGATGCTGGAAAAAAAGGCTCAGTGGTTAAGAGCATGGGCTGCCCTTCCAGAGGACTCAGGTTTTGCTCCTAGATCCCATCTGGCAGTCCACAACCATCTGTAACTCCAGTTATAGGGGACTTAATGCCCTCTTCTGATCTCTATGAATACCAGGCAAGTGGTGCACAGACATGTGAAATAAAAACAAAAATGTAAAAGTAAATAAACTCCTGGACATTGACAATACCACTGGCTTCATCACAATGTGTTTTTTTTTTTTAGGCAATTCAATCTTCAATGGAATATTAAAATAACATTTGTATTCAAAACACAAAGTCTATACAATTTTCTGATTTTTCAGTTTATTCTTCTATTGCTCAATTGTGTGCACTTATATTTAATCTGCATCATACTCATAATCTCAGATACTTGTTCTACTTCTCAAATATGTTCACCTCTACTTAATAACACTTTAATAATGATTTATCTTTTGTTTTATAACAAAATATTCTACTACAATCAGTAAGCTAGACTTTTTACTACTTTATAAGTGTCTTAGCTAATACCTATTATAGTTACTGAAGTGACTGTGAAGAGGTTGTACATAGTCAAAACTTAAGGCTTGAAATATGACCAGACTTCAAAACTATACCTTTAAACTCAAATAAGGTTCTAGTTCAGGCATGATATTCTCTTTATAAAACTTCCTCATGGAACTGAACATAGTAGTTCAAGTTGTTAGGAGTACTTGCTGCACAACATGAATACCAGAGTTCATATTGCAACACCCACATAACAAGCCATGTGTGGTGTCCCAGGTGCCAATAACCCCAGTTTTATGAGAGGCTGTGACAGGAAGGTCACTGTGGCTTGCTGGCTGAAAAAAAAACTTGTGAGTCCAGGTTCCAGCTAGATACTCTTCCTCAAAGGAATAAGGGTGAGGGATGATAGAGGAGGGCACTCAATGTCCTCATCTGACCTCTGCATCCACACAGCCACACATGTGCACACACAGCCACACTTATAACACACACTCCAAGCAAACTTTCTCACATAACCTTGGCTTTCCAGTGCCATGTCAGTTTTTACTAACCTACTCATACTCTATTATCATGATTCAGTCACCCATCTGCCTCACTGAACAACATGTAGATATGGGAGTTTTTTCTCCGTCCCCTCCTTCCCTCCCTCTCTCTTTCTCCCTTCCTTCATTCTTTCCTTCCAATGCAATCTTGTCTGAAAAATCTTGAGCTCAAGTAATCCTCCTACTGAAGCCTCCTGAGCAAGTGGGCCAACAGCACACATCACCACATCAATCAGAACATATTAGCTAGGTATTAAATGTAGAGTCATTATTAATACATTCTAAAGGAATGTTACAGTTTTAAAAGTAAATTGAACAAGATAAATTAGAAATTGTGACAATACAATGTTTCTATTAAGTGTCCATTTTCTTTCTATTCCTAAAGCAAAGCTGGCTTATTTATATGTCATCAAGCTGTATCAGGGCACTGTTTGCTGAGGTTTTTTTTTTTCATTGTCTTAATTACACAATATGATTAACTCACAATATGTGCAAGGAAAATTCAATTTTCTCTTTAACTTTAATTGAATTAATGCATATGTAAGTGTTTACAGTACTTAAAATTTTGTAACCTATGTATATCACATGTTATAAATTAATTTCACAATGGAAAACAGTTTATCATAAGTACCTTGTAATTTATGTTATTTTAATTTACTGAACTCATAGATGAATGTTAAAAGATGCATATGGAAGAAAAATCACCCAAACATGCATTTTATAGCATCATATCAATTAATTAGAAAATTAAACATGTAAACAATGTCCTTTGATCACAAACTATTTCATTGACAAGAATAAATTTATCAAAAATGCAATACAGCCCAATCAGTGACATAAAACATGCTATGCCAATGACTATTGTTTACTGAGATCTGCTAAATGTCAGGCATTTTTTTTCTTAATGCTTTATATTCATTAAAGTATTTAACTAGGAGAACTACTTTGAGTTGTTATTTTTTCCAAGCTGCAGGTATGGGGAGATAATTCAGTGACAAAGGGTGCTTTCTCTTTAAACACAAGGACCTGAGTTCAAATACCTGGCACCTACATAAGAAAAAACAACAACAACAACAAAAAAAAAAAAACAAAAAAGCAAAACAAAACATAAAAACTAGGCATCACTGTAATACTTGTAACTCCAGCATTGTGGGGGAGCAGCATATAGGTGGATCTTGAAACTCACAGGCTAGCCAGCCTATCTAAACTGGTGAGCTTCAAGTTCAGTATGAGACCTTGTTTCAAGGCAATGGGGCACAGAAGGAGATAAGTTACCCATCATCTTGCTCTGGATTCTGTCTGAGCAGTCATGGGTACAAATACCCACACATTCACTTACATGTCCATAAATGACAGCATGCACACACACACACACACAGAGAGAGAGAGAGAGAGAGAGAGAGAGAGAGAGAGAACAACAAACAAACAAAAAACCAAGAAAAGAACAACAGAAAAGAAAAATATCAGTAGTAAATGCTGATAGTTGAAAATGCCCTTTCAGCCTACATACTCAATATGGGATACTGGATTATTAAACAAACAATAAGTAAATAATCCCCAAAAAGAGTAATGTGGAAATACATTGGTCCATATACCTGGACTGATTCTGGGGGTGATACACTTTCAGTATTGGAAAGAGAACACTCAGCGAACTATTACATTTATCCTGAGCATTACATCATAGCAATGGTTTCTATTTGTTCTTTCTAGACAACATAATCCTGCAAAGAATTTACCACAGTACACTGGGGCAACTAAAAGCCCACTTACAGGAGTCAGTTTCCTTGTAATTGGGTTCTGTTCGCACCTCTTTGTAATTGCATTTCTCTTTCCTCATCTATGAAATGAAAGTAACAGAGTGTTTTATGGGTTTGCTGTGATGTTTGTATTACTTGACATACATGAAGCATTCTGACAGTTCCTAACATAGATTAGGTAGCATATATTAATATTTATAATTACTCTGTTTTTAAGATGGGGCCCTACTGTGTGTTCCAGGGCTGTCCTAGAACTTACTATGTAGGCCAGGCTGGCCTGGAACTCACAGAGACCCGCCTGCCTCTGCTTCCCAAGTGTTGGGAAGCTGGTGATTACTCTTAAGGTTGATGTAAATTTTAAAAACTCATTTTGATGTAAATTTTATAAGCCTATCCTTTTTGTCCTTTATTAGAATGGGTTTTATTATATTTTATGTTTTATATATTTCATGACTGCATGGAGTTCACATAAGGCTGAAACATGGCATGAGAGTTAAGTGAACTAACTTAGTTTAAACTGATAGCACTCCATAAACACACAGTTGAAAGTCTGTAGTTACATAGGTACTGTGATGAGCATGTTGTTAGAATCACAGGCAGCCATGAACCTTATTCCACAAGCCTGAGTTCAGCACCTTGAACAGCGTCATGATCTAAATGCTCAAGCAAGCATTGGAACAATGTCAAGGGTTTCAGTTAGAAGGTCTGGGCAGTCTAAGGGACCTCTGACAGTGGAACAAGGATGTATCCTTGGTGCACAAAAGGACTTTGGGAGCACATTCTCCATGGAGGGATACTTCCTTAGCCTAGAGACAAGAGGGAGGGCCTAGTCCTTACTCCAAATGACTTGACAGATTTAGATGACCCCTTCTGGAAGGTACCACCCTCCCTGTGGAGCAGGGAGAGGGGGGACGATGGGATGGGAGGGTGGTCAGGAGGCATGGGAGGGAGGGCGAGAGTGAAGAAAGGAGGGAGGGAGAGGTATCTGGGATTGATATGTAAAATAAAAAATATTTAATAAAAAGAAAAAACAAGAAAGCTGAGCAAATATATGGAGATACATCTTACTATTATATTCACAAGAAACTAAAACTACAATAGGGTCTAAATATGTCAAACAACAGAGAAGAGAAAATAACTAAGATTTCAGCAATGGTGCCCTGATCCTGTTTCTATCTGCATCCCCAGGGATGCATGCTGATGTTTTTCAAAGTTGTTTTTTGAACATTAATTAGAGCTTGGTATGAAGCTCCACTGGGCAGAGGGCTTGTCTAGAGCACACAGAGCCCTGGATCTGATTTCCTGTACCACATATTTGGTGTAGGGGTGTGTGTCTATAATCCCAGCACTGGGGAGGTGGGGATATAAGGTTCAGGAGGTCCATGCATCTTTAGATACACATTAAGTCTGAGAATAGCATGCGGTGCCTTAGCAAAAGAAAAGTTAGTTATTTTGTTGCACTAGAGCATATCATATTTAAAGCTACAGAATTAATGAGGTTGGTAAGTGCTATGAATGTTTATAAATATTATTTTATTTAGTAGCAATTTATGCACTGCATGAAATTTATATTTAGAATATAATTTAAACACAAATATATAATCTTGTTTTCTGGACGATAATCTCCTGTACTATGTACTTTCTACCCTAAAGATGTTTGCACTTATTTTTTCCATAAATTTATAAATTCTTAGTGTGGCTTTTATTATCATAGAATAATTTATTTAGTTTGCGTGTTTGGGTTTCATTATTTTTAAAATAAAGCAATTTTAAATATTAACTGAATTTAACACTTGGTAAATTTTCTGCAAAGCGAAAGGCACTATGCAAAGCTCTAGAACAGTGTTTCTCCAATAATCTTGGTCTTTATTGTGTCCTCAGTCTGCAGTTCACAAGATCATCATGTCCCCAGTGTGCAGCTCGCAGGTCTTCATCCTGTCTCCAGTGTGCAGCTCGCAGGTCTTCATCATGCCCCTAGTCTACAGCTCACAGGTCTTCATCCTGTCCCCAGTATGCAGCTCACAGGTGTTCATCCTGTCCCCAATGTGCAGCTCACAGCTCTTCATCATGTCCCCAGTCTACAGCTCACAGGTTTTCAGTTTGTCCCCAGTATGCAGCTCACAGGTCTTCATCGTGTCCCCAATCTGCAGATCATGGTCTTTTGTATTAGTTTCCTTTCTCTTCCTTTTGCAGTTGTGTTCAGATAAGAATATATTTTTCAGATTCTTTGAAGGAAGCATTTTACAAAATATAGAGTTCCAAGAAAGATATTTCAAGAAAACCAAAGTGTTTTGTGTGGTAGAAAACAAAACAAGCCCTTTCTGGGAATGTACAAGAAAATATCACCACAAAGCACCTTGAAGTACCATCTCTCCTTGAGCTTGATGGAATACATGGTTGTCAGGGTTACTGGTATTACAAAACACTTTCCAAATAATAAATTATACTTTCTTTCTTTATGGTATATCTCACATCAGAAGAAATCTAGAAATTTTCCCATATATTTTCCTTTTTAATAGAAACCTTGTGGCCTTTGAACAGTATCCACCTACCCCTTCACTCTAAGTCTCTGGTAACAATCACTATGCTTTACTGTACAAAGACTTCAAGTGATTTAGATTCTTCTTAAAAATAAGAACTTGAAATGTTTTTCTTTCTCTGTATTGATATTCTCACTTAATTTAATGCCTTTCTCTACATAATTACAAATGCCAAATCCTTCCTCAGCCTTTAAAGATGGGGAATATTATTCCATTGTGCATATACACTTTTTCCACTTAGCCATAGATTACAAGAAGGGTTCATTCTAAACCTTAACTTTTTATATAATGTTTCAATAAATGAAAATATAATTATTTCAATATACAGTGTTCAAATCTTTTGAATATGTATTCAGAAGTATTATTATTGGCCCATTTGTTAGTCTGCATCATGACCATATTAATTGACATTCCCACCTGCAGTCTGCAAGGATCTCCAAATGCTGCCTACATATTCTGCCTTCCATCTGTTGATGGTGGTTTTTCTGACTGTTGTATAGTTTTCATTTTCACAATGATTAATGTTGTTGAACACTTCATATACCATTTGGTAATTTGTATGTCTTACTTTGACTAATATCTACTCAAGTGCTTCACCTATTTCAATAAAACTATAGGTTTTATTGCCATGGAGTTAATTATGTTCACTCCATATTTAGCATCTTAAGCTAATACAGGCCATGTGGCTTTCCTAGACAATCATCTTCTATAATATATTTAGGTATTTTCAAATAATTCATAAAAAGGAATGCTTTGTAACAGTATTAAAAGTGTTGCGGGTAGGTCAAAAATGTGCATTTACAACATCAAAAGGAAAACAAATAGATTAAAATATTTTTATTTAAATTATTATTTTACATGTCGATCCCAGTTCCCTCTCCCTCCCTCACTCCTCCCTCACTTTTACCCTCTCTGCCCTCTCATATGCACCCTAACCACCCTCCCCTCCCATCTCCCCTCCCCAATTCCATATGTAGGGCAATGCTATCCAGTTGGGGTCATGTAGATCTGACAGGTCATGTAAAGTAGGGACTAGGACTTCTCTCCTGCCTCTAGATTAAGGCAGTTATCCCTCCATGGGGGATGTGTTAGCAAGGTCCTTTTGTGCACCAGGGATACATCCTGGCTCCATTGTCTGAGGTCCCTTAGTCCTCTGGCTGAGACCCATATTCAGGGGGGCTTGATTCAGTTCCATGCTGGCTTCCCAGCTATCAGTCTAGGGGCCCATTAGCTCCACTATGTCCAGGTAAGCTGTCTGTATGTGTTTCTGCATCCTGGTCTTGTCCTCTCCATCTGCATCTGGGTTCTAGTTTGACTCAGTGTTTATGTATGGGTGTTTCCAACAGGAATTAGATGAGGGCTCCATGGAAAAGTTAGTTGATGATCTCACTCTCCAGGAAGGGCATTTATGGTACCCTTTCCATGGATGCTCAAATTGTTAGAGGAAAGAAGTCTTGTAGCTCTCTAGACATTTTTTTGTGTTCAATTTTATCTTCAAGCCAATATTGGCTCCCTCTTTTATGTTTTCTCTCTCTCTCTCTCTCTCTCTCTCTCTCTCTCTCTCTCTCTCTCTCTCTCCTGTCTTCTATTCCTATCCAGACTCAATCTTCCTAGTCGCACTTGCTTTCCTCTCCTCTCCTCCCCCTTGCTTTCTCCTACTTCTCTCTCCATTAGCTGCCCCCCCACTTCCTGTGTTCGCTGGGGGACTTGTCCCTTTACTGTTCTGTGAGGGACTTTTTATGAATCTCTTAGGATACACCCGTATCCTAGTTCCTCTGGTGGTGTGAATTATAGGCTGGTGATCCTTTCATCTAGGTCTAAAATCTGTATATGAGTGAGTACATACTACACTATGCTCCTCTTTTTGTGACTGAGTTACCTCATTCAGGATGGTTTCTTCAAGTGCCATCCACTTGCCTGCGAATTTCAAGATACCATTATTTTTTTCTGCAGAGTAGTATTCCATTGTGTAGATGTGCCACAACTTCATTATCCATTCAAGTGAGGGGTATCTAGGTTGCTTCAAGGTTCTTGCTATTACAAATAGGGCTGCTAAGAACATAGTTGAACAGATGTCTTTGTTGCATGGATATGGATCATTTGGGTATATGCCTAAGAGGGGGATTGCTGGATCCTGTGGCAAACTAATTCCCATTTTCCTGAGGAACCGCCATACTGATCTCCAAAATGGCTGTATGAGTTTGCACACCCACCAGCAGTGGAGGAGTGTTCCCCTTTCTCCACATCCTCTCCAGCATGAGTCATCATTAGTGTTTCTAATTTTAGCCATTCTGGCAGGGGTAAGATGGTATCTCAAAGTTGTTCTGATTTGCATTTCCCTGATAGCTAAGGATGTTGAGCACTTTCTTAAGTGTCTTTCAGGCTTTTTAATTTCCTCTATTGAGAATTCTTTCTTCAGTTCTGTACCCCATTTTTTAATAGGGTTATTTGGTATTTTGTTGACTAGTTTCTTGAGTTCTTTGTATATTTTGGAGATCAGCCTTTTGTCGCATATAGGATTGGTGAAAATCTTTTCCCAGTCTGTGGGCTGCTGTTTGTTCTTCTCCACTGTGTCCTTTGCCTTATAGAAGCTTCTAAGTTTGAAGAGGTCCCATTTATTAATTGTTGCTCTCAGTGTCTGTGCCCCTGGAGTTATGTTCAGGAAGTGGTCTCCTATATCAATTTGTTCAAGGGTACCTCCTACTTTCTCTTCTAAGAGGTTCAATGTGGCTGGATTGATGTTGAGGCCTTTGATCCATTTGGACTTGAGTTTTGTGCATGGCGACAGACATGGGTCTGTCTGCAGTCTTCTACACACCCTCATCAAATGGTGCTGGCACAATTTGAAGATGCTGTTCTCGCCCCATTGTATAATTTCAGCTGTTTTGTTCAAAATCAGTTGTTCATAGGTGTGTGGGTTAATATCTGGATTTTCAATTCAATTCCATTGGTCTACCTGTCTGCAAATAGACTAAAATCTTATGTAATATTTATAGTAGATTTTATTTATATAAAAATATACACATGTGGTTTCAAGGTAGCCATTTTAGCTGAAAATACAACCTTAATAAAATGAAGTTAGAGGGATTTGAGATTTTAAAGAAATGAATTCAAAGTATAGAATTCAACAAACTAAAGGTTACAAGTTTTGTTGAATTAAGTAAGGATGGACAAGGTTAGAATATATTAAGAGCCTATATTTTGTTCAAAATAGGCTTATCACTGGGTGAAGACATGGAATCTTCACACTGTCACCCTTGCAATGTAAGGCATCCAGTTTGGCATTTTAGACGACAAAGAAACTGTGCTGGGTTTCAAGAACATCTGCCTGGAAGCACTTCATTCATTCACTGTTCACAGTGGCATCAGAAAAATGCCTATGGCAGGAATGAAAGGAAAACTAGAAGTTCTGCAAAGCAGTGATAAGTTATTAGCTATGAACACATGCAAAATCAGAGGGAACAAACAGACTGTGGAAGGGCCAATGTTCCATATATATGATTGCATATGGAATAATATATATAAATATGTGTATAAATTTGATGCCTGGTACAAACTGTCAACTGGACAGAATCTGGAATCACTTGGGATATGGGTCCTTTGGCACACATGTAGGGATGAGCTTGATTGCAATAATTGAGAAGGGAAAGTCCAGCCACTCAGTTACTATTCTCTGGCTTGGCTCCTGGACTTCATAAGTCAGAGGTTCTCATCTTATGTGCCCAAACCCCTTTGGAGTTGCAAATCAGCCTCAAGACTCCATGGTGCACAGGCAGTCTTAGACCCAGAAGGCAGCCATTAGGAAGAGTGTAGGTTTGGGGCAGCTTGCTTATTGATGGAACAGAACAGTTTATATAACTTAAAAGACATAGGAACAATTGAAATACACCTAATTTTAATACACAGATTGAGGACAGGCTGGCATTAACAGTGCAAATACCAAGGAATTTCCCAACAGAGGGAAGCGCAGGGTAGGAGGTTGATGTCACAGCAACAGCAGTGGTGATACATCCCTTTGTGAGCTGACAGTCTGTCAGCAAAATAACATCTTTCTGGTCAGGAGGAAAAGATTTGCTGGCTTTTCAAATAACACTGCCTTTTGTCCCCATTAAGTGGATCCAAGCTTTTCAAGCAGACTCAGGAATGAATGCCCTCTATCTTCAGAGAGATTTCAGGACACAGGCACATTCCACAGACTTCTTTGAGTCTGGAATCTCACATCAGATACCATGCATATCAGATATTTACATGATGATTCACAACAGTAGCAAAATTACAGTTGTGAAGTAGTAGTACCAAAAGGTTTTTATGTTTGTTTGTTTGTTTTCTTTATGGAAGGGAGTCAACAAACATGTGAAATTGTATTAAAGGGCCACAGCACTAGGAAAGTTGAGAACCACTGATATTGGTGGAGAAGGTGAACTGAGCAACAGCAAGAATTCATGACTGTCTACTTCCTGGTTATGGATGACATGTGACCAGCTCATTCAAGCCTCTGCCACATTGATTTTCCTGCCATGAAGTACTGTGGTTTTGAATTAGTTGATTTTGTAAGGGTATTTTAATCATAGTAACAGAAAAGTAACTATATGTGTGTGATCATTTATCATATATCATGTAATATTCAATATATAATATGTATATAATTAATCTAATAAGGGTATGCTCAGAAAATAGATCATTATTCAATGTCCCTGTGTTGTAATGCTCACAGAGCACACTTGTACAAACTTACACAGTATAGTCTAGTGTTTCTAGGCTATAAACATGTACATCAGGTTACTGTACTGATTCCTGCAGTAGGTGTAACACAGCAGGAAATGTTTATGTACATAAACACATCTATACACAGAAAAGGTAAAATCAAAATATAGGCCATGGGCCATTGATGGGAGATGTCATTCTGTATATGTTCCTTATACTGGTTAATGAATAAAGCACTGTTGGCCAATAGGAAAGGAAGATAGGAGGGACTAGGAGACAAGGAGGAAAGAGGAAGTAGTAAGGAGGAGTCAGGATGGAGAGCCTGGAGAGAACAGAACCGCCATTCCTCCGCTCTCGGTAAGACCACGTGGAAATACATAGAAATGGGTTAATAATTAAGACAGAGCTAGCCGATAAGAAACTAGCACCTGGCCAACAGCATAATATGAAATACAGAGTCTCTGTGCGTTATTTGGGGCTGGCGCGGCGGCGGGACAAGACCAGCGGCAGGAGGAAAAACCGTACTCCTTACAGGCCATGGGAACTTTTGTGTTCCTCTATAATCTTATGGCTCTGCCATCACTGATGCTGTCCATCACTCACTAATATACATCATTATGTTACACTTGGAATATATATATATATTCATACATAGGCTACAACCTCATCCTCAGCCAGCAGAATAACAGAATCACAACATCCTTCATGAGGGTGACCTATCCCACATTGGATGGTTCAGACCATTCATAGTTAATGCATCAGCACTTGAGATACTCAAGCTGTGGAATTTGTCAAATTCCCCATAGACCAAAGGGCTCAAGAGTATTTATTCCAAGATAGCATGGCCTAGTCACACATTCATAGTATATATGCTTTTCTCATAAGACATTACATCTTTGAAGAGTGTCAACATTCCTTTGCACTTGCTGTGGCAGTTTGGTGAAGAATTCAACAGCATTACTAACTGGGGGAGTTAGGGAGATAAGATCAGAATGAGATACTCTTGACTCTGGAGAAAACAGCCTGGAAGGCTTCCTTCTGAGGGAAGAGTGAACACAAAGGCAGTATTCACATGGAATCTGAAATGCTTGCCTTTAACAAGATCATAAAAGAGTGCCTCTCCTCCAGGGAGAGATAGAAAAAAGGGAGAGACAACTCTGATAGGCAACTAAAAGGGGACTCTTGGGAGGAGTCAGAGAAAATGGAAATAACAAATAAAGCATATGAGGTGAGAAGGGTCTTGATTTTCAATATGACGGTTCCTCTAACTGGAAAATATTATTAGCAATGTCAACACACTTGGCTTATGTTTCTTGCAGTAATATAAATCTGACTGCTCAAGGAAAAAATTTAGTATTTTGTTGTAAGGATGGCAGATGGTGTCTATTGTTTGACTTTCTTGCATGCTGTTCTGATTTCATTTCTGTTGCTGTGATCAACTATCTTGATACAAAGCAAGGATTTGTATTGGAAGAGGAAGGGTTATTTTCACTAGAAATTTCAGACTGTGGTCTATCATTATGGGAACATCAAAGCAACAGGAACTTGGAACAGCTGGTCATGGCATATCAGCTTCTACAAAATTCATTTTCCACACTCTAATGTTGCTTGGGCTTACACAAAATGCCACCCAAATTCAGAGTGGATCCACCCACCTCATTTAACCAATTGACATTTAAAGCTAACCGATGTGTATGTCTCCCAGCAAGATAAAGCTGACACCTCAAACTTTTCAATCCTATCCTTGAAGATAAGAAAATGTAGCTGTAATACTGAGTAGTAAATGTAGTAAATGCAGAGAGAACTGTAGACTTACATATGACTCCTGGGGTTAGGAGACTCTAGGACCAAATCACCTGTGGTTCAGCCTTCTCTCTCTACACACACACACACACACACACACACACACACACACATTCAGAGCCCGTTGGCACACTGGAAAATATGAGAACAGGGTAGAGGCTGACTCATTTACAATCCTTGTAAATTCTTTAAAGATGGTCACTTTTCTTAGTCATCATCTACATCCATAGAATTATTTATCTCACTGTTGCATGTATATATAGAAATAGCCTCTGAAGCTGTCAAGAGCTAGCTTTGTCATTAATAACCTACTTTTTGGTGAATATCTAAATAAGACAGGCTTGCCTTAAATGTGCATTGTTCTTTTGATTAAACAGACCATTTTAGAAGTGATGATATCCTCTCTGATATCTGGATTATGTACTTGATCCTTAAAGTAAATGTATCTCAAATAAGAATCCTTCCTTCTGATCTCCCTCTATAGCAAGGAATTCTATCCATGGATCTGAGAGATGGAAGATTTTCATTTTAAATATTAAATCCCAATATGGGGAAATATTGTCCTAAGATTTTAGTTGCCAGAGCATCTGTAGTTAAACACTGTCTGGGGCTGGAGGATGAGCTCTTCCTATGTAATCAGGAGGACCTGCAATCAAATTCCTAGTACTAGCAGAGGGGTCACAGGTAGTTTAATAGTTATACCATGTATAGCTCTTACAGAGGACCCGAGTGTGATTTCCTGCATTGGGTGGTGTGGATCACAATTGTCTGTAACTCCAGCTACTATATTTTGTAATGGAATTCTTTGATTCTTTATTTTAAAGTTAACACATATTTATCGTGTACACCATAAGACTTGAGGAGCAGTGAGGAACATAAATCTAGCTAATTGAATTGTGCATTGCTTCCAGCAGTTCTAAACCTTCCTAATGCTGAAACCTTTTAGTAACAATTCCTTATGCCATGGTGACTCCAACCAAAAGATTATTTTATGCTACTTTATAACTACAATTTTGCTACTGTTATGAATCATAATGCAAATATGTGATATGTCAAGCATCTGACATTCAAGCCCTAAAGGGGTTACCACCCACACATTGATAACCTCTGACTTAGAGTTATCATTTGTGATAAGAACATTTGAATACACTGTCAACATTTGTTTCCTGCCTCTGCTTGTGTTCAGTATTTTCAATAATAGTAGTGGTTTAATTTTTTTTTTCTTTTGGAAATTCACCATCATTAACTTCTCATAATTCTTGTTGGCAAAAAAAAAAAAATTCTACAGTTATGTGACATAGTGACAGAGGGGTCACCCAGCATGCACGACCACGAGACCCTGGGTTAAATTCCCAGGGGGCACAAAAGCAGCCAAGCATAAAAGAAACAAATTCACAATATAGCATTTGATAACAGTCTAAATGGCAGTAATATTTAAATGCAATGCTACTAAATTAGGAAACAGGCAATTCATTGTAAGTTACAAAGGGGAAAAGCTACAGAAGATATTTGGCACAATAGAACTATTTAAATTCAGTTTTTATTACTTAGCATAAAGTACTTAAGAAAACCTTAACCTTAAGAGGTAGAGCTGGAAATGATAATATTAGGTTATGAGGATTAAAATGCAGGTGGTAGGACACATGAAACATGAAAGAGGACAGCAAGCTAATTGTTTTTCTAGTTTCAACTTTTATAATTTTTCTTTCTTTTTTGATGCCTAAATGAATAAAAAGTGTAATTGACAGTGAAAGTATAAATTGCTAGGTAAAGCTCTGTGACTTCAGAATGGCCATTGTGGTGTGACATTATAGAAGTTCAATGACATACATAGAGCTTGTGGCCAGGCAAGTGTGTGTTTAAGTGCCTTCCTTCATCTAGCTGTATGATGTTTTAGTTTGGGAGTTTATTACAATGCAGTGACTTAAATCAAAAAGAAAGAAAGCATCCTTTGATAAATTCCACAGTATAAATCAGTTTCATGATGCTGATCTGAGAGGTTATGAAACACTGAGTGGAATTCATCACCAAGTATTACTAGAAGCTCATTCTCCACATCTATTCACAAAACAGGGAAAGTCCCATGAGCATAGTAATCTCAAGAGAGGTCTGGGTGAGTAGTGCCCTGGGATCATGACCTGGAGACTCAACTGAGACATAATGTAAGGCTATGGCAATGTGCAACCCTTCCATTCCTGGGCAGAAAGGCACTGTGTCTGCTATCACACTGGTCTTCCCTTCTGTTGGGCAACACATGGACCCAGCTTTGCTGAAATTGGTATTGGAAAATACCTCTCTTCTTAGTAGTTCTCATGGGATTGGAACTCACAGCAAATAAGCTCCAACATCTGTAAATACCTCATTTAAGGCACTTGATAGTTGAGAGCTGTTTCATAATGAATGTGTTAATTGCCCAGTTAATAAAGAGAGCCTTGTTCTGACATTGCTTTGAGCTTGACCACTGGGAACAGAGTTTATGGAAAATTTTATCTCCACTCCTCACAGAATTTCTTCTGCTTAGTTGTCATTCACTGACCAACCCTATATTCTTTATGGAGTATTAATTATTTTTTTTAAAAAAACAAGAACTTTATAGGCTTTCCTTACTTACCATGAAATGATGCTTAAAGAAACTGCAACCTCTGTTACTTGCTGGCCTCTATTAAAGGACCCAAATGACCCATTTGCACTTTCATTTAGTTCAAAAAATATCATCTTCATAGGTGGATATTCAAGTTTTCAATTGTTGGAAAGGAAATCCAGGCTTCTATTTCTTTAAAAGTACCTTAACTGAATAAAAACATATTGAGTTTACTGACCTCACACTGTCATTTGACTCTTCCCTTGAAAGCATTTCACTTCTTTTATATTTAGAATGACTATTCAGTTTTATGCTTCAAACAGTTTTGAACTCTTAAGTCTACACACTTGTCCCAAACACTCTTTACAACCCTAGCTTCTTCTGTTCAATTTATCTATCTTTAGTTTTCATGGGCAGAACTAATCAAATAGTAACCTTTTCCCCAGTATGACTTGGAGAAGGATTGTACCAGTCTTGACATATTCAGAATTCCTGGTATGCGACATTTATCACAGTGTCCCATGAGCACAGAGTGGAATGCCTGAATCTCCACTGAACAACAGATTTATAATACTAGTATTCCCTTTGTCTTTCACTGAGGATACAGTCTGAAAAACTGGGTTTTGATTCAGTTTCAAGGACTCTCCTTGCATGGAATGATACCCTTGTCTAAACAACAAGATGCTTGACTTAAAAACACATATAAGATAATGTTTTGTACAAGGAAGCCTGTCATATTTATCCACAAATGGTATCCTCTACATCAGGAAATTATTTGGGGAAATGATATAGTCATTTATCCAAGCTCAGGTATGAGTCTTGTCCCTGCTCTATATCTACTATATTTATAAGCCTTCTCTAGTTGAGAAGAAGCAATAGAGTGAATATAGAGTAAAGGGGATTCATTAGACTAGCTTACACAATATTGTTTGGATAGCCCACCAGAAGCTGTCTGTGCACTGGAGATATTGAGAGCCCAGTGGCCACTAAGACCAGAAGGCTGGACATCTCAGCAGTCTTAGTCTGTCACTGAAGGCTGGGGAGCTCCTGGAAAGCTCCTGGTCTTCAGTTCACAGTAAAAGCATAAAGAAGGTTAGTTAGCTCTGATGTCAGCCGACTAGCAGCAGGATGCAGAGGACAAATAAACAGCAAGATATTAAAGCAAGTAAGCTTGAAAAAGCAGAAAGATTTCCCTTAGACCACCTTATATCTGGGTCCCTGTTGGAAAGTGCTGCCCACATTTAGGATGGGCCTTTCCACTTCAGTTATCCTAATCAAAGCTGATGCACTTATCTAGATAATCCTTCACAGATGGCCCAGAGGCTTGGCTCACGTGTAATTCTAGCTCATGTCTAGCTGTAGATCAAGATTAACCAACATATATACCATATTGGGCTTACTCAAACACTGCCATTTTCCCCAATGTGTCTCAAATTTATGACTTGTCATTTTTCACTTAAGGCCATTTTCATCTCTGATTTCTCACTGGTACCCACAATCCTACTCCATTTGCTCAGTAAATTCACTGAAGTCTTCAGGAAAATAAAATTTTCTTTTATTCTCTTCCTGCCACCTTCCCACATTAATATGACAATTATTTCCAAGATATATTCTTCATCCACACATATTGTACATCTGCAGGACAGACCAAGACAGTTGTGTCTTCTAATCTAGTACCCTGGATTCCTTTTTCTCTCTTCCATCCAAAGGATTTGGCACTTTTTGTATCCTGGCTGTAGTCTTTTTATTTGAAGGAGGGAGATATACTCACAATCTTCTACTCTTCTCTGAAGGGCTTAGGTCAGTTCTTTGGCTCTGCCTTCTGCAGCACACACAGTATGTCTTCTTGCTCCAGATGGCTCCACTCCACTGCTGCTGCTGTTTGTTCTTGGTGGCCATCACAATGAATCTCCAAGACACTGAGATCTTCTGCTGTAACTGGGCTACACTTTCATCAATAGCCTTTCCTGGGCTCTTACAGTGCTAAGCCTCAGCTGCACTCCATGACCTCATTCATGCCTTCAAAACCAGTGCCCCAGGGTGACTCTTACACATGATCAAGTCTGCCTGCCAGCAATAGGTACAAACTTGCCCACCTCTCGAACACAGCTTCTCTGTGCTCCCAGGAAACACTTCCCAAAAGACTTCACCTCAGAGATGTTTGTCTCTTCCTAATCACTGCTAATATCTTGGCTCCAGTCGATCAACATCAAATATCAGAGCAAAGCACAATCTCCTCTAGTATTTCTGGTATCTTGTTAATCATAGCAGGTTTTCGGCCCCAATTAACCAGAACCACAGAATTATAATTCAAAATAACAAATAGCTTTAATAGTCTTTAAACTTCCCTCTGAGACCTCATGAGCCAACTCCATCCCCTGCCCTGCTCTCAACCTTCTCACCTTCCAAGCTCTTACAGAACACTTCACCAAGTTCTGAACACTCAGTAGCTCTTCATAGCCCAAAGTTCAAAGGTCCTTCCATAATCCTCCCCAAAACATGGTCGGGTCTTTTATATTAACAGTGGTACCAATTTCTGTCTTAGTTCAGGTTTCTATTGCAATGAAGAGACACCATGACCATGGCAATTCTTATATAGGAAAACACTTAGTTGGAGCTGGCTTGCAGTTTCAGAGCTTTAGTTCATTGTCATCATGTCAAAAATCATGGGACATGCAGGCACACATAATGAGGAAGGAGTTGAGAGTTCTACATCTTGATCTGTAGGCAGAAGAAGGAAACTGTGTGGCCACTGGGCATAGCTTGAGCACAAGTGACCTCAAAGCTCACCACAATAGAGAAACACTTCCTCTAAGAAGGCTACCTCTCCTAATAGTACCACTTCTTATGGGCCTAGCATTCAAACACATGAGTCTATGGGGGCCATTCCTATTCAAACCATGACAATCTACTCCTTGATGCCTAGAGGATAGTTTCCATAACATAATGTAAAAAGCATTTATTCCAACTTCAAAAGTCCCCACAATCTTTCACTGTCTCAGCAATGTTTAAAAATTCAAAGTTCGAAGTCTCTTCTGAGATTCATGCAATCTCTTAACTGTAGTCCCTATAAATAGATCACATACTTCCAACATATAATGACACAGGATATACATTACCATTCCAAAATGGAAGAAAAATAGGATAGTGAGGAAATACTGGATCAAAGAAAAGCCAAATCCCAGCTGGGCAAACTTCACATCTGACATCTCCATGTCTGATGTCAAAATGCTCTTTAAATATCCAACTGCTTTCAGTTTTGTTGACTGAAACACACTTGTTTTTCTTAGGCTGGTTCCACTCCCTCTTAACAGCTTTCCCCAGAAGGTATCCCACTTCTCTGGCATCTCCAACACATTGGGATCTGCAAGACAATCCAGGCTTCACCTCCACAGCTTTACACAATGGCCTCTCTGAGCCTCTACACAGGGACACCCTGCCACACAGCTGACCTCAGAAGCTTTCATTAATAATCAAGGAGTGATATCCCATAACTCCTTTCCTCTATCTTTGCCTATAAACCCAGAACCACATGGCTAAAGTTTCTAAGTTCTGCTGCTAGCAGGTACTGGATCATGCCCCCCTTGTTCAATTGCATCTTCACCAGCTTTCTGTTTTCTATGGTCTTCTTCACTTCTAAGCTTGACTGTCCTGGATGGCCTTGAACTTAGAGATCTGCATACTTCTGGGTCCTGAGTACTGGGAATAAAGTTGTGTATCACCAAGCCTGAACATAAGCTGTTTTTACATTCCTTTTCACAATATGGAAACTCAGCTATGTGAGACCTTGCCCTGCAGTCACAACTCCCTTTATTTCTTTTGACACCAGGCATTTCTTTAATCTGCTCATCTCCCTGAACACAGGACTTCACTCCATCCTACTTCCTAATGCTCCCTTTATCCTCAAATTATATATTATATACTTTTGCTCACTGAACTTGCTCCTTTCCATTATCAATCTTCATAAGAATGAACACCAATGCTGTTCCCCAGAACCCTTCCTAAAGCCCATGCCATCCCAGCACATAATGGACTCCAACCCCAGTGGGCATCCAACCACTCAGGCACAATTAACATCAGTTAGATCCAGTGAGTGAACCACCTGCCTACAATGCTGTTCCCTCACTGGATTCTGTTCCCAAAGATCCTTCCTACAACCCATGCCATCCCAGCTCAAAGCCAGACTACTACTGGGCCCTTTCCCCCAAACCCAGTGGATATCTGCTGCTCAGCTGCATGCCATGCCAGCTTCAACAGAGTTCAGCTGCTCAGGTACAAGCCATTCCAATCAGAAGAACAGGTGCAGACCATGCCAATCAAATGTGCAGAGATGCCTTCTGCACCGAAGGCCAAGCTACCTACCAAAAAGCCAAACCTCAGCTTGGACAGAGATTCACTACTAGATCAGAAGGCATCCTAGGCCCCAGAAATCCAGGTCACAAAGACTAGAAAACCATGGAGCAAACAGAAACCAAGGAACAAAATGTCCATCCAACAAACACATAAATTGGGGGCTAGAACTAATCATCCCAAACCCAAACTGGGGGCTAGAACTAATCATCCCAAACCCAGATGCCTAAAAACCAGTGCAAAAATGCAAACAACAATCAGGGCAATATGGCATCACCAGAGCCCAGCTATCCTGAAACAGTAAGACCTGAATATCCCAACACAGCCATCCATCACAAAAGACAACATTTAAAATAACTTTATGAAGGCATTAGAGATTCAAAAGAGGAAATGAAAACTTCCTTAAAGAAATCCAGGAAAAGACAATCAATGCATTATAGTAAATCAACAAATCCCTTAAAGAATGCCAAGAAAGCCAAGAAAAAACAGTAACAAATAGGTGAAGGAAACTACAATATGGAAATCAAATTACAGGCAATAAAGGAAACAAAAACAATGAATTCAAAAATTGGAAAATCTGGATAAATCAGCAAGAACTACAGACACAGCATCACCAACAGAATACAAGAGATGGAAGAAAAAATATCAGGTATTAAAGATACAATAGAAGAAATTGAATCATCAGTGGAAGTAAGTGTTAAATCTGAAAAACTCGACACAAAACAGCGAGGAAATTTAGAACACCATGAAAAGCCCAAAACTAAGAATGATAGGAATAGAAGAAAGAAAAGAATCCCAGCTCAAAAACCCAGAAAATATACACTAAAAATCATAGAAAATTGTACTTACCTAAAAGAAGTACATGCCTTAAAGTATGAGAAGCTTACAGAACACCAAATATCAGAGAAGAAAGTCCCCATGTCACATCAGAACACTAAACATACAGAACAAAGAAAGAATATTAAAAGCTGCAAGGGAAAAAGGCCAATTAGCATATGAAGGCAAACCTATGAGAATTACACCTGACTTCTCAATGGAAACTCTAAAAGTCAGAAGGGCCTGAACAGATGTCTTGAAGAAATATTAGAGACCACAGATGCCAGCCCAAACTAACATACCCAAAAAATTTCAATCAGCATTTTGGAATAAATAAGATATTTCATGACTAGGTAAAATTTAAACAATTTCTATCCACAAATCTAGACCTGCTGAAGGTATAGAAGTACAACTCCAACCCAATAAATTTAATTACACCCAGGAAAACACAGGCAATATATAATCTCATACCAACAAAATCTAAAGAAGGGGACACAGACCCACACACAAACACACACACAAACACACACACAAACACACACACTATAGCCATAAACAACAACTAATAACAATACGAGACAATCAGTGGTCATTAATATTTCTCAATGTCAATGGACTCAATTGGGCAGTAGAAAGACACAGACTAATAGATTTAATACAAGAATAGGATACTTCCTTCTACTGCATACATGGAACAAACATCAATCAAAGATAAACATTATCTCAGAGTAAAGAGTTGGAAAAAGATTTTCCAAACAAATGAACCTAACATAGAAGCTGCGATAGCTATCATAATATCTAACAGGAGACTTCAAACCAAAATTTAAAACAATTGAGGAGAACATTTAATATTCATTAAAGGGAAAAATCTACCAGGATGGCATCTCAATTCTGAACATCTAAGGCACAAATGCCATGGCACTCACATTTGCAAAAGAAACATTAATAAGCTTAAATCACACAGAATGCCTCCACACACTGATAGTGAATTTATGACTTAAATGGACCTAACAAATATCTACAGGACATTTCACCCAAACACAAAAGAATATAGCTTCTTCTCAGCATCCTACAGAAACTTCTCCAAAATTAACCAAGAGACACAAGAAAATTGAAGTTACCCCCTCTATCCTATCAGACCTTTACGAATTAGGGTTAAATTTCAACAACAATAGAAACAACAGAGAACCTACAAACTCATGAAAACTGAACAGCTCTCTACTGAATTACCACTGGATTAAGGCATAAATAAAGAAAGAAATCAAAGACTCCTTGAATTAAATAAAAATGAATGCACAACATACACAAACTTATAGGAAACAATGAAATCAGTGCTACAAGCAAAGTTCACCAAGTGCTTGCATAAGGAAATTAGAAATTTTTCATACCAGTAACTTAACATCACACCTAAAAGTTCTAGGGGGAAAAAAAAAGAAGCAAACACACCCAAGAGGAATAGATGAAAAGAAATAATCAAACCGAGGGTTGAAATCAATAAAAGAACCAAAGAGAACAATACAAAGGATCAATGAAACAAACAGTTGGTTATTCAAGAATACTGATAAGAATGACAATTATCCAAATTAACTAAATTCAGAGATATTCAAATTAACAATTAGAAAGAAAAGCTGTGAGTCTTTTTGTAAGAATTTTTAAAATTTAGAAACAATCTTTTTTTACATATCAATCCTAGTTCCCTCTCCCTTCTATCCTCAAAAACTCCCCATCCCCCCATCTCACTACTCACCCACTCCCCAAGGACAGTGAGGCCTTCCATGGGTGATCATTAAATTCTGTCACATCATTTGGAGAACCTGGTCCCTCCTCTGTGTATCTGGGCTGAAAAGTATCCCTCCATAGGGATTGGGCTTCCAAGGACCATTTGTGCACTAGGGATAAATACTGGTTCCACTGTCAGAGGTCCCATAGACAGCCTAGGCTTTCTAACTGACACCCACATTCTGAGGGCTTGGTTTGGTCCAATTCTGGTTCCCCAGCTTTAAGACTGGAGTTTCTGTGCTTCACTTGGTCAGGTCAGCTGTTTCTGTAGGTTTCTCCAATATGGTCTTGACCCCTTTGCTTATCCCTCCTGCCTCTCTACAACTAGATTCCAGGAGTATGGCTCATTTCTTAGGTGTGGGTGCCTGCTTCTGCTTCCATCAGCTATTGGATGAAGGCTATAGGATGGCAATTAAGGTATTCATCAATCTCATTATAGGGGAAGAGAATCTAAGGGAGCCTCTCTTCTAGCCTAGATTCTTAGTTGGGGATCTTCTTAGGAAAGGTGTGTCTTAACAACAGACACTGTGTGTTGAGTAGTTTTCTTGCAGGTCTGGTCCCAAAGCCGTGCCAGCCCCAAATAATACACAGAGATGCTATATTAGATATAAAGCTGTTGGCCAGTTACTAGTTTCTTATTGGCTAGCTCTGTCTTAAATATTAACCCATTTCTATTAATCTAAGTATTTCCACGTGGTCTTATCTTACCAGAGAGAGGGCCTGAACCTCTGTTCTCTCAATGTTGACTCTTCCCTACTTCTTCTTCTCTCATCCTTGTCCCCTAGACATGCCTGTTTTTTTTCCTATTGGCCAACAGTGCTTTATTCATTAGCCAATACAAGAAACATATTTACAGAATGACATCTCCCATCAACTGTGGAAATCCAAAAGTCATTTGGTCATACTTCAGAACCTTGTACTCAACAAAATCCAAAAATGTAAAAGAAATGAACAATTTTCTAGACAGATACCATTTATGAAAGCTAAATCAAGGTCACATAAAAAGTTTAAATAGACCTATACCCCCCAAAGAAAAAGAAGCAATTGTTAAAAGTATCCCAAACAAAAGAGGCCCAACACCAGATAGTTTTAGTGCAGAATTCTACCAGACTTCCAAAGAGTATTATATCAATACTACTCAAATTATTTCACAAAATGGAAACAGAAGGAGCATTGCCAAATGCATTTCATAAGCCAAGATCACCCTGATAACATAAATCACATAGAGATTCAAAAAAGAAAGAGAATTACAGATTAGTTTCCCTCATGAATAAAATAGTGGCAAACTAAATTCAAGAACACATAAAAAAGATATGCTGTATACTGTTACTTTAACAAGACAAAGATGTGTTACATTTGTTTATGCTGCATTTTAACAATATAAAGATGATTTGTATTTGTTTAATGATGTAAAGATGTGTTGCTTTGTCCAACTAGGCACCTGACTGATTTAATAAAAAGTTGAATGGCCAATAGCTAGGTCAAAGAAGGATAGGCAGGGCTGGTGGCCAGAGAGAATAAGTAGAAAGATGAACATAGGCTAGATAGAGGAGAAGAGAATGAGAGAGAAAAAGAGGGAAATGCCCATGACCAGCCAGGCAGGCAAGGATAGGACATATAGAATGAAAGTTAAAAAGCTCAAGGCAAAACACAGATGAAGAGAAATAGGTTAAGCAAAATAGGGCTGAGAATTTATAACTGGTAATAAGTCTCTGTGTCATGATTTGGAAGCTGGTTGGTGCCCCAAAGAAAGCCTGCTGCAATGATCATCCTACACCATCAAGAGAGTTTCATTTCAGAGATACAGGGATGGATCAACATATAAAAACCTGTCATTGTAATCCATCATGTAAACAAAATGAAAGAAAAAAAAAAGCACATGATCATCTCACTAGATGCTGGAAAAGCCTTTGTTAAAATAAAGCATGTCTAAATGATAGCAGTCTTGGAGAGGTCCGAAACGCAAGGGATGTAAACATAATAGAGGCAATATACAATGAGCCAATAACCAATGTCAAATTAAAAAGAGAGAAGCTTAAAGCAATTCCAATAAAATCAGGAAGAAGACAAGGCTAACTATTCTCCCTATATCTATTTAATATAGTATTTGAAGTTTTAGCTAGAGCAATAAAACAGTTAAAGAAGATCAAGGGAATACAAAATTGAAAAGGAATAAATCAAAGTATTGCTATTTGCAGATAATATAATAGTATACATAAGCAACCCAAAAAATTCTACAAGGGTGTTTCTAGAACTGATAAACACCTTTGCAAAGTGACTTGATACAAAATTAACTCAAAAAAAATCTGTAGCCTTCCTATATACAAATGATAAACAGGCTAAGAAAGAAATCAGGAAAGCAACACCCATCATAATAGGCCAATAACAAAATATATTGGTGTAACCCTAACTAAGCACATGAAAGACCTATGTAACAAGGACTTCAAGTCTTTGAAAAAAGAAATTGGAGACGATATCAGAAGATGGAAAAGTCTCCATGCTCATGGGTCAGTAGATTTAACATAGTAAGAATGACCATCTTACCAAAATCAATCAACAAATTTAATGCAAACCCCATCAAAATTTCATCACAATTCTTTAAAGTCCTTGAAAGGACAACACTCAACTTCATATGGAACACACAAACACACACACACACACACACACACACACACACACACACACACACACACCCCAAAAACAACAACAAAAAAATACAAAAAAAAAAAAAAAAACAGCAAAAAAACAGGATAGCTAAAAACATCAAGTACAATAAAAAAACTTCTGAAGGTACACCATCCCTAAATTAAAGATCTACTACAGAGCTATAATAATAAAAACTGCATGCTATTGGCCAAAGACCTAGAATAGAACAAACAGCACTGGGAAAAAAGTCAGTGAAATGAATCCTAAAAATATTCTGCTATACTCATAGAATGGTGCCTAGTTCAATGGTCATCAGATCATCAGAGAGGCTTCATCCAGTAACAGATGACAACAGATGCAGAGCCCCACAGCCAACCATTAGGTAGAGGTCAGGGAATCCTGTGGAAGAGGGGGAGGAAGGATTGAAGGATCCAGAGAGATCAAGGACATCATAAGAATTCCCACAGAACCAACTAATCTGGGCTTTTATATAGGAGCTCACAGAAACTCAAATGACAACCAGGGAGCCTGCATAAGACTGGTCTAGGCCCTATGCATACATGTTACAATTACGTATGAAATGTGGTCTTCTTGTGAGACTCCTAACAGTGAGAGTAGAGGCTGTCTCTGACTCTGTGCCTGCTTCTGAGGCCTATTCCTCTGAGAAGACTGCCTCATACAGCCTTAATAGAAGAGGAGGTACCTAGTCTCTCTACAAATTGATATACTATGGCTGGCTGATATCCATTGGATGCCCACCTGAAGAGAAACAATGGAGGAGGAGTGGAAGGAGAGAGAGGGGAGGTGGGAGGGGAGAAGAAACTTGTTTGGAATGTAAAAGCAAACAAGAGATGGGGGAAAAAAGAGTGAACACTGGGTAACCACATGACAGAGTATACTAGGCTCTTTTAAGATTTCCTTTAACAAAGCAATTAATACAAAGCTCTTCAATTTAGCCTCAGGCAGACTTTTCAGACAAGGGCAAAAGGCAGCCACATTCTTAGCCAAAATATCCCAAGAGCCACTTTTTAGGCCACTTACTAAATTCTTCTCTGAAACCTCTTGAGCTGGGCCCCTATAGTTCAAATCACCCTCAGCATCACTGTCTTTCTTGATCTTAAGTGTGGCCCATTAAGCAGCACTTAAGCATCCCACTCAAAGTCTGACTTCCAAATTCCTCTAAGCAAAAGCATTGTCATGTCTGTCACAGCAGTACTCCAGTCCCTAGTGCCAACTTTCTATTCTTAGTCTTGTGTAAAGAACAATATAGTGGGCTACTTTTAACCTCTTATATTTGTTCATTTTATTTTATGTGTAAAAGTATCTTATGCATGCACACGCATGCATGTGTGTGTGTAACATACATGCTTGTTATGAGCAGTTTCTCCCTGTCAGGCAGGTCCCACTATTGTGCCAGCCCCAAATAACACACAAAAATGCTGTATTAAATATAAAACTTGCTAGTTTCTTATCAGCTAGCTTTGTCTTAAATATTAACCCATTTCTATTCATCTAAGTATTTCCATATGATCTTATCTTACTGTAGAGAGGGCCCAGAATTCTACTTTCTCTGTCCTCCATGTTGACTCTTCTCCCTACTACTTCCTGAAACCTCCTTATCTCCTAGTCTCACCTATCTTGCTTTCCTATTGGCCAAGGGTGCTTTATTCATTACCCAATAGGAGAAACATATTTACAGAAAGACATCTCCTATCACATGCTGAGCTCCTAGAGGTAAACATGGAACATTAGATCCTCTTTAACTGGTGCTGTGGATACCTGTGAGCCACAACCCATCCATGTGGGTGCTGGGATCAACTCTGAATACTCAAGAGGAACAAGTACTCCGAACCCCGGAGCCATCTCTCAAGCTCCTGAACTAATTTTGACTTGATGCTAGCATTTAGAAGAAGCAAAACTCTCCTTTAAAAGACATCATTTAAAATTCTTGAGAGAATGTCACATGAAATTCAATCACATTATCCATGAACCTCTGAAAGGCAATCGGAAAGAAAAAGGCATCCCCTCATGTATTTTATCACACAACTGACTTTCCTCAGATGTTAAATATGCTCACAAGAAATGTTGAAAATTGAATTTCCTACATGTTCATCTTACTGACATTATTCAGAGACAAATGGTTGAAATCCTTGCTTTGTGTGTGTGTATGGGTATGAGATCATGAAGAACTTGGACAGATATTCCCATGTTCCTGTCCTTTTATTCTTGAGATGAGGGTTCAAATGGCAGGCTTGTGTCCTGGTTCTGTGGTTCATTTACTGTGTCTCTGATCTTGAGTGAGTTATTTAACTTTGTGTCCTCATTGGCTTCATGGTTTGTAAAAGGAGAAGAAATATGGTTGTCTGGAAACTGGAAATTTATTAGTAATCTACTTGGACAGAAAGTCACACTTCTAATCTTAGACAGTGGAATTCTGGAGATTTTTCCATATACTAGAATTTGTTAATGTAGTCAAGTAAAAGGTGCTCTAAAAATAAAGAATTTGTTTAATATCCTAAGAATATAAGCTGCTACAATAAAATAAAGCTATATGGCTTCTTTTTGCACAAGACTTGCCTAAGCAGAGCTTTGAAATCCTAATAGTCATAATTATTCTTCTTTTATGAACTTCACTATCTTTTCCTCAATTAAATATCTGCCCCCTTGTATAAGGCATATAATAAAGTGAAAAAAACACAGTGGTAGCACAATTATGTTTTAAGACAGAAATTTAATTTCTTAATCTCCATTAATACTTTGACTTCCACAGTACTTCCTTCAATAAAAGATATGCAAACCCTGGGCAAATATATAAGTGCAATTAAGTGTTAAGGTATAACTTTAGCACTTGGTACTTGAAGAAGTTTTGTATGTTTAAGGACATCTCTCATCTATGTAGTGAGTTTGAGGGTAGTCTGGGAGATGTAGAACCCTTTGTCAGAAAAAGAAAGGAAGGAAGGAAGGAAGGAAGAAGGAAAAAAAGAAGAAAGGAAGAGAAGAATTTATGGGGCAGAGAAAGAGGAACACTATCATCTGGGCATGGCATTCTTGAACTCTAGGTAGCTGTGGTTAGCCACTAATGGCCAGCACAAAGATTGGGCACTTCAACATTCCATTATAGAGGTAAGAACCCGAAAGACCCCTCCTTGAGTACTATAGGCACCTAATGTCCACTGAGGAAAGGACATATATTTACTTCAGTGATGTAGCCATTGGTGCTCATGATCCTATCAGTAAATCTGACTGAATTCCTTATTTTCACCAACTAAATCAACAGTTAGGGAGAAACTGTGATAAAACACTCTTCTGATTTTAACTCTTTTAAAGAGTCACTAGAAGACTGTCAAGGTTACTAAACAAAATAGTGACTCTTGGTGGGTATCACCAAGCTGGTGTAGACATGGAGTACAACATAACTTCTCACTTTCCTGGTGTTAGTGGAATAAATGATAAATCACATCATCTTTGAATTGATTCCTATCTGTCCCCCCTCCAACATTTGTAGAGACTAACCAAGTCAAAGTAGACCCACCCTTGCCCCTTTAAAACTGTTATGTGAAGATAATGTACGTTTTATCTGAGGGCCTGAAAATATTCCTCATGTACTTACATATTACATTGTAACTTTAAGGTATGCAAACTGACAGCAATGATAATTGGTATATACTCTCACATTCATAGAAATGCATCTATTTAAGATGTTTGTGGGACATTTTGTCTCAAACGATTAGCATAATACAATTTACTAGCCTCTTTGCCTTTTACCTACATCCTTGCTGGAAATCTGAGAACATTAACATTTACCTAAAGGGAATACTTTTTTCTGTTTAGCTCAACAATTCTAGCATGAACAACATTAAATTTAAAGTAATTGAAATTCAGCTTGTCATTTACCTGATATATTGGGTTTTTTCCCTTGGTACTTGATATTCTGATTTTTTTCATTTTCATTTTCATTTCTTATGCTGGAAGAAAATGAACTGATGTTGATTACAATGAATCAGGTATTTTCTTACTCATCTTATAATTTTCTTGGTCCTACAGCTTCTTCTAATTGTGTAATCTACAGAAACTATATATACATATGTGTGTGTGTGTGTGTGTGTGTGTGTGTGTGTATGTGTATTTAAGTTGGTCTGTAGACAAGCTATGAAAGAGGGAAAGCTAATGTTATGTCATATTATTCCATCTATCTGATATGGAACATGGCTTCATGTTTAAAACATTTTTCTTCCAGAAGCCTGCAAATATAACAGAATTTCCTTATGATCCCTCCTCCCATCACTACGAATTACAAAAATCAAGGCAAACAGGATCTCAAATAGTTTATTTTTCCTTCTCATCATTGGAAATTGTGCTGACTAAATTCATGTCAACTGGACAAAAACTATAGTTGTCTGAGAGGAGGGAATGTCAACTGAGAAAATAGCTCCATAAGATCAGGCTGCAGGCCAGCCTGTAGAGCATTCCCTTAATTCATGTTTGATGGCAGAGGGTCAAGCCCGTGGTGAGTGGGTCAACCCCTTGACTGGATGTCCTGTGTTCATAAGAAAGCAGGCTCAGCATGCCATAGGGAGCAAGCCAGTAAGAAGCAACCCTTCATGATCTCTGCATCAGCTCTTGTCTCCAGTTTCCTTCCATGAACAGCTATATAGAAGTAGAAACACAATAAACATTTCCTCCCAATGTGCCTTTCAGCCATTGTATATCACTGTAGCAATAGAAACCATAACTAAGATGGAAATGATATTGTTCTGTGTTCTAATTCCCACAGAACCTCCATCTGTCAAAAATCTGAGACATTGATATCATGTGATCTGAAATCCTTGTATATTAGAGAAGGCTTTGCTACCAAGGAGGAAACATCAAAGATGAAGATTTCACCAACTGAAGCAGTTAGAGAAGAAAGAACATGTGCATAAGACATGTAAAAGACATCTCTTTTCCAAGAGTTTCCAGATAGTAAAAGAAGACAAACATGGCTGTTTAACCTCCATAAACATAACTGGCCGGAGACATAGGAGTTTCCAAATAGAACTTCAAAGAAAGTATTTCACCACATGAAGAGATTCAGTTCATATACTGACAAAATCTTACAACATATTTACATCATTTTCTGATATGATAAAGATGTAAAGGGTGTGGAGATGAATATGGTACATGTGTTGACAAAGCTCACTTTGGTGTTTAGGAGGCTGAAGCAGAGTAGTGAGTGAGAATAAAGGAGGGCAAAGACAGAGAAACAACACAGAGAATGATTATAGGGTTTAGAACATTGAAAAGTCATTTATTTTACTGAGAAAAATGAAAACATAATTTTGAAGAATGAAATACCATGATCTGATTTATCTACCTGCGTTATTTTGAGAATGTTATTACATCAGTGTGAATAAAGGGAGGCAGGTGGGAAGCTATGCCACTAGTTCTGGAGAGATGGAGTTAATTTGTCCCAGGGGGACATTAGTTGAAAATTTAACAATGTCGCCAATGTTTTTTACTTGGATTCCAGTACTCATTTTGAATTGTGTAGTAGACATCTACGTGGAGGTGTGGAGCCAAACACTCAATGTAGGTAGTCAGATAGGAAACACTGGAAATTGCTTGGGAGACCTGAGCAAGGAAATGAAATTTTTGGAATCTTCAGCAAACAGATGTTATGTTAACCATGATGCCTGATTAAAGAGCTTAGACAAAAATGAAAATTATAAATATCACACTCTAGGATCCCAGAGACCTAAGACACAAGAAGGAAGCAGGAAACAAAAAAGTAGAAGAAGCCACTAACTGATTGAAGAATCCAGGGAAAATAGTGTCCTGGAAACCAAGTGAAGAAACTAATTAAGGTGTGTTGAATACTGTGAAGGCTGAGCTAAAGGAAAGTGGACAGCTGTGTATTTTGTGAGATTTTTAAAATGTTTCTGATAGTATACATTAATTATACTTTGTTGTGACATTTTCACATGTGTGCAAAATACACTTTGAGTATGCTTTGAGTATGCTTTCTTCTTTGTGATCTTCCTCTTAATCACTGAATTTAGATACTCAGAAATTAAAGTCTAGCTAGAATTGTCTGACTAAACCCAAGAACTAGATAAAGAACAAAGATGTCAACAAAATTGCTTCCAGATTTCTTTTAGACATATTGAATATACTTTATTCAAAGAGGAACCAAGAGTAGCATGATGGTACACACCTACCATCTTTACACATGCAAGTTGAAGGCAGGAAAATCAGGTCAAGGTCAAGGTCATGATACATAATGATACATACTGATTTCAAGAACAGTCTGGGCCACATGAAAAGTAGCCACAAAAATACAACAACTAAAAAGCAACCTGAACTAAAAACTGTTTGGCTGTGCCAAATATTAAAATATATGGTTCAGATTACATCATTTAATTAGCACTGAACTAGACAATGAATAAGCTGAAAGGTGAGTGGAAAAGAGTTTAAAAATACAGAAGTAAAACTAATCCCACATAAATATTTAATAGTGATAAAGGCTACATTCTAAGACACTAGGGAAATACAGACATTTTATCACTTCATACTAAAATATCTAGATAGGAAAATATGAGACAAAACTGAATCTGTTGTTTGCATTGTATACTACAATAGATACTGAATTGATAAAAATCAAAGCATGAATTGTGAAGACTCAAGTATTAGAAAAAAATGGACAAATTATATTACCTGAGCACAGAAAAAAATTCTAGCTATACTATAAAAAATAGAATAAGACAAAAATTAATAACAAATATTTCAAAACCTTTAGAAAAATTTATTATGGTGAGATTAAAAATATGTAAAGCATGTCTAATTTACACATTTCAATCTTATCTTATTATTCTTAGTATTTACAAAGGTTTTAATATGGAAAAATGAGCAACAGTCAGGGAAAAAAATAATGCACAGGAAAATGGAGGTACACAGACAGTTCATGAAAACAGATAAAATTGATCCTTGAACATGAAAAATATTCTCAGATAATCATGAGAATGTAAAAAAAAAAGTAAAGTTTTATATGTACTCTGAAATGTTAGTTGTCTTCTAGCATTCTGAAAGAAAAATCTGAAATCTAGAAAATTCTTTTGTTGGTGAGGCTATATGTATTGAGGGGTGCTGCTTACTAGCTTTCTTCCCATGATTTGCTCAGTCTGTTTTCTTATAGAACACAGGACCAGCAGCCCAAAAATGGCACCACCTACCATGGGATGGGCCCTCCCTCATTAATCACTAGATGAGGAAATGCCTTACAATTAGATTCATGGAGGCATTCCCTCAACTGTGGCTCCTTCCTCTCATTACTCTAGCTTGTGTCAAGTTGACACACAAAACCAGCCAGTACAACTGACCCTTTGTCAGCTTGACACACAAACACATGACTTTTAAGCCATATTGGTTTCTTTTTACTTCTCCCTAAAAATCTGAAATTAAAATCATAGAATAATTTTAAAAGTTCCACAAACCCAAGCAGTAAAAATAACTCAATGACCAATTATCTGGGATTAACTCATGATCTTCTGACTTTCTCCAAAGGGCTTGGATCACTTCTCAAGCTCTCCCTTCTGCTGAACACAAAGTTTATCTTCTAGGCTCTGACGGGCTCTTCTCTACTGCTGCTGCTTTTCTTTGTAGTTTGCCATGGTACTGGCATCTCCAAAATTCTGGCTACAACTGGGCTGAACTTGTATCAGTATCATCGTATAGGTTCTATTCGTGATGCCAAACCTTAACTTCTTCGCATGATAACTTCAGTCCTGGTCATTCAACTGCCTCTGAGGCTGGCCCTCTCATAGCACCAAACTTCAACTGTTCTCCATAACCCCTTAATGCCTTCAAAACTAGTACTTCTGGGTGAAGCTTACACATTTCCAAATCCCTCTGCCAACAAAAGGTACAATCTTGGCAACCTCTGAACACAGCTTCTCTGTGCTCTCAGAAACACTTCCCAGATTTCACCTCAGAGATGCTAGTCTCTTCTTAATCACTGCTAATTTCTCAGCTTCAGCTGACCAGCATCAAATGTTCCAGCAAAGCAAAATTTTGCTTTAGTAGCTCTGGTATCTTGTTAATCACAGCTAATTCTTCAGCCCCAGATAATTAGAACCACAAGATCTTAATTCAAAATAGCACACAGCCCTGGTAGAGTCTTTAATATTCCCTCTGAAATTTCACAAGGCAGCCCTCCATCTTCTCCATTGTTCTTAATGTTCTTATCTTTCAAGTTCCACAGAACATCCACGGAGCCCTTAACACTCAATGGTACTTTTAGCCTAAAATCCCAAAGTCATTATACAATGCTCCCCAAAACATGGCCAGGCCTGTCACAGCAATACCCCACTATGATACTAATTTGTCTTACATAGGGATTTTAATTGCTGTAACAAAACAACATGACCAAAAGGCACACTGGGGAGGGAAGGGCTTCTTTGGATTACATTTCAGCATTGTTGTTCACTAAAGAATCATTGTGACAGGATTGCAAACAGGGTAGGATCCCAGAGTCAGGAGCTGATACAGAGGTCATGGAGGAATGTGGCTCACTGGCTTGCTTACCCTGGCTTGCTCAGTCTACCTTCTTATAGAATTCAAGACCAGCAGCCCAGGGATATAGCTGTCTAAGGGCTGGGTTCTCCTGCATTGATCACTAAATGAGAAAATGCCTTATAGCTGGATCTTATTGAGTCATTTCCTCAGCTGAGGCTCCTTCGTCTGATGACTCTAGCTTGTACCAAGTTTCCACACAAAACAAGACAATAGAGTAGCTGAGCCAATTCCCTTCATGAGGGCAAATGAGGCAGGGAACTGATCTTGAATCAAATGGCCTGTCTAATCTTACTGGCAAGTGAACTCTCATGAACATACGTTGATTCTACTTTTTAAGAAAAGGCCTTTCTTTAGGTTCAGTTTTCTCTTCAAACCAATAATGGCTCCCTCTTTTATGTTTTCTCTCTTTCTCCCTCCCTCTCTCTCTCTCTCTCTCTCTGACTTCTATTCCTACCCTGTCTCAATCTTCCTAGTCACATGTGCTTTCCTCTCCTCCCCTTCTCTTTCTCCTACTTCTCTCTCCATTCACTGCCCCCACCTCCCATGTGCTCTGGGGGACTCGTCCCTTCCCCCTTCTGTGAGGGACTTTATATGAATCTCAGAATACACCTTGTATCCTAGTTCCTCTGGTGGTGTGAATTGTAGGCTGGTGATCCTTTGCTCTAGGTCTAAAATCCATATATGAGCGAGTACATACCGTGTTCCTCTTTTTGTGACTGGGTTACCTCATTCAGGATGGTTTCTTCAAGTGCCATCCAATTGTCTGCTAATTTCAAGATTCCATTATTTTTTTCTGCCCTCCTCCATCCCAGAGCAGTCCCCTGATGCCCCTCCTCCACCCCACAGTGGACCCCTCCTGCCCTGCCTGCCCCCTGCTCTGTGCCTCCTGTGAGTTTCACTACAATAGGTTCAAAGTCTGTAACTAACCCTTGACACTTTGCTTTGAAACACTCTTCCGAAGTATAAATACCCACCTTCAGCATGGCCTTCACTGGTTTCCTGTCTCTCCTGTGAGCAGATGGTTCTTAGGCTCCTTACACTATCACACATCTTGCTTTCTTTCTTAGTCCCTCACAATCAACTATGGGCTAACATGTTTCCCACTAAACACAGACCACACAAAAGCTGGAAACACTGTTGTCATGGTCAGCATTTTGAGATCACCCAGCACAGTGCAGTCCCTCATGCTTTTAATAAGTGTGTGAACAAATGAATGAAGAAATGAATGAATCCTATGGAGATGGTTTCCTATTTAGGTAATATATCAGTGTTTTTTTAGTAATGATTTTCTCAGTCTCTTTTCCAGATACTTAGCAAAAAGATCAAAGAGAAATGGACATTTTTGAATGAAAGTGATTAAAGGGCATTTTAAATAGTGTTGGATTACCCAAAAACAAATTAAAAACATGCTTGAGGCAAAAGATTTTGAATATCGGTATTTCCTGAGAGGCATAAAAATATAATACTGGTGGGAAAACCAAAAAATGTGTTAAACTTCCTAAAAATGATTTTAATATTAACTATTGATTTTACATTTTGATTGTAGAAGAGGCATAATATCTCCAAAGGCCTTCACAGCACCTACTTTTGGAATAATGATACATGATTTTCTATGTTTTACAAGCCCATGCTCTTTTAGTCTTGTTTTATTATGATAGATCAGATAGTATGCTGTGAGTTTAACATGTATTACCTACAAACCATGTTATCTTGGAAGTTACACGTTGCCCACCCAGTCTTTAGGTAAAGAGAGCCAACACCACAAGCTAACACTGGCTCCCTACCCCACGCTCTCTGGCAGCTTACACACTCTGCAAAGTTGAGTTATGATTTTTCTATCAGATTTGTGCCCCCATCCCATAATGTTAGTTTTGGTCAGACAATGTCAATGCTGACAATGCTGCAGGATTGCATATATTGCTCCAATCTCCTCAAATTGGCTGCTGCACAGAACTAAAGCAACACCCTAGCAGCTCAATAGAAAAATCTATATGTTCCAGCAGGATGCCCACAGGGAAGCAGCACATCTCTTAATTTGAAACAATCAGTATGGCAGGGAGTCTGGCAGGCCAGCTTTGAAAAATGTACAAGCGTTTCCATCATCATCTTTGGCAGGACTGGGATTAAGTGTGGAAACTAAGCATTTTCTTTATGAATCTGGACTCAGCAGTTATTTTTTTTTCTTAATTCATGCCCTGTCTATGTTGCTAACTAGATAAATGAGAGTATTTAGACAGAGGCCCAGATTCAATATTCATAGAAAGCTAGGGAAATTCGAGTAAATAAGGAAGTGTTCATGAAAAAAAAAAAAGTTTGATCCAATGAACCACACTGAGCAGAGGAAATGTACTTGAAAGAGTTTTAAAGCAGTTGAAACAAATTGGGGACTTGCTTTGATTGTGGTTTGTGGCAGGCATTTTATGAAGCAGTCAACCTTAACTTTGGAAAGTGTGTATAGAGAGGGGGGATCTTTCCTTCCTGCAGTTGTGCCTTCAGGCCCTTAGGTCAATCACAGCTGTTCTACCTTGGTGGCACTAGGATGACATAGATGCCAGAATATGGGTGCTAGTGCCATCTAAGCATAGTGACCTTGTCAAAGACAAGAAAATACATGCTTGTGTGCATGTATACTGAATTTTTGAAGTTTTGTGAAATGGGGCAAGTAGTATGAGAAGTTAACAAGTCATGTGGTTATTTAGTCAATGTAAACAGAATATGTAAAAGCCAGCAAGCCTTTACTCCACAGTAGACTACTAATGTCCCTTAGGTCAGGCATCAGGCATGCCTTAATTTCAGCACTTGGTAGGCAAAGGAGGAAGGTTCTCTGAATTCTAGGCTGATCTACATACTGATTTGGAGAACAGACAGGGCTCTGTAAACTCTGTCTCAAATAAATAAAAGTAAATAGTGCTCCTTTGTTTTAATTTGCTAGAAATGTCCTTCCCTTCTTCTTCCTTTTTTTTTTTTTTTTTTTTTTTTCAAAACAGTGTATTTTCTCTATGATGAATCAATGCAGGGTAGCCCTCTCCTTCCTGGAAATACTTCTTGCTGATTAATTCCCACACACTCCTCCTTCCCCACTACCCTGCCTCCTCTTGAGATGCTACTGCCTGATTTCTACCTGATGCCATCTGCTGTTTTTGTGTGAATTTTAGTGAGCTGCTGTGACAGTGCCTATTACAAGTGTTCAGTGTACAGCTACTTCTGAGATTATAAATGTGGCATATTGGCCTGTATCTTGGACAGTAAAGGTTAGAATATGACTTAAGTTGGCCCAAATATGCTTGAGCTCTTGTTTTCAATAAACACCATTCAGAGAAACTGTCCACTCTAAATACCATTAAAGAGCTTTCTGTATCCCCAGGGATTGAGGCTACCATTGCATATACAGTAAGCAATGTTTGCCACTTGTGCCTTAGAATCTGTTCTTAGAGACTTTAAATATCATGATGAAGTTGTTCTTTGACCCAAAATGCTTCCTCCTACAAAAAAGCACATGGTCTTGTTACATTCCTCTCAATTGTCTGTTCATGCTATTTTATTTCATAGTACCCACTTTTTCCCTCTAGAGAATACAGCCAGGCAAGTGGCCCCATGAATAACTTTGCCTCCTGCTGACCACATCTTTGGGTTGGTGGCCCCTCTCCCATGTGGAACACAGGAAACACATGACAAGCTGAAGCTGGACACTGCTACCACTACAGAAGAAGCTACAATTAGCTCACAGAAAGACAAACAGCCACATCCAAAGTGAAGCTGTCTCAATAGTGTCAGCCCAAGCCCTAGGTGTACATTCCAACTAAAGGAAAAGAAATAAATATCTAATCCCAAGTGAGATTGGCAGAATTATCAGAGTCATGGAAAATAATGCTATTGTCCTTTTACACCAGTCAGTTTGGGGATGCTTTGTTAAGTAGTAGCATATAATAGATAAATTCACATACAGAAAGGTTTATTTTATGTGTATGTATTTTTCACATGAACAAATAGAATAAAACAATAATTGAGGTAACAATTTTCTCCTTTGACTTAGCTATAACTTTATCAAAAATAATACCATTTTTGCTGTTTGTCAGCTACACATTAGAGAGATCATCTAATATTAAATATATGCTCCCATCAAGGTCTAGTGCTAACACTTAGCTGGATTAGGGGGTCTTTAACCACTTTTAAGTTTTTTTATGTTAAAAAGATATGTGGTAGTTTGAATGTAACTGACTCCCATAATCTCACAGGGATTTGTGGCTTTGTTGGAGTGGGTGTATCCTTGTTGGAGAAAGTGTGTCACTGTGTGGTGGTCTTTGAGGTTCTCTATGCTAGCAATACAACCCAGGGTGTCAGTAGACTTCATGTTGCCTGCAAGGTGGAGTATCCTCAGGTATTCCTCTAGTACCACATCTGCCTCTAACATCTGCCTGTATGCTACTATGCTCCCCACCATGATAATGATGGATGAACCTCTGAAAATGTAAGGGAGCATCCTCAATTAGTTGTTTTACTTGTAAGAGTTGACATAGTCATGGTGTCTCCTCACAACAATAGAAACTACGACAGATTCAAAGGAAGAGAGGAAGGGGTAAGGATAACTTTAAGGCCATACTTTTAAGAAGCAAAAGCTCAGCCACGAGCCACACAGCTGTGCAGGCTGTATGCCTGTTTGTAAGAGTAGCTCGTGTTGGTTTCATTAGTGAAAGTCAGAGGTTGGAGGTTTCTAGCTGTTTTAAACAGGTGGGATCAATTTACACACCAGGAAAAATCAGGTTCCCCATTTATACTTAACAGTTGACTTACTAGACTTGGGGCTTCTAAATAATCTATTTGAAATATATTATTTTAATCTATCTGTAAAATACAAACATGTCTTGTATGGAATTGTTTTTTGTTCCATTATTTAAAAACAAAAACAAAAAACATTGTGGTGATTTAAATCACAATGGCCCCCACAGACCTACGTATTTGAATCCAATTGGTGGAGAAGAATTATGAGGTAGGGTGTGTTGATATCTTGCTTATACAAATAAAGGCTATCTGAAGATCAGAGGATGGAGCTTGCCACTAGCTCCACTAGTTTGCGACCATAGAGGTCTGCAGGTCTGTACAGACAGACAGGAAGTGAGGTGGCTGGGTAGAAACAGGATATAAGCCTCCTGTTGGCTCAGATGCTAAGGAGGTAAAAGTGGCTTTGGCTTGCTCCTTCCTCAACCTTAAATTTTTATGACTAAACCAAAATCCATACCTATGTAAAAGTGTTCATTTCTGTATCAGTGTGACCTTCTCAGAGGAGGTTTGCCAGTAGAGGAGAACGTACTTTTGAGTGACTAACTGCTCCTATATCTGTTATTATTAGATTTTTCCACTAGCTGGTCTGGTCTCACCACCACTGGATTAGGGGGCACCAGCCCCCAATAACACACAGAGAAGCTGTAAAACATATATAATTCTGTTGGACAGTTACTAGTTTCTTATCTGCTGGCTCTGTCTTAAATATTAACCCATTTCTATTAATCTAGGTATTTCCAAGTGGTTTTATCTTACTGGAGGGAGTGACTGGCATTCTACTCTCTCCGTCCTCCATGATGAATTTCCTACCTACAACTTCCTCTCTCCTCCTCCTCTCCTAGTCCTGCCTATCTTGCTTTCCTATTGGCCAACAGTGTTTTATCCATTAACCAATATGAGAAACATATTTACAGAATGGCATCTTCCATCATACATCTCAGATGTATGTTCTCAGCTACTGCTCCAAGGCCTTACCTGCCTATCTGCTGCCATGCTCCCCATAATGATGGTCATGAACTCTAATGCTCTGAAACCTTGGCCCTGGGCCTCCAAATTAAATGTTTCCTTTTATAAATTGCTGTTGGTGGGGTGTTTCATCATGACAATTGAAAAGTAATTAAAGAGGCCCATCATCACTACTTAAAACAGTGAGCTTGCTCCAAATGAGCACATTTCTTTTGATTCAGCCTGATGATAATTCCAACAGTTTATAAAGCAAGATTTTATTGTAGTATTTGATTTTATAAATTTATTTATCCTACAATTATTCTTTTATATATAGAGAGTATACTGGGCAAATACTGAGCCCAAAATTTCAGTGATACCCGAATTTTTACCCAAATATAATGCTTTCTAAATAAAAAAATTATAAAAGTAACTTCATTTTTTTCACAGACTTTATTTTCACCTAGGGCTACTTAATTATACTTTCTCTATTCTTAACTGCAATTTTGAGGAGCAAGCAAGGTCATTATTGTATGTGAAGGCATCAATTGCCTTTCTTAATACATTATTTAAAACAGGAAATAAGATGTGTGATTATAACAAAGATTTGGCTTTGGACTTCTCAATAGTTTTGGTATAGTATATAATTATAAGTTTAAACACTACTTTAAAGGCAGTACTGTGGTTAAGAACAAAGAGTAACTTGAGTTTATGGTTTAATGCTCTTGAGGAACAAACATGAAAACCTTTTTCTTCTGTGAAAGAACCATGATGAAATGATGTCTTGTTCTAGAGTATTCTATTCCTGGCTTAGACATTTCAACACAATGACCTCTGCTACATCCCACTTATATCTGATTTTCTTGATAACATGTTTCAGCATTTGTTACATAAAAATATTTTCCCTTCTGATTACTGGCTTTTTAGAATAAGCACTTAGAAAAAAATCTTAGACTATAAAGTATATTATAGATAAAGTCACTAACATAGATAGTATCAATCTTAGACTTGACTTCAAAAACGTCTGAATCATTTTCATGAAAATAAGATGTTTGTTGTTTAATAGCTATCCTCCTACTAATCTGTCTGCTACTGGAATGATTCTGAATGAGAAGTAAACAATGGGGACAGATAAACTCTTAAAAATAAGGACCCTATTGTCATGAAAATCCATATAATAATTAAAATAGGGAAATTGTGCAAGAACAGTTTTCAAAAATGAAGATGGTTTTCAGGTTTCAGTTTAAGGCAAGAAGTCTGGAGAATGTGCATTATGTCTATCTTTCCAACACTGCAGTGCCTTTGTTCCAAACTAGGTCTCTAAGATTTCCTGCATCCTCTATCTCCAAGGGGCTGAGGGGAACCTTTAGTGTGCAAACACTTCTTGAATTTGAAAAGAATTGAATTAGTAACAGATGTGATAGAATGAATATACATAAGAGGATTTATTAGACTGATGTACATGATTCTGGCTGGGTAACCTGCACACTAGAGAGGCTGAGAACACCACACATGCTCATTAGGTACAACAGACTGGATTCCTCGCCAGTTTCAATCTGTCACTAAAGTCATGGAAAATCCTTGGAGAGATCTATGGAAGACTGAAGAACCTAGGTTTCTTGCCAGCCATGGATGGCAGTATTGACTGCAGCAGAATATATCCACCTATCATCAGGAAGTGAACACGGACAGGCACCTGTGTTTTTTTTTTTTTTTCCTCAGACTTCTTTATATCTAAGACACCACTGCCAAAAGCTACTGTGCACTTTGGGACCTGCCCCACCCCCACCCCAATTAACCCATCCTAGGTATACCCTCATAGACCCACCTAAGGGCATTTCTCTTAGTTGATTCCAGAGCAAATCAAGTTAACAGCCAAGATGAGTATCACAATGATGAGGCTAATAATGTGTGCATGGACATATATGTATATCTAGATATATGAGTCTGTGTGTATGCACATGTGTACTGTATTTCATTGGTTATTAAATGAAAATAGCAAACAGGCTCAGCTTTGGTAGTGATGCCAAGAGGCAGAGGCAGGTGGATATCTGTGAGTTTGAAGCCAACTTGGTCTATAGAGTGAGTTCCAGGACAGCCAAGGCTACATAGAGAAACCCTGTCTGGAAAAAAGAAAAGTTAATAGCAAACAGTTGTTTTGAGCTTCTATAATGATGGAAGTAATAATATTTGCTGTTAAATAATTTTTCACCTTTTTTTAAATGATAAAGATTACATTTTTGTTTATCTGACATTTGACTATGCTTATGTATACACCATTTTTATTTTAATTTTTTCACTAGCTATATTTTCTCCTAGTTCCATTTCTGAGAAAGCTGGGTTGATACATTTCTGAATTGGTTATTTAATCCTACATTTCTGCTTGGGGCAGCTTGGGCAGGACTCTCTGAAGGAATCTACTCCCAGGAGGGTCACTTATGTGGCTGCCAACCTGGGAATGGAATGGGGCTAGGATATCCTCTTGATTGCTGAGTAGGGCTTAATTTTCTTTTCTCAGGAACCTTGTGATGGAATTCTTAGATTTTATAGACACTGACTTCCAAGATAAAGGAAGAGAAGCAACTGGTCACTTAATGCTTTGGCTTGATATTGACAGAGACACAGCTGCCACTTATTAGTATAAATACCAGCATAATTTCAGTCTCCTTACAGTGTTATGGTTTAATTTTAAAGATTAACTAGAGTTCAGATGTTGGTACCCAAGCTTTTCTCATTCTTCTGCTCCCATCATCTTCTGCCCATTACTACAGTGGCCCAGTACACTCCTGCTCTCTCTTTTTAGCCTGAAGGCTCACTCTCTCTCTCTCTCTCTCCCTCTCCTCCCTCCCTCCCCTCTACACACACACACACATATATATACACACATGCACACACACACAGAGAAAGGTGCTGTGCTCACACTACTGTTTTTCTCAGTATGAATCACGATTATATGAATCACGATTATTCCTGTTTAGATTCAGGGTATATGTGTGGGAAGGGGTGAGCTCAATATCTATCAAATAACAATCACACTCAGAACTCCAAGGTCAAATTGATACATTATTATACTTTCCTCTCAAACAAAAACAACCCCGGAAATACTGCTCTTGCCGACTTGTTTTTATAATAAATAATGAAACACACAAAAGTGTATTGATTCTCACTTGCTTCCTTGTTTGTAATTCCACAGGACAGTCACTCACTATTAACTTTTTGACTTGTGACCTATACGTGGAGTATGGAAAGACCCACACCTTTCCATGATATCTTAGTGGGTTTGCATAATCACAGCATTCTAAGAGCTTTCCCGAAGCATGAGGCAGCTCCCTAAAACTACCAAGGAGTCATGAAGACATGAAGAATGAGCTTTCAGACTGTCCCCATCATTCTGTTCCTAGAAAGACTTCTTAATTCTTTTTTATTTTTATTTCATTCTTTTCTTTCTCTTATTGAAAATGGATTTATTTTATTTATCTCATTAAAAATAGATGTTTTCATGCAATATATTCTGATTATGATTTCCCTTTCCTGAACTCCTCTGAGATACCGCCTACCTTCTCTCCCATCTGAATTCACTCCCTTTCTGTCTCTTCTTAGAAACTGTCAGGCATCTAAAGGATAATAAAATAAGATAAAACAAACAGAAGAGTCAAAGAAAAATGAAGAGATTGGCATGTAAACACAGAGACATACACATTCATACGCATACTCTAAAAAGTAAGAAAACTAGAAGATTTTATATATATATATATCTATATCTATATATGTATGTATGTATGTATATATATATATATATATACATATATATATATATATATATATATCCTGTGATCTTAAAAAAGAAAAGTTGTGTATAAAGCTTATAAGACAAAGAACCTCTAAAGATGCCACTGAGTTTATTTTGAGTTGGTCATCCACTGCTGGTCATGGGACCTGGCTGTAAGGATGGTTTGTATCTGTAGAGAGAATTTGTTGGGGTGAACTGATTTTTCATTTGCAAGTGGCTATCAACTAGACACAGCTACCTGGGTGAGGATGGGGGTATGTATCCACTTCTTTCAGCTCTGGGATCCCATCTGGGGTAGACCCATGCAGACCCTGTGCATGCTACCACAGTCTCTGGGCATTCATAGGTTGTTTGCCCTGCTATAGTTAGAAAGCTTTGTTTCCTTTCTCCCTTATCACCTTTCCACATCCTTTTCAACTGGAGTCCCTGAGCCCTTAGGGGAGGGGTTTGATGGATATATGCTAGATAGGACTGGGTGTTGCAAGGTATCTCTGAGTGAGCAGGACATGAGCCTCTCTTCTCTCCTAATCACTTACTCCTTTGTTCCTCTCACATGCATCAGTTTTCTGTTGGCTTTCTTAGTTTTTTATTCTGCTCATATTTTTTATTTAGGGCATTCTATTTTTGCCTAAACTTTTCTATATGAATGGAACAACTTTAGATAATCAGAATTTCCCTAACCAAAACCTTCTGAGAGCTGGCTCCTGAAATAAGGGGATTTTAATTAGTGTGCCTTTGGATGCCATAGCAGTGAATATAGCAAGCAGCAAAATCACTTCGTTGTCTAGAAACCTTCCCCAAATGAGCTCCCTGATTGACCACTAGATAGTAATGAAGTCCTGTTTTGTGAAACTTCCAATTTAAGAGAAGTAATGAGAAGGAGAAGAAGAGACTGTCTCTGTTGACCTTAAAAATGAGATAATTTATTTTCTGAGCTTTTATTATTTTATTGACATTATCATTTCCCAATTCAAAACTTCTTTTGAATTTGAAGAGTAGGAAAGACTGAAGGGGATGAGTAATTAAAAATGTATACTGAATTGAATATCTGCAAAAGTTCATAAGACAAGCAGCTGTTCAGACCATGTTTTCACTGTGAGCCTGCCCCAAATCTGGTCACTCATCCCCATTTCTTTTCTGACCTCTGGCAGGTCTGTCCATATGAACTTGGTCTAAGATAGAAATGACAGATACGCCCTACTTCTCTGCTCTCATTCTTGGGTAACTGTCTACTGACAGTAACACTAATACAGCACTTTCATCAGTCAAATTACTACTCTATTAAGGTATATACAGGCTCAATCCCAGTACAAGACAAAAAAATCATGCAGTGGTTTTTCCTACAGCTGAGAAAATATGATAAGAGATGGGAGAGTGACTGGGACTGTCTATTGTGTGGCCCCAGCTAAACTATTAATTCTACTCATCACCAAAATCATGTAGGAATCAATAGCTCCACTATAAGTTCTATAAATTATTTGGTAACAAATAATTGTTGCCTCTAATGAGGTCCAATGCCCTCCTATAAAGTTTGGAAATATGTTTTACCTCATTAAATGAGCTTCTAAAAGTTTGGATATAAATAGCAAGTGAGTAAACAAAAAACTGTTAAATGTTCAATTTCTGATAGACTCTGTAGGATGAACACCAGGTAACATGACAGAAATTGGAGGTAGAATTCATTTTAGGTAGGATATTATATAATTCAATAGCCACACAATTGAGGGTGGTAAAAGACTATTTTTACCTTTCTTCTATTTTATTATTATGCATCTGATAATTACTTACAAAGAACAAAATCTTATACTATGTCAGAAGCATAAAATTTAAATAAATCACATAGTTTTTTTTTTTCTCCAGGTGATAAAAATGTTCTCAGACTGATTTGGCAATGGGGAACACCCTTCAGTGAAGATACTACAAATATCATATCCTATAAACAAATAACACCTCTCAAGGCTTTTATAAAAATAGTTTGGTTTAATTTTGCCATAATGAAGTTTTTGACTCGGGCAACACATTCTAAGGAAGAATGTCCATTTGCTCTTTACAGGTGGCCCCTTCTTGTCACCCACAGTCAGTACAAAGTACAACCTTGCAAATCCTAAGGTGACCGCAGCTGCTAGACATCAGGCCTGCCCTGAGCAAGTGTCCCGTCTGTCTCACTTTACTGGTATATGTAGTGCTGGCATCTCCATTTAGAGATTGGGAAATGTTGAAATGAAAATGATGCTGTTGCCTCTCTATGTGTCTGACAGAGTCTGAAGATGCAGAACTTGAAGGGTGATTAGTTCATATGCCACCCTGAATGGAATTATCACCCTTGTAGCCAGTGTCACAGGAAGCTCTGTTCCTCCCTCTGTTCCAGTACATGTGAAGAAGCCAGGAGAGTCCTTTCATGTTGAATCAGTTTTCAGAAATGCCTTTGTTCACACCTCTTGGTCTATGATGTAACAGCACCTCACCCTGAACTGTAAAAGTTGAGTAATTTCACTTCAAAAACAGTTGGTCAAGTAGTAGAACCAGGAATCAGACCTTGTGTCAGCTACTATACTATGAATCCAGCTCTATAAAGTGACCCCTCTAGTGTGCATTAAGATTGAAGACAGACTTAAACCATTAGAAAGTCCCTTTAAACAGTGCTCTACTGGGATGGAGAGATAGCCCAGCAGCACTTATCTGCTCTCTTATGGGACAAAATATTAATTCCAGCACCGAAATTGATAGGAGATTCACAAAAGCTGGTAAATCCAGCTCCAAGGGATCTTATGCCTTCCTCTGGCTTCTGTGGGCACCTGCACACACATGTGGATACACATACACGCACACACACACACACACACACACACGACGCACACACACATGCATGTCCACACACATGCACACATGCATGCACGCACACACATATCTAATAATCAAGTCAGTCTTGACTATAAAAGTGTCTTTTCCTGTGTCAATCCCCACCCCAACCCTTCAGCTCTGTCTCTTTTCTTCTCTTTCTCCTTTCCCATCTCCTTATCCAAGAACTTTGGAAACAAGTAGAAAACAGAATACATAATTCATGAGTAATGGCAACTTAATTAAGCTCTGCCTTCTTCCTGAAAGTTTTATAGATATGGGCTTGGGCTTTATTGTACTATAAAATCTTGATATTAATTCCTCAGGACAGGCTTTCTTTTTAGGCTTCCCATCTGTTGGTTGCTTGTAGAGTGTGGCCATAGATCATTGGGTTGGTAAAGTGAGACATTCTGGAGCTGGAAAAGTCATAAGTAACTTGTTAGGTAAGACATGCAGTTCCCTGAGCTGCTGCTGCTGCTGCTGCTGCTTTTTCTCCTCACCATCCTCCTCTTTCTCCTCCTCCTCCTCTTCTCTCTCTCTCTATCTCTCTCTCTCTCTCTCTCTCTCTCTCACACACACACACACACACACACACACACACACACACATACTTGTTTATTTGGGGCTGAACAGCTGTGGCACCTGGTGGGACAAGAAGCTCCAGCTACACTGAAATAAGTACTGAGGTATAAAAGGACACTTAGTCTCCAAAGCATTCACAAGAGTGGCAGAAGTCAGGGACCTCTCCTGGAGCTCAAGGCTCCCTTTACCACATGCATATCCTAGGTGTTGTTTTTCTGCAGCTCATAAAATATTAGGAGGACTGAGTAAACAAATATGACAAAAAAAATATACAAAACACTTCCTGATACCATGTCCTGTCAGCTACCTCCTGGGAAAAGGGGCCACTTGACATTCCAGTGTGTCAGTAGTTGTTATGCAAAAAGGAATCAATCACTCAGTCTGAACTGATGCCAAAGATTAGGGTTTAGATGCATGGGGAAAATAACAGGGCATGATTTGTTTTTATTGTAAGGTTACAGTGCATTATGTGTCTTCTTTGTCCCATCTCACTGGAGTTCCAGGTAATAGCTACAATCTATTCACAATGACAAGGGAGAAATTCACTGCAGCTAACCTAAGCACTTTGACTGTAGTTTCTAGCAATAATGACACTTGAAGAAACAGCTGTAATATCACTGGGGTTGGACTTTTCTGTGTTTTATTTAAATAGATTATCTCCCTTTGTCTCAATAGCATAAGGACATTGTTTACAGTCATTTGGATGGAAAACCCTGAAAACAATATTTGAATACATAGACTTGGCTCCAAAGCATTCACTAATTTAAAAGGGAAGGGAACATGTAGCACTGGAAGGGGTTTCAGGACTCACAGAATGTCAGTACTTTCATCATCCTGCCACTTAGCCTATTTACTTGTCTGCCCCCTGTGTATGCAGAGTCCAGGTGCTGATAACTAGGAAACAGAATTCACTAACCAAAGACCTGAATCTGTTTATAAAGTTAATTAAGACAGTCAGAAGGGACGTCTCCATAATAATAAAATATCTCTTCAGGGTTTACACTTAGTTTAAAAGCATGGGAATTTGGGGTACAGTTGTCTTCCTCACACATTCACACGGCTCACACACAGCCACTTTCCATGAATATTGTCTCAGGATTGACTTGGAAGAGTACATCTTCCCAGTTTAGCTGCATGAAAGATCTCCTGTGTTGACTTAGCATAGATACCTAGCCAGGAGCTTTCCAGAGCCCAACTATTACTTTGCAGAACATAAGCAGAAGTGGTTCTGAATTAATTTCAGTAACATCACACTCCATTAGTCATTGTATGTTCTTGACCCAGAAAGAGAAGAAGCTATTTGGATGTCATGGCTGGAACTTTCACCAAAGTCATCAAATAAAATTAATGAAGCACAGTGTGTGTGTCTGCGTCTGTCTCTCTGTCACAGTGTCCCATGGCATGGATGACAAGGGCTGTCGAAGCATAGTGAGCCCAGAGAAAAGCACCTTGAAGAGTAGCAGTGTAGACTCATAGCAAGTGATACTTCTGATGAGATGGAAATAACAGTGTCTTGTGACTTTGGAAACTATCTGTTTAAATACATCTAAGACACAGGATCTTTACCAAGAATGGCATTTAGTTATTCTTTTTTTCAAGACTTATTTGTTTTTATGTGCATGAATGCTTTGTCTGAATGTGTGTCTGGGCAATACATGTGTGCAGTGCTCACAGAGGCCAGGAAAGGGCACCAGATTATCTGGAATTGGAGCTACAGATGGTTGTATGTAAACTGCCATGTATGTTGATGCTGAGAGTAGAACCTGTGTCCTCTGGAAAGGCAAACAGTTCTCTGAACCACTGAGCCATCTTTTCAATCCCTATTTATTCTTCACCATAAAGATACTGTGCATACTATAAAAATATAAACTAATTTTATAAATACTATGGTATATAGTATATGTGCTGTGAATTATATACTATTAAACTACAAAAAGTATCTTTCAAAAAGGAAATAGACATATGGTCAACCTGAAATCTCTTCAGACTGTGGAACATGCTAATACATATTAATATTTCCATGGTTGATTCTTGTTTCTTTAATTCTGTTGAGTTTTATTTACAGTCATCTTAAATATCCCCTTATATTCCCTTAATTCTGAGATAGCATAGATTTTTCAATAGCTGATATTAATAATTATCCAGGATGTGTACAGTTTTGAAACTTGCTACTTGAAAGTACAGTTCAGGAGATTTGTGGCAATGCCAGAAATCTTACACTCAATTATTTAGTGATCATTTAACCAAACATAATTCTAAATCATTGCTTTTATAAATAAGCAGAAAGATATTTAGGAATTATGCCTATATCTCTAATTCTCTGTGATCCATAAAACATTTATTGCAAAGAATATACAATGCTCAGCAAAATTCAACTGCATACAACCAATTTATAAACTTAACTATTTCTCCAGTAAGGCTAAAGGAACAGCCTATTTCACACCATTGGCAGAGAAATTGGCATACTCAGGACTCCCATTTTGTAACATTTCTCTTCCAAAGCAGTTGTTCCAGATTTATAAAGAAAATAACTTTTAATTGAATACCAGTTCCCTTTGAGTCCTTGGCATCCATGTTTATTTAAGATAGTGGATATCATGTCTAAGCATGATAAAACATTTATACAGTTATTAAAAATAGGTAACAAATGTTTCAATAAGTGATGACAAGTTTGACATAATAGCTAAAGAAGAAAGACCAGTGTTTAATGGTACTACTAAAAATAGCAAAATAATGCTGTTTTAGAGATTTCTTTATTTTATGTGTATCAACGTTTAGTCTCCAGGTGGGTATGTATGACCATGCATGTGCTTGCTGCTGCAAAAGTAAGAAAGGGGCATTGCATTGCTTGAAATGTTTGAGATTTTCCATGTGAGTGCTGGGACTCAATCCTGCATCCTCTTTAAGAGAAACTAGGCTCTTACCCTCTGAACTACCTCCATGCCCAATTGATCTTTTTACTTTAGGTATTTTGAAGTCTTAACAACTTCTAGATTCTTCCATAACGTCTTCAAATACAAAATAGTGGTATATAAATAATGCCTGAGAATTTAGAAGAGTTTTCTTAACCCAGTACACTTTAAAATAATTTCCTATATTACACTGTCATTATGTTTTTAGATTTACTGTACGTGTAGATATCTAACCTAGTTGGAATGTATTTTTGAAACTTATATGAAAAGCTCAAATCACATTTTTCCTAAGTCTACCTAATTGCCTCAACGTCATTCACTGAACACTTTTAAACCTATACTTAGATCTATATATCTTTACCTTTACACACACTTCATGTACGTTATCGATATAAATAAAATTTTCTGTGGGATAGTATTTCACGAAGAGCAGGTATGACACCTCTGTCATATAGTCCCCAGGACTCCAGGTTCCTTCACATTTTCCTACCACCAATATTTGGAAATTATGAGGTATGACCTTCCTTGATACTGATATCTTCTGTCTTAAAATTTGAACTCACAATGCAAATGCTGGTCCTTACAACAGTACATACTGCAGGTATGCTCACTATTGTGCCCACACTCCAGGAAGCAAAACTGAGGAAAATCTGAGCAAAGGAGATAAGAAGAACACCTTTCCAGGAAGCATTTTAGGAACTAATCTGGAATTGTTATTGTGAGAACCGACTGTCACAGGAAAAATGAAGCACTGTCCACATTCTGGGAGGCCAATAGCCAACTGAACAGCACAGCCTTCTACCACTATGGAGGAGGAGAGCAAAGAGGCCAGAGTACATCTACAGCAGGGGCCCCAGTCATGGCAGTTGTCATAAATATACACCGATTTCACATGCCCACTCTCTGCCTGTGTGAATGCAGCAGAAATCTTCCATATCTGAGAAGGTTTTCAAAATGACAAAGATCTAAATAGGGTCAGTGCCATCTTGGGACAGTCCTGCATTCTTTGGCAGTTTTGGCTTTTCGTGATGTCTGAAAATATTTAAGGAATTCTGGGTCAAATGGCGTTGGTCCAGCAATGAAGGTGCACTGTCAGAATCCTGGAACACTGGAACCCACCTTACCCCTTCCTTCTTTTAAGAGTCACAGCTGTCCATATTTCCCTGTACAGAAGTCTTCCTTCTTAGAGAAACTTCCCTCATTTCAAGCGGAGTTTTTGTCTATGAAAGGTGTTATGTCTAAATCTTTATCAACAGGAGGTTTTCTGATCACATACTCTTGGTTTAAGGAAAACAAGAAGATAAATATAAAAGGCAAGCAAAGAAATCACCTATAGCTCTCTGTAATGAAATAAATACTGCTTTTTTTCTCCCTTTTCTCTTATTCCCTTTTTCTCTTTTTTCTGCAAGATGGCTGTGAGATGTGAGATGGATTGATTTATGCAGTGTTGCTGTTAAATTACCCATTCTGCCACCTAGAGTGTCCAAACCCTTCCCTTATCATTAATCTCAACTACTGAGCTGATGGGAATTGGACCCTACAAACAGGTTGTCTGCCAAAGGAGATGTCCCCAGGCAAATACTTATTGTAGTTCTACCTAGAAAGCCATGTTGTTGGTTTGTTTGCTTTTTAAATAAACCAAATGGAAACAAAAACAATCTGTTTTTCCCCATAGACTGATAAAATGTCCCAGAATGTGTTGGAATTGAGATGAAAATAAATCACTCTGGACACTTTTACTACTTGCAAAATCTAGCTAATAGCTGTAGGGAAGGAGAAAAAAAAAGTACAAAAGTACAGGGAAAACTCTGTGATACATTGGTAGAGGATAATCCCACATAGAGTCACATGAGCCCAACTGTGTCTCAGTGCTTGTCATCATTGATGGCACTGTAAGATAGCACAGAGCTCATCAGGATGGGTTTAGTGGCTGGACACATTTGGTGTTTAACTTCACCTTTCCCCATCACAACTTCTACAAGACTAGATTTTCTCATCTTTTGACAGGGAAAAATATTGACACTTATCTATGAAGTACCATGCTGTGTACATTAAGTGCACAATTACAGGTAATTAATAAACCATAGTGGAGTCAGTAATTAGTACCTAGAGCTAAATTGCTAATATTTCTACCATCTAAATATACCCCCTACCCTCTGTGAACTCCAAATAATATAGGATGATATAGATACATTCATTCTTAGTATGTGATTAGTAAGAGATTTTTGTCTTTTCACAATATCAGAATTTATTGAATAACATTAAATTCATATGCCACACCAGTGTTGTGGCCTATTGCTTTACAATAAATGCCAATAGCACTTGATAGCTGGGTATTTACAATAACTGATATTTTTTTTTTGTTTTGGTCTTAAATACTAATACTCTATGTTCACATATTACACATTATGCAGATATATGCATATATGCACACACACACACACACACACACACACATATATATATATATGTATATATATATATATATATTATAGAATGGCTACAAAGAGGTTAAGGAAGCTGCACAGTTCAAAAATGCCTAACTGGATGCTGAAGTAGAGAGATAACATAACAGTGTCCCACGCTACCGTCTCGCCAGCAAGAATGATGCGGCACACTCAGGATCCTTCTGCAGTAAAGCTTTAATGCACCTTGAGAGGGAGAGCATAAGCTTACAGAGCGGAGACACCAAACATCCAAAACCCAACCCTTATATAGGTTTACAACCTTCGCCTGGGACGTGTCACCTCCTGATTGGCTGCAGCCCATCGGCCCATATGACGCCACGGAAGAGGCAGAGGCCAAGGGAGGGAAAATCACCCTGCACCTGCGCATTGACTTGTTTACTCTCAACGCCAGCTGGATGCAGGCGCCATCTTGTAATGGAGAATGCAGGGACGGCTCCCTACATAACAGGAGTCATTGCTAGTGCCTGCAGCCATGTAATCTCAGGAGAAAAGAAAGAACAAGTGCCTAACCACCTAGCTGAGCAACAGCCAATTTGCTCCTATGCAAGTAGATGAGTCTTGTTTAGAACCACTAACTTTTGGTGTGGTTTGTTATACAGCAATAGCTAGCTGATACAGTTTTATATGATTTTCCTAAACAAATGTATTCATTTAAACAGTTTGCAGGCTTGGAGTCATGTTTGTATGCATTTCTTTGTAGTACATATGATAGATATTGGCACAGACTTTTCTGTCTGTGCTTGCCAAGTTGCTTTTCAAATGGAGAGATTTGTCTTGGAAAAGGGGGAAACTGAAGCACAGAGAATACGTGATGTGATCTTACGAAGAATAAGACAAATGTGTGATTCCTGTTGATTTATTTTTGCAACTTAGTGAGAAAGAAACACCATGCACTGATATCATCAAAGTAAAATTGGATATGAGTATAGTTTAAATGAATAGGATTCTCATATGCCATTTGACATAGCATGTCACTTGAATATCAGCATTTGAAGATCAGGAGCATGCAGGAGCCTTGGCAAAGAAAGGTTCCAATGTGCTCACTCTCAGGAAATAACAATGACTTCTGCTCTACCAATGACCTGGAACTGGAACCCCTAGGAAGGTGGAAGAAACCTATTCTTGCCAGTAGGAAAGAAATCAAACAAGGGATGTGAAAGCATAAGAACATTGCACCTTGAGAAATTTGAAAAGTAAAAGATACTTATTTCAAGTAATTGTACTTTGGGGCCAATGAGATGGCTCAGTAGATTAAGGCACTTGCCACCAAGCCCCAGGACCCACATAATGTAGGAAAGTTGTCATCTGACCTCTTCCACTCTGTGGCATATGCATGCACACACAAGGTAATTAATGTAATTTTAAAAAATAATGAACAGAAAAAAATTAATTGTATTTTCATTCTCAAGTCAACAAAATAGGAGAAGAGGGGGGGAGGGAGGGAGGGAAGGAGTGAGGAAAGAAGGGAGGGAGGGAGAAATGGAGGGAGGGAAGAAAGGATGGGCTTATTTTATAGGGTCAAATAAGTCTTCAAACGTACAAACCAGAATCCACAAAGGCATTGCTGGTTGAAAAAAAAATAAATTTCTGAGAATCCCAGCATAAGAAAAGCTATTAAGAGAAAACTAGGCAGGTGTATCTGGAAGATCTGAGAATGCCTGTAAATGACTCAGCGAAGCACTTTGTTGAGGAAATAATGTACACATTAGTTTTACTTTGTTGTTTTCCATCTTCTTTCAAATCACTATAATCAATTTTACCCCCTTAGTCAGCCATTCTTAGGAAATCCCTTATCTTCTTCAGTGGAAACATTTTGATATTTCTTTTTCTTTCTTTTTTTTTTTTTTAAGCAAAGCATACCACTTGATGGTGACGTACATGTCATTAATTAACTCATTTGTCATGACATCTGTAATCTGGGTCCTCCCTTCTGCCTCAAAGATTCCTTCTCCATTTTTATATCGCACTAAGTTATAAAGATGCCTGTATTAACTTATTATTTCATAGTTTCATACATTATACACACAACCTTCTATCCTTTACTAACTTTCTTTCATCTCCATCATCCCCTACCTTTTCACACCAAGTACCCATTATACTTCATGGCTCAATTTTGCTTTCTGACCTACTGGGTTTAACAAGAATAATGGAGCTATCCACTAAAACATGAACAAGTCATCAAAAGCAGTAGCACTAACAACAATGATTTCTCTTCCAAGCGCCTTTGACTGCTGTTAGCTTCCCTGACAGGGCCCGGCTCACTCAGTCCTATGCAAGCCCGACATAGGCAGCAGCAGCTGTTGTGAGTATGCAAGTGCTGCAACCATGGCGATAAGACAGTATTTCACTATGCTCCTCCCTATTGTTTTGTTCTAACATTTGTTCTAGTCCACCTCCTGAGATGTTCCCTGAGCTTTAGGATGGGCTGATATGGCAGCTACAGTTAACTATGAACACTCAACAGTCACTTACTTTTGTAATCTTGACCATCCATGAGTACCTGCATTAACTACTGTCATAGAGAGAAGTATCTTTGAGCAATTCTGACAACAGTACTAATCTATAAGCACTTTAAATACAATCTCTATAAGATAATTTGACAACATGTCCTTCAGCAAAACTAAGGTAGTATTTTCATGCCTATGGCCTTCGACTACTCCAACTATGAGCCTTTGGTCATGCCCATGCTCTCAAACAAGAAGTCGTTCCTTCAAGGCAAATCTGGTAATCCAAGAATTAATCAGTTGGTTACCTCCTCATAGTTATGTCATTATTGAACCAGTAAGCACCTCTTACTCAGTTGCTAGTACAGCATACATGATATAAATGTAGGGAAGACCACTGATAGCTTTTCTCCATAAGGTGCATATTGCAAACCTTCTGATGCTGTGAAAGTTAGCCTGAAGAGAGGAAGCTTCCAGCTCACTTCCAGCGTTGTTTCTCCGTGTTCTGCAACTAAAGGGTATGATATATACTTTCTACTACAAAGATACAAAAACATTCATGTACATTGCTTATCACAAAAGCCAGGAAATAAAACCAGCCTACATGTCCATCAACAGATAAATTAGTAATAAATACACAATGCAACTTTGTTCAGGCTACAGAAAGTGGAATTTTGTAGCACAAATAATAAAAACCTAGAGACATTGGGTTCAAACCTAAGATCAGAAAAGCAAAGCAGCCAAGCCACTAGAGAATTCCTACCTCTACCAAGGCTGGGGAGAGCTTGTCCTCAGCATGACTGTAGACTGAATGCTCTCCACCAAACCTCAGACTGACCTGAGACTGCACTGAGCTCTTGCCTTATATTCCTCTCTAGTTCTGGGATTAAAGGCATGTCATTCCAAGGGCTAGGATCAAAGGTGTGACCTCTGTTTCTCTTTGAGATTGATTTACTCTCATGTAGCCCAGGGTAGCCTTGAACCCACAGAGATCCATCTGGCTCTGTCTCCCAAGGCATGGACACCACTGCCTGTCCTCTATGGCTAACTAGTGGCTTAGGTACGTGGCTATCTAGTAACTTAGCTCTTAACTTAGGTGTGTGGATAACTGGCTTAGCTCTACACTGTGGTCTTCAGGCAAGATTTATTTCTTAGATTACAAGCTAAATATCACTACATTACTATAAAATTTTCTGGAAAATACACAGGGCTGTAAAATTATATTGAGCAAGATAATTCAAGGAGAGAAAGTTAAGTACCATATGTTCTTTCACATATATAAACAGTAGATTCAACTGTTTAGATTGGTCTGTTTAAATTGCAGTATGTACATTTCTCTCCTTGTTATCTGTCAAGCGTCACAAGTCCAAAATTGTGTTTAGTTGTTCCAAACTTGCTTCTTATTTCTTACTACCTCTGATGTTACTCATATAACCAACAGGTTAATTATCTCATCTGTGCTTTGACTCTGATTCAGTCATGTCCATCTTCCCTTTCCAGAACTTCCTGACCTATTCTTACACTCGACAGATGAGAAGGTGACCATTCCCTTTTGGAAGGCACTCAGCTTTCCATTGACAGTGTCTCCTGCAAACACCCCAAAACAGCATTTCACAAGTTACCTTGTAATCTGTGTTCTATGAAGACTGACACATAGTTTTTTATTTACTCTTCTCTCATACATTACTTTGTGTCAGATTTGGTTGGTTAATCATTTGTTGCAATAGGCAACAATGTCATTTATTCTCTATGTTTTTCCCATTGTGGAATGTACAGCATTAGATGGAACAGCAGTAACATCTTATCCAAGGTTTTTGGAACATTGAAGAAGGGGAAGAAAGAATTTTGGAGCTGTAGATAGGGAGAGGCATGGAGAAGTGACATGACATCTAGGCATGACATAGTAATTACACACTTGAACTCACAGTCACTCTGATCTCTGCACAAAACTGAGTCCTCTAAACACTTTATTGTGAAATAGAGAGGCAAAGACTCTTCCAGACAGAGAGAGAGGGAAGGCTCTGTAAACACATGAAGGAGATCAAAGGCTACTGGAAAGCGGGGAGGGGACTAAAGAAAAGCAACCTGCCAGTCTCAGCAGTGCAAACACAGCCTCAGCCTCAGCCTCAGCCTCAGCCTCAACCTCAGCCTCAGAAATAAGGACCCAAACACAACAACAGCAGGGATACACCCTTAGCAGAGGGGACACAGACATAGGGAGAGGACATAGCCATAGGAAGGGGACATAGCCTCAGCCCTGGAGTTCCTTAGCAGAGGGGAGGAGGGCTCCCTTTCAAAGAGGAAGAATGTTAAAGCTTGGCTTCCCCAACCTTGGACACAAGCTCACAGTTTTCACAAGCCTTAGGTCCTCAGTTTGAGTGTTTTTGTTTTTGTTGTTTTTCCCTCACAAATGACTGCTTAAATTCCTAAGCATTTTATCTTTCTTTGAAAATTCGAAGGTTTGTATCAGAATTGCAGGTGTTCAAACTTTGTGAGGAAATCACCTTTAATATACATTTAAATGTATGGCACCAAATGTAGTTTTATTTCCTTGAACTTTGTCGTTAAATCTTTACTATGTTTTATTTATTTATTTATTTATTTATTTATTTATTTATTTATTTTGCTTTTGCAGGGACTACAGTTCTACACACATACACACACAGTGGGCCTGCTACCTCTGCTTCTTTTTTTGGTTGTGAGCCTAGCCTTTAACCCTGAGCCATTTATCTTTCCAGCACCCCCACCAACACCCCCCCACACACACACACACACTCTTTTTTTTTTTTTTTTTTTTTGGTTTTTTGAGACAGAGTTTTTCTGTAGCTTTGGAGACTGTCCTGGAACTCGCCCTGTAGACCAACCGGCCTCAAACTCAGAGATCCACCTGCCTCTGCCTCCCCAGTGCTAGGATTAAAGGCATGTGCCACCAACACCTGGCTTATGTCTGCTTCTTATAGTTCCATTTTCCAAGGACACTTACTACTTTTCACAATTAAGGATGTTTTACTACTTTCTGTCTTTTATGTTTCTTGGTAGGGTTTCTAGAATTTCTGTCTCAAGCTCTAATTGTGTTTTATTTCTGTGGTTTTTTTATTAGATTTGTATTTCTTCATGGGGTTCTGCCAGCTCATATCTAATCATTTATTTCTTTCTAGCAATTACCTGATTTCCAAAATGTGCAACTCAATTTTGTCTGTTTGTTAATTTTTGATAATGTAGGTACAGTTTTTACTCCTAAGTGTTAGCTTTCCCTGGGGCTTTGTCTTTTTCTGATAACTTGTTTTGATGCTTCCTTATACACTTTTTGTTGTGGAAATTTTGATGAGTAAGATTCTGTTTCCCTTTACACTATTTCTTGTCTATTTCACCCACTTTTGGATGAACTCTGTTTCCCTGAACAAGTAATTTGTCAGAGTTCCAGCAAAATAAAAAGCACATGGTTATATGTGACTTTTATGCAAAGCAGAATGTGTCTTTTAATATTTGTTTTCTGCAATCCTTATGATACACTCTTTTTCAGTTATGCATACTGTATGTTTTATATGTTGAATCTAGTGAATCTATTTATAAGAATCTGTTATATATGGAGGACAGGGCAGGTGCAAGGGCCTCAATTTGCTTGCCTAACACAATCTGATTTCCTCAGTGTGTTTTCTCAGGGCCTCATTTTGTGTTGCTTCTCAAAATCAACCCAAGTTTAGGATGACTCACACTAGCACTGTTTCCCACTGTGGCTAAGGGACTCTGTATTTTCTCTGCAAGAGCAGCTCCTAGATGATACATATTTTCTTCTTCTTGGTCTCTGCTTCATGAATGCTGCAGAATCACTGTTTCTACTTAGGAGTTTTTGTTTGTTTGTTTGTTTCTTGGTTTATTTTATTTATTTATGTATTTATTTTTATTTTTTTTGCTTAGAACTTTAAAGATTTCCTCATGCAAATATTGTATGAATTTCATCAAATGTGTACTTGAATATTTAGTTCTTTGTGTAGCTGTTGTAATTAGCAATATGCTTTTAATTTTTCAGGTCTACCGCTTCATTAGTGGTTGATTGGAAAATAACCAAGTTTGGCATATTAATGTTGTATCCTAGGAGTAGTCATCACTTACTATTTCTAGGACTTATTTATGGATTCTTTCTGATTTAATTTTTGTATTACCTAAAATGAGGATTTCTTTCTACCTCTTTATTTCCTTTTCTTATCTTACTGAATTAGACAGCAATTCTAGTGCAATATTGCAAATTAGTAACAAAAGATAACATCTTTTCTTTATGCCTTAAAATTGCTTTTTGTTTCTCATTATATTTATCTGTGTATGTATGAGGGGGAGTCAGGATCAGAGTAAAATTTGCATTATAATTTTATGCATTTATTTATTTATTTTTATTTGTTGTGATCTTGGGGTCAAACTTAAGGTCTAGTACATATTAGGTAATTGCCCTACTACTGGGCTACATTTCTAGTCATTAAATACTGAAATTTTTGTGTTTTAATTTTTTCTAAGGTTATAACTTCCTTTTATTTCTGTTTCCCCTTTCTCTTTATTGAAATAATATCTTTCTAAAATAAACAGAAGTGGTTGTTATGTGAACTGTTTTATGTCATAGATTTTACTTATTGCACTCCTGCTGTATAATTTAAAATATTATTCTTTCTTTTGAATTTTCTTTGAGAGTGTAGTTAGGTCTAGAATTTTTACTATAGTAAAACTCTCTTACACACCTCTACTCTGTTTTGTTGAGAACTTGGTAACACCTTGCCCTTATGTCCAAGGCATCGTATTAAGCCTGGGTATCTTTCTTTTTTTGTATTATGTGTGTGTGTCTGTCTTTGTTAGGGTTTCTATTTCTGTGAAGAGACACCATGACTACAGCAACTCTTATAAAGGAAAACATTTAATTGGGGTGGCTTACAGGTTCAGAGGCTTAGTCCATTATCGTGGTGGAACAAGCAAACACGTTGCTGGAGGAGCTAACAATTCTACATTTTGATCCACAGGCAATAGGAAGTAAATTCTACCACACTAAGAGTAGCTTGAGATTCCGGAAAGGAGTCCTCAAAGACCACACCCAAGTGACAAATTTCCTCCAACAAGGCCACATCTACTCCAACAAGGCCACACCGCCTAATGGTGCCACTCCTTTTGGAGCCATATTCTTCCAAAGTATAGAGAGGCCAATATGATTATTGTCTAGATTCACTATTATATTAGGTTTTGTGAGATAGCGACAACCATGATTTCTTCCATATTTCTTAGCTAGGATAACTTTATGCGCAATCTATTTACTACCTATCTTATGACAACCAGTCATTGCCCAAGGTATATTGCAAAGAAGACTTGGGTTGATTTTATTGTTTATGAGTTTTCAAAATATTTCATTTCCTGGCATGCTCCAAGAGTTGTAATTGTGAGTATTTAAATATATGTGGTTTTTATTCAATCATAGTTTCTTCCTTTGTTGTTCTAATTAGGCAATCTTTTGTCTGTCAGAGCCTCTTTATGTTTGCTCTTGAGTATTATTAACATAAGAACATTAATATTGTGTGACATTCTTTCTTTCTAATGCAATGATTGTCTAGACTCAAGTTGTGTGTTACCAATCTGACACCTGAAACCACCATTTCCCCAAAGTTCATTATTCAGTCAATTAGCATACAAAACAAAATGGCATGTGACACACAATTTCCAGAAGCAAAGTTGAGGAATGGAGTAGATAGACAATTAACCTAGAAAACACTGAAAAATAGAAAAGATGAAACTCATTGAAAGGAACCTTTAAAAGGTTCAAAGGAGAAAACTACCAGGCAACCAACCTTACATGTTCAAATCCTTGCTGATTATAAAAACTCATAAATATGCTTAGGATTCCTGAAAAAATAATGAATGTTGAATAAATTTCATAAATACTTACTAAAAATTATATCAAGATTAACATTACCAAATAATTGCCATCATTATTAATACATAAATATCTCTGAGGGAACTATAGCCCTTAGACATAAAGTTCTTTTACTCATTTTGAATGAATGACAAATGCATATGCAATTAAAATATGAACACAATATGTTTTCTTTCCAAGGAAATTCTATAATCATAAACCTCAGAAGAAATCATCACAGTGAATGGCTCTTATTTTCACAGCTAAGATAGACTCCAAGTCAAGTGACTCTGATCTTTGCTTAGCCTCTGGCAACACCTTCTTCCCCCATATTCAGTCAGTTGCTTTACTGTGTTTTTCAGGCATCAGCTTAAAATTTCTTCCATTGGTAAAGTTTATTAAATGGCAAAAAATGAGTAGATTTACAATCCTATTGCACACATACAAATAGCCCAGGAACATACTCACCTATAAAGACAAGAATCCTGAGCTCATAAATCAAACATGTGACCAATAACTAGCATGGAGTTGTATTGTTACAATATTCTTTAGGAAAAATAATGCTTTGGGTAACAACTATTGGATCCTACCCCAAAATAAGGCCCTCAGAATTAATTGAAAATTCTAAACTATGAATTAGACCAGATTTCAATTCAATATACCATTTCTTATTTTTCTATAGTTTTCAACCCAGAATTCAGGTTTGTTTGAGTCAACAATTACAATTATTGAAAATGTTATATTTTAATCAATCATAACATTTGTGTAGCTAACTCAATATATATGTATGTACAATACATTATATAATACATATAGTTACATATAATATTATATAGTTATGTAATATTATTATACTATACAGAGCCTTTAATTATAAATATTATTATACATACATACATACAAACTTACAATCTAACAATGACTGCTATGAAAAGAAAGTTCAAGAATCCAGTAGATGCTCAGTTCATGAGCCTGGCTGTCTCAGCTGGTCTTCAGTAGATATCAGAATCCCAAAGAAGTAGGCTCTAATGCCAGCAAAGAATTGAGCTTGCTAGCAATGAAAGAGCAAGCAGGCAAATAGCAAAAGCCACCTTCTTCCATGTACCTATATAGTTTCCAGCAAAGGACACAGCCCAGATAAAGGGAGAGGTTTCCCCTCTCAAATGACCAGGATTAAAGATGTGTTTTCCCAATTCAAGATCTGTATTAAAGGTGTGTCTTTTCCCAGCTCTAAAAGATCTAATTCAAAGGCATGTGTTCTACCTCAAAGATCAAGATTAGAAGTGAATATTCCTACTTCAAATTAAACAAAAAACCCTTATAGGTGTGCCCTTCATTTGGGAGTTTTAGTTAATTCTAAATGTAGCCAAGTTGACCACAAAAATTGCCATCACATGACCTAAAAACAGCATTTTTAACTCTTCTGTCATAATACTTAGTAATTAATTGTAGGTCTTACCTGTAATGATTTTTCTTAAAGCCAGTTTTTTTCTCCCAAAAATAATTCAATACCTCTCATGTAATGTGAGAGCTACTGAAATCACTGTTGTATTTCTGCATGGAGCATCTATTCTTTCTTTCTATAGAAAAACAAACAAAAAAAATCCTGCTAGGTCATTCTTCTTTTTAACTTAAAGCTAAATTTGTCCATTTTATTAAATATTGACAAATGTTATTTGTGGGATAAAAAATGAGGTTCTATGTATACAATATCGGATAAATGATCCAAGTTAGCTAACATACCCATCACCCTAATACTTATCATGTATTTATTCCTCATGTTGAGCTGAAGCAATGTAGGATTTGACCAACATCTTCCAGTATCTTTCCCAATTCTGCAGCCTCGGGGAACCAATGATCCTCCTGCACGCTCAGATGATGTAGGGTACACATATAAAAGTCATATATGCCATTCTTTGTGCATCTCATGATGTGTAGTGACCTCCTTTGTTGCCACATATAATTGTCCTCATCTTTACTAATGTACTACTAAAACTGCACATCTCCTCAATCCTGCCTACAGAAGTAGGTATCTGACCAATCATTGACAACCTAGCTATATGACAACATCAGATTCAGTTGAATGAATTCTATGATGTGATTGCCTAAAAGAAAATGATTTTGAGGAATCTGAGGATTGTTTTCTTTAATTTTTTTTGTCTTGATTTGCTGTTTGTCCTCAGAAAATGAAAACTGGTCCTATTGACATTGACACCGATGATATAACTAGAAGCTCTAGATTGAGCTGGCTCTTCAGTGACATCAACTTGATGGTTGGAGAAGTCATTATCCTACTGGTGCTCTTTCCACTTACATTAGCTCAAGGGCTTTCCATCTTTTGGAGCCATGGCAATTGTAAGTAATAATAATTTAATCTTAATAGAACCACTTTCAGAAAGCTAATTAAATTTAACAAACATTTCTTTTGTTTAAAAGGGAAGGAGAAAAACATCTTGAAATTCTTAGGTATAGGAACATAAGTATCTGTGGATGGCAAGAAAATATTCATAATATCCGGATTCAGATTCAAAAGGTACATAGAGAATATACATATATGTATAGCAGGCATTTAAAGGAATGTGTACAGAAATGTGCTATATAATATATACACACACATATGTGTGTGTGTGTGGATATATGTTTAGGAAGATTATATCTACAATATATGGAAGAATAGATATTTTAAGTATTCACCTATATTTCTTTGCACTACATTATGTCTGACATTATTCCTTCTAAGTTTAAAAAGTCTAATTTTATACCTCAACTCCAACAGCAGTAAACCTCTGTTTCTCTTATTTCAAACTCAATAAAAATGGAGACTTCCACTCAGGATTTCATAAGTTTTAAAAATAAAGCAATACCTATATAAAGTGGTTTCTCAGAATTGTTATATATTAAGTGCTATTTGGTAATGGAATAAAATTAAAAGCATATTTATTTTCTCTAGGTCCAAAGAAAAATAGAGAGTTAAAAACCTTCAGGTAAATTTCCAGTTTAGTTATCACTCAGACTAGACACTTTAACAGCAATTACTTGACAAATATAAGTTGATATATTCATTATCATAATACATAGGTATTGTGTGTTCACATGCAAAATCTACTTTCCACCAAAAATACATAGCCTTCAATATTTGAACTTGTTGTTACATCTCCTGGATGGATTACTTTTAGCCTTTTGACAAACTAGGAATGAATATCTATGTCTGTGGAACAGGAGTATTTCTATATTTTCTTTGTCTTAAACACTTTGGGACACTGAATAAATAAGTTCATCACCATCAGGATCAACATTTTCCTTAAAGAAGGAACAGGTGAGAATGGCAAAAGCCTTTGACAGTTGTCTTGGAACTAGCATTTGTGGATAATCAAAGGGGAAATGGTTTACGAGGTAGTCTTCTTGAAGTTGTTCCAAACTGCCATTAACACACTTACTGGTGCCTATCATGAGGAGGCAAGCCTCCTCTTAGCTCATTCTCTAAGGAGCTATTGCTGACCATTTATCTCATATTCATATAATTTAAACACAAAAGGCTAATCAATGCTCCTTAAACAGAATAAAATCTAAAGTCTGTTTCATCATTATTAAAATTCTGAGAGTTTAACAAATTCAATAAACTTATCCATCAGTACAAAGTTATCCATCAAATTTATTTTCCTTTTAGGACAGTGAATGTATATGAGGAAGCCAATACTTAAAAAATAAATAGAATAGGAAAACTTCCATTGACTCATTAACATGGACAGAGTGTCAATATTTCAGTCAGTGAAGTTAAAATTAATAATTATATGAGATATAATAGAAACAAAAGCTAATTTAGAAGCTAAGAAGTGAAAAATTATTTTACTAAAAATTGCAAAAGATAAAGATTCAGTTGGATTTATTCTCATCTTTTTCATACCTGTAACTTACATCTACCAGTGTTCCAAAATCTTTTGAGGAACAAGTTGAAATATCTTGGCTATGAAGATTTCTGGAGAAAGTTGGTCAGATCATAATGTTCCAATGATTTTCTTTTTGTACAATTTATATTCATTCCTTAGTTCTCTAGAAGAATCAAAACAGGAGTCTCTTCCTTCATCCTCTGATCCTCTGCTCTACTCTTAACACTGTTCCTACCAATGTTTCTGATGAGAACTTTCAGCAGATATTAATTAACTCCAGTGCTGTTCTTGATTTTTCTCTCTGATTATATGCTCTGTGCCTAGCCTACATAGATACTTTTTACCATCAATTGCATAGTGCACTATTCACAAAGGGCCGTGTGTGTGTGTGTGTGTGTGTGTGTGTGTGTGTGTGTGTGTGTGTGTATGGAATTAGGTATTAAGGCAGCTAGTGGCAACAGCTGCATGATGATGCATTTGCCGGAAAATGTTGGTTTAAGATTGCTCACTGTGCATCATTCTATCATACACAGTAGCCTGTCCTTTCTGTTACTAGGCAGGAAAGGAGGAAAATAATGTCATAACGACAAAACTATTAGGTAAGAGCTAAGGATGTTTCCTCTTGAGCAAAAAATCTTTGAGGAGAAAATCCTAAAAGGAGAAAGAGTTCATATTGTAGTTTTTTTTTTTTTATTTGACTTTTGGTTCATTGTTGCATGTTCTAAAATAATAAATTCCAGTAGAAGGATTGGAAGGTCTCTTTGTGTTGGAAAGAACACCATCTTTCCATTAAAAGCAAAGCAATGACAAAATTCTATATCTGTACTGGGATTTACCCCTTTTGGAGATACATTACACTTTATGGTCAGGAAGATACCTTCAGAGTGTTCTCTTTGAGAAATGGGAAACTATGCAAAGGTATTGGTCAAACACACAACTGCTGAGGAATCTTGAGCCTAAAACCCACATACATTTTCGGCCAGTACTGGCATGTGGTCCAGAGAGCTAGGATTTAATACAAAGTGGTCTCAAGAAAATGCAGTACACAAGAAGACAAAAATGTTAAAACTCTTGGGACAGATAGTTCTTTGTCACGAGAAATTATCAGAGAACTCCTCACAGAAGATATATGTATAGCTGTCACATACAAAATAAAACTGGAGAGAGGACTAAGACATCTGACCAAGAGTGGCTCCCTGAGACACCGTCAGCAACCACACCAATCAGTCCAACTAAGGATCCCTAAGACACAAACACTGTCTGCAAGGATTGGATCAAGGGACACGACTTGCACTGACTGGAGGAAGAAATGGGGAGGTGCCAATGCAAGAATACATTCAACAACCAAAATAGAAATATGGCAATGCCAGAATATAGTGGTACTACAACAGGAAGGTCTGGACATTCCAATGCAGAAGAAGCAGGAAAAAACTCACCTTAAAAATAACTTTATGGACTCTGAGCTCCAGCCCACAAGATCCTTGACCCCCAAATCTGGGCCTCTGCTAAAGAAAGAGGCCTCAGCTAGAGAATTCCAGTTTCCAGTGAGATCCGACTATTCGGCAAAACCTTCCCAAGTTTCAGCTCAGCCTTTGTCCTCTTCTGCCAGCTATCGGCCAGAGGTGAGTCTGGGCCCAATCAGGGCTGCTTCTCCCCTACAACCCAACCCCCCCCCCAACTCCCTGATCCAGCTGTTCCTGTGTCCGGTCCCCATCGAGAGCACCCTTGGAGATCTGATACACCCCCACCCACCCCCAACACGAGCCTGCCCCCACTACCCTGTGCCCTACCCTACCCACGGGCCTGCCGCTCTGGTTGAACACTGGGACAGAGGGTGGAGCCAACAGTCCACCCTACTTCAGAGACTTATCAGAGCAACTCTGAACAAAGGAGACCTGCCTATCCACGCGGGACCACCTGTAATTTCTACCTGCTTGGTCTCTGACCCCCACCTCCAGTCCTCTGCTGGAGTCCCGGGCCCCTCCCAGAAATCCGCCTATCTCTGCAGGACCACTGTGAGTTCCTGCTGGCATCTTCTACTGGAGCCTCATCCTTGACGCCATCCCTGGGTCCCTGTCTGCAGAGAGACCTCCTAGAGAGCTTGGACCACACAGAGCTACAGATATTGAATCTCTGACCAACATAAGCCCACCGGGGAAGTACCATAGAGAGAAGGGGAGACCCCACCAACACCTACTGGAAGAAGCTATGGGAAGAAGGCAATACCTGAAAACACCTAACAACAGAAAGACAAGCATGACAACACCAGAATCTAGGGAATCTACACCGACTAGAACAGAACACAACAACAAAGCAGAGGAAGCAGAAGGGTATGACTTAAAAATTACCATCATAAAAATGATAGAGGCCCTCAAAGAAGATGTGAGAAAATCCCTTAAAGAAATTGAGGAAAAAACAAACAAAAAATTGGAAGAAATGAACAAATTCCTTAAAGAAAGTACAGAAAGCCAAGAAAAAACAATTAAGCAGGTAAAGGAAACTGTTCAAGACTTGAAAACTGAAATAGAGAAAATAAAGGTAACACAAACTGAAGGAATGCTGGAAATTGAAAACCATGATGGAAAGGAAAACATGTGCGACCAGGAAGATTGAGCCAGGAAGACAGGAAGAGAGAGAGAGAGAAAGAGAGAGAGAGAAAAACAGAGAGAGAGAGAGAGAGAGAGAGAAAACATAAAAGAGGGAGCCAATATTGGTTTGAAGATAAAATTGAACACAAAGAAAGGTCTAGAGAACTACAAGACTGCCACCAACTAACAATTTGAGCTTCCGTGGAAAGGCTACCATAAATGCCCTTCCCAGATAGTAAGATCATCAACTAACTTATCCATGGAGCCCTCAACTAATGCCTATTGGAAACAGGAGCAAACACCCATATATAAACACTGAGTCGAAGTAGAACCCAGACTACATGGAGACTACAAGACCAGGCTGCAGAAACACATAGAGACAGCTTACCTAAACAAGGAGGAGCTAACAGGCCACCAGACTCATAGCTGGGAAGCCAGCATGGGACTGACTCAGGCCCCCCTGAATATGGGTCTCAGCCAGAAGGAGTGAGCAGTCTAAGGGACCTCAGACAGTGGAACCAGGATGTATCCCTGGTGCACAAAAGGACTTTGCGAACACATCCCCCATGGAGGGATAACTGTCTTAATCTAGAGACAGGAGAGAAGCCCTAGTCTGTACTTCTCATGACCTGTCAGATCTACATGACCCCAACTGGATGGCATTGCCCTACATATGGAATTGGGGTGGGGGATTGGAGGGGAGGGTGGTTAGAGTGCATGTGAGAAGGCAGAGAAGGTAAAAGGGAGGGAAGGAGGGAGGGATGGAGGGAGGAGGGAGTGAGGGAGAGGGAACTGGGATCCACATGTAAAATTAAATTTAAAAAAATAAAATGCTTTGACTCCAAAATTTAAGTTCAAGTTACTGGGGGAAAGGATTTCTATTTTTGTTTCCACAGAAAATGAAAAGATGTGGATTTCTTCCAGGGTAATGTGGTTTGATCAAACCAGACACCCTGAAACAGAATACCAGGTGATCCTACATTCAAAACAGCTGGACAAAGCAGCCTTACAGACTACAGCCAGGATTTCTGAATCTTCTTCGAATCCCCCATGACAGCACCCCTTACCAGCAGGAAGCAATTTGGAAAGAATGACGCCATAATTCCCAAATATTGTCTATAAATGTTTGTTTTCATTTAAATGGACTTGGTTATATAAAATAAATTTTAAAAATCTAAAAAAAATAACTTTATGAAAATGATAAAAGCCCTTAAAATGAAATGAAAACAATCCTTAAAGAAATTAAGTCAAAGACAATCAAAAAATTGTAAGAAATCAATAAATCCCTTAAAGAAAGCCAAGAAAAAACAAACAAGTCCAAGACTTAAAAATTGAAATAGAGGCAGTAAAGAAAACACAAGCCAGGGGAGTTCTGGAAATGGAAAACCTGGGTAAAGGAACAGGAACTACAGATCCAACCATAACCAACAGAATGCACCTGCCTTCTCAATGGAGACTCTTATAGCCAGAAGGTCCTGACCAGACATTATGCAATCTCCAAGAGACCATGGATGCCAATCTAGACCACTATGCCCAGCAAAATTTTCAACCACCATAGGTGGAAAAAACAATATGTTCCATGACAAAATGAGATTTAAACCCATTCACAAATCCAGCCCTACAGAAAGTGCTAGAAGGAAAACTCCAACCCAATGAAGTTAGTTACCCAGGAAAACACAGGAAATAGATAACCCCACACCAGCAAATTGTAAAAAAGGGAAACAAACATACACTACCACTAAAAAAATAATAGGAATCTACAATAACTAGTCATTTATATCCCTGAATATCAGCAGGCTTAACTAGCCTATTAAAAGACACGGGCTAACAGAATGGATATGAAAAGACAAACAAGATTCATCCTTCTGCTGCATACAAGAAAACCACCTCAACTTCAAAGACAGACATTATCTCAGAGTAAAGGTTTGGGAAAAGACTTTCCAATCAAATAGACCAGAAAGTAAGCTGGTGTAGTTATCCTAATATCTAAAAAAGTAATAGATTTCAAATTAATTGTAATCAAAACAGGTGATGTTCATCAAGGAATAATCCATCAAGGAGAAGTATCAATCCTGAATATATATACCCCAAATGCAAGAGCACCCACATTCATAAAATAAACATTACTAAAGCTTAAAACACACATCAAACCCCACACACTAATAGTGGGAGACTTCAACACCCCACTCTCACTACTTGACAAGTGTACCAGACAGAAAATTAACAGAGAAATAAGGGTCCTAACAGACGTTATGACTCAAATGAGTTTAATAGACATCTATAGAACATTCCACCCAAATACAAAAGAATATACCTTCTTCTCAGCACCACATGGAACCTTCTCTAAATTGACCACATACGCAGTCACAAAACCAAATATCAACAGATACAAAATAACCCTGTCTCTTACCTGATAATCATGGCTTAAAGTTAGAATTCAACAACAACACAAACGTCAGAAAGCCTACAAACTCATGGAAACTGAAAAATGCATGACTGAATCATCCCTGGATCAAGGAAAAAATAAAGAAAGAAATTAAAGATTTCCTAGAATTCAACGAAATCTAATATACAACATGCCCAAACTTATGGGACAATATGAAAGCAGTGCCAAGAAGAAAGTTTATAGTACTAAATGCCTACATAAAGAAGTTGGGGAAATCCCACACTAGTGAACTAATAAAATACCTCTAAGCTCTAAAGCAAAAAGAAGCAAACTCACCCAGGAGAAGTAGACAACAGGAAATAATCAAATTGAGGGCTGAAATCGGCAAAATAGATTCAAAGAGAAAAATACAAAAAAAAAAAAAATCAATAAAACAAAGAGTTGGTTCTTTGAGAAAATCAACAAGACAGACAAACTTTTCTTCAAGCTAACTAAAAGGCAGAGAGAGAGAGAATATCCAAATTAACAAAATTAGAAACAAAAATGGGAACATAATAATAAACACTGAGGAAATCTAGAGAATCATCTGATCATACTTCAAAAAACCTGAACTCCAAAAAATAGGAAATTTTAAAAGAAAGGAAAAGTTTCATAGGTAGGATCCACACACTGAAATTAAGTCAAGACCAAAAAACAATTTAAATAAATCTATAACCCCTAAGAAAACGGAAGCAGTCATTAAAAGTATCCCTACCAAAAAAAAAAGCCTAGGACCAGATGGCTTTAGCACAGAATTCTACCAGAATTTCAAAGCAAAGCTAACTCTAATACTCCTCAAATTGTTCCACAAAGTAGAAACAGAAGGAACATTGCCCAACTCCTTTTATGAGGCTACAGTAACACTGATACCCAAACCACACAAAAATGCAACAAGAAAGACAACCACAGACCAATCTTTCTCATGTACATTGATGGAAATATACTCCATAAAATAGTGGCAAACTGAATCCAAGAACATGTTTTTATTTATTTTTTATTTTATTATTTTATTTTATAAAACAAAGTCCAATTAAATGAAAACAAACATTTATACACAATATTTGGGAATTTGGGCATCGTTCTTTCCAAACTACTTCCTTCTGGTAAGGGGCGCTGTCATGGGGGATTCGAAGAAGATGCAGAAATCCTGGCTGTAGTCTGTAGGGCTGCTTTGTCCAGCTGTTTTGAATGTAGGATCACCTTGTACTCTGTTTCAGGCGGTCTGGCATGATCAAACCACATTAGTCTGGAAGGAATCCACAGCTTTTCACTTTCTGTGGAAACAAAAATAGAAATCCTTTTCCCTAGTAACTTGTCCTTGAACTTAAATTTTGGAGTCAAAACATTTTTTTTATTTAATTTATTATTTTACATGTTGATCCCAGTACCCTCTCCCTCCCTTCCTCCCTCCCTCCATCCCTCCCTCCCTCCTTCAGTCCCTTTTACCCTCTCTGCCCTCTCACATGCCCTCTAACCACCCTCCCTGCCCATCCCCCCACCCCAATTCCATATGTAGGGGAATGCCATCCAGTTGGGGTCATGTAGATCTGACAGGCCATGTGGAGTAGGGACTAGGGCTTCTCTCCTGTCTCTAGATTAAGGCAGTTATCCCTCCATGGGGGATATGTTCACAAGAACATGTTTTTTAAAAATTATCTACCATTAACAAGTAGGTTTCATCCCAGGGATGCAGGGTTGGTTAAACATACAGAAATCTGTCAATGTAATCCACTGTATAAACAAATGGAATGAAAAAAAAAATGAACATCTCATTTGGTGTTTAAAAAAAAAAAAGCCTTCAACAAAATTCAACACTCCTTTATGATAAAAGGTCTTGGAGAGATCAGGGATACAGGGAACACATATAAACATAACAAAAGCAATATACAGCAACCTGACAGACAACATCAAATTAAATGGAGAGAAACTCAATGTAATTTCTCAAAAATCAAGAACAAGATGACTGTCCACTATCTCCATATTTTTTCAATATTATACTTGAATTTCTACCTAGAGCAATAAAACAATAAAAGAAGATAAAGGAAGATTGGAAAGGAAGAAGTCAAACTACCACTATTTACAGGTGATATGATAGTTTATGTAAGTAACCCCCAAAACTCTACCCTGGAACTCCTACAGCTGATAAACACCTTCAGTAATGTGGCAGGACACAAGATTAACTCAAAAATTCTTTAGTCCTCCTCTATGCAAATGATAGATGAGCTGAGAAAGAAATCAAGACACATCACCCTTTACAATAGCCACAAATATAAAATATCTTAGGGTAACTATAACCAAACAAGTGAAAGACCTGTATGACAATAACTTTAAGTTTCTAAAGAAAGAAATGAAGAAGATATAAGAAAATTGAAAGATATCCCATGCTCTTGGATAGGTAGGATCAACATAATAAAAATGGCAATTCAACCAAAAGAAATGTACAAATTCAATGCAATCCCATCAAAATCCCAGAACCTATAAACATCTGATTTTTGCAAATAAACCAAAATGCTACAATAGAAAGAGGAAAACATCTTCAACAAATGGTGCTGGCATAATTGAATGTCTCTAAGTATAAGATTGTAAATAGATCCATATCTATTACCATGCACAAAATTTAAATTCAAGTGGATCAAGGACCACAACATAAATTCAGCTGCATTGAACCTGATAGAAGAGAAAGTGTGAAGTAGCCTTTAATGCATTGGCATAGGAGACCCCTTTCTAAATATTACATCAGTAGCACAGACACTGAAAGCAGCAATCAATAAATGGGACCTCTTGAAACTGAAAAGCTTCTATAAGACAAAGGACACTGTCAAGACAAAATGACAGCCTACAGAATAGGGAGCTGGTCTCCAAAATTTATAAAGAACTCAAGAAACTAGACATCAAATACAAAATAATCATATTGGAAATTTTGGTACAGAGCTAACCAGAAAATTCTCATCACAAGAATCTCAAATGGCCAAAAGACATTTAAGGAAGTGCTCTATCATCAGGGAATTTCAAATCAAAATTACTCTGAGATACAATCTTACACCTGTCGAATGCCTAAGATCAAAAATACTGAGGACAGCTTATGTTGGAGAGGATGTAGAGCCAGGGAAACACTCCTTCACTGCTAGAGGGAGTGAAAACTTGTTCAGCCACTTTGGAAGTTAGTATGGCAGTTTCTAAGAAAATTGGGAATCAATCTACCTCAAGACCCAGCAATAACACTCTTAGGCATTTACCGAAAGGATGCTCAATCATACCACAAGAACATTTGCTCAACAATGTTCATAGCAGCATTATTTGAAATAGCAAGAACGTGGAAGCAACCTAGATGCCCCTCAACTGAAGAATTGATAAGGAAAATGTGGTACATTTATTCAATGGAATACTACTCAGCTGTAAAAAATGATGATATCATGAAATTTTCAGGCAAATAGATGGAACTAGAAAAAACCATCTTGAGTGAGGTAACCCAGACTCAGAAAGACAAGCATAGTATGTATCCCCTCATAAGTGGATATTAGATGTAAAGTAAGGATAACCAGACTACAATCCACAGATCCAGAAAAGCTAGTTAACAAGGAAGACCCTAAGAGAGACTTGTGGATCACCTTGGGAAGGGAAATTGGATGAGATCTTTGGGGTAAACTGGGGGCAGGGAGTTTGGAAGGGGGAGGGGAGAGGATGGTAATATGAGGGAATAGGTTGTTCAAGAGGGGCAAGATGTAGAGGAAGAGCAATGAAAGAAACATCTTTTTTATTGTAAAACAATCTTTTCTCACTTTATATACCAATCCCATTTCTTACTCCTTCCCTTCCTCCTGCTCTCCCCACCCTCCCCTCCCTCCCCAGCCTATCCCACCCCACCTACTCTCTTTGGAGGGAAAACTTGCTCAACCTAAATATAGTGTATATATAGGGGGAATGGCCTTTGTCCTGCCTCAAAGAGATATGCCAGACTTCATTGACTCCCCATAGGAAGCCTTTTCCTCTCTGTGGAAAAAGATATCTTTAAGAAGAAAGTCACTATGGGGTTAAGTAGAAACCTGGTGCTAGGGTAATTCCCAAGAATCCACAAGGATTACCCATGCTAAGACTCCTAGCCATGATAGAGAGGGTACCCAAACAGGCCTACCCCTGTAATCAGATTGGTGAACACCCCATCTGACATCATAGAACCTTCATCTAGTAATTGATAGAATCAGATACAGTATTCCACAAACAAGCACCAGGCGGAGCTCCAGGAATCTAATCAAAGAGGGGCAGGGAGGTCAAGATATAATGGAGATATCTACAGAGACAGCTAGACCAAACTTGTGGAAACTTATGAACTCTAGAGCTATGACTGTAGAGACGCCAGGGACCCAAACTAGGCCCTCTGTGTGTGGAAGACAGTTGTGAAGCTTGAACTATCTGAGGGGCCCCTGCCAGTGGGACCATGATACAAACCTGGTACATGAACTAACTATTTGAAGCCCATTCCCTGTGATGGGATGTCATGCTCAGCCTTAATGCATGGGACAGGGGCTTGGCTTATGCTGGATTTTGTTGATCCCTTACCCCCCTAAAGAAGAGTGGACTAGAAGTGGGCTGGAAGGAGGTGGGAATGACAGGAGGAGGAGTGGGAGGGAGAAATGTGGCTGGAATGTATATAATTTAAAAGAATAAATAAATTATAAATGAAAAATAAACTGTCCAGTGTGTCTGAACTCCAAGGACTCCAAAGCCTCAGGCAAAAGGACTATATGTTTAAATCAAGCCTAATAAGATTTCTGTCTCAGAAAATAATAATAACTAATAAATAAAATTGTAAAATCATCAAGCAACAATGAATACTAGTATTAAAACCCTTTTGATAAGGAATATAGATCTGAAAAGGAATGTTCTTGTTTGTGTTCTATAATTTCTAATATATTCTCAATATTAAAATTTTCAACACACTGGATTTATTGCATGCATTTCTTTTAGGAAAATTCATATATATTTTATTTTTGACAAAATTACAAATACTTATAAAATGGGGGCACTTTTGTAAATCATTTCCTGCACATATACAATTTATCTTGATCCGACTCACCCCCAATACCCTCTTGTCCCCCTTCCTCTCCTGCTGAAGCTTTTTCTTTCTCCAGCCAGTCACCCACATATATTCCTATCCTTTGTGCCCCAATGAGTTTAACTAAGATTCCTTGGGGAAGCCTGAATGAGGAGCGTATTGAATTAAAAATCCTCATAGCATTGTCACACTGATCCATCCTTTTCATTTATCTTTCTAATTGGCACACTTTGCTTATGTTCACCATGTCATTACTCTCTCTTGCTGCTCCCTTTGCTATCCCGCAGTTTCTCTTTCTCCAACTAAGTAGACCCCCTCTAACTTAGTGGTATACCTTTTAATCTACATTTTGCCTGAGAGATAAAATCCACAGGACAGGATTGTCTTTCTTAGGCTGGATAGATGTAAGCATTTTTAAAGGCACAAAAGATAATCACAGGAATATAATGAAAGGTCAGTAGAATTTTAAATCAAATACAAATTTATTCTCTTAATAGTTTTGGAAGTCATAAATAAATGCTAGGACTTAAAATAAAAAAAAATGTAATATTGAGAAAGTGATTGAGCAGCAAATGAAGATGAGTCAGGAAATGCAATCATTAAACTGAAAAGTAAATCTGAGAAAGCTACCCCAAAGTCTTCATGGCCAAGTAGAGGGATAAAGAGAGATTATAATGGCAACCATATTCAAAGAACCATAATAAAAAATAAGTTAAAACAGTACAGCAGAGTTACATTCATTAACAACCAAAGTGTAAAAGTGGACAAAACGTCTCAAAATTCAACTAGACAGACACACGATAAAAATGAGTTAGTTCTAATATCAAACACATGACAGCAAATCAGTTGAAAGATATAATAGGAAACTATCTTGGAGTCTCAAAATAAGAAAATATAAGTAATCAAAACACACACACAAAAAAAAAACTAACAGAAAAAATGAATCAGTTGTCCTAGTGATATTAGGACCTTCACCTCATGAAGGGAAAAAGCTGAACCACTGACACACTTGAGTTTAACTGCCAAGAAAGTCATCCAGAACGCAAAAATGAACTCAGTCTCTATAGAATGCTCCTGCCCTCTTCTCAGGATGATAGTATTAGACAGAGAGCTTGTTGGAAATGGAACAGCTGATGGTGATTGTGACTGAGCCATCCCTCAGGAGTGGGATTACTACTCTCCTAGTTACTTTTCTATTTCGGTGATGACCAAAAAAAAAAAAAAAATGACCAAGTCAATTTAGAAAAGCAAGTTTAATTTGTTTCTGTTTTAGAGATTTGGTGTCCTTGTCAGCAGAGTAAAGGCATGGTGGCAATAACAGCTGATGGTGGAGTTTGGATTTAATTTGACCCCATAAGCTCACAGTGAGTGGCAGCATTAAGAGGTGTAACTTTCTTGGAGTAGATACGACCTTGTAGGAGGAAGTGTGTCACTGTGGAGCAGGCTTTGATGTAATTTGTCTCCAAGCAATGACCAGTGTCTCAGACTACTTCCTGTTGTCTGCAAATCAAGATGTAGGAATCTCAGCTCCTTCTCCAGCACCATATCTGCCTGCATGCCACCATGTCACATCATAATGATAATGCATTAAAACCTCCTAAGTGCAAACCAGCCCCAATTAACTATTTTTCCTTTGTAAGAGCTGCTGTGGTCATGGTGTCTCCAAAGCAATAGAAACCCTAGGACAGCTGATATCTCACATCTTGATTCAAAATCAGGAGGCAGAGAAAAGAAAATTAAAAATGGTACACATCTTTTGAAACGTCACAGCCCACACCAGTGACCCATCTCCTCTAACAAGGCCACATCTACTAATCTTTCCCATAAAGTTCTACCATCTGGGGACTAAGTACTGAAATATATGAGCCTACTGGGGTCATTCTCATTCAAACTACCACACGTACCCTCCAGAGTGTCCTTGATGGACTTCTAGATTGGATTAAGTAAAGAGGGAAGATATAAATTAAGAAGGGATAAAGAGAACCGAGAACCCAGATTTCTCTCTATTAACTTGATGACTATAGGTTCAATGGGATCAGCTGCCTTCTGTTCCTGTCCTCATGCCCTTCCCTGCTATGGTAGACACATGGTGTCAGCTTCTGGCTTCTACAGTCCTGCTTTCATGCACGCGCGCATGCACACACACACACACACACACACACACACACACACACACACAGTCACACAAGGGAAAGTTAAGTAAAATATGAATAACATGGAGTCATTAAAATTATGACATTTTTCTAAGGTCTTTTTTTCTATAACTATGCTATATAGCTCACTGAGATTACACCATCAATGAGCATCCAAGTAGGAATCAAGATACTTATCCCTTAGACCTATTATCACCTAATCAATTATCTTGCTAGAGCAAGTCTTGTGACATGCCTATGTTATCTTCTTATGGAGACATTTGTGCTCAACTTTTTTTTTTGTTTGTTTTGTTTTTGTTTTGTTTTGCTTTGTTTTTTGAGACAGGGTTTCCCTGTGGCTTGGGAGCCTGTCCTGGAACTAGCTCTTGTTGCTCAGGCTGGTCTTGAACTCACAGAGATCTGCCTGCTTCTGCCTTCTGGGTGCTAGGACTAAAAGCTTGTGCTACCATCGCCCAGCTGTGCACATCTTTAACATCTCCCCTAACTTTAAATATCTTGTAATTTCAGTAACTCTGATGGGAAGTTATATGCTGATTGATGGGCCAGACAAAGTGCTTTCTTTACTTTCAACACAGTGTAAAATTCACATTAAAGAGGAGATAATGTCAGTACTAAAAAGAGTAATTATGTGGTGTGTTGGAAAAATCCAGGTTTACAGATATCGAATAATGAACATGAGATACGTAGAACACAAAATGATTTCCCCCTTCAATCTGACCTTTAGAAATTAGAAATATTTAAGAAGTACCCCTATGTAAAACAATCCTGACCTTTGTACAAAGCAAGGCACAGAAATTCTGATTGTGGCTTTAAAAATCAACTAATAAAGACTACAAAGATATTTACCCACATACTAAATGGGTTTTGGGAGTGGGGAGAGGGAAGGGGCTTTCATAAAGCAGTCAGCTAAGCAGCCTAGTAAGTGATAAAAGTCATATTGATGGTAGAACAGACTCCCTCCACCTCTTCCCAATAGTACAATCTTTGCAGTCTGCCTGCTGTCTGATAAAAGAGCTAATTACTCTGTGTGTGTGTGTGTGTGTGTGTGTGTGTGTGTGTGTTTTAAGCATCCCAAGATTTCAACTGAATGCTCAACATGGGAGAATGTATGATTCCTGTTCCTTTCTTTCATGTTTCTCTGTAACATGATCATGACAATTTGGGGACAGAAAATGCTGACTTTCCTTGTTCTCCTCTAAGCCAGACCCTGTATACTCCCTTGCATTTCAACTCTCACCATTACTTCACACTTTTGGAGGCAAGAGCTAATTCATTTCAGTAGTGTCTGTAGTTTCATGATGGATTATTATCTGCCAACACAGCACCCTAAAGTCTAGGTTATTGTTCCTTTGTGCATGCAAGGAATTTCCTTTCCCAATCTGAGCCAGTTTCTTCAAACCCAGTAATGGGTGTGAAATGGATTTTACACTGTGCCGAACACTCTCTTTCAGCCCAATTTCCTTAAAAATAATATAGTGTTAAAGAAGGTTTTTTTTTATTTTATTTTTGAGAATAGATGCCTGTTACTTAGGGGCAGATCATATTCATACATAATGCAATTAGAAAACTACAGCTCTGTTGTTCCATGCTTCTCACACAAATTTCCCATTCCTTTTTCTGTCCTCCTTTTTTTCTTTCTAGCCCAGTTTTTCTTTGCTTTGTCAGAATGTATGGTCTGTCATAAAAAATTTTAGTCAAAACACACACTCAAAAAACCCTTTGTCTCATTAAGAAAAAGTCATTCACAGTTGTACATCAACTTGCCAGGGCCATCCACAATTTAGATTATGACTGTACCAATTTCAGCTAGTGGGGAACAGGAGTCCTCTGTGTGTGTGTGTGTGTGTGTGTGTGTGTGTGTGTGTGTGTGTGTGTGTGCGCGCGCGCGCGCATGCGTGCCTGCGTGCCTGCGTGCACGGATGCTTGGTGCTCACAAAGTACAGAAGAAGACATTGAAACCTCTGGAATTGGAGTTGCTGAAAGCCAAGCCCAGATCCTCTGTAACAGCAGCCAGTGCCCTCTCTGCAGCCCAGGGGCACCAATTATTACTGCACATCTCAAGTGCACTTTTCTTTTAGAATCTGAATAACATTTGCAAACTGGAAGGAACAATATTAAGCTAATTGGTAGTTGAAATATCACATGAAAATCTAACAACCATGCATTGGGCACATCTATTTTTTGTTTGTTTGGTTGGTTGGTATTGTTTTGCTGTTGTTGGGTTTTTTTTGTTTGCTTGTTTGTTTTATCTTTTTGGTGTTGTCTTTTTTTTTTTTTTTTTTTTTTTTTTGAGACAGGGATTTTCTATATTGCTTTGGAGCCTCTCCTGGAACTAGCTTTGTAGACCAGGCTGACCTCAAACTCACAGAAACTTGCCTGCTTCTGCCTCCCAACTGCTGGGATTAAAGGCATTTGCCCGGTGTTGGGCAGTTCTATTGACTTACTTGGAGACATTAAGGGGAATATTCCATATGTTGGTGCTTTAGATATTTTATTGAAGATTGGAAAAGCATTCTAGCCAGGGATTTAGTGTTTAAACCCAGGCAGTAACTTCCTTAGGAACATCCACCTGAGCATACTCCATTCTTATTTCCTGTACTAACAAGAATTTAAAGCAGGAAAATCCAGGCACAGCACTCAGTTTGTGTTTGCAATCTCAGCTTCAAGGGGTGGGGGGATGAAAATAGGTGACTCCTTTCAGCCCACGGGTCAGCCAGCCTAGCTGAATAGTCACTGATGTACATATTAATGTGCACATACTGGTGCACAGACACAAATAATTTAAAGAAGTAATCGTTAGTTTCTATGGACACCCATATTCCACAATCAAACCTATAAATTTGAGGTCTCAGGAAAACAAAACACTAAGGTAATTATATATGGTGTGACTGGTTTGAATGAACTGAATTTTGAGGTTCTCAAAAAACAGCCAATCTCTTAGCAATAATATTGTGTCTAAATAAAATGAAAACTCATAGAAAAAGTAGAAAATTGTTAGTGATCAAGCCTGAGTCAGAACAGATTATCTGAGGATGTAAAAAGATATAAACTAAATATACATTAGGTTCTGACCAAAAAGCGAATAGAATTATGTCTTCCTATGTCTTTGAAGTTGAGATATATGTATGTACGTATGTACGTATATATGCAGGCATGCATGTACGCGTGCACACACACACACACACACACACACACGCACACACACACACATTGGCCAGTGGGCTTTCTATGTGCCTGAGAGTTCTCTGTGTAATTTGAAGTTGCTGAGAGATGGGGAGCCTTAATAAGCAAATGAGGAATGAGATGAATAGAATCAGCACATCCCTCAGATTGAGGCTGAAAGCTCTGTGCAGACATATTGCCACCAGTCAAAGATCAAGACAATCACTCAACATGCCTAATGGCTGGTGTGGCTGATGGATATCGTTGTGGTAATGAGTACCAATCAACCATTTCAAGAAGAAAATTGAGTTTAAATAGCTGACTGTCTTTGTGTGGATAACAGTCTGAAATCAAATAGTGGGAAGATTTCAATCATTAAGATGCCCATAGCCAATCAGATGGATTTTCTTCATCCCTGAAGGTCCTTTTTATGTCACATAGGTGGTGCCTGACTTTGAGTTTCATTTTATTTTATTTCTATTTCTCATCCTCAGATGGAAACACTAATGAGCTGTAAAACAAGCCACGAAGCAGAAAAAAAATTGGGAGGAGATATAAAGGACACGAATCATCTGCAAATGGAAAAATTATTCCCAGAAAACTCAGGGGTTGGTTAGTGACGCCATGAAATAATGAGAGTTGTCTCCCAAAATACTCTCCTTAACACACTGGAGACTGTAATGAATTCAAACTTCCTACAAGAGAAAAATTTGTGGTTCATGTAACTAATTTTGGCAAATCTCACATAGAAAAAAAAAAAAAAACCATAGAATCCTTGAGTGGAGTGTAATTAAGAGAACTTAGCCTTGTAGCACTGTATTTTTTTGGAAGGCTATAAGTTACCTAAGGATTAAGCCATTAAAGAAATTGTGTCAAAAGCTAGAGATAAAAAAAAAAATCAAGGAGCTTAACTAAATGTCAACTGGGATGTCTAAAACTTGAACAGGAAAAGTAAAAAGGTAGACTAGGAAAGAAATGGCAATTTGAAGACTGTATTGTATTCTCAGCTTATTGGAAGGCACTGGTAGAAATGACATTTAATAGTCCCAGATATCCAAGTAGTTCAGTGATACTATCCTTCCATAGATGACAGAGACTGAGCACGTGTGTGTGTGTGTGTGTGTGTGTGTGTGTGTGTGTGTGTGTGTGTGTATGAGACAGAGAGAGAGAAAATCGGTGTGTGGTGTGTAAAAAGAGAGAATGGGAGGGGGAGAGAGACAGAAAGTGAAAGAGGAAGTGAGAGAGAGAGAGAACAGCCATTCTCTTTCATTTCTGAAGAATCTTGGGGATAAGAGCATGAGACAGGTAGCATGGGCAAAATTAGTGTCTACATCTGTTTGCATAAGTATGAAAAAACATTCATTCGGTGAATTAGAGCTTATTAAAATGCACTTATCAGAATTTCTGCAAAGCAGTTACTGAATTAAAATTTCAAAACACAAAAACATTTTTAATCTGTGTATATTATAATTACTATGATTCCAGACTGCTGTATGGAGCATGATTGTTGGAATGAAAATATTCTCCATAGGCTCAGATGTGTGAATACTTGATCCCCAGTTGGTGGCAAGGCTCAGGAGGAGTGATCTTGTTGAATGAAGCCTTGTTGAATGGAGGCAGGCCTTGAGAGTTTAGAGCTCCCTGCCTTTTAAAATACATTCTCTCTGCTTCCTGCTTGTAGTTCCAGATCCTCAGCTTCCTGGTCCAGCCACCACGTCTGCCTCCTGCAGCTGCATTTCCCTGTCATCATGAGCTCTTATACCTCTGCAACCATTAGCCCAAGTAAACTCTTTTATAGTTTTGCTTTGATCATGGTGTCTTATCACAGCAATAGAAAAAATTTTACTAAGAAAGAGTCTGCCCTCTCACATGCATCCTAACAAGCCTCCCCTCCCAGCCCCCCACCCCAATTCCATATGTAGGGCAATGCAATCCAGTTGGGGTCATGTAGATCTGACAGATCATGTGAAGTAGGGACTAGGGCTTCTCTCCTGTCTCTAGGTTCAGGCAGTTATCCCTCCATGGGGGATGTGTTCGCAAGGTCCTTTTGTGCACCAGGGATACATCCTGGCTCTACTGTCTGAGGGTCCTTAGACTGCTCAGTCCTTCTGGCTGAGACCCATATTCAGGGGTCCTGAGTCAGTCCCATGCTGGCTTTCCAGCTATCAGTCTGGTGGCCCTTTAGATCCTCCTTGTTTAGGTAAGCTGTCTCTATGTGTTTCTGCATCCTGGTCTTGTACTCTCCATCTGCATCTGGGTTCTACTTGAACTCAGTGTTTATGTATGGGTGTTTGCTCCTGTTTCCAATAGGCATTAGTTGAGGGCTCCATGGATAAGTTAGTTGATGATCTCACTATCCGGGAAGGGTATTTATGGTAGCCTTTCTACAGAAGCTCAAATTGTTAGTTGGCGGCAGTCTTGTAGTTCTCTAGACCTTTCTTTGTGTTCAATTTTATCTTCAAACCAATATTGGCTCCCTCTTTTATGTTCTCTCTCTCTCTCCCTCCCTCCCTCCCTACCCCCCCCCACCTCTCTCCTGTCTTCTATTCCTAACCTGGCTCAATCTTCCTTGTCCCACGTGTTTTCCTTTCCTCCCCCTCATTTTCTCCTACTTCTCTCTCCATTCACTGCCCCCCCCCCACTTCCCCTGTGCTCTGGGGGACTTGTCCCTTCCCTGTTCTGTGAGGGACTTTATATGAATCTCTTAGAATACACCTTGTATCCTAGTTCCTCTGGTGGTGTGAATTATAGGCTGGTGATCCTTTGATCTAGGTCTAAAATTCATATATGAGTGAGTACATACTATGTAAAAGGGAGGGAGGGAGAGGGAACTGGGATCTACATGTAAATTAATAAATTAAATAAAAAATGCTTTGACTCCAAAATTTAAGTTCAAGGACAAGTTACTAGGGAAAAGGATTTCTATTTTTGTTTCCACAGAAAATGAAAAGATGTGGATTCCTTCCAGACTAATGTGGTTTGATCAAACCAGACTGCCTGAAACAGAGTACCAGGTGATCCTACATTCAAAACAGCTGGACAAAGCAGCCTTACAGACTGCAGCCAGGATTTCTGCATCTTCTTAGAATCCCACATGATAGTGCCCCTTACCAGCAGGAAGTAGTTTGGAAAGAATGACGCCCAAATTCCCAAATATTGTCTATAAATGTTTGTTTTCATTTAAATGGACTTGGTTATATAAAATAAATAAATAAATAAGAGTCTGCACAAGCTGAGAGGCATTAGACCATAAACTGTACAACTCCTACAAGAATTACCCAGATTATTCATTTGTTTTCTAGAGTCCTGTCATGCATAGACCTTAAAAGAATTATGCTTGTTTGCATTTCAGGTAAGGGACCAAGGGACTGTTTTTCTTAGAAGTTCAAATTATTCTCAGAAGAAGGGAATTTTGGCATTCAAATATGTTAAATAGGATAACAATCTGTTTATAAGGAATCTACCTAAGATGTATTTCTGTAAACTCTATTTAATTTTGGTTAATTCTATTAATACAGTAACATACATAGATAATGTGTCTTAAAACAATAGGGAATTTCCACTTAATCTCCACTGTCCACACACCAAATCTAAATTATATAAGAAACATAATTAACTGATGTCTGTGGCTATTTAATTTGATATCACACAAGCCAACGCCTATTAAGTCATTTTTCATTTCACACCAGATATATAGTTGTGAACAGTCAGCCTCCAAATCTTTTATGAGCAAGTATTCATCTCAGAGAAAATGCTTTGAATATATAATATACAAACAAGGCCATAGTGATATCCAGGCCCAACCTGCTGCTGAGATCCATGATTCTGCTGCAGTTCATGTCTGCAATGTTTTCTGTTACCAAGGTTAATACAGTGGCCCATATGAGCCATGCAAGTTGAAGTTCAAGAGCCATGCTTAGCTGGACCCTCTCCTCACTGGGCCTGGGAGAGCTGGCCTTATCCCTTATCACCAGCATGGGACAGCTGGCTCCACCCCTTGCCTGAGGAGATTGGTCCCAGTGGCCCTGATTGGCCACTCAGATACCAACCAGAACCACAACCAGGGCTTTGAGTTGACCCAGCCAGCATCTGCCCTATATATGACCTGCTGGAGCACATGAAGAGATTGGCCATGCAGAATCTTAGCAACAGAATCTCCATGACTTGGGCAAGAGCAGGTGAGGGTCCAGTGTTGATGGTGTACCAGAAGCCAGAGGCCTTGAACCTGATCAATGACTCATTACACAGAAATATTTGCAAATAAAGCTGTTTTAATAAAAGTGTCTACTGTGTGACACACTCCACCTCTCAATAATGGAGAGGCAGGAGGAGAAATGGAGGAATTATTATTCTTTTTATCTGAGGGTTTTGTTGTTGTTTTGTGCTGTGTTTTTGTTTGTTTAATAGTTTTATTTTTACTTATTATTTATTTATTTATTTATTGGTGAAGAGGCTGCTACAGGAGTGAAGAGTAGAAGCAGAGGGACTGGGAAATGAGTGTGATAGGGATACATGATGTGAAATCCCAAAGAATCAATTTTTAAAAATCTATATTTAAAAAAAACCTGAGTTTGTAATGCCATCACATACAAACCATAAGTATGTGAAGCCATAAATATGTTAATTAGTTTGATTTAGCCAGTCCACAATTTGTGCATATATGTGCATTCATTACATTAAATACATGCCATTTTTTTCTTGTCATAAATTCATAAAGATATCTGAAAAAAATAAGTAAATGAAAACATTTAGAGAAAAGAGGAAGACAAATATATAACTCAGAATTTAGGAAGACTTGAACTCATTATATTAATGAAAGTAACTAAAAAATATATAGAAAAGGAAAACACATCTAAAATAGATTCTAGGAAGACCTGCATTTGAGAGGGCCTGGGCATTGGACCAGGGGAAAAAGAAACAAAACCAATAGAGTGTTTGGTTCTAAAGCTAATGAATTGCAAATTGTGTCAACTTGTTTCTACTTTTAAAATCAAATCACAGATGACACGCCATACAAGACAGATTATGATCATCCATTGTAATGGCAACTTGTTCCACCAATAGATTTGAGGTTCCAGCCCTAGGATGTGGCTTGTGTGTGCAGATGTGGTCTCTAATAAGGAAGAGGATGGGTCTCACTCTCTCTCTTGGGTAATGGTCTGAGCATCCTGCATCACAGCATCAGCATCCTGCACCTCCAAGAGCAGAAGACTGTGACGGCTATGTACCTTCATTGTGTGAGTGCTCCCCCAAATAAACATCTGTCATTCTTTTATTTGGGAGTTCATGTACTTCCTTAATCTTCCCCCAATCCACATTTTCTGTGTAAAAGAGGTTGGGAAAGAAAAGTAGACAGTAGAGCTTTATAGAAAAGATGCAGCAAGGCATTTGCTATTGGCAGAAGAGAGGCATGGAAGAGTTGTCTAGAGAACCAAATCCACATTTACTTTCCAAATGAGTTAACTGATAATGTGACCCAATTTGGAATAACCCTGAATATCCACAAAGACAATGTCCCACAACTGAAAACATGATACATGATGTCTGCCTTTGTTGAAATCTACTCAGTTCTTAAAATCACCACAGCATATTGAAAGGGTGCATAATAATTCCATTCTATCTTACACAGAAAGACAGTAAGCAGCTAACTCAAAATTAATGTTAACACTGTGATCCAGGAACAGGCAAATATTAAAATGAAGGCAGAGAAGCTAGTTCATTTTTTCATAGCCATAAAGTATTAAAGCTTCTGAGTGTGGTCATGACCCTTTCCTCTCTTCCACTACAGTGGCTGGGGGATCTCCCCCTTCTACAGGCTTGGGTTAATCTCTGACACTAAAAGCCATGGTCCCAACACACCCTCCTCCCTGCTTCTTATCCTAGTAAGTGTTCTAGTAAGAAATCCATGTTCCTATGCCAGTGACACCTGTTTCCTTGGTGGATTTTTAAATGGTCTTAAAAGAATAAAGGTCTGGGTGAAGAGTAAAGTGGTCATAAGCTGGTATTTTAAAAAAGACATTTTATAGTTGTGTTTATAAAGGAAGTGTGATGCACACATACAATGGAATTTTTCACCCACACAGAAAAATGAATTTATGTCATTGACAGGAAAATGGATGCAAATGCAAAGAACTGTATGAAATAAATTTACTAACTCAGAGAAATATTGTGTCTTATCCCATGCGGTTTCTAGAATCTATATGAATGCATAAAAGCATATCTGTCAGTATGACATACAAGTATGAGCAGAAGTTTCTAAAGTAAGAAACAACTAAGAAGAGTACGAATGGGGAGAAAAGAGAAAGGTGGTATGGGAAAAATGTGCTCAACATGTAATATATATTTGTGTTAAACTGCCTTGCTGTAACATAATACTGGAAACAATGAATATACCCAAAGCTTTAACTATTCCTGAAAGCTATTTCATATCCATGGTTTCTTTCTACTCACACATAAAAACAGAAAATAAAAATAATAGTTTGAGTTAAATTGCATAATTTTTTATTGGTGAGGGGAGTCTCAAGTTCATCTGGAGACAATATGGTCCCACCATGTTTTCTAAATATAAAACCCCTTAAGACTTAAGCCCCCAGGTTCTTGCTATTACAAATTAGAAGGCCTGGGAAGTCTAAGGGACCTCTCACAGTGGAACCAGGATGTATCCCTGGTGCACAAAAGGACTTTGGGAGCACATTTCCCATGGAGGGATACTACCTTAACCTAGAGGCAGGAGGGACGGCCTAGTCCCTACTCCAAATGACTTGACAGATTTTGATGACCCCTCCTGGAATGCATCACCCTACCTGTGGAGTGGGGGGAGAATGGGATGGGAGGGTGGGGTGGCATGGAAGGGTGGGGGGGAATGTGAGGGTGGGAGGGAGGAAGGGAGAGGGAACTGGGATCAATATGTAAAATAAGAAAAAAAGACTTAAGCCTCAACTGATTGTGCCAAGCTTTGTTGTTCTGAGGAGTGGATGGGGGTGAGTTCCAGGGAGGTGGGGGGAATGGGAGGGCATTTTATACCAATTGTGGTTGGTACCTAAAATGAATAAATAAAATATAGAAAAAGAAAAAGAAAAACAGAAACCTGGCAAGAATTACCAGCCTTACTAATCATCTTGTCCAATTTTCTTTTGAGTCTCACTTTGATGGCCATGGCCATTAGCCAAGTGTTGGTACACATCAGCTTGCTTCATGTAGACCCTCATTCTTGTTCTATCTTGATCTAACTTTAAGTTGCAATGACAATGGAAAATATTCTTTGTTCAGAGAAAACTCTTGGGAAGAAACATGACTCATGCTTACCATGTGGCAAGCCCTCTACTGATGCTTCCTCATTCATGGGTCATTTCTTTCCATCAACCATTCTGAGACTTTCATGATGTCTGTATTGTATTCATTTAATATCGATGCACATACCTGACTAAAAACTCAATCATTCAGATGATATACTTGTATTCTCTTTAGTATCCAGACACCAGAAATTGGGCCCATCTTTGCTGGCTCTCTGCTTCACTCTTCCCAAACTACAGCTAAGGCTCTAGCTAGGCTCAATAGAGACTTGGCTATGGAGGCCCTTAGCTGGCAGAAACAATTAGTTTCTCTGGAACCACCAAAGAAAAGCTTCAGTTTCTTGCTAGTTGCCACCAGTGCACCCAAAGAACACTCCTGATCCTCAGCAGTAAGGGTACTTACTCATGATAGCTAGTATGTTTCTTCAAAATCAGTGATGATAGCTTAACCTATACACTTACTTGCCACACACACAAACTTTTGCTCATCTACTTATGCCTCAGATCTGATAACATTTGATGACTAGGGTACTGATAGTGCATTACTTCATTTAGTTAAATTCCCTACTAAAAGTACAGACAGAGAGGTGTGCCTCTTTTACGGGTTTCTTAGTCAGAGATTAACAGGTTTTAGATGTAACTTCACAGATTCAGAGTTTTAAATTTCCTCTGGTTGTCTCCTAAAATGTTCATGCATTTTAACCTAAAGCTTAGCCTTTTGCTATGACACCAAGATGTAAATCTTGTTCCAGCTGTGTTACAGATACCTACATTTCCTGGGAAGAGTTTTTTTAAATCAAGAAGTCAGGTCTAATTAAAAACACTCTCCAGAACCGATTTTACCCCACCCATTTTCAAGCATATCTTGTAGGTTCACTCCTCCTGCCTATGTCAAAAATGATTCATAGAGAGTTCTCAGATGATACCAGCACCTGCACCAGCTCCTGGGACTTCATCATTGGTACCACCTCTCCAGACTTAAGTGGCACATCCTTGGGACACTTGGTCTGTCCAGTGGCTGGGACCCTTCACTCTCTGGTTTTCTAAGATGTCACAATGAAGGACATGTCTACTCTCCTGTCTCGCTCATTCACCATTGCCTCTTCTTTATTACTAAGACACTTTTCCATTCACTTCATTATGTCACTTCTCACCCTTCCCATGGTTAGCCCCAATCATAGAACCAATGATAACAATCTCTTTTTTTCTCCTAGCAACCTGCCTTCTCCTCCCCATCAAGGAACCTGAGGTCCACAGGATGGTAGTTAACTGAATGCTTCTTCACTCATACCACCCGCTGAGAGTGATCCTACTGACTCCTACACCCCCCCCACACACATCATCATCATCATCATCATCATCTCTAGTGAGCAGGAGAAGCCAGACCTGAACTGGTATCTATGTACCCAAAGAGTCTGAGATGTTGTAGTAGAGTCCTCCTCCCCCATCTCCTTCCAAACCCTGCTGCCTCTCAGCCTACCAAATGATGGTCCCTCCCTCAGAGATTCTCAAGTCCACTCCCATCTTTTATTTCAACTGAGCCCCTAGAAATCAGACTTTGGGTTTTTCCAGTCTCCTTTTCCCATCTCCTCTCTGGGGAGGCTGGGAGGCTATCCTGGAACACTGTATCCATTAAACGTGGCTTTTTCTAATTTGGTTTGATTTGGTTTTATTTGGAATGCTGTATCAGCAGAGAGGCTTACTGGGGTGTAAAAACTTTTCACAGTGTGTGTGTGTGTGTGTGTGTGTGAGAGAGAGAGAGGGGGGGGGAGGCGGGGGAGACCACACATGTGAGTGTTGAGTGGCTGTACCATGGCAGTGCTTGAGGAGACCAGAAAACAAGTTTGCTTGGGTGTTGGACTTCACCTCCCACTTTGTTTGAGATGGAGCCTCTTGATTGCCAGTCTACTCCACCTACAGGCTCTTCTGTCTCTGCCTCTCATCTTTCCACAGTAGCACTGGGGTTACAGGTGTGCACAGCCACTTCTTCCACATCTTTAGGGTTCTAGGGTATGAACTGAGTGCACACTTGTACAGCTTTACCAGCCTAGATAAAGATTTTAAACATTCACATTTGCAGACAATAGAAGGTGAAACTCTTGGCAGAGCATTAAACAGATGTCTAGCATGAGTCATGCCTTGGTTCTGATCTTATGGCATATGCAAGGATGTTGAATAATTCCTGCTCTTGTTTGAAGGCCTTTCACAAACAGCTATGCTGCCTCCACAACTAGGCAAAACAAAGAAAGCTCCCTGTGGAGTGGCCTTATTCTGTCATTGAACCTTCACAAGGGGGTAATGCCTCCCCACTGGATGGAATTTATTAATTAAGGCCAGGCCACCTTTGTAACAGCTGCCACTGTCATGCTTCACATTTAACCAATTGAATCCTGCTAATCTAATCATTTTAGAGATGGAGAGTCTTTTGGGGTGGGTGGGATGACAGTTTTGTTCTTGAGTGTGAAAATGGGGAAAAAGAAAGATGGCAACTAGACACATGGCAGAATGTGGGAGGGGGGCTTAGAATAGAAATGTCAGATACTTGATTTTAATTTTCACTTTCTGTGAACCAAAGTGTATTTAATTTCCAAAACCTTATTAAATTTCTGAATGTTCAAATACTTGATGGGGTTTGAATATGTGTGTGAGAGAGTACATTTAATCAAATAGTATGAATTTGATGTTTAGTTAGTTTACAATTGGCACATAATAATGAGATACAGTGCAATGTTTTAACATATATGTGAATTACATAACAATCAAATCAAGGCATTGAACATATCTCTCACTGCACACTTTTCCTTCCTTTTCTATTAGGAATCCAAGGTCCTATCTTCTAGTTATTACACTCTTTTTACTATGGTCATACTACTGTATAACAGAACACTAGAACTTGTCCTTCAAGTCTATCAGTGGCATCAAAGATGAAAGTGCATCATGTTTTGATGGCTGACTTATATCCCATGACCTACATAACAGCATGGTTTCTTTGTTTGCTCATTTAGTCAAAGTGACCACTGGGAACAGGACTTACAGAGCACAGCATATTAATGTCCTCCCTGATGATGTTTTCTTTGGAAGTACAAACACAGTGAGGTTGCTCAGCTTTTTCTTTTATGAAGAGATTTTTTTGTGTGTGATTTCCTTTGTGTTTGCATATATTCTTTTTATATCCTTTCCAGTCACATCTAGATCAGGAATACTCATATGTCAAAGGATTTCCAGGAGAAATAAAGGAAATATCAAAAGACCAACAGGGGCAAAGTACATGTGCCTGGGGTGACAGAGAATCCTACCCGCAAAACACAAACCCACATTCTCTACTCTCAGAAATTAAACTCTCTTAAATATAAAATATGAATTTAGTTGAACTTATCTCAATCTATTCTAGTACCTAAAGATTTAAGTTATCCAAGAAAAGAACGAATTAAATAAAAATAGTAGCTAACATATGGTGAGAGCCTGCATTGTTAGTTAATCCTGAGAGATTAATCTGGGTAAAGTCACTTGCTTTTCTGCTTAGTTTACAGGCAAGGAAACTAAGACAAAGAAAATGTAGATAAGGATGCACAGACACAAGCAACAATGATAAATGTTTATCATGGCTGGACTTCAAAACTCTCAAGATAATTCAGCATAGTCTGAGCAATGTGGAAATGCAAAAGCATTTCTGAAATACACCAAAGGAGATCAGTCAGAGAGGTAAATCTTTTTTCTCCTGAGAGGCAGATGCAGAAACCATTAGGGAATATATTGAGGAGGAATTTCCATGGAATAGAATGAAACAGAAAATTTGTACATGATTGACCAGATGACATAAACATGATAAAGGCAATGGTCTCTCTGTGGGATGCAGAAGGCAATGGGTGATTTCCAAGATCCAAGTACTTAACATTCTATGGGACTAAAATCCCCATACAGGATAAATTTTTGTTATCTTTGTTGCCCCATTCTGTGGATAAGAGATTAAACTTTATAGGATAGCAAACATCTAATTCAATCCCACTGAAGTTTTTCTGTGAGCTACAAATGGTCTAGTATAAGTCTTGTTTTCTTCTGCTCCAGAAGAAATAAAGCAGATGAAAGATATTTGCACATAAATGTTGTTTCTAACATAAATTGTCCCAACTCTGAATGTAGTCAATTGGCATCTATGACCAAATTTCATAAAATATCCTCTTGTAATTTTTGTAGACTCAAATGTCTGACTCTCCAACAGCAATTTTATTTGTCCTTATGGTATAAGAGTTCTTAAGCAATCATGATCTGTGACACTAAGGTGGCCTTTAAATTAATGAACCCTAGGATAGCTACTGGAAGAGATCCCAGCTTCCTTGGATGGCAGTACATAAAATTTTGCTCATCCGAGAAATGGTTATGCATAAATCCAACTTTCTTGAACTTTCTTCTCCATGAGGAAAAAAAAAATACTCCAGATATTTTTCTGGATCATTGGAGCTCTCAAGATTGGGAAAAGGGGCAGGATTTATTTTTAAAACATATAAACCTTTCTAATCACTTCTAGATAAGAAAGAATCATATTACCAAAGATTATTTTGCATGTCTTTATGCCAAAGTGTGAGATGCTTATGTGCACACATATGGACATTGCCTGGATATTCCTTTTAAATGTGGATTCTGTTTATATTTTTTATTTTGTATTTTTCTATCTTTTTGCATTGTGCCTTTTGCAGAAAAACAATCAATCCCACTGATAGACATGGAATTAAGATCATTCTTGCTATTCTGTGTAGCATTATCAACCACACCTTGAGGGTCAACTAATGGTGTTCTTCACGATTAATTTGGGAGATTTTGAATGAAACATCTACTTCCATGGAATGTCTGCATCTTTAGAATGAGGTCTTCCTTCATCATCATCAGCAAGACTGTGCCCTTAGTGTATGATTTGTACAGTAATCTCTTCCTGGTCTACTGCATCAGGTGGCATGTTCACAAGAGCAGTATTTTCTGTAGTACTTCATTCACTGCTTTCTGTAAACATTCATAAAATATCCAGCACCAATCAACTGAATCAGTGGAAGTTTCTGACTCATGGGAAGTTGAATCATCGATGCCTGGTGACTAATCAAACCAAAAATAAAAGCTTCTTTTAATATACTGAATGAAGGACAATATTGGTGGATGTATCTTCTGGTTGATAGTTGAATTTGTGGACTTCCAGTTACCAAATATTGATTAAAGCATGTATGTCATGTATGTTAAGTACATTAACTAAATTGATTGTTAGCATTTACTATTATGTTTTTTTTGACACAGAGCATATATTTAGGAACAAACTAAGGGCTTGAGTATTCACTATGAGACATATGCCTTATGATACTTTACCAAGAAAGCATTTGTATTAGTAGGACCAAGAATACAAATAGAGAAACATAATAAGAGAAAGCTCTGAACCTAGACACATAAGATATATATGATAGGATTTTTGGTGTTCTAGAATTTTAGGCTACAGTTATTAATATATGGTAAATTTTAAAACCAGTTTAATACTACTCTGTGGATAAAAAAAACAATGGAATCATGAAGTTCGCAGGCAAATGGATAGAACTTGTAGAAACCATCCTGAATAAGGTAACCCAGTCACAAAAAAGAGGAACATGATATGTACTCACTCATATATGGATTTTAGACCTAGAGCAAAGGATCACCAGCCTATAATTCACACTGCCAGAGGAACTAGGGTAAAAGGAGGAATCTAAGAGATTCATACAAGGTTCCTCACAAAAGCAGAAAGGGAAAAGAACTCCTGAGCATATTGGTAGGGGGGGAGTGAGTGTAGAGGGAACTAGGATAAAGAGAAGGGGAGGAGAGGAAAGCACATGGGACTAGAAAGATTGAGTCAGAGGAGGAATAGATGAGAGAGGGACTATAAAAGCGGGAGCCATTATGGGTTTGAAGAGAAAACTCACTCTAGAGAAATGTCCAAAAACCTACAGAACTGACCTCAACTAACAATTTGAGCAACACTGGAAAGGTTACCATAAGTGCCCTTCCCTGATAATGAGATTGATGGCTAACTTATCCACCATTATGGAGCAATCATCTAGTAGCTGATGGAAACAGAAGCAGACACCCACAACTAAACACTGAGATGAACTGGAATCCAGATGCAGAGAGAGGACAAGACCAGGTTACAGCAACCCAGAGACAGCTGACCTGAACAAGGAGGAGCTAACTGGCCCCCAGACTAATAGCTGGGAATCCAGCATTGGATTGACTTAAACCTGAGCATAGGTCTCAGTTAGAAGGCCTGGGCAGTCTAAGGGACCTCTGATAGTGTAGCCATGATGTATCCTTGGTACACAAAAGGACTTTGGGAGCACATTCCGCATGGAGGGATACTCCCTTAACCTAGAGGCAGGAGGGAGGGTCTAGTTCCTACTCCAAATGACTTGACAGATTAGACGACCTCCCCTGGAAGGCACCACCCTACATGTGGGGGGGGGATGAGGGGAGGGTGGTTGTGGGGCATGGGAGGGTGGGAGAGAGGGAGGAAGGGAGGGAGGAAGAGCAAATGGGATCGATATGTAAAATAAGAAGAAGAAGAAAAAAAAAAAGAATAACAAGGAAAAAAAATTCCCAGTAGCAGGGAAAAGTACAATGACCTATCAACAATAATAAGTAAAGACAATTGTGCTTGCAGTTTAGAACATGGTTCAATCATAAGGTTACTGTAACTACAAGAAAAATATTTACACCAATTTAAATGTTTAAACTCATAATTTAGAGTAGTATATGCAACTATACCTATTCCATGTAGATAATCATATTGAAAAATATTAATAAAACTATGTGGATAGAATCTTAAGAGATGGCTCAGCAGTTACAAGCACTGGTTTTCTCCAGAGGTCATGGGCTTTATTTTCAGCATCTATATGGTAGCTCATAACTGGCTGTAACTTCAGTCCCAGAATATCTGATCCTCCCTCCTGGTCTCTGCAGGCACTGTATGTACATGGTTCATACAGGCAGCTATATATATACATGGTACTCACACAGGTAAAATAAAAATAAAGGTATTCTAAGAAGAATATCATGCTGGCAAGATATGAGCATTTTAGTGTATAAAAAAGAAAAATATTTTTAAATTAATTGAATGCTTGATTTTAGTCGTTTCAATTTTTCAATTTTTTGTATATTGTTTGTTAATATATTATTTAAGCAATGAGAATGACTCATTTCATATACCTAAGAAATTATATTGAAGAATAATAGTGTTTAATGATTGCTATCATAAGGTTCAAATCATTATATAAGTTCATATACAAACATGCATGTAGTTTTTATTTAATTGGTCTAGATAATAAAAAGCTGGAGTTAGATATAGAGGTAAGTGCTGAGAGATTAGAGAGAAGGAGCAGGCCACAGCACATCTTACCTCCTTAGCATCTCAGCAGAGAAGAAATCAATTTCTTGTTTCTCCCTGCTTATATCCTATTTCTGCCCAGCTACATCACTTCCTGTCTGTATAGACCTCCAGACCTCTATGGTTAGCTAGTCACAAGCTCCATTCACTGACCCCCCCGACAGGCTTTATTTGTGCAAGAAAGATATCACCACATACACATCTGTGTCTGTAAATTATGGATCTCTCAAATTCATATCCTAAACCTCTGTTCTCCACTGCAATAGTATTTGTTGTTGGAGCCTTTGGGAAAGAATAGGTATTAAAAATCACAAGGGTGGGACTCTTCGGAAGGGAGTAGAGACTTTGTAAAACTGTATATCTCTACTGTAGGAGGACACTGCAAGGACTTCATAAGAATCGAATTTGAAGGCACCTTGGACATGGACTTTCCAGACCAGAACTGAGAGAAATAAGTGTCTGTTATACAAGTGACACATAGCATAGTGTTTTGTTATTATGATTTGTCCTAGTTAGCTTTAGCTAAAAACTTGGCACAGCCTAGAGTTACCTGAGACTGGACTCTGTACTGAGGGATTTCCTATATCACTTTGGCCTGTGAGCATCTCTGTGTCTTGATTTTAATTAGTATAGCAAAGCCCAACCAATTATGGGTGACTATCTGAGTAAGAAAGCTAGCAAGTCATGATGAGCCTGTGAGTAAGTGAACCAGCAAGCAGCATTCTTCTAGGGTTTCTGCTTCAGTTTTCTGCTTGAGTTCCTACCCTGATGTTCTACAGTGATGAACTGTGGTCTGAAAGCATAAGCCAAGCTTTTGTTCACTGTGTTTTATTACAGAAATAAAGATGTAACAAAAACACATCCCATATAATCTTTACATATAATATGTGACTATTAAATAAGGATTATGACAATGTACATATTCTGAAAGCCTATGCATCAGCTAAGATTGTTGACTTCTAAGAAATCTTGGAGAAACACAGAGATCTTTTGTTATGTAATGCTTAACATTTTATTAATGAGAATTCTTTACTTTAAAACAGATCATTAAATGTGTAATAATATAAGACATTTTTGTTTCCTTCATTAAATAACTAAAATCTAATATAGACAGGTTTAAAAATCTCTTGGCACACAATAAGTGCTCAACATACTTTAACTGGTTGAATGAAAATATTGTCTTTATGTAGTAATTTGCCCATTTTGCCATCTTGGTGAGTTTTCCAAAAGAAGGCCCTATGAGTTGTGCCCATATTCCTATTAGCAAAGACACATCTCAGGAAAAGACTCTGTCACTCTTTCTTAATAAAATTAAATATTCTTTATCAAATAATATCACAATAAGGTGAATGAGCTGCAGGTTACAGAAGAGAGAGCATTCTGGGAATGGGCAGCCTTGAAGAAGAGAACAAACCAGGTTCAAGTGTTGTCATTGTGTAACCAGACATATATGGTCATGATGACTCCACTGAAAGAGTATTTCTCACCCAAAAGGTAAAAGAAAAAAGAGATGAGTCTGGGGATAACACTTCATGGTGAAGTGCAAGCCTAGCATGCACAGGAGCAGGATTTATCTCAAACACAAATATTAACCATTTTTAAAAGAGATGGAACAACAGAAAAAATAAGAGTATAATTTTCATGTGTGAATATAAAGTATATCATATAAAATTATATGCTATATAAACTCGCACCTAACTGCTTGTGCACATGTGTGTATTTATATTTCAAAATCAGAGGTGCAGAAAAAGACAGTGTGTGTGTGTGTGTGCTCCTATACACAAATCTCTCTCTTTCTTTTTATTTTTTTTTGAAGACAGGGTTTGTCTTTGTAGACCAGGCTAGCCTCAAACTCACAGAGATCTGACTGCCTCTGCCTCCCAAGTGCTGAGGTTAAGGCATGTGACACCACATCCTGGGTCCTTTACACAAATCTTAAGTGACATAAATTGTTATAACTAGTCAATTGATATGTCCTTCCAAGGGGTCATTTGATTTCTACTTTCAATATAAAGATGCCTTGATTGTGATTTTCTTTTTTTTTTTTTTATTTATTTTATATAACCAAGTCCATTTAAATGAAAACAAACATTTATAGACAATATTTGGGAATTTGGGCGTTGTTCTTTCCAAACTAATTCCTGCTGGTAAGGGGCACTGTCATGGGGGATACTAAGAAGATTCAGAAATCCTGGCTGTAGTCTGTAAGGCTGCTTTGTCCAGTTGTTTTGAATGTAGGATCACCTGGTACTCTGTTTCAGGCGGTCTGGCGTGATCAAACCACATTAGTCTGGAAGGAATCCACATCTTTTCATTTTCTGTGGCTCTTGATTGTGAGAGGCTTATTAATTGGTGATGTCCTTCTGTATATATGTTTCTCATTGGCTGGTGAATAAAACACTGTGATCAAGAGAGGCAGGGAGATAGGTAAGATGAGGAGAATTCTGGGAAAGTTAGATAGGGTCAACAGCTTTATAATTAATATAGCATATGTGTGTTCATTTGGGCTGAAGGGTGTCAGGTCCAGGTGGAACAAAGAACCTCTCATTATAGCTTGTCTCATTTATATTAAAATTCCTCATCAGTTTTATAAAATAGAAAAACATAACTTTAAAAAAATTTAACAACAAACGTTTTAGATTATAAAACAGTTACAACATTTTCCTCTTTCCTTTCTTCCTTTCAAATCTTCCCATATACCTTTCCTCTATCTCCTTCAAATGATGGCTTCTTTTTTCACAGAATGTTATTACAAGCATCTATATGTTCTTTACTAATGAGAATTACTCTTATTGCATGTCCATTTGTACATATGTAGTTACTAAATATCTCTTGTTCAGCCCACATAATACTATTTCTATGTATGGTTTCAGAGTTGACCATTTGTCACTGAACACCAATTAGTGTGCTCTTACCTGGGGAAGACTATAACATTTTAATAAGCTGTGATAGATTTGAAAAGTGGTTTTGGACACATCTTCCCAATGGATCAACAAAACAGCTTTCTTGAATCAGAGATTCAATTACTACTACTGCAGACCAGAAAAAAAAATATAAAACAAGTTAATTGATGCATCTTTGTACAACTGTCTGATAGCCAGGTTAGCATGTGAATCTAGATATGATTATTTTCAATCCAACCTTATAAAACTCTGATTCCATAATTGTTTTAGGAAACTAGAGACTAAAAATACTCTGTATTATTGCATCTTTGATTTTTCAACAGTTATTATGAAGCTATAAATAGCTCTAGTATATTCCACAAAAGCAGTATTTTATCTTTTGTCTCCTCTATATTACATGCCCTTGGTAATTAGAAATTTCATAGTTCAATCTAATAGAAGCTCTTCAATCCTAATTTAAAGTTTAGAAGCATAAAATAAGGTACTAACAATATTTTACATGTTTAAAGGTTCATGGAATTGACTTCAAATGACCCAAATGATTCTCCTAGGCCATGAGAAAGCCATTGAACTCATTAGAGTAGGCATGTATAGCAATTACTGAAGCAACACTTTTTTTAACTACTGAAGCTCATATGATTACAAGTCACTTTCTTTTATGAAAATGACCAATTAGTAGCAGGCTATTTTTTCAACCGGGGAACAGGGACTTGAGTTTTATACTTTAATGAAAAGGACAAACCAGTGTTTGAATTTGAGTTTAATGACCTGCAAATTTCAACTCTCATCTTATTGCATTAAAATTTAGCCCAAGAAAGAACTGATATATTTATGGAAATCCACTCTTCTGCTTTCATACAGAACAGAAGAGCCAGGGAGGATGTTCAATCACAACTTTCCATGGGAGACTAAAAAGCTTATTCAACCCCTACAGTTCCTCAAGGAAGTCGAAAGAAAACAAAACCTGAAAGTGAACTTGACATTTCCACTGAGAAAAGTGGACCTTGACTTCAGAAAGACTCTCAGCTAGTATCAGCTGTCTATGACAATTAAGTGGAACAAGTAAGATTAAAAGGGCAAAGACCAGAGAGGGCACTGACATTCTGTTGGTTTCTCTATTGGCTCAAGGGGGCACTCAGTAGCAAGAGTAGCTCATTCATTAGCATTCTGCAGCTGGGTTAAATAGCAAGGCCCTTTCCTGTATTTTGCTCAGTTACTAGCTGTACTTACCTTTAAAAAAACTTCATGACAAAAGCCCAGATTAGTACTATATACCTGTAACACTAAAAAACCTGAAGCAAGAGGATCATGAGATGAGGCCAGCCTGGACTACAGACACATTTAGACCTTGTCTGAAAAGAGAAAGAAAGGAATAGGAAGTTTGACTAAGCATGACTGAAAAGCTGAGGCACACCTGAAGGGGGTATCAAGGAAATTGTCAGTCAGTCATTGCCCTTGCTTTAAAGGTACCTGCCCCGTGTGGCTCATCTCCATCTGCTGTACATTGCCCACACCTACCAGTTACACTTATGGATCTGCCATTTTTGATGCTGGTTGTATGTTTGTTATATAGCTCATAAGAGGGTAAAAGACAACATGAATTGAAGAAAGATAAGTGGTCGCCCAATTCATCCTACAAGAATGACTTCAATAATTATCTCTAAGTGTTAAAGTTTAAAAATACACAGCAAAAACTACTTCATCCTAAATATGTCATTCTACTTAAGAAGAAAACTTCTAGTCAGTGAGATAGCACAGCAGGCAAAGCCACCTGCCACCAAGCTGGATTACTTAGTTTCTCATCCTGGAATCCACAGAAGTCGAAGGATAAAACTGATTCCCACAAATTTTCATATGACCTATGCACACACATTACCCGGAATGCACCTGGATAAATAGATGTGTTTTTTTTTAATTTAAAAAATAAAACTAATTACACAAAAAAAGAACTAGAATATATATTCTACATATGCATTCTATATAATCTATATGTAAATGTCCTATATGTTCTATATATGCATATGCCTATATTGAAAAATAGATGAATGCATAGATAGATGGTAAGTATAGGTAGATGATATATGGATATCCAGTTGTTTTTCAAATACACTCTATAAATTATCCATCAAGTTGGGTTAAAGAATCATGCTTTTACAAGCCTAACCAGGCAGAAAAGTTGAGTTCTCTGAAGGCTGTCTCACAGTTGTGGCATTTAAATCAGTCACATATTGTATAGATGACCCTGTTGCCCATAAGAAAATGTCACTTTCTTAAACTGTCCTTTGTGTCTTAAAGTGACACAAAGATTATTTCTTGCAGAAGTCTCAGCTGCTTGAGCTACTTATTTTTACCACAGTCAAGCCTTTAAGACTGTGAAATAACTGAGTCATTACTACATGGTAGTTGTTTAAGGAACCAATTTGAAAAGAAATTTTAATAGCAATAATTCAAGATGAGGTCTCCTTGAACTTCTACTAGGAGGCTGAAAAAATATTAAGTTCAGATGACTAATTTAAAAAGTAGCAAATGACTTTCAATGAAATTTTTACACAAAAGAAACATTACTAGGGATTAAAATATATGGAATTGTGACAGGTTGGATAGCACATGCCAGCACTTGAAAGGCAGATCAGGAGTTCAATGTCATCCCCAACTATATAGTGAGTTCAGCTCAGTCTGGGCTACATGAGACTGTCAAAAAGCAAAACAAGAGAGGAGGGGCAGGGAATTATGCAATGTATATATTAAAGTGAATAAAACTAGAAATTAGCATGTAAAGAGAAGATCTGGGCATAGTGGCACACTTTTAATCCCAGCATTCAGGACGCAGAAGTAGGCAGATTTCTGTGAGTTCAAGGCCAGCGTCATCTATGTAACAAGTGTCAAGACAGCCAATGAATGGCATATCTCAGAATAAATCAAATAAATAAACACACAAAAAATGTAAAGAAAAATTAACACATATACAGAAAGGCAAATATTTCTTGTTTTCTTTCATTACACAAAACTGAGATAGAGATAGATGAAAGAAAGTAGAAGAGGTGAGAGGGGAACAAAAGAGGGCAATGGCAGAACACTGCACTTTTTTTCTCTCATGCACAGAATCTAGATTTATGTATACATACGTAAAAGCAAAGAGGACTTGCATGGGGAAGAAAAGAGCATCAGTAAGTGAGGAGGGCTCAGGGGTGGGGAGCAGGAGACCATTGTGAACAAAATCTAATGGCCATGTATGAGTAGTTATAAAGAAACCCATTAGTTTGTATACTAAGTAGAAAAAGACAATTTCATTTGAAAATAAAACCAAAATTCTAGTTGATGTTGATAAGCACTTGCTCCCTGTCACAGTCGGTGTGGGTCAGGAAACCCCACAGGGCTCAGGCAGCTCTAGTTCGTGAGTCTCATGAGCTACAGTTGGATTCTAGCTAGTGTTGAAGTCACCAAAAGCATAGAGTGTGTGTGTGTGTGTGTGTGTGTATGTGTGTGTGTGTGTGTGTGTGTGTGTGTGTAAGAAAGACACACACACACACAGAGAGAGAGAGAGAGAGAGAGAGAGAGAGAAGGAAAAATCAGAGACCAGAGGTTAATGTCATCTTCAAACACTCCCTGCTGGTTTGGAGATAATCCCTCACCCAAGTCCCAGGAATCCTCCTATTTCCTTATTTCTGGCACTAGGATTATAAATATACACACCTAAGTCCAGCATTTTTAACTTGAGTGTCAGGGATTGAACTCATATCTTCATTCTTGCACAGCAAATATTTTACCTATTAAGCCATCTTCCAGATCTTGCTTGCCATCTTTAACTGACATTTTCTGTTTCCCAGGCACTCTAATGGAGGCTGTTGGACACAGTGGTTCTGTTATTTTCCAGTTTTAGACAACTCTGCTCTTTTTCCTAACACCTTCCCTGACCTGATTGATTATTTGTTACTTATTTATTGAATTATAAAAATAAAAGTGACATTTCTGGAACCAATATTATCATAGGTTCCATCCTTGAAATAAAGTCTAAAAACCAATTTAAGAAAAGTCAGGCTTTTCTCATATTGGATTTTGAGTTTTTTTTTTTTTTTAATTTGGCTAACAACCTTGCTTTCCTCAAGCAACTTAATTTATTAACACTCATTTATTTCCCCAGTAGCATTATAAATTCACAACTTTTTAAAAGTATAATTAACAAAAAAAGATACATCTGAAGCAAACAAGGTGATGTTTTTATAGAATATACATTGTAAATTAATTACTACTATCCAGTGAATTAACCTATACAGTGTCTCACTTAATTGCATATGGGTGCAATGAGAACATTTAAGATCTCCTTTTTGCATATGTCACCATATAACATTGTTAATTGTATCCAACATACTGCTTGCTGGATCTGTATAGTTCACTTGTTTATAATTAAAACTCTGGACCCTATAACCAAATTTTCCATCCTCCCCTGCCCTAGCTACTGGTGATATGATTCACTCTCTGCTTCTGAGTTTGACTCTTCTAGGACTCTACACATCCATAAGATCATGTAGACTTATCCCTCCTGCCTCAAGTCATGTAGCATGATATTACCCAAGATTATATGCAGTATGTCATCTGATTTAAGGCTGCCAAATACTGTTATATACATATTTTTCATCATCCACCAGTAGCTGCTCAGGTTGTATTTATATCTTAGCTGTTGTGAATAATTCTGAGGAAGCATGGTCACAGAGGTATATGGCATGCTGACTTCACTGACTTTAGCTACTGTTGTGGTGGTTTGCATTGGTTATCAACTTGGCATGACGTAAAGTCACCTAGGAGACAAGTTTTTGGGCATGCCTGTGCCTGTGAGGGATTTTCTAGAACAGGTTAACTGAGATGAGAAGACCAATCCTAAACCTGTCCTGGACTGCATAAAAAAGAGATAGAGCTGATGTGAGCATTCACAGTCTCTGTTTCCTAACTGTAGATACAACGTGACCAGCTGCCTCAGGTCCCTGTTGCCGTGACTGCCCCACCATGATGGACTGTACGTACTGTGAACCAAAATCAAGCCCAATTATTTTACATTGGCCTTGTTGGATATTTTGTCACAGAGAGACAAATAATATAGACAAATCCCCAGAAGAAGTAGTTTCATTTTTTAACTTTTGAAAAGCCACCATCACTTCCATAACAACTTCAGTAATTTCCATTGTCATCAATTGCATATCACCAATTATTGCTGCCTTTGATAATAGCCATCTGAATAGCTATTGAGTTACTATATCAACTTTTGACTTGCTCATTGTGTTATTCTGCTTCGGAGCTAGTATTTGATCCTTTTTGGTTTCTATCTCCTTAAACTTCTCTTTTGTTCTTGCATTATTTTTTAGTTTTATTGAGTTCATTCTCCCATAGTTTGCTACACCTCTTGAAAATGAACACTTTAAGTTATTATGTCTTTTTATTTCTTAGGTTCATTACTGGCACTTTATTTATTCCTTTGGTAAAATCATATGGCTTTTATGAATACTTGAAGAAATGGGTATGTATTTATTTCTGCCTTTACAGACTGGATTAGATGAAGGAAAACCTCCACAAGTGTCAGCCTGTGTAGAGATTCCTGCTTGACTTTGAATTAGTGGGAAAAAGAAATCCCTTCCTAGGAACCAGTCTGTGGTTGTGTTCATGGATAGACCTGGCTTCTATATCTCACCAGTCAACAGAGATCAGACTGGAGTGAGGTTCACTGGGGCAGACCTGGCCACACTACAATAGATCTTTTAACTCTGACCTCTGACAATGGGTCTCAAGCCTAGATCCAGAAATGCAGAACTAGACGCTGGGCCCATGAAGATAAGCTGTTAAAGCAACTAGGGCCAAACGCTTAAAATTTGAGTTCACAGTGATAGACCTAGGTCCTCAGTCAATAGGCTAGCCAGGATCCTGATCATACAGGAGCCAATCCTAAGCCTAAGTTCACTGGATCCAAGGTAACACCATGGAGAATGTGTACCCAGGGCCACTAGACAAGCTTAGTGCTGGGGTGAGCCTGGAGCCTGGGATCTCAGGTCTTACCTAGTTCCAGGATACACTAAGTAGAGCTGGAGCCAGGTCTGAGCAAAGTTGGATGGCCATTTTTCTATACTCCTTCCATGAAGGGAACATCTCTCTCTCTATTCTGGACCCTGAGCATGGGGAAGTGTTGACCAAGGTAAAAATAAGACTGCCCTTCCTTCTTCAACTATCTTTGTCTTATTTCTGTGTTCAATACAGATTTTGAAACCTCTGGCCTAAATTCCTCAGCTCTTTGGTATTTGGGGGAAGTACATGGCTTTTCAGACTGATGATTCTGGAATCAGGAGAGCATTGAAAATTATCACTTTCAGCTTTACAAATTAGAATAGACAGGTAGGCCAATGTAACCAAATTAAAAACCCTGATATTAACCCACACACCTATGAAGACCTAATTTTTGCTAAAGAAATTAAATTTCTACCTTGGAAAAAAGAAAGTATCTTCAACAAATGGTGCTGGCATGACTGGATACTGGTATGTAGAAGACTGCTGATAGATTCATATATGTCATCATGCACAAAACTTAAGTCCAAATAAATCAAAGACCACAACATAACCCCAGCCACACTGAACCTCTTAGAAGAGAAAGTGGGAAATATCCTTGAACAAATTGTTAAAGGAGAACACTTCCTGAACATAACTCCAGTAGCACAGACACTGAGAATGACAATTAATAAATGAGACCTCCTCAACCTGAGAAGAATCTGTAAGGCAAAGAACACAGTTGACAATACCAAACTGCATCCCACCGACTGGGAAAAGATCTTCACCAATCCTACATCTGACAGACGGCTGATCTCCAAAATATACAAAGAACTCTGGAAACAAGCCAACAAAACACCTATTAAAAACTGGAGTACAGAACTGAAGAGAGAATTCTCAATAGAAGAAATCAAAAATGCTGAAAGAAACTTAAGAAATTGCTCAACATCCTTAGCTATTAGGGAAATGCAAATAAAACAACTCTGAGATACCATTTTACTCCTGCCAGAATGGCTAAAATTAGAAACACTAATGACAACTTCTACTGGGGAGGATGTGGAGAAAGGGGGACATTCCTCCACTCCTGAAGGAAGTGCAAACTTGTACAGCCATTTTGGAGATCAGTATGGTGGTTCCTCAGGAAAATGGGAATCAGTCTACCACAGGACCTGGCAATCCCTTTCTTAGGCATATACCCAAATGATCCACATCTATGCAACAAAGACATGTGGTCAACTATGTTCATAGTAGCATTATTTGTAATAGCAAGAACCTGGAAGCAACCTAGATGCCCCTCAACTGAACAATGGATAAAGAAGATGTGGCACATTTACACAATGGAATACTACTCTGAGAAATAAAACAATGGAACCTTGAAATTCGCAGGCAAATGGATGGAACTTGAAGAAACCATCCGGAATGAAGTTACCCAGTCACAAAAAGAGGAACATGGTATGTACTCACTCATATATGGATTGTAGACATAGAGCAAAGGATCACCAGCCTATAATTCACACAGCCAGAGAAACTAGGATATAAGGAGGATTCTAAGAGATTCATACAATGTCTCCCACAGAAGGGAAAAAGGACAAGATCACTTGAGCATATTAAGAGTGTGTTTTGGGGGGTGGACTTGAGTGTAGAGGGAGATAGGAGAAAGAAAAAGAGAGGACAGGAACACACATGGACTAGGAAGATTGAGTCGGGGGAGGAATAGACAAGAGAAAAGAGAGAGAGAGAGAGAGAGAGAGAGAGAGAGAGAGAGAGAGAGAGAGAGAGAGAGAGAGAATAAAAGAAGGAGCCACTATAGGTTTGAAGAGAAAAATGACTCTAGAGAAATGTCCAGAGACCTATAAGATTGACCCCAACTAACAATTTGAGCAACAGTGGAAAGGCTACCATAAAAGCCCTTCCCTGATAATGACATTGATGACTAACTTATCCACCATCATAGAGCCCTCATTTAGTAGCTGATGGAAACAGAAGCAGACACCCACAACTAAACATTGAGACAAACTGGAATCCAGATGCAGAGAGGGAGGACAAAACCAGACAACCCACAAAGACAGTTGACCTGAACAAGGAGGAGCTAATGGGCCCCCAGACTGATAGCTGGGAATCCATCATTGGACCAACTGAGGCTCCCTGAGCATGGGTCTCAGTTAGAAGGCCTGGACAATCTAAGGGACTTCTGACAGTGGAACCAGGATGTATCCCTGGTGCACAAAAGGACTTTGGGAGCACATTCACCATGGAAGGATACTCCCTTAACCTAGCAGCAGGAGGGAGGACCTAGTCCTTACTCCAAATGACTTGACAGATTTAGATGACTCCTCCTGGAAGATATTGCCCTACATGTGGAGTGGGAGTGGGAAGGAATGAGAGGGTGGGAGAGAGAGAGGAAGGGATAGGGAACTGGAATCAATATGTAAAATGACATAAATAAATAAATAAATAAATAAATAAATAAATAAATAGGAACACATACTCAGGGATGTGGCTGTACAGCTTTGGGATTTTTCAGAGGTTTTCTTATAACATATAATTGCTTATAATCCAGAATTACTTAACTTCAGATTGAGGGCTATGTCCAGGCTACAAATGAGGTTGCATTGTGCAAATCTGGGCTCATTCGTTCACCTGTCATCTAAGGTACTTTCTTTCTATAGTCAGTTGAGGTTGTTACAAAAGTTCCACAGCCTGTAGAACCTTAAACATGTACCTTGTACCCCATTTTAGAAAGAAATCTTGTCACTCCTACAAACCAAGTACAGAGAATTGCTGTGCAGTTGTCATGAGAGCTACATGCCAAAATCCAAGAATTATTTTTCTAATGCTTTAAGTAAAAGATAGTCAAATGGGGGAAAATTGTTTCATGCCCCACCAATCCCTAGTCATAAAAATAAAAAAATAAAAAAAATCTTGGTAATAAACAGACAGATCTGTTGGTTAAGTACATGTCACAAAATACTAAAGATTAAGCTCAGATTCTCAGCACCAACATAAAAAACCAGGCAATGGGTATAAGCCAGTAACTACAGACAGAAAGATCCTTGGGACCCATTGCCCTCCTGTTGTTGTCAAATCAGTGAGTTCCAGGTTTAATGAGTGACCCCACTCCAAAAAAATAATGTGAAGGACAGCAGAGGAAGTACCTAACATCAAAACACCAACCTCTGACTTTCATATGCACATACACATGTGCTTGCACATAAATGATACATATATATATATATATATATATATATATATATATATACTCTACATACACAAAGCAGTATAAAATTATTATATCACAGAAAAGATCAGAATGTTACATGGAAAGTTAATAGTTGAATAGTCAAATGTTCAAAGCTTTGCTTCCAATGACCACAGTTTTTTCAGCTGGCCTCCTGATTATACAAAACTTTAATCGCCATATACCTAAACACAAAATTAAATAAAATAAGTAAGGATACAGTCACAGTGGCTGGGTATACAAAAAGTTAATATTGAGCAATTGTAAATTAGAACTATTTGGAATTTACAACCCACCTGTGCAAATTCATCTGAAGATGTCAGAGCCAAACAAGGCCTTTTATAACAAAGGGTTCTTAAAAGAATTATAGCTCACTGAAAAGGAAATGTTTCAGCTAGCATCCTTCTTACTAACTCACTCATGGTGGTGGTGGAGGAGAGCCAGGACCTTGTGTATGCTTGGCAAACATTGTAATTAATGTGCAAGAATTGTTTCAGTCTAGGAAGGCAAAGGAGATCACATTATTACTATCAAGTAATGAGCTTATGAATAAGGGAAAACATCAGGAATTTGTAGTATTAGTAAGATCCACTAAATGTCTATAATCTATTATACAACATTGGAATGCATTTGAACAGTCATCTAAATGCATTTGAAAATGTTGTGATGACACTTCTTTGAAAAGACAAGAAGCCCTAGTGTAATTAATGCATGTCCTTTTCTGAGAACACAAACCTTAATGGTGTGTGTGTGTGTGTGTTTGTGTGTGTGTGTGTGTGTGTGTGTGTGTGTGTCAGAGAGAGAGAGAGACAGAGAGAGAGTGCTCGAGTACATTTGTGTACATGAGTGTGTATGAGAGAGAAATGTAGAAACAATGATAGAGACAGAGTGTGTGTACCTAGAAAGAGAGATACAGGCAAACAGACAGACAGACAGAGCAAGCAAAAATTGCTGCTTCATGGGAAAGTGTGTGTGGCAAGATGACACAGAAGGTAAAGGCACTGCTAACAGACCTGACAAACTGAATTCAATCCCTGGAGCACACATGGTGCAAGAAGAGCACGGATTCTAGGAAAGTTGTCTTCTGTTGGCCATATTTGTACTGTGACACACACAAACCGTACCCCTGCCAAGACATAACACTAAACAAATAAATGGGAAAAAATATCAATCACTACTTAAGACCTGTTGGTGGTTTTAAGTCTTTTTTCAAAGCTTTGTTATAACATAGCACCTATGGAAATGTGACAGATGCTTGAACTACAGAGATATATGAACTGGATGCACTTTCTTTCAACTGGAGAAAGGAGAACTTCCACCTGGGTACTGTGTTAGCTCATTGCTTTCCCAACAAGACTTTTAAAACTACTTTACATTGCTATCTAGTTTTCTTAATGAAGATGCTGACTGCTTGTGTACTGTTGCTTAGCACTTAAATTGGAAGCAAGGGGAATTAAATAAAGATTAAAGATGTTTTTTCATTTATTTAAAAGTTAGCAGGTATTACCTTGAGCTTCCAAAATCGTTTGGGAAACATGGCCTATGGAAATCCACAGCCCTGAAAATCACAATGTAATAACTTTGCATTCATTTGACATATTTCAAACAAATTCTTATACTAACTGTTGGCCTAGGAATGCATTAGGCTGAGAGCCAAGAAATCTGCATTTTGGTCCCAGGTTTTGCCTTCATGACTGCATGCAAATCTTTTCTCCTTGGGGTCCAAAACGTGGCACATATTGATTGCAAAAGGTTTTTTCACTGCCTATGTACTTATAAAGATACACACATGAGGGAAGAATTTGAAGACAACAATTTGATGTTATGACTATTTTCCTTCCTTACAGCAAAATAGAGCAAGGACAGAAGTCTATAACCATTGCCCTCCCATGACCAAGTCACATGAAACCATCTGATCAAGGGAGAGAACTGTGAAATTCTATAATCCCCTAAGGTTTAAATGCCATCATTATTTTATTGTATCTACTTTCTGCCTCACATGTGTGTGTGTTATATGTATGTGTGGGTGTACCCACCTACACCTGTGTGTGAAGACCAACTGTTGGCATTGAGTATCTTTTCCTGTCACTCTTGACCTTACTTTTGACAGAAGGTCTCATTGAATCTGAAGCTCATCAGTTTACCTAAATTGGCTGTTTGCTGAGGTCTACCAGTCTGCACACTCAGCATTGCTGGGGTATAAGATGCATCCATATAGATGTTCAGGGATAAAACCCAGGTTTTTAGGCTTTCAGAAAGCACTTTACCTAAGCTATCCCCTCTCCCCCATCTTGTGCTGAAGCTATTTTCAAGGCCACCTTACAAACAACAGTGTGGGCAGCTGAAGGACAAAATGATTTGCTTTTGAAATAGATCTGTTCCATTCCTCAGTGAGGACTCTGATTCCTGCACCCTACAGTAGCAAACCCTGGAAATCTTATACTTGACTTCATCTGTAATGCAGAGAAAGGATGATGACTTCCCTTTTCAACCTACTTTAAAAAGAAAAAGTGTCTGTGAGCAACCCCCAGTGAACTTAACTTCATGCATCAGGATGTGTTTTCCTCGAACTGCAATTTTTTTTCTTACATTGTTCCCTAGGATTATATCAAAGCTATAATTCTCTTTTCTGGTTTATGAAATTACTTCACCCAGAGAGTAACATGGACTTGGATTTCATCTAAAAGAGGTGGTTTGATAAACTGCTAGAAAATGTTTGTTGGGTCAATTTCCCACTACAGCATGCACCCTGTTACATCCAGGCAAAACAAGGCTAACCACAGGGAAGTGTTTCCAATTATTCTTGCCCTTCTTGCCAATTTCTTTTACTTTCCTGATGTTTTTCATCTCCTGTCAACATAGAAATGTATGAACTGAAAAAACAAAATAAAACCTCTGAGTAGCTTATCAGGTTCACAGTAAAGAAGAGCTCAAAAGAAACAACTACCTTGCTGGTATGCAACCTTGTCAAACTAAATGGTTCTAAGTTTTTGGTATGCTCCCAATATTAAACTCTAGAGTGTTTAAATAACACTTCATGCTACCCATAATTTATGAGTAGAAAAAAAATCAATATGTGGGCCCATAGTTTCTAAATAAAATATTTAAGTCTTCAATTATTATAGAAGAATCTTTAAAATTAAGGCATACAGGCACACTCAGCTGCCATCACCTTAACTACCTCAGGCCCAGGAGGCATCTGTGTGACAAGATGAAGTTCTTCTTGGATCACTGTTCACAGGCCAGTAGCTAAGGGCATGAGGAATCATATTATGTGGCTTAAATCAGGGCCTGACTAGCACACTTTACCTATGAGAAATTGACGAAATATTCAAAAAAATGGAGACTTCTTCAAGTGTAAAAACCTCCAGTATGGACAAGTATATGGGTCCTCTTCAAGAGCATTTGAGGCGGTACCACATCCTCTTTGTACATTGATATCAACCCAGAGAACACTTGCAGGTTGGATGTGTTTCAAATGGGATGTAGACAAGATGTTGACTACTGAAAGAATTGGCCCTTATGGATGCATTGTGTGAGACAGCAAGCTAGAGTCTCATCTTGAATCTGGGACATATGTGAAAATACTGGCCATGGATACCAACCTGTTTACTCAATAGTAATCTAACGTGTCAATCATGGCCCAGACAGTGTATATGGGCTTCTCATAGATGCCATGGAAATGATCATCTCCATAATAGTGATCTCACAAGGCATGTGCCCTGCCAAGACCCTCGAGGAAGGAATGAAGCATACATGCAACACATTTGCCTTCCAGCATCATCACCATACTAAGTGTGCAATGGGGATAAGACCCTGGAACTACAAGTGTAGAGTGTCAAGTATATCAAAGACTCTTGAGAACATATTGAGTGTTTCTCTGTAGCCCTGATTGTTCCTCAGTCAGGCACAATCCCTTCTTGGATTTAAATTGTGCAGAAAGAAGCAGCTCCTCTGGTCAATAACAAGTACATGGGAGTACTGCTGACATTCCCAAAACCATGGAAGGCTTCCTAGACAGGATAGAGTGGGGGTCCAAAAATGTAGTTTTGTATGTATGATAAACTCAAACTCTGCAGTGGTCTACTTATGTCAAATAGTTTTCTTTCTCAGTGGTCCAAAAACAAAAAGGCAGAAACCCTTTTCTCTCCAGAGTGTTGTTCCTTTTGTCTAAGGTTTTCTGCATGCTCATCTAGTAAAGATGTCTATGAGAGAAATAAGCACTACTGCAATTTCAGTTCCATCTCTAGCCAAAAGGAGGGGTATCAAGTAGTCACCACGCAGGATACTGTGCTCTGCAGCCTTCCTCAGAACTGAGCACCAGATGCTCCTATAGTTGATTCTCCACTTGGCATGTGCTGATCCTGCCATAAGCTGTCTGGAGTTTCAGAACATCAGGAAATACAACCCTTCCCATTTATCCTCCAGGCTCTTCTTCCCAAGATGCCCTGCAGCTCTCTTCCTTCCATTTATCCTCTTATACCTTGATAAGGAATCACTGCATCCTCCTCCCTGCTCTCTCTCTCTCTCTCTGTCTCTGTGTGTGTGTGTGTGCGTGCGTGCGTGCGTGCGTGCGTGCGTGCGTGCGTGCGTGTGTGCGTGCGTGTGTGTGTGTGTGTGTGTGTGTGTTTAAAGTTATGGCCTACCCATTTCTGGGGAGAATTCTAGGGTGCTAGCTTATGCCTCTTGATACTAACTGCTTGGTTACCATCATTATGTCTTTAAGTTATCAAGTTTTAAACATTATTGTGCTTTTTAACTTTTAAACATAGTTTGGTGTTCAACTAATAAATTGATGGATTTGTTTAAAACATGATATTTTATGTTAAATCCCAGTAATTTTTAGTAAATCTAGCAAGTATTATAGCATATTTATTTTGTAAGAACCCTTATATTTCTTGTGTTTTCTGGATTAAAATGTCCCATAAAAGAGGATGGAAATGTTACTCAGTGGTTATGAATAGCTTGTTGCTTTTCCAGAGGATCAGAGTTTAATCCCAAAACCTTGTGTCAAGATAATTCTAGTTCTAGAAATCCAACATCCAACACACACTTGGGCAGAAGTAGAGATACGTAAACATAGACACACATATACACAAACACACACACACAGCCATACACAAAGCAATGAACAGGCATCACAGTACATTCAGAGAGAGAGAGAGAGAAAGACACACACACACACACACACAAAAATATACCTTTAAAATCTTTTCCCATATAGTATCGACCTCTTCACATATCTTTCCTCACATTTTCTTTTGGGAAAATTTAGCTAAAATGGCTTTTTTCTGTGGGAAGCTACAGGTTCAAATTGTCATTGGAAAACCAGTCCATGTAGCCTTTCTACATTACTAAAGTAAAACAGTGGTTCAGACTGCTGTTTTAAGTATAGTGTTTGAACATGTTTAAGTTAGGCTCAGAATAACACAGTTACTGTTATTTGTTTGAGTTTATGGTTTTAACCATTGCTATAATCAATTTCAGATTTTGTATTTACTTCAGTAGCTGTAGCCAATTTCTAGAGATATTTTTGAGAAAGATCTTGAAAGGGCAAATTTATAAATGTTTAAGCAGGCTCTCTGATGATGAATAGTCTCCCCTCATGCTGTCCTACACTCACAGAGCAAAGATGTGTATGAAAGCAGTGTGTACCACTTCCAGTAGAACTGTGGTAGCATCCCTTTCATTGACTGTTGACTGTTATTCTTCACATTTGCACAATTGCAGTAGATTGCTTGGATTCTTGATTGACACCTCTCCATGGTTCTACTTGGAAGCATATCAATGACTTTCAGCAACAAGGAACCTCTTACTTTGAAAGAGAAGCCATTTTTGCTATATTAGCCTACAGTCTACATGCAAAGACACATCACGATAACATTTTCCTCAATTCTCAGGTGCATTTTCTCTTCTGTTTTGGACTGAGTATCAGTGGATTTTCCCGTTGCAATGATGGAGTGCCTAACAGACATAATTTAAGTTATGCAGGAGCAGTATATTGAAACTGTCCTTTATTGCGGAAAGAATGGCAGCTAGAATGATGCAATCAGTGGTGAGATTGTTTACGTCTTGACGGATCAGGATATCAGTGGCAGGTTATAATAACCTTTAAACACCCACTCCCACAAGCCTACAAGGCCCCAGTCTCAAGAATTCCATAACCTCCCAAAACAGCACCACTAAATGGATACCTCTAAGCACTAAAGTCTGTGGAGGGCAGTTCCCATCCACCCATGGCAGACCTCAAACACTTCTTCCACAGGTAATTGTCAGAAAGCCAGCCAGGGGTTATATGCCCAGCATGAACTGGGGAATAACAATATTCCAGAAACTTCTCAGTTAATCATTTCTTCCCTTATCCTGCTTTTCTTTCTGCTTTCGTGAGGAAAAGATCTCTGAAAAGAGTCTAGACCAAAGTTCCCTGAGCCTTAGAGAGTGATGTGGTCTAGAATGACAGTCATGCAGTGAGTCTGCTCTCCCAAGCATAGGATGAGGAAGTGTTTTACTGTTCAACAACGGGGTCAGGGTGCTAAAATGTCTATAGATGTGGTATTTCAAACCAATCTGCAGCAAACTGCTTAAGCTAAAAATTCCAGGCACCTGAAAATAGAACTGCCTTTTCAAAGGCAGGAAGAAAATTGCACTCCATCCCAGCACGTAACCATTGGAGCAGTAGTACACGTTCCTCGGATGGGCTAGTAATGTCGAAAAGCTTTCTGAAGCACTTCGCTTAGAGCCCGGGTATAAATTGGGCAGAAGAGGGAGATCCCATGGCTTCTTGGCCATGCTGGATTGGAATTGCTTTTTTCTGGCTTGCCCAGTACAGCTCCTGCTTCTGATGTTCTGCCCAGACGCAAAGATTCTGTCGACTTCAAATAAAGTTTCATAGGCAGGCAAGACAAAAAAAAAAAATGATAGGAAGAGCAAAGGGTTGAATTTCAAATTGATTCCCCAAGAATAAAATATTTTCAGCATGATGAAAAATAATGAAATTTTTTATTTCAAAAGAATCATTTTTTTCCTGTGTTTATTCTCAGTACATAATGCAACCTCCCTGTTCCTCCAATGAAGAGCCTTGGATGTCGCTTTTCTAAATAAGCACACTGAAAGGTTGTGGTTTCCCTAGCAACACATGACTTCTTTCTATATTTTTCTTTGGGGGGAAAATCGTACTTTGGCTTTATAAAGAGGCTTTCATCTGGGTAAAGAAGCATTTTGTGCCCAAATTGTCACCCTGCCCTAGCAAAGTAGGTAAAGCCTTCCTCCCCTTCACCAGTGGGGGAGGAAAATGGCAAGTGGAAGCAGCAATCCTAGCAGGGATGTTTGCCTACATTGCTGTGAGAAACATGTTTCTGGCCTTGATCAACAGTCCTATCTGTGCTAAGGAGTATGGTGGAGGAAGCACAATGTTCTCCTCACAGTAGTCCACACTCCTGGATGACCCTGTCAGTTTAAGCAAGATAGGTAGCTTGCTTTAACTAACAGAATATAGGCAGGGTCATGGGATTCTGCTTATTTGATGAATTGATCTTATCTGAACTTCTTGGCAGGGGTTGGAAATAGTTAAAAGCTCTTGTGCTCTTGCATAGGACCATAGTTTGGTTTGTAGCAGCCATGTCTACTGGTTCACAACCATTTGTAATTGCATCTCCAACAACCTCTCACACATAGGCATTCAAACAAATGCCACTAAAATTAAAATATGTCTTAAAAGAAACTAAACTCCATCATGTCACAATTTAAGAGTGAGTCTCCTGCTACCCTTCAAGAAGCAGCATCCCTGCATGCATGCCTATGAAACAGTTTTTAGGGCCACCTCCAACAAACATCGATTCTAAAACCAGAAAATTAAAGTTTCAGACAACTTGAAAGGGGCTTTAATTTTCTTCATGAAGGTATGAAGACAAGACCAGGAAAAAATACAAATGTTTTCTTTTTAAAGGCTCCAGTTAGTTCTCAACCTGTAGGTTGTGATCCCTTTGGACGTGGCATATCAGATACTTATAATTCATAACACTAGCAAAATTACAGTTGCAAAATAGCAATGAAATAATTTTATGGTTGGGGGTCACTACAGCATGAGGAACTGTGTTAAAGGGCTACAGCATTAGGAGGGTTGAAAACCACTGCAAATCTAACCAAAACAGCCAGTATCCAGTTCCATAGGAATTGAGGTGTTTACTATTGGTTATTTTAATGCACTAATAGGGTTGTATAGCAAAACTTAACTAACAGAGGAGGATAAGCAAGCTGTGAAGTTGGGCTAAGTAGATGAACAGTGAAAACAGGTGATTGGTCAGACATGCAGCTCATTTGGTGGGACATCTGCTTAGCAAGCTTCAGACCTGGGCTCAGTCCACAGCATTGCAAGACAAAAGATGTCTAGGGTAAAGATTTGGAGCTCAGACACAGATTTAAACATAGTTTAAATGTTGACATATTTTTGCCTACATGAGTACAGAGAGGCAAGCATCTTTAAATGGATAGAAGGCAAACTATAAAGTAAAACAGACTCTGCAAGAAGACATGTTTTGTACTCAAGAGATTAAGTGTCCTGATCAGTATAATTAAGACAAAAAATAAAACAAAGACAAAAACCTTAGCAGCCAACATTGTAAGCCACTAGGATTCCGCTATACCAATCCACAAAGCAAAACCAAGATGAGAAACTCAGTGTATCTATTAGAAAGTGATTTTGCTGAAAAAAAAATCATTCTTTAAAGGTCTAAAGACTAACACAGTATATAACTAGCATACTCCACGGGATTCAAAGGATGTGTTATCTCTCAAGAGGTTATATATTCTAATTTGTGTTTGAGAAGACAGATATCCTTCTATATGGCCTTCCGAAATCACAAAAGTTAAGTGAATTAGTTTGCTTTCTACATGGGCAGAAGCCACTTGAGGAAGAAACCATTGTTCAGTTTAAAAATCCCAGGCCATGCATATTCCATCACTGGGAGAAATCAGGGAAAGACTGCAAAGTGGGAACCTGGAGGCCCAAACTGAAGCAGAGATTGAAGGAAGGGTGTTAATGAGTTCACTAGACCCAAGATAAATGATAAGTGGGTGTTTTACTGGGGAACAACTTACAGGGAATAATAGTAAGGAACCACTGCTGCATTCCTGCTCCAGAAGATAAATCTTTGCCCTTCTGATGCTCTCCATGACCCAAGAGATGGTGCACCACCCCATACCTCAGCCCCTACTACCCACTTCTCTACCTTCAAATGGTCATATCTGCACCTAAACCCATGCATAAAAGGATGTGGCCAAAAACAACCCTATATAATAAAAGAACATCAGGAGGCATCACCATTCCTGACTTTAAGCTCTACTACAGAGCTATAGTTCTGAAAACAGCCTGGTATTGGCATAAAAATAGACAGGTAGACCAATGGGATCGAATTGAAAATCCTGATATTAATCCACGCACCTATGAACACCTGATTTTCGACAAAACAGCTAAAATTATACAATGGGGCAAAGACAGCATCTTCAACAAATGGTGCTGGCACAATTGGATGAGGGTGTGTAGAAGACTGCAGATAGACCCATGTCTGTCGCCATGCACAAAACTCAAGTCCAAATGGATCAAAGACCTCAACATCAATCCAGCCACATTGAACCTCTTAGAAGAGAAAGTAGGAGGTACCCTTGAACAAATTGGTATAGGAGACCGCTTCTTGAACATAACTCCAGGGGCACAGACACTGAAAGAAACAATTAATAAATGGGACCTCTTCAAACTTAGAAGCTTCTGTAAGGCAAAGGACACAGTTGACAAGACCAAACGGCAGCCCACTGACTGGGAAAAGATTTTCACTAATCCTATATCCGACAAAGGGCTGATCTCCAAAATATACAAAGAACTCAAGAAACTAGTCAACAAAACACCAAATAACCCTATTAAAAAATGGGGTACAGAACTGAAGAAAGAATTCTCAATGGAGGAAATCAAAAAGGCTGAAAGACACTTAAGAAAATGCTCCACATCCTTAGCTATCAGGGAAATGAAAATCAAAACAACTTTGAGATACCATCTTACCCCTGCCAGAATGGCTAAAATTAGAAACACCAGTGATGACTTATGTTGGAGAGGATGTGGAGAAAGTGGAACACTCCTCCACTGCTGGTGGGAGTGCAAACTCATACAGCCACTTTGGAGATCAGTATGGCGGTTCCTCAGGAAAATGGGAATTAGTTTACCACAGGACCCGGCAATCCCCCTCTTAGGCATATACCCAAAGGATTCACATCAATGCAACAAAGACATCTGTTCAACTATGTTCATAGCAGCACTATTTGTAATAGCAAGAACCTGGAAGCAACCTAGATGCCCCTCAATTGAAGAATGGTTAATGAAGATGTGGCACATCTACACAATGGAATACTACTCTGCAGAAAAAAATAATGGTATCTTGAAATTCGCAGGCAAGTGGATGGCACTTGAAGAAACCATCCTGAATGAGGTAACCCAGTCACAAAAAGAGGAACACAGTATGTACTCACTCATATATGGATTTTAGACCTAGATCAAATGATCACCAGCCTATAATTCACATCACCAGAGGAACTAGGATACAAGTTGTATTCTAAGAGATTCATATAAAGTCCCTCACAGAACTGGGAAGGGACAAGTCCCCCAGACCTCAGGTAAAGTGGGGGAGGACAGCTAATGGAGAGAGAAGTAGGAGAAAATGAGAGGGAGGAGAGGAAGGCATGTGCGACCAGGAGGATTGAGCCTGGTTAGGAATGGAAAATAGGAAAGAGAGAGAGAGACAGAGACAGAGAGAGAGAACATAAAAGAGGGAGCCAATATTGGTTTGAAGATAAAGTTGAACACAAAGAAAGGTCGAGGGAACTACAAGACTGCTCCCAACTAACAATCTCAGCTTCCGTGGAAAGGCTATCATAAATGCCCTTCCCGGAGAGTGAGATCAACAACTAACTTCTCCATGGAGTCCTCAACTAATGCCTGTTGAAAACAGGAGCAAACACCCATACATAAACACTGAGTCAAACTAGAACCCAGAAGCAGATGGAGAGGACAAGACCATGCGGTAGAAGTACATAGAGACAGCTTACCTGAACAAGGAGGAGCTAAGGGCCACTAGACTGATAGCTGGGAAGCCAACAGGGGTCTGACTCGGACCCCCCTGAATATGGGTCTCAGCCAGAAGGTCTGAGCAGCCTAAGAGACCTCAGACAGTGGAGCCAGGATGTATCCCTGGTGCACAAAAGGACTTTGCAAACATATCCCCCATGGAGGGATAACTGCCTTATTCTAGAGATAGGAGAGAAGCCCTAGTCCCTACTTCACAGGACCTGTCAGATCTACATGACTCCAACTGGATGGCATTCCCCTACATATTGTATTGTGGTGGGGGGTTGGGAGGGGAGGGTGTTTAGAGTGCATGGGAGAGGGTAGAGAGGGCAAAAGGGAGGGAAGGAGGGAGGGAGGGCTTGGGGGGAGGGAGGGAGGGAGGGAGAGGGAACTGGGATCGACATGTAAAATAATAAAAAAAAAAAAAAAAACGCTTTGACTCCAAAATTTAAGTTGAAGAACAAGTTACTGGGGAAAAGTATTTCTATTTTTGTTTCCACAGAAAATGAAAAGATGTGGATTCCTTCCAGACTAATGTGGTTTGATCACACCAGACCGCCTGAAACAGAGTACAAGCTGATCCTACATTCCAAACAGCTGGACAAAACAGCCCTACAGACTACAGCTAGGATATCTGAATCTTCTTCGAATCCCCCAAGACAGCGCCCCTTACCAGCAGGAAGTAGTTTGGAAAGAACGACGCCCAAATTCCCAAATATTGTGTATAAATGTTTGTTTTCATTTAATTGGACTTTGTTATATAAAATTAAATAAAAAATACTCTATATGCATAAAAAAATAAATAAAAATAAAAAAGGAAAAAAAAAAAAAAAGGATGTGGCCACTACTGTAATTTTCACTTGCAATGCTGGATGCCAAGAGATAAAGAAAAAGTACTCTTCCGTGTTTTGTTCAGCCTGGTTTCTTATATAACCTGTGGTGGTTTGAAAGAGAATGGTCCCCTATTCCTACCTGGACTCAATCTTCCTACTCGCACGCGTTTTCCTCTCCTCCCCCTCTTGAGTCCGGGTAGGAATAGAAGACAGGAGATAGATAGAGAGAGAGAGAGAGAGAGACAGAGAGAGAGAGAGAACATAAAAGAGGGTATTGGTTTGAAGAGAAAATTGAACCCAAAGAAAGGTCTAGAGACCTACAAGACTGTCGCCAACTAACAATTTGAGCTTCCGTAGAAAGGCTAGCAAAAATGCCCTTCCTGGAGAGTGAGATCAACAACTAACTTATCCATGGAGCCCTCATCTAATACCTGTTGGAAGCAGGTGTTGGAGCAAACACCCATACATAAACACTGAGTCGAAGTAGAACCCAGATGCAGATGGAGAGGAAAAGACCAGGCTGCAGAAACACATAGAGACGGCTTACCTGAACAAGGAGGCGCTAACAGGCCACCAGACTCATAGCTGGGAAGCTAGCATGGGACTGACTCAGGCCCTCCTGAATATTGGTCTCAGCCAGAAGGACTGAGCAGTCTAAGGGACATCAGACAGTGGAGCCAGGATGTATCCCTGGTGCACAAAAGGACCTTGCGAACACATCCCCCATGGAGGGATAACTGCCTTAACCTAGAGACAGGAGAGAAGCCCTAGTCCCTACTTCAAATGAACTGTCAGATCTACATGACCCCAACTGGATGGCATTCCCCTACATATGGAATTGGGGTGGGGAGATGAGAAGGGAGGGTGGTTAGGTAGCATGTGAGAGGGCAGAGAAAGTAAAAGTGAGGGAGGGAGGAAGGAGGGGAAACTGGGATTGACATGTAAAATAATAAATAAAAAAAAGAAAGAAAGAGAATGGTCCCCATAGTTTCATAGATTTCAATATTTAGTCACCAGGGAGTAGCACTATTTGGAAGGATTAGAAGGTATAGCCTTATTGGAAGAAGTGTGCTACTGAGGGTGGGTTATGAAGTTTCATAAGAGCACTCATTTTTCCTACTGCCTGAGGATCTGGATGTAGAATTCTCAGCTACTTCTCCAATACGAAGTCTGTCTCTATTCCACCATTTTCCCCAACATGATGACAATAGACTAAACACCTGAAATTTTAAGTGAGCCCCAGTTAAATCCTTCCTTTTTTAGGACTTGCCATGGTCCTGGTGTCTCTTCACAGCACTAGAACAATGACTAAGGCATTGCCCACGATCACCTACTCAGGGGTAGCACCACCCACAGTAGGCTGGGACATCCCACATCAATCATTAGTCAGAAAATGCCTCTCTGGACTTACCCACAAGTCAGTCCAACGTAGCCATTTCTCAATGAAGGTTCCATCTTCCTAAATGATCCTAGCTTATATCGAGATGACAAAAAAAAAAAGTGACATGAAATTCTCCTAATTATTAATTAGCTTTTTAGAGATAGTAGAGTAGTATAGACCACTATCTTTGCATGATGTGACCATTGGCCCCCTGCCCCATTACACTGTCAACATCTGTGATTACCAGGGGGATTAAACTAACATCAGGCTCATTAACTTTCCTTCATGGAAAGGGGAGGAGCTTGGCCATGCTCCTCCCCAAGGATTGATAGACAACGAACAGTTGCTTGAGCAGAGAGACATTTTCTATAGCAGCATAGGCTGTCCTTACTCCTGCACTCAACCCCTCACCCATGTCCCTGCAAGTGACGCTAGCTAAATGTATCAGTTCTCCAAGCCATACCTGTAAAGCTCCTGTTGATACCCTGTGTGGGTGCATAGATATTCCTTCATGACGCCTAAGAAACAGTTCGCACTATAAAGGGTCTCAACTCAATGAGCCTTATAATGATCATTAGATAAGTGGATGGGGAGTGAACTATAGAGGAGCTTAACAAAAAACATCAAAGGAGTGGGCCTCTGAGAGGAAGGACACTGAATACTGTGAGCCTCATTTTCCCAGTTTGTGCAAAACTGATGTTAACTACACCAACTTCTCTTCGGTGACAGCATACAACCCCTCTTCTGGAAGAAGTACAGTGGGAGCAGCCATTTTGATAAGTTCAACTGTGTTAATGAGGTAGAGACAAAGAGCGTGGGACAAAATTAAAGAAGTAGGATAGTGATTCTTTATTCATACCAGAACCACAGAACCAGTAATACTTGAAACAAGCTCCCGTGTGATGTGCATGGAGAGAGATTCAAAGTCTAGAGGGGAAATCAGAGCCAAGGGTGTAGGTGATTTTTTTCTTTAAAAATGATAATTTTAAACTATCTTGAAATAAATGGAAAGTCAGAAAGGTTGTTTGGGAAAAAAGATTTAGAAAGGAATATAAATTATGACCTTTAAAAAATAGCAGCTTTTGGAAAATCACAGTTAATGAAGAAGGGAATAACAGTGGTCCTGTTGGAGCAGGAAAATGCTGATGCCTAAACTTGGCTTCAGAAATGAGACCCATGTATACAGGCACAAGGCACAGCCCTACAAAACAGCAAGAGCAGGGAGGTAAGGCTGATGAGCCCTGCTTGTTCCCGATTCGTTTATTTAGGGGGAGGTCAGAGAGCTACTTAGGAACTACATATCTTTCATAACTGCTGTTGTTAGGAACAGAGTCTTCACGCTGTAAAGAATTTCTTCATGTGAACAAGGTGTGAATAATGAAACTGTGTGGTGCTGGGTGGGGGGGTTTATTTTTACACCCATTCCACAGAAGTAGGAAGAGAGGAAAATAAATAAAGAGCAAATCTCAGGCTAATACAAATGGATGAAGAAGAGGTCATGCAAGCCTGATAACTGAGTTCAGAAGCTACATAAAAGCCAAAGAAAGCCTGTGGCTTCAAACCCCACATTCTGATCTGGATGGGGATTGGGAAGACAGGAGAGTCCCTGAAAAATTGGAGGTCAGACAGCGTAAAAGAGACAGTGATACACAACAAAGAGACTGTATCAAGCAAGGTGGAAGATGAAGACCAACACTCAAGATTATTGTTAGACCTCCACATGAGCGTATGCACACATGTGCATGCATGCACGCACACACCACACACACACACACACACACACACACACATACACACACACATTTCTACTGGGAAGAATGGTGTCTCTAGGAATGTCACGAAAAGCAGTTAAAAGGAAAATAAACCCTTTCCACTGCTTCCCTTGGTCTAGACAATGTTCACATACCTTTTTATTTGCATGGGGGCTCTGGCCGTGAAGAGAAAATCTTTGTGCTATGTTTGCCTTCATGATCACTCAGTGTCTCCTGTCATTAATTATAGATTTAAGGACAACTGTCATCTCTTCCAATAAGGTTCTAAAAACTGAATTGGAGCTGCTTGAGCCACAACAACCTTTATTAGTGTCATGTGCCAAATAACGCCTTGATGCATTAAGTGTTGACAGAAGTTTCTGTTCAGCATACAGAAGGACATCCCCTACCTATCAAGTGGTATGATACTCAGAACATCTGAGAGGATTAGATGATTAATTTCTTCAGTGCATATATTAGGAAGGTCAAATATTACTCTGGTTTCTACTACTAAGGTATTTTGGCTGAGATTTATGCTTTAATAAATAGACAATGAATCTACTTATCCAATCAGCTGAAGATCCAAAGGAAAGTAAAACTAGCCTCGACTAAACAAGGAAGAATTCTAGCAATAGACTGCATGTGAATTCAAACTTTCTCTTGAGTCAACCAATCTCATGAATTTTGGACTCACCAAACTTCCAAAATTGCACAAGCCAAAGCCTTAAAATATATTACTCTCTTTTTTGTGTCTATCAATTTATGACTTTCTCATACACATAAATATGTATGTGTGCACATGTGTATACATGCACATGGAAAAATATACAGCATCTCTTCGTATGAGAAGATAGTAAAATACTTGGTTTAATTTACCTTGAATCAATTTGAAACTCGAGCTCAGTTTTTGGAATGTCTAAAACTCCTTTGCATGGAAACCACAAGGTGCCAATAATCTTAGGTATACTGTGGAGTTGACAGCACCTATATAAGCATTCTTCTTTATTCTCATGGACAAGAATTTCATGCAGTTACTTTGTTAGAACAGTATTGGGAAAAAAGGGCAATTATCCTCAACTTATATAAGAAATGACAGGAGACACTGAGAAATCATGAAAGTAAACATAGCATAAATAGATTCCTACTATCTGCCAGAACCCTCATTCAAATGAAAAAAAAAAATGTATTAAGAGGAAGATATTATAGACCTGGGTGAACACTTATGGGCATTCTATGAGAAGGTTCAGATTAGTGTTTTCTACATGGATAATATTTACTTGATTGCTCAGGAGTGATTTTTTTTCTGGTCTATTTATCATTAAGTGACCATAGCAATAGTTGCTATTTGGAAGCTCTAGTATAAAATATTGTCACCAACTCAATAGGCATTGACTTCATGCCTATCTATGAAAAGGAAGCAGTATGGAAACACGAACACTTAGCACTAGGTACTACTCATCACAGCAGAATCTCAACCCTGATATTGTGGTGAGCTCTTGATATATCTCGAAGCCCCCTTCACTTCCCTTTGCCTTTGTTTCTTTAGTGACACTACAAAGAGAACAGGTGAGATTTTTATGCTTCTTTACTTGAATGTGTGATGAGATAAGTGCTTGTTGACTATTTAAATATTTTATATAATATTGGACACTTGAATGAAAAACTAAAGCCTCAGTTGACAGAATACACAAACACAGTGCCAAGGAACTCCCGAAAGGAAAGGATGAAGTGGAGAACGTATATACAACATACTTTCCTTATTTTGCTCTGCTCACAGAATGTAAACTTTAGCACACTGTTAGATCTGGTTTTCATTTTGATTATCAAGACACTGTTAAGCTGCTGATTTTTGTCTAGAATGAGCCATTGGAAGCTTAAAGATGTTAAATAACCATCCCAAGATTTTACATCGATAGGAAACAACTAGAACAGAAGTTTCAGTTTCCTGAAAATACTTTTTTCTCTAGACATCAACCATAATCCAGAGGTTGAGGATCAAGTTATTCACATTTTAGAAATAGCAGAACCAAAATAGAACTGCAGTCTCCATTATAGGGGCGAGACAGAGAAAAATATTACAAGGCACAGTTGACTACATGTTTCATTTGAATATTATCTTTTGGGAAATTAAAAGTGTTTTTCACCCAAAATCCACTGCTATGCAGCCTGTTCTAAACTTAAATGTCAAAATTTGTATTTCTTATTCATTCGTACATTTTGCATGCCAACCCTCCCACGTTATTATTTGGTCCATTGGCAGTTGTTCCTCTTCCAGGTCGTCAAGTTCGTGTATTTCTGGTTATCACAATCTGTTCCTGTTTTTCCAATTTATCCTTCGATTAAGGGAGAAAAGCTATCAAGTAAATCTACTTAGAAAATGAGCAGCTATTTCCCCCAAAGCATCTTCGATGCCCAGGAAAGGTCTCAAATGTGTCCTCTATCCTGCCATTCATTCAAAAACAACATTGGTTTATTGACTCATGCCTAAGATAATACAACTTTTGTCAATTTTAAGATATGTATTTTCATAGCTCAAATGTTCTTTTCATTAGTTCTGAGGGGAAAAAAATATCCCCTTATGGTTTAATGCAGAGTGAAGAGTGAAGGGCTATCGGATGGATGTTTTTGCTGACTTTTAAATGCCCCCACCATATCTTTGTTTAGCACACATTTCCTTTCTGCCTCTCTGAATTCTCTTCATGCTACTTTTCTTATTTGTTTTTCCTGCAAGTGTTTCAGAGATCGATATTCTATAACTAGTACCCTTGTAAGGAAAGAAAGATGCTTCCAAACTTTAAAACCCAAATTGTAAATAATTCCATAATGACATGTAGATCTTTTTAGTAAAACTGATGTTTATTTAGGCTCATCTTTACCTCATTTTGATGCAATATTGATACATATTTAATAATTAGTATTTATTGGCTCCAACTCAACAGATGAGGAAACAGATCAGAAATTGTAAGTCAGAGACAGGGAAATAAAAATCTAGTCTTGGGGAAAAGAGAAAATGCCACACAGATCTCTTCAGAAGAGGACCCCCTTTTCCTAGACCAGAGGGGAAAGCAACAATGTTAGCAGCATTGAATTATAGGAGCCTACAGAGTGGTTTTAATACTTTAATATTAAATTTAATAAAGTTTCTGTAACTTTTCCAAACTTATCCTCATAATAGATTTAATGTTTTGATTTAGTATTGTCATGTGTTTTGTGCATGATGTGTCCTTGGGAGCATGTGTGAGGTCAAAGGGAAAGTCTGTGGAGTCAGTTCCCCTTCTGCACATTTCCATGGATTCAGGTGATTAAACTCCAATGGTGAGGCTTCCATCATTGAGCCACAAGCACCTCTACCCACTGAGGCATCCCACAAGCCCATTAGGAAATTGTTCAGAAAACAGAGAGTGATAGAATCAAGGCCAGGGTCCAGGTGAGTCCCCTGCAGAGGCTGCACTCTGATTACCACAAAAGCGAATAAATTAATCATAAATAAATGGAACCACTTCTACAACTTCCCTCAACTTAGATTGTACAGGTTTAAAATACCTAATATTGCCTGAGGTACACCCTTTTGATAACATATTCTTGAGGTTGACATTCAAGGTAATAGATTTATCATGACAACTCTCTCTATATGTGGCCCATCCAGGATTTAATTGGTACTTTCCCAACAAAGTTCAGTTTCATTTGGGGGGGGGGCGGCGTTGACACAAGGTTTCTCGGTATTGTTTTTGAACCTGTCCTAGAACTAGCTCTGTAGACCAGGCTAGCCTCAAATTCACAGAACTCACAGAGATCCACCTGCCTCTGCCTCCCGAGTGCTGGGGAAAAGGCATGCAGTACCAACACCTGGCCAGTTTCAATTTTTGATGCCAACTTGGATATATAAACTGCATACTAGCCCCTTTCCCTGCTTTTCTTTTTTAATTATTTAATTTTTTCTTACTTTACATATCGATCCCAGTTCCCTCTCCCTCCCTTCCTCCCATGCCCCCCACTGACACCCCTATGCCATCCCCCCTCCAATTCCCCAGGAAGAATAAGGCCTTCCATGAGGGAACATCAAAATCTGCCAAGTCATTTGGGGAAGAGCTTAGGCCCTTCACCGTGTCTCTAGGCTCAGAGAGTAACCCTCCATGGGGAACAGGGGAACAGGTTGGCGAAGTCCATTCCTGTACTGCAGATATACCTTGGTTTCACTACCAGAGGTTCCACAGACTGCTGAGGCCACCTAACTGAGACCCACCTTCAGGGTGTCTGTCTGGATCTTACGCTGGTTTCCCAGGTATCAGTCTGGGGTCCATGTTCAGGTCAAAGGTTTCTGTGGTTTTTTCCAGCCTGGTCTTGACCCCTTTGTTCATTAATTCTCCCTTTCTGCAACTGCCAGGAGTTGCGCTCAATGTTCAGCTGTGTATGTCTGTCTCTGATTCCGTTAGCTACTGGATGAAGGCTCTAGAATGGCATATAAGATGGTCACCAATATCATTATCAGGGAAGGGCATTAAAGGTAGCCTCTTCACTATTGCTTAGATTGTTAGTTGGGGTCGTCTTTGTAGGTTTGTGGACATTTCCCTAGTGCCAGATTTCTCTTTAAACCTATAATGGCTCCCCCTATTATGGTATCTCTTTTCTTTCTCTCCTCTATTCTTCATTCTACTTCCTCGTGCCCTCCTGTCCACTCCTTTTCTCTCCTTCACTGTCTCCAAACTCCCTCTCCCTTCCCCCCTGCTCTCAATTTGCTCAGGAGCTTTTGTACCTTTCCCCTTCTGTGGGGAACCATGCATGTCTTTCTTAGTGTTCTCCTTGATTCCTAGCTTCTCTAGTGGTATATTGTAGGCTAGCAATACTTTGCTCTATGTCAAAAATCTGTATATGAATGAGTACATACCATGTTTGTATTTTTGTTATTGGGTTACCTAACCTAGGATGGTTTCTTCCAGTCCCATCCATTTGCTTCCAAACTTCAAGATTCCATTGGATTTTTGTTTTTTGGTTTGTGGGGTTTTCTCCCACTGAGTAGTACTCCATTCTGTAAATGTACCATGTTTTCTTTATCTATTCTTCAGTTAAAGGGCATCTAGGCTGCTCCAGGATCTAGCTATTACAAAATATGCTGTTGTGAACATAGTTTAACATATGTCTTTGTTGCATGAATGTACATCTTGTGGGTATATACCTAAGATTGAAATTACCATTTTTCTTTGGAATTGCCAAAGGATTTCCAAAGTGGCTGTGCAAGTTTTCACTCTCACCAGTAGTAGAGGAGTGTTCCCCTTTCTCTGCATCCTCTCCAGTCACTGGTGTTTCTAATTTTATCCATTCTAACAGGGGTAAGATGGTAGGTCAGAGATATGTTGATTTTCATTTCCCTGATGGTTAAGGATATTGAGCACTTTCTTAAGTGTCTTTAAGCTATTTTAGTTTCCTCTATTGAGAATTGTCTATTTAGTTTTATACTCCAATTTTTAATTGGATTATTTAGTGTTTTGGTGACTAGATTCTTGAGTTCACTGTATATTTTGGAGATTAGCCCTCTATAAGGTGTGGGGTTGGTGACTATCTTTTCCCATTCTGTGGGATAATATTTTGTCTTCTTGACTGTATCCTTTGGCTTGCAGAAGCTTCCCAATCTCAGGAGGTCCCACTTACTAGTCTCAGTGTCTGGGATACTGGTGTTATGTTCAGGAAACAGTCTACAGTACCAATTCATTCAAGGATACCTCCAACTTTCTACTCTAAGAGGTTCAGTGTGGCTGGATTTATGTTGAGGTCTTTGATCCATTTGGACTTAAGTTTTGTACATGGCAATAGTTACGGATCTATATGCAGTCTTCTATATGCCAGCAACCAGTTATGCCAGCACCATTTGTTGAAGATGCTTTCCTTTTTCCATTGTATAATTTTAGCTGCTTTGTCAAAAAATCAGGTGTTCATAGGTGTTTGGGTTAATATCAGGATTTTCAATTTGATTCCATTGGTCTACCTGTCTATTTTTGTGCCAATACCAAGCTATTTTCAGAGCTATATCTCTATAATAGAGCTTAAGTCAGGGACGGTGATGCCTCCAGAAGTTCCTGTATTGTAGAGGGTTGGGTTGTCTGTCCTGGGTCTTTTGTTTTTCCATATAAAGTGGTGGATTGTTTTTCCAAGGTCAGTGAAGAATTGTACTGTGATTGTTTTTTGCAAGATTGCAATTTTTATTATGTTTATCCTACCTATCCAAGAGCATGGGAGTTCATTCCACTTTTCTGGTGCCTTCTATAATTCCTTTCTTTAAAGACACAATGTTCTTGCTATACAGGTCCTTCATTTATTTGGTTAGCATTACCCCAAGATATTGTATGTTGTTTAAGGCTATTTCAAAGGGTGATGTTTCTCTGATTTCTTTCTCAGCCCCTTAAGTATGTATTGTAGGGCTACTGATTTTTTTTAGTTAATCTTGTATCCTGCCACTTTGTAAAGGTGTTTATCAGCTGTAGTAGTTACCTGGAAGAGTTTTTTTTGGGGGGGATCACTTATGTAAACACTCATATCATCTGCAAATAGTGAAAGTTTGACTTCTTTCATTCCAATTTATATCCCCTTGATTTCCTTTTGTTTCTTGTATGCAGCAGAAGACTGGGTACTGTCTTCATATCCATTCTGTTAGCCTGTGTCATTTTATAGGCGAGTTAAGACCATTAATATTGAGGAAAATTAAGAACCATTGATTATTATTTCTTGTTTGTTTTGGATTTGGTGGTGGTGGTGGTATTGCATTTAGATTTATCCCGCTTTTTCTTTTGGCTTCTAGTAAAATGAGATTGCCTATTTCCTATGTTTTTGTGAGCATAATTAACTTCCATAGGTTGGAGTTTTCCTTCAATATTTTCTGTAGGTCTGGATTTGTGGTTATGTATTGTAAAAATCTTTGTTTTGTCATGGAATGTCTTGTTTTCTCCAGCTATAGTGATTGAGAGTTTTGCTGGGTGTAGTAGTCTGGGCTGGCATCTCTTAGTGTTTGTACAACATCTATCCAGTGCCTTCTTGCTTTCAGAGTTTCTATGGAGAAATCAGGTGTAATTCTGATAGTGTTGCCTTTATATGTTATTTGGCCTTTTTACTTCTCTGCTCTTAATATTCTTTCTTTATTCTGTATGTTTGGTGTTTTGATTATTTAATTATGATGTGGCAAAGGGCCTTTTTTGTTGTTGGTCAGTCTGTTTGATAATATGTAAACTTCTTGTACTTTCATAGGTATGTCCTTTTTTGGGTTGGGAAAGTTTTCATTTATGATTTGTTGAGTATGTTTTTTGCACCTTTGAGCTGAAATTCTTAAACTTCTTCTATACCTATTATTCTTAGGTTTGGTCTTTGCAGGTGTCCCATATTTCCTTGATATTTTGTGTTAAGGATTTTTTGGATTATAATTTCCTTTGATTAGTTAATCTATTTCCCCTAGTTTATCTTCAGCACCTGAGATTCTCTCCTCCATCTCTTGTATTATGTTGGTTATGCTTGCATCTGTAGTTCCTGATCCTTTACCCAGCTGTTCTATTTCCAGAATTCCCTAAGTCTGTGTTTCCCTTATTGTCTCTATTTCTGTTTTCAGGTCTTGAACTGTTTGAATTGTTTCCTTCATCTGTTTGATTGGTTTTGCTTGGCTTTCCTTGCATTCTTTAAGAGGTTTGTTGATCTTTTTGTTTTTTGTGCTTTGTTTTTTCTTCCTTTTCTTTAAGGAATTTTTTCATATCCTCTTTGAGGGCCTCTATCATTTTCATGATGTTGTTTTTAAAGTTGTTTTCTTCTGTTTCATTTGCTTTGGGCTGTTCAGGTCTTGTTGGCATATAATCCCTAGACTCTGGTGGTGTCATATAAGTCTTTCTGTTGTTGAATGTGTTCTTATACTGTCTTCTTCCCATCTCTTCTTCCAGTGGGTACAGGTGGAGTCTCTCCCTCTTCTGGTGGGTTTAAGCTCAAGGTTTTTTTCCTTTACTCACTTCCAGAGAGTGCAAGTGCAAGACAGGAATGGCAACCAATGGTGGATGTTTTGTTCTGCCTCCACATCCCTCTGGGACATTCAGTGCCAGGAAACACCTCCTTTCTTTGCTTTTCTACTGGCTTGACATATTTCTCTTATTTATACATTCTAAAGGAAAACAATTTTTTTTGTATTTTTTCTCAAAATACAACTTTATTTTACATTAGTTTATCGTGAAATTCAGAAAACTTTAATTTCATTGTAAACAAAATAATGAATTGATTTTGCTTTTTTGGTTCGTGCATTAAATCACTGTCTCATTTAAAGCAGAAGCCTTCATGCTGAAATCACAATTTTTTGCTCCAATATTTTGCTAAGTGTTTTAAAGTTTAGCCTTTTTACATTTAAGCCATTGATCTGCCTGGAATGAATCCATGCAAACTGTGAGACAGGAATTTAATGGCACTGTCCCAATTATTCCAGCAACACTTGTTGAATAGACCATCTGTTCTCTGAAAATCTCTACTAAAACCTTTATAATTGATAAAATATCATCATGTCAGTGAATCTCCATCTTAGCTGCCAATTGGGCTATTTTATTGTGCCATTGAAACTACAACCATTTGTCACTTTTTATATTTTTAATAGCTTTTTTTGAGAACTTCATACATGAGACCTGCATCTCTATCACTCCCTCCCTCTCTCCCTATCCAGTTCCTTCTATGTCCCCCCTTCCTCACAAATTCATGGTCTCTATTATTGTTACATGCACATATATAAGTGTAAATATGCACAACTTAGTGAGTACATTTAGCTTTGCTTGTATATACATGTGTCCAGAGCTGGCCACTTGGAATGGACAGCCTGTATGAGAACTTGTCCCTGGAAGGACTGAGTGTCTCTCTCTCAGAAGGATGGGATCAAGTGAAATTTCATCTGTCCAGATTGTTGTGTCAACTTGTATTGTCATTATGCTGTTCTCTGAGCAACCATGTTGTTGAAATTTTGGGGTGCATTTGTCTGGGGGACACTATCTAGCAACTTGTATCCTAGGCCTCTGTCTCTTCCAATATTTCCACTCCCTCTTCCACAATTTTCTGAACCTTAGATGAAGATGTTGAGTTGCATAAATATGAGATAGACCTAAGAGGAGGACCAACTTCTGATGTTTTCTTCAAGCAATGTAATTACTAAATGTATTTTAAATACTTATCCTTATTCCCACAAGTAAAAGTATAGCTCTCACCCTTTGTCATAGACAGGGTTTCTATTGCTATGATATGACACCATGAACAGAAGCAACTTAGGGATAAAAAGGCTTATTTCATCTCTTATAACTCTGAGGTCATCCACCATTACTAACAAAAGTCAAGGCAGGAACTGAGGGAAGGAACCCTGAGACATGAGCTGATTCAGAGGCTGTAGAAGAGAGTTGTTTACTATCTTTCTCTGTGTATATTATCATCTGCTTTTTTATATATCATGAGTCCAGCTGCGCAAGGATGGCAGCATTCACAATAGGCTTGGCCCTCCCACTTTTATCACTAATGGAGAAAATGCACTATAGGCTTATCTACAGAAAAATTATATATATATATCCTCTCTGAATCTCTATCCCCCAACTTTAAGTTCTTTCTCCAAAAACAAAAACCCAGTACACCCTAAAATCAATGAAGCAAAATAAAAAAAAACCCAAAAACAAAAATAAACAACTACATAAAACAAGCTACCAAACTGTAACTGAATAGAAACCTATGCACAAAAAAAAAAAAAATGTGGACTTCATTATGTATTGGTCAACTACTCCTAAACATGGGGCCATTCCTGGAGTGGTTGATATACCCAGTATCACTCCATTGGAGAAAACTGATTTCAATCTCCCATTAGGTATAAATGACAATTCAGTTGTTAACTTTTACCATAGTTGCTAGGTTTTTGTTCACTCATTCATCTTTTAATATAACAAAATAAAGCATAATAAAACAAAACTGGGAAGGGACAAGTTCCCCAGAGCTCAGGTAAAGTGGGGGGGGGGGGGCAGCGAATGGAGAGAGAAGTAGGAGAAAATGAGGGGGAGGAAAGGAAAACATGTGTGACCAGGAAGATTGAGCCTGGTTAGGAATAGAAAATAGGAAAGAGAGAGAGAGAGACAGAGACAGAGAGAGAGAACATAAAAGAGGGAGACAATATTGGTTTGAAGATAAAATTGAATACAAAGAAAAGTCTAGAGAACTACAAGACTGCTGCCAACTAACAATTTGAGCTTCCGTGGAAAGGCTATCATAAATGCCCTTCCCGGAGAGTGAGATCAACAACTAACTTATCCATGGAGCCCTCAACTAATACCTGTTGGAAACAGGATCAAACACCCATACATAAACACTGAGTCGAACTAGAATGCAGATGCAGATGGAGAGGACAAGACCAGGCGGCAGAAACACACAGAGACAGCTTACCTAATCAAGGAGGAACTAAAGGTAAGGGCCACTAGACTGATAGCTGGGAAGCCAGCATGGGACTGACTCAGGACTCCCTGAATATGGGTCTCAGCCAGGACTGAGCAGTCTAAGGGACCTCAGACAGTGGAGCCAGGATGTATCCCTGGTGCACAAAAGGACTTTGCGAACACATCCCCCATAGATGGAAAGCTGCCTTAATCTAGAGACAGGAGAGAAGCCCTAGTCTCTACTTCACAGGACCTGTCAGATCTACATGACCCCAACTGGATGGCATTCCCCTACATATGGAATTGGGGTGGGGGGATGGGCAGGGAGGGTGGTTAGAGTGCATGTGAGAGGGCAGAGAGGGTAAAGGGAGGGATGGAGGGAGTGAGGGATGGAGGGAACGAGGGAGGGAGGAAGGGAGGGAGAGGGAACTGGGAGCGACATGTAAAATAATAAATTAAATTAAAAAAAAAAATGCTTTGACTCCAAAATTTAAGTTGAAGGAAAAGTTACTGGGGAAAAGGATTTCTAATTTTGTTTCCACAGAAAATGAAAAGATGTGGATTCCTTGCAGACTAATGTGGTTTGATCACGCCAGACCCCCTGAAACAGAGTACCAGGTGATCCTACATTCAAAACAGCTGGACAAAGCAGCCTTGCAGACTACAGCCAGGATTTCTGAATCTTCTTCGAATCCCCCATGACAGTGCCCCTTACCAGCAGGAAGTAGTTTGGAAAGAACAACGCCCAAATTTCCAAATATTGTGTATAAATGTTTGTTTTCATTTAATTGGACTTTGTTATATAAAATAAAATAAATTAATAAAAAAATATAAAATAAAACAAAACCTGTCACATAAAGTTGGAAAGGACAAACCAATGGAAGGAAAAGAGCCCAAGAGAAGGTAGAAAAACCAAAGACCCACTCATTCTCACACTCAGCAAATCCATGAAAGCAGCAATCTGGAAGCAATAATATACACACAGAGGACTGGGACATACCTACACAGGCCCTGTACATGCAGTTTCAGTCTCTGTGAGCTCAAATGAGCTTTGCTCACATTGAATCAAAGGTCCTTGTTTTCCTGGTTCCCTCCATCCCTTTTGGCTTTTAGGCTCTTTCTACTGCCTCTTCCCCAAGATTCCCTGAAACTTGATGGGAAGGATTTGATGGAGATATCCCATTTAGGGCTGTGTGTTCCAGTATCTCTCACTCTCTGTATAATGTCTGGCTGTAGGCCTCTGTATTTTCTCCCTTATGTATGAGGAAGCATCTTTCACCTATAGATAAATGCAATGGAGGCATTTTCTCCATTTGTATCCCTCTCTCCAGATGACTCTGTGTCTAGCTGACATGAAACTAGCATGCCAATCCCTTCTCAAAGAAGCTTCTTTTTCAACAGAGACTATCATAGCAGCCCATTACTGGCCAGTAAGTGACCTCTTACATGTTTGCAGGAGTATCACAGATCTTCTCATTGGATGAAGTAAAAATCATGCCTTTTGAAGCATTTATCACAGATCTTCACATTGGCTGAAGTGAATCCATGCTGTTTGCATCCTTACATTCATTCCTCACACATAAGGATTTTGGAATCTGTTTTTTCACTTCACAGAAAATCAACAAACTTCTTCAGAGGTTTTAAGTAAGACTGGATTAAAACTTGAGATTAATTAGGAGAGATAGAATGTGTATGTGCTCTAGAATTTCTCACTCCATGTTGGAAATTTCCTTTTTCCTTTTTTTAAATATATCTTTTAGTAGAGTTGTATAAATAACTCTGTTAAAGCTAAAACCTCATTTGTCTTGTCTGATTCTACCAAGCATATCTATTTCATATATTCCAAAAATGATACTTTCAACTTTTTTCTTTTACTGATTTATGAAACTGCAATTAACTCTTTTGCATTTCCTGTGCAACATGAAGCTGCAGTGAATTCTCCCAAGGACCTTTCGAACCTCACCTATGGACTTTATATGCAAACTACCTTTGGTCTGTAAATCATACGGCTGCATTTGATGGGGTGTTTTATTATTACATCATTTATTTCTCATCATTACTCACTGTGCTGGCTGAAAATTCCAGGAAAGTATGATTAGATAGGAGATTCATAAGCACCTTTCCTGGCTGTTAACTCGAGATGGCATCTAATGACAAATATGAAATTTGTTCTTCATGTGTGTAAATAAAGTGGTTTTTAGTTTTGATATTTAATAGCAATGCCCTCTTATTTTTTCATTCTTATTTTCTGTAAATTTTTATTTGAATTGATTTAGGAGATTTTACCACATGCTTGTTGTATTTCACTTAGGTATATTTTCCTTACATATTTTAAATATATTAACAGATATCTTAATGTTATAAAAATTTTTACAACCTTGTAAATCCAAGATGTTTTAGGTGTTTAAAGTATTTTAATATAAATACTCTAGCAAAATAAATCATTTGGCTTTGTTTCTTAACATTTTGGAGAAGATGGAATGTAATTTCTCGCCAATATTTTCCTTGTACTCTTTGAGTTTTCTATGAAAGTGGTGTTCTCCTGTAACTCAGACCATTTTACTTAAGCTTAAGACTGAGATTAATTTTCCCTTCAATGTCACCTACTAAAACATCTACATCAGACTCTTAGTGAAGGAAAATGGATTAAAAAAAAAATCTGTATTTGCCTCTCTGCTTTCCCTGGCAGAAGAGTTTATACAGCTGAAAAACCAGATGGACAAGTGATAACTGGAGTGGAATAACTGAATAACTTGAAGTCAAAATGGGCTGAAAAAAAGAAAAACATTAAGAAAAACAATTATCGCAGATGGCAGAACTCTTGAGAAGTGGCAGCAACTAGTACATCTGGAATCGGGGGTAGAACCAAGAACTGAGAATGAGAAAACAACTAAAAAATAGGTGGAAAAATCTAATGCTGACTGAGAAATGTCGACTTGTTACATAGCTTTCTCTGTGCTAAAGACTGAAATTTATTACTTGACAAAATAAAATAAAGACCCATATGAAGACCTGAAGTACTCAGCTAAAATCATACTTGGAAAATGTAGCCACACTCTTTTGCATGACTAGTTCCAAACATTGTGGTGCCAAGGTTCTGCTCTTGGCAGATTAATTAGAGGCTTCTCTGTAGCACTGCCAAATCAAATATGAATTTCAGATAAATTTTCAACCTTGTAATAATTGAGCCATATTTATACTTTTTAAATTTATCTTTTCTTATTTCTAATTAAGTTTAAATTTGACAGATATCTCATGATTTCATTCATTGAACTGGGCTATTTTACCTCTTTTAAGAATCAGATTGATCTATAAAAATACACACAAAGATATTACAGCACAGGCTTGGGGTAAATAGCTCAATGGCAAAGAACTTACCTTGCATACATGTGACCCTGGGTTACGTATGCAATACTTCAAGGGGGAAGAAGAAAAGTGTGGGAATGAGGGAGGTGGCTGTGTGGGTAAGGACACTACCTATGTAGCACAAGGAGCTCAGTTCAAATTCTAAGTGCTCATGGAAAGGACTAACATGGGTGCAAGCATATAATGCTAGCTCTGGGGAGTGGTTTTGGAAACAGGCTGATGAATTCTGGGAGCTCACTGGCCAGACAGCTTAGCCTTCATGGTAAACTTGTGGGTCACCAAGAGACCCTGTTTCAAGGCAGGACAGCCAAGAGCAATGGAAGGAAACTCTGGTCTCCCTCCTCTGATCTCTGCATGCTTACTAATGGACATGAATGCCTACACACTCACACACATGCACAAACACAGAAGCACACTACACACTCACATGCACAAACATAGACACACACACACACACACACACACAGGCACACATGTACTGAAAATGTGTCTCCTAGATAGTAACAGTTTTCTAAATCTACCCATGTGCTGAGAGATCCCCTCAGCTTTGTATTGCCCTGTTGTTTTATAGACATCAAAGATGGTCTGTCTATTCACCAACAGACACAGATGTCATTTTGGCTGCTACAGCCCAAGCTTTACCTGTCCATTAGGACACACCTCAGAGAGCACATCTTCAAGCATCAATGTCCTTTTATCTCCTCATCATGGAAACTAACACTTTCTACCATAAAATGTTTTCTAGGAATCCAAGAAAAACAAGATGAATATGGGAGAATGTGGGAAACTCATCACACCAGCCCATTCACTTTATTAACATTTTTTCCTTTGTGGATTCTTGTTAATTGTCTCTTAATTTGTTTGAGGAGAAAGTTATATCAGAGCAGTCTAAAGTGGTCAGGACAGATGCATTTAATACAATCATACAGTTGTACAATCATTTATTCCCTCTAATTTCTTTTAGCTTCCAGTTTAGTTCAATCCTGCAGGAGTGGCTGACTACTTGGCTAGTTGGTTGAGAGCATTACTAAGTGATTTTGGTACTCCAACTGTTCCAGCTTTGTCAACTGGTAGCACTTTCTCCTGCTTGGTTTCTGTGACCTTTTGACATACCTTTATCAATGTGCTTTTCAATTAAATCTCACTTCTAATTTACATTTTAGTTGTTCTCCACTATTGTTATGAAGAGTGCTAAGGAAAAATTGTTTTAAATGTGATACTAGATTATAAAAGAATATTTGTTTCAGTGCAAGAATTCAGATTATGACCCATCAACCTTAGTTACCTGAGAATGTGCATGCCATATGAGTTAAATCTTCTCCCATTCTGTACAATTTGTAAATGATCACAAAACAAACTGAAGTTCTAAATGAGGAATGGACTAATGAAAATAAACTATATTTCATCAGCTCCTATTTCCCTTCATCCAGTTATAAGATTAACCAAACTAGTGAGCCATTTACTTCCTTTGTGACATTCATATTTACATATTTAGTAGTTAGAGAAACTTTTTGTAGGTTGTTTATAAAAATGTACTATATAAAGAAATAACCAGAGATGGCTCTGCAGTTTAGAACAAATGCTATTCAGTTTCCAGCACCCTCATTGTGGCTCACAACCATCTGTAACTTCAGTTCCAGAGGATCTGGTACCCTCTTCTGATCTCCACAGGCAATAGGCACACACATGGTGTACAAATATATAGGCAAGAAAAATATTCCTTCATGTAAAATAAAAATAAGTAAGTCAAAAATAGACAAAAATATCTTAGTGTAATTCCTATTGAGTAGCTTAAGCATTAGAATGGAAATTCTCAAATGAACTACCAAATTGAACTATATTATTTATTTACTTATATACTTATAGGCATATTTATTTCAGTTTATGGCTTCATTTTCAAGCTAAGCTTATTGGACATTTTTGCAACTTACAATAGATCAGTATACATGAAGAAGATGTTAATAATCTATCAAAGTGCTGAGCAGACAAAATTATTGAATCATGAATTTACAAAAAAAAACAAACTTAATAGTAAAAGTTCCAATTATACTACATAACTTATTAAAATACCCCTTTTAACTTTTCTTATTATAACCTATTTTTCATTTTGATATCATTTACATCTTTCCCCCTTACTATTATTATTCTCAGTATTTGCTTCCAAATCTTAAAACTTTCATAATCATTTAGAAGGTTTGGTTTTACTGATATTCTTAGAATTCATGGAACTTGAATATTTAATTTTCACTTTGAAATCATTTGATCAAAATGAATAGGACATAACTACTATGAGTTAAAGAATAGAGTAAAAATTAAAAGTTGTATCTATATTTACTCAAAGTTTTGCAAAGAAACAACTAGAACCTATATTTCCAAGTAACAAGCAGTAGAGGGTTAGCTAGATAGATAAACAAAGATGATAGATGGATAGATGTTTAAATATATATTAGACAGAAGAAGATAGATAATATACAGGTAGATACATAGATGATAGTAGATAGATGATAGATACATAGATGATAGATAGATAGATAGACAGATAGACAGATGATAGACAGCTACATAGGGATATAGATGTTCTATAGATTAGTATATATAAAATATCGATATGGAAACAACATCTGCACAAACTGAGAAGCTAACAGTCTTATAACAAAAGTCCCTAGAGTTGCAACTCCAAAGCCTGAAGTTCCTGAAAAGTTGCTACTACAAATCTGTATTGAAAGGCTGAAGGACATGGAATCTGATGTCTGTGAGCAACAGCAGCAAAGATTGCCTTCCCTCAAAAAAGATGAGGGCTTCTGCTTTTTATGCCAATCCAGGTCTATAACCTGTTGGATGATGCTACCCAAATTCAGGGTGTGATCCTGAACCACATACCCATCTTCTCTGGATACACTCTCACGAGCACAGGCAGAGATATCTATGTCAATTCCCCAAGTATTCCTCTTTCCAGTCAAGGTGACAACCAAAATTAACCACATGTTAGCCACTTACCTTACAAGGAGTGTTAGCTAGTCCATATTTCTGCTCAGTGCATATGAACAGAAGTATTATATTCCAAGACACGGCAGTATTTGGCATTATAATGTCAGGTATAGAATCATCATGTCATTGTTCCAAGCAAATCTTCTCTAACAAAGTACAGGGATCCAGATATGTAAGTAGGGGTATATTTTAATAGTTATAACTCCACAAAACCAATGTAAAATGCATAATGTCTAAAAGTCTAAGATGGCAGGAGAGGAAGGGAGAACTGGAATATTAGCACTGTTTTGCTCTGACAAAGTTAGAAATGGTTCAGATGTAAGAAATAAGCAATCATGATAAAGACTGTGATGACTACCCTGGACCTCTATTGAGTCAAACTACATGCTTCAACTCAGAAAGAATCAGTCCACCTTCTACATCATTAATGCCACTGTCCGGATCAGGATCCCATTTTTTAAGCAGTTGTTTGAATGGAGCTTATACTTACATTCATTCTTTCACACAGGATGTTTTCATTCCAGTGAAGAGACTGGAAAAGAGCAAGTGACTTAATCAGAAAAAACAAGGTATGTAATAAGTGCCAATGGGATTAACTGTCAACAGATGCTAAAAGACATGTACAGCTAAGACTCAGTGTTATGTTACTAGAGTAATGATGTAGAAATAAGTGTGACTTGTCCATATGCTCAGCCATCTTTCACTAAGTAACAATCATATATTTCTGATGTTACAGCTTTTCCAAATCCTATTACTCTGGCTGCATGGCTTGGTCATTTCTTCAGTCGTGGTGTTGGTTTGTTTGTGTTTGGTCATTTAGCTATTGTAATATTTTCCTGATTTGTTTCTTACTTTGCTCTTTACCTTATCTATGATCAACTTAGACATAGTGGCCTTTATAGAAACAATAGAGTACACATCAAGAGAAAGATAGTAAGGAAATGATAAGGGAAAGGGGTATTTGATAATAACAAATCAACTCTCATAAGTTTTACATTTTTAAAGTAAGCAAAACTTACTTTGTCAAAACAACCAGAATCTGCTATTATCAGGGAGGAATGCAGAGTGAAGAATGGCGAGACACACCCCTTGTTAGAACATGCTCCAAAGGAATTGCTTTCTTGTTGGGCCAAGCAGCATCAGGCATTGAGATAGCCACAACTCCTAGGCCTAAATATTTACTAGACTATATGACAAAGCTGCAGAGAGCTTTTCTTTCCTTAATGAATTTACTTGTTGCAAACAAAAGCCAATACAATTCATCTATCATATTTTTTTAGCTCTGCCAAATCATAGGAAGTCAAAATATCCTTGTTGTATTTGGTAATGTTAATTCTTACAGTCAAAACCACACAAACTATTTTCATCTGCTCCACACTCTTCTGTCCTTCTTACTTTTGAAGGCAAGTGGGATTTTCTCAGCATTATTTACCTAAAAACTTTACCATCAACCATTTTCTACAGAAAATGGTGCTTTTCAGGAACCAAACCTAAACGTTAGGCTCCCTTCTGCATCAAACCGATGTCCTGTGTGATCGTGAGCCTTTGTCCCTGGCATTCCACTCTGTTTTAGGCAGTAACTTTCTCAACTGAAAAAGCAATAATAAAAGATACATTCTCTCTACTGAAGTGTGGTGAATGAAACACAAAGCATAAAGCCAAAGACCTGTGATGAGAGTCCTGTACCCAGATGAACTCCTTATGAAATATTTAAAATAATTACCAGACAGTGGGACAGTGGGATTTCTACTGTTCTCTTTTCTGCCCACATAATTGCTGGTTTCTCCACTTTCTGCCACCAAAATCTATCTCCCAATCAGTACCAATATTCATTATCTGTGCTAACAATCTAATTCAGACTCATGCTTGTAGTCTTGACTCATTTTCAACATAAGTGCTTTTAAAATGTTAATAAAAATACCTTGTCCCCTCCTGCAACTAAGAGATGTTGTTTTTAGAGTGTAATGATTCTGAAAATATGTATGACAAAATTATAGAATAGAGTAAAAATTTTATATTATATACTGTAATACTTGGTAAAAAGCAATGATTTTTACTGATGTTAACACATTTAGTGAGTTTATATCTTATCCCTTTAAAAAGTATCTAAGCTTCTTAAATCAGAGTGTATTGGCTGCTCTGGACCTCCTTCCAGGGAAATGATATGTCCTATTTATATCTGTGCATGTTTTCTTGGACACAATAATCAGTCTTGAGTTTGTAACAACCATTTCACACATTGGGTAATACCGTGGCTTATGTCACCCATTGATCCAGGGCTTTCTCGATGATATAAATGAGGATCATTAGTGTAACTCTTTCTGACTAAGAGAAAAGCCCTGGGAATGTGGATGTGCTTCCTGCAGTAACTGCCTCCTCACACCATTGTAAAACTGAGATGAAGCCAGCTCAGAGAACAGCAGAAATGCAAAGTGAGAAATTAGAAAAAAAATCTTCACTTTTTCCTACATCTGTTTTAGGCTGTTGCAGCTATGAAAACCAACTGACCTTTTCTAAACTTAAATTCCATTTTTAAATTGGAGAAGCCAAATGCTAGCAGAAATGAAAATCAAGTATTGTACATGACTATTAAATTAAAGGCAAAGTTTCCCCACAGTCCAGATTTTCATTAGCAATTTCTAAATTTGCTTCTACAAAAATCTTGGCATCCACAGAGGTAAATGTCACAAAATGGAAGTATTTTTAAACTCCATCAGCATTATACAACTTATGTCACCTTATAGTTTGGAGTAAACATAGATTTACTCCATCATTTTTAATGAGCTTCAGAAAAAACCCAGTGCAATGAAGTAATATAATAAAAATGTTCACAGCTCTAATTGTAAAGCAAGAAAACATAAATATATGAATTATGTAAAACTAATTAGAAATTGAGATGGGCATAGCAGTCAGCAGAAGTTGGGGAGAACAGGTGAGAGATGGGAGGGAAAAGGTCAGTCAACTGGTCAGTTAAGTTAAGTGTGCGACTGAACAGTAGGGTTACAAAACCAACCTACCTCAATGTCCTGTATATTTCAGAAAGCTAAGGAAAAGATTGTGAAGATTTTTCATTATAAGGATAATCATTGCTTCCATATTATATAATCATAATCATTAGCATATTATACAATACATGTTGTATCATATAACATGGTGTTGCATAAATATGCATGACAATAAATGTTAACTAACAATAAAATTTTAAATTTCTTTACATTCTTTTGTTATTTTTGCAGTGCTGAGGATCGAACCTAGCATCTTGAGCATTCTAGATGTGCTCAATCTCTGAGCTGCAACCCCCTAACCAAAAATTTAATTCTCAATAAAAATGTAAATCAGCACAGTTCAGAGGAATTTGCTTCAATGAAAAAGTAAGTTATTTTCTTCCATGATGTCTAGATATTATCAAATAAAAAATCTTGCTTTGTTTCACATGTACTTACAATCAACATATAAAAAGCAATCATTCACATTTGAATGATGAACCAAAGTGGCTTGAATTAATACTTGACCCCAAATTAAAAAATAGTAGAAAGGAATTATCTTTACATTAATACCTTTAAGAAGTACCTGTTGTGGAATATTTAACTATGTAAAGCTGTATTATATTTGTTTATGCTGCAGAATATTACTTTAACTGTGTAAATGTGTGTTACATTTGTTTAATTATGTAAAAACATATAGCATTTGTTTCACCTTGCTGGCCAAAGGCACCTGATTGGCCTAACAAAAAGCTGAATGGCCAATAACTAGGCAGGAGAGGGATATGTGGGGCTGGTGGTCAGAGAGAATAAGTAGTATGAGAAATCTAGGCTTGGTAGAGCAGAATGAGAGAGAAGAAAAAGAGAATGAGGGAGAAAGAAAGAGTAACGCCTGGGACCAGAAGTCAGGCAGCCACCAGCCAGACATGGAGATAGCAGGAAAGTCAGATAGAAAGGAAGAAAGAAAGAAAGAAAGGAAGGAAGGAAGGAAGGAAGGAAGGAAGGAAAGAAGGTATTGCAGTTAAATAAGGATCAGGATAAACAAATAGGCCAAATAGATGTTTATTCAGGGATAAATAACTTACAATCTAGACAGATGAACACCAGCAAGTTCCACCAGATGCTCTCCTCTCCACCTCCCGCCACCAAGAGAGTGTTCCCTGGCTCTTCCTCTGACCTCCTTCCACAGGTCACTTCCACCCATGGCTCCACCCCCCAATGGGCATGGTCAGTACCACAGAAGGAGACAAAGTGAATATCCCACTACAATTCCCCTTTTAATCTAAAGAAAAGATTTAGGCTTGATACAAAACTATATACAAAACAGTGAATAGCAAGTGTACTCTAAGAAAAGGAAAACCAAGAACAAAATGACCTACATATCTAGTCCTAGGGTGAAGGCATAACGGAGTTTACAATAGAGTTGTCCTAAGCTGGAAAACGTAAGTCTAGTACCTACTATATCTAACTAGGAAGAGAGAATAATAGTTGTGATAGTTTAATCTTCAACCTCATCAAGACCTGAGAGGAAAATGATGATACTAGGGTAGACAGGAAGTGCAGATGGGCAACTTCCAAAAGGTGCAGCAAGGACAGAAACAGCAAGCTACCTGGACAGTCACCAAGGTCTCACAGCAACATTGGTACACCCAGTTTTGGCTAAGGCCAAGAGTACTTGACAGGCCACAACAACAGCAGGGAAGTAGAAAGGCTGTCTTACTCTGACTTGGCAAGCAGCAGTCTTCTCTATTTGTCACCTGCAAACACATAGGACTGCATGTTCAAATCAGTGGTCAAAGTGGGGGCAGTTCTTTGCCCAAGAGGCCATTGGCTGAGGCGAGAATGAACTCCAGCAGGAGCAACAACAGTATCAAACATATATTCAGGAAAGTGCACAGTGCTGTCAGGAGCAACAGTGTCTCATGTCAACAGAGTACTAATATTAAAACATTTAAATTCCATGTCCTGCATGTCTATGAAGTGATTGAAGATTAAGCATCTATGTCTGACTAATCTCATAGGTAAAGGAAACATGAGTGAAAATAATCTGTAATACTCAGGAACTTAGCTAAAAAACTGATTGAAATTTCCCTGAGTAAAGCAAGAACAAATACCTAAACAATATAACTATGTACATATACATACATATAAATCCCTAAAATAGAGGTAAAGTAGAAATGTCAAGACAAGAGGTAGAACTATAAAGGGCAGCATGATAAATATCCTGATGGAAGATGCCATTATGTATATATGTTTCTCATACTGGTTAATATAAAGCACTGTTAGCCAATAGGAAAGGAAGATAGGAGGGGCTAGGAGACAAGGAGGAAAGAGGAAGTAGGGAGAAGGAGTCAAGATGGAGAGTCTGGAGAGATCAGTATGCGGCAGCCGGCTCCCGGTAAGAAGAACACGTGGACATACATAGATTAACACAAATGGGTTAATAACTAAGGCAGAGCTGGCCAATAAGAAACTAGTACCTGGCCAATAGCATTGTATCAAATACAGAGTCTCTGTGCATTATTTGGGGCTGGCGGTGTGGCGGCAGGACAATACCAGGCAGCGGGTAGAAAAACCATATGCGTTACAATATCCTAAATTGTATCAATATACAAAATGTCTTGATACAAGAAAAGTATACATACATAGAATATGGCGAGAATAAATGTGCATAAATTGTATCAATATACGAAATGTCTTGAACATAAGTGAAAATATACATACATAGAATATGGTAAAAAAATGTGCCTAAAACATCATAAGTGGAAAGATTTCACACAATATAACAAAATAAAAACTTAATTTTACATAGCTTACCACAAATAAGAATATATAACAATGTAAGCTGTACAATATTATTATCTCACTCTTACTCAATAATTCACAAAAAAATAGGCTAAACCAAACCTTTCCCAACCATACCCAATTCCTGTCTAAAAGATAAACCCGAGTGTAAGCATCACCTTCCATACCTGAACCTAAATCACCAAAACCAACCCAAAGAAGATGACTATTATCCCCAAATTCCAAGGAAAGGGAAAGGGGGCGTCGTTATCTTAAGGTTACTTCCTGCTGAAATGGGATGATGATTGCTCCATGGGATCCTGTAGGAAGAAAACTTTTAGCAACCAAATTTCTCAACAGAACTGGCTGTGACATATGTAGCTAGTCACTGTGTGGCAGAAAATGCTTGACTGTAGTTCTAATTGAAACTCTGGCCAGGGTGTAATAAGAAGGTGCACCATTACACCTAGCCAGTCATGAGTTGTCTCAAGCAAAACAGTCTCAAACCGGTTTTAGGGTGATGTTTGTAGTCCAGATGCATCAGGTTGAGTCAAGTAGAAATGACGACATGGGCCCCATCTTTTTTCTGGAGAGTTCAAAGATTGCTGTTAAGAATTGTTATTATTCCTTGTGAAAAATTTAAATATCAATATTAAAGTAAAATTTTCAAGTTTTAAGATATGCATAAGGGAAAGGCAACAATAAGCATTAAAATGTATATGAGAAAATTAGGATTTCAGAGAGAAAATTGTGTATAAGAAATGAGTCTCCATATTTTGGTTTCTTCTGCCTTACACCAATTGGCTTCTTGATTTAAGGCAGAAACCATGAATTTAATCTTAACAACATGCTTGAATTTAGAGAAGGGAAGCAAAATCCAACTCCAAAGCCAGCATTGGTTTACATGAATTGGGACTACAGGAATACTGGATGGTAAAGAGAAAGAGATTTCTGTATAGAAATAGTTTACTAGAATTAAATATTTTTACCATAAATCAGATTCCTCTTCATTGAGTGATTGTTTCTGGAGAGCTGTCTTCGCTTCTGTAGGTACCTACATGCTCAGTGTCTTTTGACTGTTTGAAGATAGGTTTTCTTTGTTTTCCTGTAAGAACAAGAACAGAACACTTCCCCTACCTTTGAGAGGTCTCTGCACATCTTATGGGACCTAATTTGTTGGATGACTTGTCATTTCTCTTCATTAAGTTGTTTGTTTTCTTCAACTCGGATCTTGATTAACTTAGATGGTATCCATAGTTTTTCTTCTCCTGTAGATGCAAATGCAAAATCCCTACCCCAACGTAACACATATCCTGCTTTCCATTCTGAGGTCAGTACATCCTTGAAATACACTGGCTGATTTAGTTCAGAAGTTTTTTCTATTGTCCAGTGTCTTTCTGCAGCTGTTTTTCCTTTTTCATCAGCATTAAGAAAGTTTAATGTTAATAAAGCATTATGTAATCTGTGTTTGGATGTCTTGGTTCCTCCTGCCTGTTTATGGAGCATTTCTTTTAAAGTACGAATGGATCTCTCAACTACTGCTTGTCCTGTAGGATTGTGTGGTATACAAGTTATGTGCTTTATGTTATAATTCTCAAAAAAAAACTGTTTCAATTTGCTGGAGACATATGCTGGAGCACTGTCAGTTTTTATTTGTGCAGGTATGCCCATAATGGTCATTACCTCCAATAGGTGTGTGATAACAGAATCAGCCTTTTCAGACCTTTGAGCAGTGGCCCATTGAAACCCTGAAAATTTATCTATAGTATGATGTACATATTTTAATTTTCCAAATTCTTCAAAATGAAACAAATCGATTTGCCATATTTCATTCCTATTTATACCTTTAGGGTTACTTCCTGGTGGTAAAGGAATTTGGTTGTAGAATGAGCAAGTACGACATTTCCTTACTATTTCCTTGCCTTGTTGCCAAGTGATAGAAAACTCCTTTTTTAAACCTTTGCTGTTCACGTGGTGTTTCTTATGAAACTTTGAGGCTTCTAGCACACTTCCTATCAATAACAGATCAATTTCATCATTGCCTTGTGCTAGAGAACCTGGCAGACCCATGTGGGATCTGATGTGTCATATATATATATGATGAGTCCTCTTTCTGATAGTATCTTGTAACTGTATAAACAACGAAGTTAATTCTGTATTGTCAGGAATAAATTCTGCGGTCTCAATGTATAAAACGACACTCTCTGTGTATTGAGAGTCAGTAACTCTATAGAGGGATTCTATAAAATCCATAACTACCATGAGAATGGCATACAATTTTGCCTTTTGTACAGAATTGTAAGTGCTTTGAACCACTTTACTAATTTTTCCTGATTTATATCCTGCCTTACCTGATTTTTTTTGCATCAGTGTAGAACGTATGAACTCCAGAAATAGGTGTTTTTCTTACAATGCATGGAAGGATCCAAATTGTTTTCTTTATGAAATTGATTCTCTCAGTTTTGGGATAATTATTGCTAATCATTCCCAAAAAATTACTGCATGCTCTCTGCCAATATTCATTATCTTTCCATAAGGAGGAAATTTCCTCATTAGTTAAAGGTACTATAATTTCTGTCGGGTCCCTTCCTGTTAGCTGAGGAAGTATTAATTTACCTTTTATAATCAAGTCAGAGATCTCTTCTATATATGATTTTAGTTTTTTATTCTGTTTATGTGGTAGGAATATCCATTCTAATATGATATATCCTCTCTTCATCAAAATCCCTGAAGGATATTCTCTAGATGGTAATATAACCAGAATACAGTCTAGGTTTGGATCCACACGGTCCACATGTTCTTCTACTATCCTCTTTTCTATCCATTCTAATTACTTTTCAGCTTCAGCTGATAGTATTCATGGACTATTCAAGTCCTTGTCGCCTTTTAGGGCCATTTTCAAGTTTCTAAAATCATACCCTTCTACTTCAATAATGGTTTGCAGTTGAGAAATCTCTGCTAGTAATTTTTGAAGATCATTGAGAGTCTGGTAGTGGTCTCTCCTGATCTGTACTTTTTGTGGTCTAATTTTCTGTAGACCTATTTTATGTCCTAAGTAGTTGATAGACTCTTTTTGTATTTTTTCAGGTACAATTTGTAATCCCCAGCAAGGTAAAACTTCCTTTACTTTTTCAAACATTTTTTCTAATATTTCTCCTTTAGAGTCAGCTAACAATATATCATCAATGTAGTGATAGATCATGGGGTGTGGAAACTGTTTATGAATTATTTCTAGCGGTTTTTGTACAAAATATTGGCACAGGGTGGGGCTATTTAGCATTCCCTGTGGCAAAACCTTCCATTGATATCTCTTCACCAGTTGAGAATTATTGTAATTAGGTACCATGAAGGCAAATTTCTCTTTATCTTGTTCTTATAAAGGTATACTGAAGAAGCAATCCTTTAAATCAATAACTATAATAGGCCATTCTTTAGGTATCAAAGAAGGCAAGGGTATTCCAGGCCGTAGAGAGCCCATTGGCTGGATAACTTTATTGATGGCTCTCAGGTCTGTAAGCATTCTCCATTTACCAGATTTCTTTTTGATAACAAATACAGGAGAATTCCAAAGGCTGGTTGATCCCTCGATATGTCCAGCATTTAGCTGTTTCTGAACCAGACTTTCTAAAGCTTCTAACTTCTCAGAAGTCATAGGTCATTGTCCTACCCAGACAGGTTCCTCTGTTATCCATTTTAAAGGTAAGGCTTTTGGTTCCTCTGTTTGTTCAGCACTTGTATTCTGTTTTTGTATAGCCTGGATATTTGGTATCTGTCTTGTATAGTACTTTATAATATTTTTTCCACAATCATGAGGTCATTTATGGTTCCTGTCTAATACTGGAGGAATGTTAATCTGTGTATTCCATTGCTGTAATAGATCACAACCCCATAAGTTTATCACTACATCAGCCACATATGGTCTCAACCTTTCTCTCTGTCCTTCTGGTCCTATACATTCAATCCATCTCGTGCTCTGTTTTACCTGAGACAGAGTTCCAATCCCTAAGAACTGAACATTTACCTCATGCAGGGTCCATCTTCGAGGCCAAGATTTATTAGTTATGATAATTACATCCACCCCTGTGTCAAGTATCCCATCAAACAGTCTGTTATTCATCTTAACTATCAATCTAGGCCTTTGACTATTTATAGAGGTTTGCCAAAATATACGTTTTTTATTTCCTTCTGTCATGTTTGATTCAACTTCCATCACTAGCTTGTCATCCAGAGCGGTATGAGTTTTTATAATAGGCACAGAATTTTCTAATTGTCCTGTGGGAGATTGTCTTCCACCATGACTGGGAATGTTCGGACCACCTGTGATGTGGGGGCCTTCAAGAGCCCCCCCAAGGAGTTTCCCTATGGTAAAGGGTTTCCTTGCTTGTCTCTGGTTGATCTACACGCATTTGTCCAGTGTCTGCCTTTGACACACCTTCTACATAACCCAGGAGGCTGAGGTCTTCTGACTGATTCATTCCCGGGAGTTTTATTTCTAGGGAAGCTTTGTCTACAATTTCTTTTTAGATGTCCTATCTTACCACAGTTATAACATCTGACATGTTGATATCTCTTCAAACCTTCTCCTACCCAAGCTTCTATGTCACCATAGTTAAGACCTCTGTTATCTTGATGTCTTCTCAGACCTTTAGATATGATTTCTCCTACCCATGCTTCAGTCTTATTGTCATTATACTTAAGGTTGGCTGTACATAGGACCCATTCATCCAAGGGTGCTGATTGCATTTTTAAAAGCCAAAGCACCTGTTTGCATTGAGGATTTGCATTCTCAAAAGCTAAAGATTCTATGAGTATTCGCCTAGAATCTATGTCTGCTACCTCTAATTGTACTGCCCTAGATAATCTTTCTAGAAACACACTAAAGCATTCTCTAGGTCCTTGCCTTATCTTGGTATAGGATTCTATCTTCTCCTCTAATTCATGAACCTTAACCCAAGCATTTAGAGCTGCTGTACTGCATAGAGACAAGATATGTTCATCATAGGCAGCTTGGGTTTCTGGGTCAGCATAAAGACCCTCACCAAGAATTTTATCTTGGGGAGCTTTATAACCTTTCTTTAAGCCCTGAAGTTCAAGAGCTTTTGCTTCCTCTATCCATAAAGCCTTCCATTCTAATTGAGGGGAGTTTTCAAGTACAGCTGATATTAATTGATCCCAATCCTTAGGGGTTACCTTGTTATTCCTTGCCCATGATTCTACTAATTGCTTCACATATGGTGAGTGCATGCCATAAGAGACTACTGATTCTCTTATACCTTTTAAATCTTTCATACATATTGGTTTCCACTGATATGCAATGACACCTTTTGGGTGATTTTAATTTCTGGTTTTTCATTAATAGATACAGGGAAAGCTCCCCTGACCCTAAATGGTGTGGAAAATTTTAAGTCTTTTTCATGCCCTGTTACCTGTAGATGTATCAGACTGAAGTCTTCTAAAGCCTCAAATCTATTCACCATTTTTTTTGAGTGTCTGAACTTCTTGAATCAAATAACTTTCTAGAGACTTCATTGCATCAGTCAGTTTGTTACTTTCTCCAACTAAAAATGATTCCACATTTTTAATACTCTCATTCTTAGATATTATCTGAATGGCATGTAAACTGCCTTCCAGAAACAATGTACTATCTGCTAGCTTGCCATTATCCTCAGACATGGAAGAGATTCTATCATCTAGTCTTTCTATCTGATGTTCCAGTTTTTTAAAGTTATTAGTAGCTTCCTCTGACCAGGAATGAGCTGTTTCTGGTAGCGTGTGAATGCATTGCATTGTTTCTGTTCTGGTTATTGAGGCATCCGACATGGAACAAATTCTGTTTTTTACTTGGTCATTTTTATGTTCCACATTTTGTATTCTACCTGTCAGCTCTCCAATGCCATCTTCAATATTCTGAACCTTTTTTTCTAAGCATTCTATGTTTTGAATCCTATCATTTTCAATGTGTTTGAATCCTTGTTACTAACTCTGCTATGGTTTGTGTAAGTTCCTTATTGTTTGCTGTAATCTCAAACCATTTCTTTAAGAATATCATGTTAATAATGAAATCCATTGCTATTACAAAATAAATGTACATATTGGTCCAGTCATAATTTTCTTCTGCTAAAATTCCTTCTATATATGATGTAATAGAATTCCTAAAGTCCTGCATTGTAAAATTATCTGCCATAGGTATGGAACAATTGATCTCAGGTATTATATCAGCTTAAATTGCAAAGGATGTTACAATTACCATAAATGTAATTCTGCCGTCCTGGAACTTTGATGCTTTTAGTTGTAGATCTCAGCTTGTGGTAGTTACCCCTGGAGGTGTACCACCAAAGTGTCCAGAAGTATACTGCCAAATAGCGTCTGGCAGCAGATGATCCTTCTGATCCTGGTCCCTGTTGAATAGCTCTTAACAAACTATGGCAAGCTAAATTTTGCTAGATGAGTAAAAGGAGCCTGTGGAATTGCTGGAACCACAGGGCTAACCACGGGAAACGCACAAGCAGGGCGGGTGCCAAGGGGCTCTGTACGAATGCAAAGTGGGAAATGGGCAAAAAATGAGAAGCAGTGAGTGCCTTCTCAGGCCAGCTGTGGAGGCAAAGGAGTTGTAGGTCAGAGGCAGATGTCTCAAAGCTGTGGTGAGTCCACCTGGTTAGACAGAGGACCCTGCCCTTTGGGGAATGGTGTCTGCTGTCTGGATGAAACCTAGGTGCTGTGAAAATCCTGATCCCACTTCTGACACCAGATATTGCAGTTAAATAAGGATCAGGATAAACAAATAGGCCAAAAAAAGATGTTTATTCAGGGATAAATAACTTACACCTAGACAGATGAACACCAGCAAGTTCCACTGGATGCTCTCCTCTCTGCGTCCTGCCAGCAAGAGAACGTTCCCCTGCTCCTCCTCAGACCTCCTTCCACAAGTCACTTCTGCCTATGGCTCAACCCCCAATGGGTGTGGTCAGTGCCACAGAAGGAGACAAAGTGAATATACCACCACAGGAAGGAAGGAGGAAGAAAGGAAGGAAGAAAGAAAGAAGGAAGGAAGGAAAGGAGGGAAGAAGGAAGCCCAAAGACAAAGCACAAATAAAGAGAAACAGTCTAAAATGAGAGCTAAGCTAAGTCCGAGCAGTCAAAATTAAAAAGTCTCTGTGTCATGATTTGGGAGACAGTTGATGGCCCAAAAGAAAAAGCCCAGTACACATTCCTGAATATGCAGGAGAGAAAGCTCATTGAGTAAGGCATATGTTGTGCATGCTGATGACTGGATCCCCAGAAACTACACAATTGTCAAGTGGGCATCAACCCTGTCCAGGATTCCAGTCCCTTGGGAGACAGAGAAAGTGTCATTCCTTATAGAGAGTTGGATGCAATGTCTCAGACAATTAAATGGAGAACAATTGAGAGAAATACCCAGCATTGCATTTAGGCTTCCATATGAACAAGCACATGTGAACCTATAAACATAACAAGCAAACAAAGCACATATATAAGTATTGAGGCTGATGAAGTAGCTTCTTTGATAGAATGCTTGCCTCTCATGTGTGAAGCCTTGGGTTTGATCCCCAGGTAAAGCATGAAACTGGGCATGGTACCCCATGACAGAATTACCACCTTTGAGTGGTACAAGCAGGAGAAGCAAATGTTCTAAGTCATCCTCAGTAATGTAGAGAAGTTGATACAAGTACATGATTCCTGATTTATATTAAGATAGATAGATAGATGGATAGATAGATTCTCAGGGTTTTTATTGCTACAATAAAACCACATTATTATTTGCTTTCATTTATTGTCTAACTTATTAATGATTGATTAAAATGTCTATTTTTATATTTACAATTAGGTTACCTTTAATGTTTAATTAAAATTTGTTTTATGGATAAGAATATACCATTTTTAAAGAAAATAAATTATATAAAGCACCATTATCTGGAGTGTGCTAATTTGAGTGACAGTTAGCTTCTGTGTTGCTATGATAAAATACTGACCAAAAACAACTTGAAGAAAAAAAAAAAGTGTGTTTACTCTTATATTTTGGCTATGAGTCCAAATCTGAGAGAAATCAGGAGGAGAACTCAAGGCAGGAACCTAGAGGCAGGGACTGAAGCAGAGACCATGGAGGAACGATCGTTACTGGCTTGCTCCCAATGGCTTGCTCTGCTTGGTTTCTTATGTAACTCAGGACCACCCACCCAGGGGTATCAGTGTCTATAGTGAGATGGGCTCTCCCACATCAATCAGTAAAATATCCCCACAGACGTGGCCCTACAGGCCAATATGATGGAGTCAACTGTTCAATTGAAGTTTCCTCTGCCCAGGTAATTCTAGCTTATGTCAAAAAGACAAAACTAACCATTGAAGGGGGTGTTTGTTTTACTTGGTTTACTTTTTTATGTTTTTAAATTATACCACGGATATCATGTCTTTTCATATCTATACCTGGCTTTGACAAATATAAACTGATACAATTCTTCCTTCTTCTACTCCTCCTCCTTCTTCCTCCTCTTCTTCCTCCTTCTTTTGAGACAGGGATAGGCACTACTACCTAGCCCTGGCAGGCATGAAAATAACTATGTAGTCCACAATGGCCTCTAAACCATAGGTATCTACCATAGGCTTCTGAATCTAGAGTTCTGGGATTATGTCTGAAATGGGATCTCTTACTAATCTGACTATCACTGGTGTGAGTATACTGGCTAGCCATTAAGTCCCCTAAAATCCTGCTGCCTCTAGTTCCCGGTGCCAGTGTTATATAAATGCACCACTGTACCTGGCTTTTACTTGGGTGCTGGGAAACCAAACTCATAACATCAGGGTTACACAGCAAGCTCTTGGTTCATTTAAACATGTCCCTAACATTTACAATTCTCTTCTTTAACATTGTTTATGACTTTGATTTAAACTATCTTGTGCAAAATATTTTTTTAAATCCCTACACTAAGCCAGAGACATCTTCTACAGGGATGTCTCTGGTCACCATGATGTGCCAATATACAAGAAAGCATATCTAGTTAGCCACTTCAAGTGTAGTGTCAAGAGGTTGGCAGAAATTGTTTGATTGGAATTATGTCAGTTACAAAGTAACTAGGTCCATTTACAAAGTAATATGTACAGGAGTCAGAAAAAAAAATGTGACCACCCTGTCAGGTCTCATCCGGGTCCATGAATTAAGTTGACCCAAGAGATACAAGTGGAAGGTACCTAATAGAAGTTTACAGGACACAGAAACCATTGTAAGTAAGTGGAAATCCAACAAGAGGCAGCAGAATGCTCAGTCCTAAATGAGAAACCTGTATAACAACCCTCCATCTCGAGGCTCATGAATCCTTAAAGAAGTGGGGGACAAAATGATTGTAAGAGCCAGAGGCAGTGGATGTTGGCAGGGAAACATTTTTTTCCAGACATAGCAAGGATGCTTTCACAGATGAACCCACAGTAGTTGTGACAGCATGGGCAAGCAAGACAAAATCACAGCACTGAGAGGACAGATGGACATAGGCTCTGGCCCTCTCTGAGGAATCAATGGCAATTAATATCTGCTGGAAATGGTGGAAGCTGATTTTATTTAAGGCTGTGCACCCCAAAACGTCCACCATTATCCAGTGGATAGCCACACACTGAAGATTATATGGGCAGCATACATGGGACTCTATAGGCTTAAAAATACCAAAGGATATGGAATTGGGTCACGAGAAAGGAGAGACTGTGAGAGAAGTCACAGGTGTGAATATGATCAAGATATATACACTGTATAACATTTTCAAATAATTCATAAAGATTTTTTTTTTCATGAAATGGAGACTCAAAGAAGTGGTGAAAGTCAGTTCCTTGTATGGCTAATTAGACAAGGACTGGTGAACTCTGTCAATGTGATAGCAGTGCCAAGCAGTAACAAAGCCTGAACAGTACTTTCTGCACCTCAGCTTCTCATCTCAGAAGATAAGGCTGCTGCCTCTCCTTGTAGCCATGGGATCACGGTTCCACGTGGGTATTTCAGCTTCTGCTTCATCATAGCACAAAGGTCAATGTCATCAAGCTGCAAATGCTATTTTTCAAATGGCATTTACTTAGATAGTTAATGCCATAATGGTATATTTTTAAGTCTTTCACATACATTCACCAGAGCATGTGCTAGTAAGGATTAAACACTCTGAAGTCCCCGATTTCAGGAACACAGATGAAAATCATTCTGCAGCAGCAATCATTTCCTTGGAGGTGGAAGTGAACTGCCCTGAAGGTGCTAAGGGTTAGAAAAGGAAGCTACAGTTTCAACTGCCTCTAAATTTTCCTACTCCAACTTCCGATTTCCGGTATTTTGTCACTGCTGCCCTGTCAAACAACTTTTCTGTAGGACAACAAGGACTTCACACTGTCACTAGAACACAGACCACAATAACGTTCAAAGTTTCCAGTGTTGACACATCCTACTTTGATCCACTAAGCCAGGCTTTTTTATATTTTTACCTCCATGACAAATATGAAATACAATAATTAGTTCTAATACTGGATGAGGGAGGGGCTTATGGTGCCTGTCTGTTACTGCTATGCAACAGCGATTGATACATTCTGGGAAAGGGAGCTTCATGGTCTTGTTGTGTGCCCACTGCTGAGCCCATCAGGCTCTAAAGGACAGTTCCACACCCAATATCACATAAACAGCTCTGGTTAACAGAGTGGGTTAGAAAATAGACAGACAATGATGCTAGAAAGAGATTGGTAGTCTGACCCACACTCAGTCTTCTGCCGGAATTCCTGGCCCTGGCCAGAGATCTGCCTATCCCCATGGGACCATCCTGAGTCCCTGCCTGTAAGATACTTGACACCATTGCCAGGCCTCTGCTGGAGAGGGCAGCTTCAGGGAACATCCTAGAGCTGCTCGGAGCACATTAGTTCCATCTATCCATGTGGGAATAGCCTGAATTCCCCCTGACTGTTCTCTGACCCCCACCTCCAGTCCTCTGCCAGAGCTTTGGGCCCAGGCCAGAGATATGCCTATTCTCTGCGTGGAACCATCATGACACCCTGCCTGCTGGATCATTGATCCTGATCACTGGGCCTCTGCTGAAGCCTGATATTTGACCCCCATCTCCTGGTCCCTGCCTGAGGAGAGACCTCCTAGAGATCTGGGCCACCCAGAGCTATAGACATCGAATTTATGACCCACCTAAACCCATCATGGGGTAGCATAGAGAGAGAGAGACCCCACCTGCACCAACTGGAAGAAGCTATGGGAACACAGCAATACAAGAAAACACCTAACAATAGAAAGACAAGCATGACACCACCAGAATCTAGGGACTCTATACCAACTAGACTGGAACACAACAAAGCAGATGAAACAGAAGAGAATTACTTAAAAATGTCTTCATAAAAATGATAGAGGCCTTCAAAGATGATGTGAGAAAATCCCTTAAAGTAAAGAAAAAACAAACAAAAATTTGGAAGAAATGATGAAATCTCTTAAACAAAGTAAGGAAAGCCAAGAAGTAAACAATCAAACAGGTGAAGGAAACAGTTCAAGACTTGAAAACTGAAATAGAGACATTAAAGAAAACACAAACTAAAGGAATAGTGCAAATAGAAACACTGGACAAACAATTGGGACCTACACACAAGTATGACCAATACAATACAAGAGATGGAGGAGAGAATCTAAATATAAACTAGAGGAATATAAACTAGAATATAAACTGAATATAAACTAGAGGAATATAAACTGAATATAAACTAGAGGAAATAGATTCATTGACCAAAGGAAATTGTAAATGCAACAAATCCTTAACACAAAACACCCAGGAAATGTGGAACACATTTAGGCCAAACCTAAGAATAATAAGCATAGAAGAAGGCAAAGAAGCCCAGCTCAAATGTGCAGAAAATATATTATACAAAATCATTGAAGAAAACTTTCCCAATCTGAAGAAGGACGTGCCTGAGAAAGTACAATAAGTATACCAAAAACCAGATAGACTAGACCAAAGAAAAAAGACCACTCGATACATAATAATCAAAACACCTAACACACAGAATAAAGAAAGAATATTAAGAGCAGCAAAGAAAAAAGGCCAGGTAACATATAAAGGCAGACCTACCAAAATTATACCTGATTTCTCCAAAGAAACTCTCAAGGCCAGAAGGTCCTGCGTAGATGTTCTACAAGTAATAAGAGTACATGGATCATATAAAACAATAAATTAAATTAAAAAAATGCTTTGACTCCAAAATTTAAGTTGAAGGACAAGTTACTGGGGAAAAGGATTTCTATTTTTATTTCCACAGAAAATGAAAAGATGTGGATTCCTTCCAGACTAATGAGGTTTGATCGCGCCAGACTGCCTGAAACAGAGTACAAGCTAATCCTACATTCAAAACAGCTGGACAAAACAGCCCTACAGACTACAGCCAGGATATCTGAATCTTCTTCGAATCCCCCCAAGACAGCGCCCCTTACCAGCAGGTAGCTTGGAAAGAACGACACCCAAATTCCCAAATATTGTGTATAAATGTTTGTTTTCATTTAATTGGACTTTGTTATATAAAATTAAATAAAATAAAAATAAATAAATAAATAAAGATCAGAATAGCATGTAATAAAAGACTTAATTGTTATAAATATATAACTATGTGAAATTCTCAATTTGAAAACTTAGTTGTGCTCAAGCACATTAAATATTAATTTATTTTCAAAAAAATATTTTATACACGTCATCAAAGCTTAGTAATATGTTTGATGAGTGTGTGATTAGCTATAAATATGTATGTTACAAATGTGAAAGCTTTAAGATACAGGGGGACTGAGTAATTATGGGCTATAAAATAGTGTGTATTCTCTATGCAGAGTTATTTACCTCGATAAAACTACTGGAACTTGTAAATTTGACTTAAAAAAAAACATAATCCAATTTATAAAAAAAAAAAAAAACAGAGTACATGGATGCCAGCCCAGGTACTATACCCAGTAAAATTCTCAATCACTATAGACAAGGAAAACAAGATATTTAATGACAAAGCCAGAATTCACAATAAGAATCTATAAATCCAGCATCACAGAAAGTTCTGGAAGGAAAACTCCAACCAAAGAAGTTAACTAAGATCACAAAGACATAGGCAATACATAATCCCGCTTCACTAGAACACAAGGGTAAAGTAGGGCAAATAGATTCACAATACCACCACCATCAATAAATCTGAAACAACAAGCATTAACAATCAGTGGCCCTTACTTTTCCTCAACATTAATGGTCTTAACTCACCTATAAAAAGACACAAGCTAACAGAATGGATACAAAGACAGAATCCATCCTTCTGCTCCATACAAGAAAGACATCTAAGCTTCAAACACAGACATTACCTCAGGGTAAAGGGCTGGTAAAAGATCTTCCAATCAAATGGACCCAAAAAGCAAGCACATGAAGCTATCGTAATATCTAACAAGTTAGAATTCAAACCAAAATCAATCAAAAGAGAAGAAGACAGTTATTTTGTATTCATCACAGGAGAAATCCATCAGCACAAATTCTCAATTCGAACATTTATGCCCCATATACAGAGGCACCCAAATTTGTAAAAGACACACTACTAAAACTCAAACCTCACATAAACCCTCACACACTCATAGGGGGAGACTTCAAGAACCCACTGTCATCACGGGAGGGGATCACCAGTCAGAAACTTAACAAAGAAACAAAAGAACTAACAAAAATTATGTCTCAATTGGGTTTAACAGACATCTTTAGAACATTCCATCCAAACACAAAGAAATATACCTTCTTCTCTGCTCCACATTGAACCTTCTCTAAAACTGACTACACGCTAGGCGACATAACAAACCTCAACAAATAAAAAAAAAAAAAAAATGGAATAGTCACCTGTATCTTCTCAGACCACCATGCATTAAAGTTGGAATACAACAACAACACTAATCGCAGAAATCCTACAAACTCATGGAAACAAAACAATGCACAATTGCACCAAACCAGGTTCAAAGTGGAAATAAAGAAATTAAGGACTTCCTAAAATTCAACAAGAATTAAGACATAACATACCCAAACTTATGGAACAACTTGAAAGCAGTGCTATGAGGGAAGTTCATTGCACTAAGTGCCCATATGAAGAAAATGGAGGATAGTCACATTAGAGAATTAACAATACAACTGAAAGCCTTAGAACAAAAAGAAGCAAACTTACCCTGGATGAGTAGACACCAGGACATAATCAATTTGAAGGCTGAAATCAATAAAGTAAAAACCAGAAAAACAATACAAAAAAATCAATGTAATAAAGAGTTGGTTTTTCAAGAAACTAACCAAAAAGCAGAGAGACAACATGCAAATTGACAAAATCAGACATGAAAAGGGGGACATAACAATAGAAAATGATGAAAGCCAGACAATTTTTCAGGTCATATTTTGAAAACCTGTACTCCACAAACTTTGAAAATTCAGAGGAAATGGACAAATTTCTAGATAACTATCACATATCAAAATTAAATCAATAATAGGTAAACAACTTAAATAAACCTATAACCACTAAGGAAACAGAAGCAGCAGTCATCAAAAGCCTTCCAACCAAAACAAAGTCCAGGGTAGGTGGTTTCAGTGCAGAATTCTACCAGAAATTCAAAGAATAGATAACACTAATACTCCTCAAATTTTTCCACACAACAGAAACAGTAGGTTCACTACAAAACACTTTTTACAAGGCCACAACACCTTGGTACCCCAGTCACACAAAGACACAACTAAGAAAGAAAACTACAGACCATTACCCCTCATGAACATTGATGCAAAAATACTCAATAAAATACTGGCAAACCAAATCCAAGAATACATTAGAAAAATCATGCAACATGACCAAGTAAGTTTCATCCCTGTGTTGCAGGGATAGTTTAACATATGAAAATCTATCAACGTGATCCACCATATAAACAAACTGAAAAAGAAAAACCACATCATCACCTCCCTAGATGCTGAAAAAGCCTTCAGCATAATTCAACACCCTTTCATAATAAAGGGCTTGTAGAGATCAGGGATGACAGGAACATACCTAAACATAATGAAAGCAATATACAGCAAACCAACTGCCAACATCAAACTCAACAGAGAGAAGCTTAAGGCGATTCCTTTAAAATCAAAACAAGACAAGGCTGCCCTCTTTCTCCATATCTCTTCAATATTGTATTTGAAGTTCTAGCTAAAGCAACAAGACAACAAAAAGAAATCAAGAGGATACAAATTGGAAATGAACAAGTCAAACTTTCACTATTTGCAGATGATATGATAGTTTACATAAGTGACCAAAAAAATTCTACCAGGGAAATCCTACAGCTGATAAACACCTTCAGTAACTATCAGGATACAAGATAAACTTAAAAAAAGAAATCAGTAGCACTACTATATACAGACAACAAAGTTGCTGAGATAGAAATCAGGGAAAATAAGTCTGCCTGAGTCTAAACAAAATAGCCCTTAGAACAACAAACAACAACCCTCATGATAACACTCTGACAGCTAAGTTTCAACTAAAAATTGTGACATGCCAAGAAACAAGACAGTAAAAAGGGATCTGATAAAAACTGATTCCATGTGGATCCAGATTTTGAATTAGCAAACTTCAAAGCACTCTTTATAAATATATCCAAACAAAGGCCCATAGATTCAAAGATCCAAAAGAAGAAAACAGTCTTGATGAGAAACAAAAAGGAATCTCAGTAGCCACAATAGCCACAAAAGACATAAAGTGTCTTGGGTAATGCTTACCAAACAGTGAAAGGCCTATATGAAAAGAACTTTGTGTCTTTAAAGAAAGAAATCAAAGAAGATGCCAGAAAATGGAAAGATCTCCCATGCTCTTGGATAGGTAGGATAAACATAGTAAAAATGGCAATCTTGCCAAAAGCAATCTACAGATTCAATGCAATCCCATTTAAAATCCCAGCATAATTCTTCACTGACCTTGAAAGGATATTAATCAACTTTATATGAAAAAACAAAAGACCCAGGATAGCCATAACAACTCTGTACAATAAAGGAACTTCAGGAGGCATCACCATCTCTGACTTCAAGCTCTACTACAGAGCTATAGTCCTGAAAGCAACCTGGTATTGGCACAAATATAGACAAGTTGACCAATGGAATTGAATCGAAAATCCTCACATTAACCCATACACCTGATTTTTGACAAAACAGCTAAAAGTATACAATTGGGGTAGGAAAGCACAACTGTATGATGGTGTGGAGAAGACTGTAGATAGACCCATGTCTATCGCCATGCAAAAAACCCAAGTCCAAATGGATCACAGACCTTAATATCAATCCAGCCACACTGAACCTCTTAGAAGAAAAAGTAAGAGGTACCCTTGAACAAAATGGTACAGGAGATTGCTTCCTGAACATAACTCCAGTAGCACATACACTGAGATCAACAATTAATAAATGGGACCTCTTCAAACTGAGAAGCTTCTGTAAGGCAAAGGACACAATCTACAAGACCAAATGGCAGCCCACAGGCTGGGAAAAGATCTTCACCAAACCTACCTCTCACAGATGGCTGATCTCCAATATAAACAAAGAACTCAGGAAACAAGTCAACAAAACACCAAACAACCCAATTTAAAAAATGGGGAGGGAGAACTGAAGAGAGAATTCTCAATAGAAGAAATCAAATATGCTGAAAGACCCTTAAGAAAGTACTCAACATCCTTAGCTATCAGAGAAATGCAAATCAAAACAACTTTAAGATACCATCTTACTCCTGCCAGAATGGCTAAAATTAGAAACATCAAGACAACTTATGCTGGAGAGGATGTGTAGAAAGGGGGACACTCCTACACTGGTAGTGGGAGTGCAAACTTGTACAGCCATTTTGGAGATCAGTATGGTGGTTCCTCAGGAAAATGGGAATCAGTCTACCACAGGACCCGGCAATCCCCTTCTTAGGCATATACCCAAATGATCCACATCCATGCAACAAAGACATGTGCTCAACTATGTTCATAGCAGCTTTATTTGTAATATCAAGAACCTGGAAGCAACCTAAATACCCCTTAACTGAAGAATGGTTAAAGATGTGGCATATTTACACAATGGAATACTACTCTGAGGAAAAATAAAAAAAAAAAAATGGTATTTTTAAATTCCAAGACAAGTGGATGGAAATTAAAGAGAACATCCTGAATGAGGTAACCCAGTCACAGAAAGCAGAACATGGTATATACCTACTCATATATGGATTTTAGACATAGACCAAAGGATCACCAGGCTATAATTCATACCACTAGAGAAACTAGGATACAAACTAGAATTCTAAGAGATTCATGTAAGGTCTCTCACAGAAGGGTAAAGGACAAGATCTCCTGAGCATATGGGGAGTTGGGGGGGAGCAGTAAGTGGAGACTGAGCTAGTAGAAAGAGAAGGGGAGGAGGGGAAAGAACGTGGGATTAGACGATTGAGTCATGGGAGGAATAGGAGAGAGAGAGAGAGAGAGAGAGAGAGAGAGAGAGAGAATAAAAGAGTGAGCCACTGTAACAAGTAGTGTTTTTCCGCCAGCCGCCGCCCGGTCTTGTCCTGCCGCCGCGCCAGCCCCAAATAATACACAGAGACTCTGTATTTGATACAATGCTGTTGGCCCTGTTACTTGTTTCTTATCGGCTAGCTCTGCCTTAATTATTAACCCATTTCTGCTGATCTATGTATTTCTCTTACCGGGGAGCCGGCAGCATACTGCTTTCTTCAGACTCTCCATCTTGACTCCTCCTTCCTACTTCCTATTTCCTCCTTGTCTCCTAGTCCCTCCTATCTTCCTTTCCTATTGGCCAACAGTGCTTTATTATTATTAACCAGTATGAGAAACATATACAGAATGACATCTTCTATCATCTCCTCTTTTCTGTCTAAATAAAAAGAAGGGTTTTAACCTTAACATAGCAAAATATATCACATAACAGTTATCAAATAAGAATCACAGTTAACACTATTTAGTCCATTAACATTTAGCAAGATTTGAAGAAAATATTTTATCATCTATTTTATCTTTGTGAGTTAAAGTCCTATATGTAATTTATCTTTAAGCTTAACTAAGGAAAACTATAACCATAACCATCTGTCTTCAACTCCTTCAAAGACCACAGAAGGATAATATATAAGCTCTAGAAATGACAGAGACATCTTGCCTTTTCAGTCACCCGAAATTCTTCTGTAATCTTCCATCTTCAGCCCATAGGCCATAGTGTGTCTGGCAGACTCTCCAGCAAAGCAGGAAACTTTAAACTGTCTTCTTGTATTGGCAGTTTGTCAGTCACTTTCCTCTGTGTCCTGCAAACTGTCTGGCAGACTCTTCCATGAAGCAGGAACTCTGTAGCAATGTCCATCTTGAATCAGCAATCACTTTTCTGTGGGTCCTGCATGTCCAGTTTATACATCACAAAGTCAAACAGTCCAGAAAAGAGCAGTATCATGTCCAAATGGCTAGTCTTGCCATATTGGAAGCAAACTCCAAAACGAGTTTCTTCAATGTCCATCTTCTTTTCTGGTGCAGGTGGTATTGCCAAGAGCAATTATGTCTCACTGTCACGAAAACCCTAAACCATTTTAAATGCCACATTCTGTAGGTCTTTGAAAGGTTTGAAGAATGCCTATCTATCTCAAATACATCTCCACATATCTAGAAAACCTAACTAACTTAACTATATGATTTGACTATTATGGGTAACTATCTATAATCTGTACTAAATTATACATTGCATTTCTAAATGAGCTATAAAAACAAAATACCTAAACAAAAGGAGAATATACACATCACAAAATTGACCTTAAATTGTATCAATAAATGAAAATCCATTCCAAAACAAAGTATTCATATCTATATCATAATCCCCTTTTTACCTTTATAAAGAATATTGGTTGTGATCATTAACCATTTATAACCAAGCCCATTTAAATGAAAACAAACATTTATAACCAATATTTGGGAATTTGGGCATCGTTCTTTCCAAACTACTTCCTGCTGGTAAAGGGCACTGTCATGGGGGAATCCTAGGAAGACACAGAAATCGTGGTTGTAGTCTGCTTTGTCCAAGCTGTTTTGAATGTAGGATCACCTGGTACTCTGTTTCAGGTGGCTTGATCAAACCACATTATTCTGGAAGGAATCCACAGCTTTTTATTTTCTGTGGAAACAAAAATAGAAATCCTTTTCCCCAGTAACTTGTCCTTGAACTTAAATCTTGGAGTCAAAGCATTTTTAAAATATATAAATTGAATTAATCCAGCAGCATTTCCTTTAACAGTTGTTGTTTCCTCAGCAGTCAAACAATACAAAGACAATACAATATCGTACAGTATACAAATTTTCTCCATCTGTGGCTTTTTATTATTCTGTTTCTTTTCTAATTTTTGAGACAGGGTTTCTCCTTGTAACTCTTATCTGTCCTGGAATTTACTCTGCATACCAGGTTTACTTTGCAAATCACAGAGATCTGCTTGCCTCTGTCTCCTGAGTGCTGGGATTAAAGGCGTGTGCTACAACACCCAGTTCCTTTTTGTCTTTTTAAAACCATTTTATTTTTTTTTCCATGTCTACGTATATTTTAAAACACACTGTAAACCTTTAAAGGTTTTTCTTAATATGAATCTGTCTTTACTGTAAATCTTTATCTTTGTCTGGCCACAAGTCTTTTATCTGGTAAACAACAACATTGCTAAAATGAAAGTCATAGCTGTGTCAGCCGCGGTTTACCAAAGATGGTGGCGGGTACTTTTACAGCCAGCACGGAAAGCTGTGCTCACCGCCTTCGTCTGCGCTGCCACCCAGAAAGCATGCTGCCGGCTTGGAGATGTGGTCACTGCCATTGCCATCTCTCATACACACCAATAAATTGTTAGCAGAGTTATTTAAAAGCTATGTGGTTTTTTGCGGCTTATGCTGAGTCAGGAAACCTCTCTTAAAGGAGCTGTGCAATCTGCTTGTCTCTTGCAACTCAGAGTCCAACCAAGAAAAATGCTGTTACCAAGAAACCTTGCTTGTCTCTGTTCTCTTGTTTCTAAAACCCTTTTTTAAGCTTTTGTTAAATTTTAAGTGTAAGTTCTTATTAGCCACGTGGGCACCATTTCTTTCCACCCGCATACAGAGTCTCTGTGTGTTATTTGGGGCTGGCGCGGCAGCGGGACCAGACCGGGCGGCGGGTAGAAAAACCGTACATGTTACAGAGCCACTATATGTTTGAAGAGAAAACTGATTGTAGAGAAATGTCCAGAGACCTACAAGACTGACCCCAACTAACAATTTGAGCAACAGTGGAAAGGCTACCATAAATACCCTTCCCTGAAAATGAGATCGACGATTAACTTATCCACCATCACAGAGCTCTCATCTAATAGCAGACTCCCACAACTAGACACTGAGCCAAATTTTGATCCAGATGCAGAGAGGGAGGACAAGAACAGGCTACAGAATCACATAGAGGCAGCTGACCTAAACAAGGAGGAGCTAATGGGCCCCCAGACTGATAGCTGGGAATCCAGCATGGGACTGACTCTGACCCCCTGAATATGGGTCTCAGCTAGAAGGCCTGGGCAATCCAAGAGACCTCTGACAGTGGAACCAGGATGTATCCCTGGTGCACAAAAGGACTTTGGGAGCACATCCCCCATGGAGGGTTACTCCCTTAACCTAGAGATAGGAGAGAAAGCCTAGTCCCTACACTAAATGACAAAGGCAAAACCCTACATGTGGAGTAGGTGGGGGATGGGAGGGGAGGGTGGCCAGGATGGCATGAGATGGTGGGAGAGAGGGATAGAGGGAGGGAGGGAAGGAGGGAGGGAAGCAGAGGGAACTGAGATCAATATTTAAAATAAAAATAAAAAAGAGAGAAAAATCACAAAATTAAGAGTTCTAGTACACACACACAGACAAAGAAAGAAATTGGAATAGCAAGGAGTAAGTAGATATGGGTGGGAGAGATAAACAAGAGTGGAAGATGACACTGATCGGTATGCATTGTGTCGGGGGAGGGGGTGTAAAATTCCCAAAAGTGGTTAAGTAAGGGAAAAAAATGTAATTCCCCAAATAACAAGAGAAGCTGTTTTCAAGAAGGAGGGAAAATAGACAACACTGTCTATTAAGAACATCAGCACTGTTGTTCAGCTCCATTAAAACTGAGCAGTCAAAAATAGACATGCACATGCCTTGCTGTGCCGTGGGGTCAGCCACCATTATGATGAGCAGATAATATGGTGGGGTTTGGGAGGGAGAGAGAGAGAGAGAGAGAGGCAGAGAGAAGTGCATGCCTTCTAGAGAGAGATGGAACTGAAGAGGGAAAGGCTGTCAAAATCAGGCTCTTGTGGAATGCCTGCTTATCACCAGGGACATAGTATCATCTGGTCTTGGGCTACTGCCAAAGGCCATGTCTAGGTCTTTTGCCCTACTGCAGCCAGGGTCTGCAGTGTTGTTAGGGTTTCCTATTACCACTAAAAGCTATGCAGATACTTGGGGTATGAGCCAACACATGAGCCCAAGTTGGTGCTTGAAGATCATGTAGACATGGAGGGCATACAGATCTGGGTGGACAGCACTATCACTTGGAGCCATGGAGACATCCAGGCTGGAGCTGCAGTCAAGAGCCAAGGCCCTACTTCAGCCTGGGAAAATGTTGGAGTCTATGGCCCCTGTTACCATCAAATGCAATGCAGAAACCCAGGACACCAACTAAAATCTGAGCCCATGTTGGTTTCTAAAGGCACCATGGCCATGCACATTTGAGCAAATTTCATGGATGCCTTTTCTTCCTGGCTGTGCTGAGTTTTGATGTCCTAAATCTTGACTCAGAATATCTGGCAAGCACATCTTCCATCAGCCCAAACTGATGTCCCAGTCACCTCCACAATCTGAACCAAATGCAGGCAGTGTGTTGACTCACTCTAACAAATAGGTCTGCACTCTGTCAGAGATAAGATTCTCCATTGACAGGTCTACTTACTGGTAATGATATTATCATCCCTTCATGACAAAACCCTTGGAGAACCTAGGAATAAAAGGAATATACCTCAGTGTAATAAATGGTGTATGCCACAATTTTGTAGTGAACATTATAGTAACTGATAATATGTCCTCCAAATTCTGAAATAAGGTAAAGGTACAAATTCTCTCTACTCTTATTCAACCTAGTGCTCAAAGTATTAGCTATAGAAATTACATAAGAGAAATAGAAGGAATGAGGTGAGAAAGAGGCAAATTGTCACTAGTTGTAGCAACATGATCCTATACCACAAAAAAACATGCCACCAGAAATGTTGTAGAGCTAACCAACACTTTCTGCAGTCACACAATACAAAACAAACATGCAAAAAACCTGAACTTTTCTATGTACCAATAACTAACTTTCAAAGAAATAAGTAAGAGAGGAAATGCTATTTACCAAACATCAGAAAAATAAAATGCCTACAACAATAAACCAAAGAGAAGAAAATTTTTAACAATGAAAAGTTTTAAAACTGAAGAATTTGGAAAAACAAACACTAGAAAGTGGGAAGAGCTTCTATTCTCAAAGATTAATATCTTGAAATTTGCCATATTAGAAGCAATCTACTGCTCAGTCCTCACAAGAACCCCAGTGGCATTCTTTGTAGAACTAGAAAAAAATCCAAAAATGTATATGTAAATACATATGCCCTCAAACAGCAAAGCGATCCTTGACAGAGTAATGTCTAGAAGTATCATAATACCAGGTTTCAAATTACAGATGCACAGTTGTAAAAATGAGTATGGTACAGGTACAAAAGCAAACAAGCAACCTAAGGGAAATACAATAAAGGACCAGAAATAAACCCACACAATTACAGACACTTAATTACTGAAAAGGTTGTCAAAATATACAGTGGAGGAAAAGAGCATCTTTGAGACCATGAATTTGAGGTTGTGGAGGCATGGAAAAGGTTATAGATGTGTGAGAGGAGTTGGAAGGAAGAAAGGGAAGGGGGGCATTATGTGATTTTATTTTAATTTTTTTTATTTTAAAAGCTTCTTTTAGTCTTAGAAAGATTAGAGATAACAGAGAGATCAGAGATAACAGGAACACACCTAAACATAATAAAAGCAATATACAGCAAACCAACAGCCAACATCAAACTAAAAGGGGAGAAACGCAATGTGATTCCTCTAAATTCAGGAACAAGACAGGGCTGCCCACTCTCTCCATATCTCTTTAATATTATACTTGAGGCATTAGCTAGAACAATAAAACAAGAAAAGGAGATCAAAGGGATACACGTTGGAAAGGAAGAATTTAAACTTTCACCATTTGCAGATGATATGATAGTTTACTCAAGTGACCTGGAAAAACCCTACTACTGACTCCTACAGCTCATAAACACCTTCACCAAAGTGGCAGGATACAAGATTAACAAAAAAAAATTCATAGCCCCAATGTTTACAAATAATAAAGGAGCTGAAAAAGAAATGAGAGAAACATCACACTTTACAATATCCACAAACAATATAAAATATCTTGGGGTAATGCTTACCAAACAAGTGAAAGGCCTATATAATAAGAATGCTGAGTCATTAAAGAAAGAAACTAAAGAAGATACCAGAAAATGGAAAGAATTCCCATGTTCTTGGATAGGTAGGATAAATCTAGTAAAAATGGCAATCTTGCCAAATCAACCTACATATTCAATGCAATCCCCATCAAAATCCCAGCACAATTCTTCACAGACCTTGAAAGAACAATCCTCAACTTTATAAAGAAAAACAAAAGAACCAAGATAGCCAAAACAACCCTGTACATTAAAGAAACTTCCAGAGGACATCACCATACCTGACTTCAAACTCTATTATAAGGTTATAGTCCTGAAAACAGCTTGGTATTAGCACAAAAATAGACAGGTAGATGAATAGAATAATTGAAAACCCTGACATTAACCCACACACCTGCAAACACCTAATTTTTTACAAAGAAGCTAAAATTATACAATGTATAAAAGAAAGCATCTTCAACAAATGGTGCTGGCATAACTGGATAATGGTGTGTAGAAGACTATATATAGATAGACCCATGTCTATAGCTATGCACAAAACTTAAGTCCAAATGGATCAAAGACTTAAACATAAACCCAGCCACACTGAATCTATTACAAGTTAATGTGGGAGGTACCCTTGAGTGAATTGGTACAGGAAACTTCTTCCTGAACATAACAGCTCAGACACTGAGATCGACAACTAATAAATGGGATCTCCTCAAACTGAGAAGTTTCTGTAAGGCAAAGGACACAGTGGACAAGGCCAAACAGGAGCAGACAGAATGGGAAGAGATACTCACCAACCCCACATTTGACAGAGGGCTGATTTCCAAAATATACAATGAACTCAAGAAGCTAGTTACCAAAACACCAATTAAAAAGTGAGGTACAAAACTAAATAGAGAATTCTCAATGGTGGAATCTAAAATGGCTAAACGACATTTAAGAAAGTGCTCAACATCCTTAGCTAACAGGGAAATGCAAATCAAAACAACTCTGAGATACTATCTTACTCCTGTCAAAATGGCTAAAATCAAAAACACCAAAGATGGTTTATGCTGGAGAGAATGCGGAGAAAGGGCAACATTCCTCCACTGTTGGTGGGAGTGAAAACTCGTACAGCCACTTCAGAAATCAGTATGGCAGTTCCTCAGGAAAATGGGAATTAATCTACCTCAAGACACAGTAATTCCACTTTTAGACATATACCCAAATGATGCACATTCATACAATAAGGACATCTGTTCAACTATGTTCATTGCAGCATTATTTGTAATAGCCAGAATGTGGAAAAACCTAGATTCCCCTCAACTAAGAACAGATACAGAAAATGTGGTACATTTACACAATAGAGTACTACTCACTGGAAAAATACAATGGAATCCTGAAATTCGCAGACAAATGGATGAAACTAGAAGAAATCATCCTGAGTGAGGTAACCCAGTCACAAACAGATAAACATGGTATGTACTCCTTCGTATGCAATCCACACTGCCATAGAAGCTAGTAAACAAGGAGGACCCTAAGAGAGCCATACTTGCTTCCCTGAAGAAGGGGAAAGGGACAAGATCTCCAGAACAAATTGGGAGCATAGAGGGAGGTGAGAGGGAGTTAGGAAAAAGAGAAGGGGAGGAGAGTAGGGGAGTGGTGGGCATGAGGGAACAGGAAGATTGAGACAGGAAAATATAGAGGAGAACAAGAAAAGATACCATAGTAGATGGAGTCATGGATTTAAGGAGAAATCTGGCACTAGAGAAACGCCCAGAGATCTACAAAGATGACCCCAATGTAAGCAATAGTGGCGATGCTACCTTTAATGCCCCATGATAATGAGATTGACAACTACCTTATATGCCATCCTAGAGCTTTCATCTAGTAGCTGGTGGAAGCAGAAGCAGATACCCACAGCTAAACACTGAGCCGAACTCCTGGAATCCATTTGCAGAGGCAGAGGAGTAATGAGCAAAGGGGTCAAGACTAGGCTGGAAAAACCCACAGAATCAGCTGACCTGAATATGGGGGAGCTCATGAACTCCAGACTGATAGCTGGGAACCCAACACAGGACTGACCCAGACCACCTTAACGTGGGTGTTAGTTAGGAGGACTTGGCAGTTGATGGGGCCTCTGGTAGTGGATCAGTATTTATCTCTAGCATATGAATCAACTTTGGGAGCCAGTTCCACATAGAGGAACACTCTCTCAGCCTAGACACATGGGGTAGGTTCTAGGCCCTGCTCCAAATGATATGACAGACTTTGAAGGGCTCACCCTCTTTGGGGAGAAGAAAGGGGATTGGCTGGGATTTGGTAGGGGTAATAGGGGAGGATGGAAGGGTGAGAGAACTGAGATTGACATGTAAAACAAGCTTGTTTCAAATTTAAATTTAAAAACTTAAAAGCTTTTACAAATGGTGTGGAGAAAACAGATACCTACATGTAAGATAATGGAAATAGAACTACATCTCTAACCCTACCCAAAACTCAACTCAAATTGATTAAAGGCCTTAACCTTTGAACTGCTAAAGGAAAATACTTTTTTTCAAGAGGGACATTTTCTAAAGGGTTCCAGTGCCATTGGGAATAATCCCCAGAATTGAAAAATAGGCCTATATGAAATTAAAAAGTCAATACAGCAAATGAAACAATTAGCATAGTGAAAAGTTCCCTACATAATGTAGAAAGCATCTTTTCTAACTTTGCAACATACAGGAGATTAATATTCAGCATGTATGGAGAACAGCAAAAACTTAATAACAAATATCCAAAAAATACAGTCAATAAATGGGCTAATGTACTAATAGTTCTCAAAAGAAGAAACACAAATGGCCAATAAACAGTTGAAAGGCATTCAATGCGATTAGCTATAAGGAAAGTGCAGACTAAAACTGTTTGGAGATTCCATCTCACCCCAGTCAGAATGGCTATGGACAAGGCTGCAAATGTCAAAGGTATAGGGAAAGGATGTCCTTATTCACTGCAGGTGGGAATGTAGACTTGAACCATCACTATAGAAAGTAGAACCCAATACAACCAGCTATACACTCACAGGACTCTATGTCAGAACACAACAGACATGGTTGCAAAAGAAATGAAACCACCAAACATGTCTATCAATAAATGAATTGGCAAAAAAAAATATGATACCTATACAGAATGGAATTTATTATGAAGCCATAGGAAAGAAAATGGATGCAATTGGAAATCATTGTGTTAAGCAGAGTAGCCAGACTCAGACAAATGCTGTATGTTTGTCCCAGGAATCTAAAGCTAAAATGATAAAATTGTGCTTGTTTATGTATGTGTTTATGTTTGTGTATATATTTGTAATTATATGTGTGTGCCTGTAGGTCACACAATTAGAGAGGGATCATGAGAGAACGAGATCTTAAGGGTTATAGGAAATACAGAAAAAATACATATAATAATACATATAAGAACAAAGTATGATGACATACTGGTGTTGACATACTATTAAGAAGCATAAGATCTTTATCTAAGAACTTCAAAGTTATTTGTTATAAGTGAAATATGTGTCTATCCCTTAAACTTGACATGATCCTCCTACTGTCTTGTGATCGTGAGGGTTAGTAAAGGACTGAGAGCAGGAGTAGACAATGAAAATAAAATATTTCAATTTGAAATAAAATAGCTGGAGGCTGAAGAGGCAGTTCTGTAGTTAAATGAACTTCTCTGCTTTTTAAAGAACCCAGGTTCACTTCCCAGCACCCACATGGTGGCTAACAACTATCTATACCTCCAGTCCCAGGGGATCTGATGCCCTCTTCTGCTCCCAGGGCACTGCACATACATAATGTATTGTCATACGTGTAGGCTAATAAATCTTTTCTCACATAAATATAATAGAGATGGCTGGTGTCACACATTGTGGGGCACAGAAATAGACACAAGCTAAGATGGAGTTAAGTCTTCCCCATTTTGAAAGCAATAAATCTTTGGCCATCATTCCATATGATGACTTGGTATAAAAGGATTCATAAGAAAACAAAAAGGTGATTCAGGACAAGAAGCAAAGGCATCATTCATTACATACATTTCACTAATTGCTCTTTATGTAAATTTCAAACGAATAACATTCTGGCGATGGTCAAAGAGTCCTAAGATTATAGGCATTCTCCTTTTTAGAATATTCAAATTCCTATTAAGATGATAAGTCGCCATGTTTCTAAAGTGTGACTTATTCACTGTCTGGCAGGTGAATAATCACCAGATTAAGAGTCTTGAACACTTTTATAGATGTAATAATGTTTAATAACTCTTCAATAGTAGGTCAAGAATTCTGAACCTTGACTTTTAATCCATATTACTTCAGAAAACTATTATTATCCAAGGATAGAGAAAATTAGATTTTCCTTTCTAACTTGTCAATGAAAGTTTATTGTTGAATCTAGTGCCAGAAACAGTAACTAAATACAAAACCTAGAGACTCGAAAGAGAAAACGAGTTGTTATTGTCATGCTCACAGTAGCACTCATCAATTACATTTATTTTCAAATAACTCAGAAAATCAATTCATAGTGGTTAATATATGGGAAGTGGATTATGTAAAAAACAAATTTAAATGCATACAATTTATCATTGATACAATACAAAACAGAGCAAAGTAAAATTAACACAAGCCTACTAAAATTAGATAGGTGCCCATTTGAATAAATGGATTTGACTTAAAGGTACAGCTCTTGGCTGGGGAGAGGGCTCATTGTGTAAATGTGCTTGAGGAGACCTGAGTTTGGAACACCAGCATCCACACAGAGTTGCTGCAAGAGCCTGTCTCCAACAATGGAGACAGGAAATACTCTGGGGCTCCCTGGTCAGTCAGCCTAAATAAAATAATGGTGAGACTGACAGAGACACCCATGTCTACACAGAAACACACATCTGCATACATATACAAACAATGCATATAATAGCATCTTTTGTTTTTCAAGTATGACTCTCTAAAACAGTTGACTATCATTCCTCCATGATGAACTGGTAGATTTGGCTCTGAGCTGTTAAATTCAGTGACCATATTCTGAGGCTACCTTGAACCATTAGCCTGTCTCGGGCCTGCTTGTTCATCAGTCACTCTTTCCAATATGGTAGATGATATTTTACCAGTGGTGATTTAAACTGCAAAAGTGGAGTCCAAAAATAATCTTGCTCACTCTACTATGTTTTAAATAGCTCATATATGTCATAAACCAAGAATGTAGCGGCCATCAAGAGAATAAGTCAAACTACGGCTCAAGACTCCCAGTGAAGAGAAAGTGAGATTTCTAAATATACCAGTGAGGTGATGATATAAGGATTTTTTTGTTCTGGCTTTTTTTTCCATCTCAGGGGCACAGCTAAGAGATTATGTTACAGCAGGTGATATGTTAGCATGACACTTACCTATCACACCTGCCAACCTTGAGAGGGACTCTTTGTCATTATCATAACTGCCAATTTACAAGATAGACCAGTAGGGAATGAAGGAACCAACTGGAACAAATAGAGGTTTTGTTGCAGATGCTGTCAGTCTACCAAGCGCGACACAAGCAATGAATCTTAACTAGGAAGGAACAACCCAAATGTCTACTTTTAGCTCACTGGCCCCACAGGCCCAAGTGATGGACACTGGTCCCTGGGGTCCATACTCATGAAATAGGATGGACCAGCTGTCCTGGTTGAAAGCTGAAAGAAGGGGCTTGATTTAATCACATTGAGACTTGATTAGCATACTAACTGGCATAGGACCCATTTCAAGTTTTTCTTTGTCAGCTTACCACTTTTAGTTCAAATTAAAGGGAAGGTACAACCAATTAAGCAGAAACATCAATGCAATGCAAGATTAACCCTGGTGACTAGCCCAACCTGAAGTAAGTATCAGAATGGAGGATCTGCCTGGGATTTTCCGCTGGGACTTTTACCTCTCTTCAGTCATGACTGTGTGCTTAGGTAGTTTAGAATAGAGAGTGCATGGAGAATAGTACCTGACTCTTCTATTCACACTGGTCTTGCTTTGCTTTGATCTTTTAAGTAAGGTGGCATTTCCTTAGATTGTTTAAAACTATGCTGACAGGGGGAGTTTGCAATGGTGATCAGGGAGGCCTGAAGCAAAGGAACAACATTTACATCCATCTGAGCAGTGTGTCGATAGCAGAAGGTGATGCTTCCGCAGAAAAAAATACCTTTCAAGGACCCTAAGTCAGCTCCAGTTTTGATATAGCTTTAAAGTATAGTAGAATGGCACAGGAAACAAACTCTTGAAAGCCCCAATGTCTGAGCCACGTTCTCAGGTATTCTGGTTTAATGGGGCTAGGACAGATCTCAAACATCAGAATTTCATTTTTATTTCCACAGATCTTTCTACTGTGCAGCCAAGGCATAGAGCCCCTGTTCACTTCAGAAAAAAAGTAAGAGAAAAGCCACACTTGGAGACATGGGATACTCTGTTCTGTGAGGCCAGGTCTGCCACTATTTCAAAGGGACCTGTCACACCCTGGTGACACTGGTTCTGTCATAAGATCAGTTTCATCAGCCTTGAGAGGGTGGTCTCTGTGAGTTCTTACCAACTCCTTCATTCTCTGAAATTTTTGCATACAATTACGCAGTTTTCTTAAGCCCATCCACTTCCAGTGATCACAGCATAAACAAGTTTAAATGCCTGGTCTCCAAGTGGTCACAGCTTGCACATATGTGTATGTGCTTGGTCTGGTGAAAATTCAGTCTTGAGAGATCTTGCAGAAAGAATGTCATGGTGATCATTATAAAACTAATGGCCTTTCTTTCAAAAGCATGAATCTTCCCTAGTGTGCCATAAAATGCCTTTTAAATTTGGGTCTAAGGAGATACTTCTTTATCTAAAATTTGATATTCAACTGAAGTAAGGAAGGCTCCAGTTTTTAAACTGACATATCTTTGGTAAAGTAAAGGGTGTCCAAATTACATGTAGAAGCCCTAAAGCCGAAAGAAAGACACTTACCACCTTGGCAGTAAATAAAGTTCTTGACAGTGTCTGAGTATAGGAAAAGAGAGGTCTTCATGGAAATCTCCTGATAGCCATTCTTTGCTATGGTGAAAAAAGAGGTTTTCGAAAGCTAACATAGTTAGCATCCATCAAAGTGCTGAAAGAGAATCTCCCCTCTGTGAGACTAGCCTCATGGAACAGAGTATTATACCCTGTAACACTTAGAAATTGGTTGCATTATGCAGTCTATGATAAAAAATGTTCAACATTCCATTCAGCCTGAACTGAGGAAGCTCAGCACATGAATTATGACTTAAGTGGGAAGGCAACCTCATGGGATGAGAACAGTTTAGTTCATGCAAAGCAATTCAGCCCCATGATTCCTCTGAGTCCTGAGTTCTGATGGGCTGACAGGACACAGGGAATGATTAACTCCCGTGCAGATGGTACATTATTTGAGGGTTAGAACTGATGTCAGATATTGACTCATTACTCTCAGAAATGTATTTGCTCTTCAATTCTGTGGGAAAAGCATGAAATGTGGGACTAGAAGTTATGTGTTCCGACCCCCAATTTTCAATGGCTCTGTGTCTCAGGAGCTTCCTTTACCATCTGCAAACAATAGGGTTCTAACTGCTGAAGAAATTATTCAACTGGCTTATTCAATAAAGATTCATTAACCCTAATGGGATTCAGCACCTTCCAGGCACTGAAATAGATAATACACTGACCTCTTCTACAAAGTACATAACCGAATCTTTTGTGCTATAAGTGCCATGGCAAAACATGAACTATTATACAAGACAGAGACTAACGAGTTTAGAAAATGGGGGTGGGAATCTCAGTACGATTGCTAAAAGCAGCTTTGGAGTCATGAGCATAGAAGTCTGCATATTTCTGGGCATTGGTGGTGCATGCCTTTAGTTCCACTCAGGAGGCAGAGGCAGGCAGATCTGTGAGTTCCAGGCCAGCCTGGTCTACAGAGCTCATTCCAGGACAGGCTCCAAAGCTGCAGAAAATCCTGTCTCATAATAAACAAACAAACAAACCAGAAGTCTACATATTAATTCTGTGGTTTTAAAATTGAAATAAAAAAGTTCAATAATCCCTGTAGTTTAAATGTTTCCCCCTAACATTGACATGTTAGAAACTTCATCTTTAAACTCATATACTAATGGCATTTGGGGATGTGGCCTTTGGGAGATAATTAACACCTTGCTACACAGAAACCAAATGCCTTCAGACTACTCAGCTCATAGAATGGTGAACCAAATAAACTTCATAAATTACCTAGTCTCTGACATTTTGTTGGAGAAACAGAAACTGGGCCGCAAAATAATGAATTCATATATATCAGTCAATTGTTATGTTTTCTATGAATAACGTGCAAGAGGTTTTCTATAGTTCTGACCCATGAGTGTGAGTACTATCACACTCAATCAACATAGCACAATACTATCCAAGAAGCAGCTTATCACCCTTTTTATAGTGCATTATGTGGCTCTGTCCTTAAAACTATCACCTTGCGGAAGATTTGATTTGATCATTATTGGATGCCTACCATATCATAGCTTTGTCTATATAGAAGGACTAAGACATGCTCTGGCTTTACTGAGCTTACACTGGGTTGGGAAAGCTTTCTAAACAACAAATTAAGGAATTATAATCGCTTTAGGGATGTGATAATTAAACTGATTATCAACTTGATGAGACTCAGAGTCACCATGGAAAATAACTCTAGATGTGTCAATGAGGGTATTTCCAGAGCACTTTAACAAAAGAGGAAAAATTCACTCCATTGGTAAGTATTAGCACCCACAATGGGCTAGGATCCTAACCTGAATAAAAAGGCTATAAGTCTCTCTCTCTATCTCTATCTCTATCTCTCTCTCTCTCTTCTCTCTCTCTGCACCCCTCTCTCACCCCCTCTCTCTCTCCCACCTGACAGTATATGCAATGTGGTCAACTGCCTCATTTTTCTGCTGCCTCAACTTTCCTGCCATAATGAACATTACCCTCAAACAGTGAACCTGAATAAACCCTTCATTCCTTTCATTTTTGTTGGTATTCTGTGTTGCCTAGGAGGAACAATAGCACAAATAGTATTTGTTCCCCCAAGCTGCTGTGTTATGTGGACATCATCCACATTTGTTTTATTTAATTCTTCTATAATCCCAGAAGGGAAATACTATTACTATACTTTTTTTTTTAAGTGGGGCATGAAAAGATTAGTTATCTAGCCCAGAATCAGTTTAACAAATGTCTTCTCCAAATCTGTCTGAGGACAATATCCACCCACAAGTGTAGCCATAATGTGACTCTTCTTCCAAAATGGAAGTTGTATTCATTCTCTGGGGCTTTCATAGTATATTAACACAGATCAAGGTGCTTAAAAAATACAGAAACCTATCACAGTTCTTATGGTCATAAATCCAAAGACAAGGCATTGGCATTTCACACTTCCCCAGAAGTTTCCATGATGGACCTTACTCAGCTTGTCCCAGTTTTGTTGACTCTGGCCATTGCTTAGTGTCTAGCAACCCAAACCAGTCTGTCTCCTTCTTCACACCCTTTGTCTTCCTGTCTGTGTGTCCTCTTCTTTTCTGTGTTATTGCAAGCCCACCAATCATTGTACAGAAGGCTTACCATATTACAGATGACGTCATTTCGAGATCATTATCTTAATTACACCTGCAAAGGCTGATTCCAGCTAGGATCACAGTCACACTTGCAGGAGTTAACCCTCTCCTGATTTTGCTGGGCCACAGAAAAGCTCCTGTGAATGTAGTGGAGTTTTGGAGATAACAGGGAGCTTAGCAAATTGAGAGAGACTATTCAAACCAGAGGTAATAATAAATTCAAAAGCCAGACTCTGATGAGAAGGCCATACTAAGAAATTAAATGTGGTTTTTTATTCTGCAAAAAGAAAAAGAAAATCAAACTATAACAACAACAACAACAACAAGGAAAATAGAAACTCAGAAACATGTTTCAAAACTAGAGTCCTGGTTCAAAATCAAAACTTGTACTACTGTTGAACCCTAATTCTGGGGTCCTGATGGGCCAATGGGAGAGCCCCGCGACACAAACACCAAAACCAGGAGATGCAACAAGCAAGAGGTGTTTATTGAACGAGTGCACTCGGGTGTCAGCGATCTCAGGGAAAGCTGCACACCCCTCAGAGCGTTCGCCCTTTTTAAAGAGTGCAAAGCAGCATACATGCATGGGACACAAGGTGATTGATTACAAAGTATAATTACAAAGTACAAAGTATAATTTCATGTTTGAGAGATCACCAAGGTATAACCTGTTCTTCTTTAAAGGAAAAAACCACAGAATGACTTGGAAAGACCCCAGACTGTCAGTTGGCCAGGTATGACCCGGACAGGATCATTCACCTTGAACCATTTGTTCCAGGGTTGGGGCCTATTTCCTTGATGTGGGCCATGACCAGGGAGAGACTTCAGTTATTTCACAAAAGATTGATGATTCAGTTATTAGCCCTATTTAACAGAATCAGCCTAGCATTACCACTAGCCCCATCACCATAGTAACTTTCTTGTTCTCATAATTTCTGTTCTTTCCTCCCATATCATTGTCCATTTTTTTATGATTTTCTATATTCTGCTTTCAAGAATTATTCTCCTGCCCCTTTCCCACATCCTTACTCTACAGGTTAAAGTCTTTTATTTCTTTCACTACCAGCTACTACAAAGGCAGATGATTTCTTGAGCCCAAGAATTTAAGTATGGTCTGAGAAACCCATAAAGAGCTTGTCTCTGAAAAGAAAGAACCAAACACAGGTGACTGATACCAACACCAGTGAATGGTGGCCTCCAGTAAGTAATTAGGGCTATACTGGAAAGTGAAGACTCATGGGAGAATTTTTGTGTAAGAGAAAAGCACAATTAATTATGCATAGAATAAAAGTCACTAGAGTTGCAGTGTGAAGGGGGTGTGGTGAATAAAAAAATCGGTGGAAAGGGAGATTCATTAGGCAACATTTGATATGACTCAGAAGCCAATGGTGAGGGGAAGAGGCTGTGAAATCAGGGCTTACATTAGATTTCACCAAACCAAATAAATGGATGTGGGGAACTAAAGAAAATGGAAGTTGAACATGACTTTCAGGTTTGGACAGTGACAGTCCTCACAAAGGCTAGCCAAAGCTAGAAGAGCTTCAGAGGGAAGGGTAAGGTGTTCTATTTTCATGTTGACTTTGGAGACCTCGGGAATAGATACACCAAGGTCAGACAGTAGAGCACATAAACCTGTTAGTCTTGTTATGTAATGCAATTCTGCTCCTCCTCTAGGATATGACATTTTAAGGTACCATGTCATATGCTAATCTGTACCCCTAACAACAGTCAACATATGTTTTATAATATGTGATGCAGAGCCTATTGAATTCACTGAAGGTCATCCTTACTAACCTTATATTAAAGATACTATAATACATTATATTTGGACATGTACTTATAGTTTTAGACATGCAATGCATGCAGCACGTTTGTATGCACATAGGTCATTGCTCAGAGTTTCTCAGTTATGAGAAAAGAATTAATGTTTCAGACTACCAGTTCTGACAAGAAATTAAACCTACACCAATCAACACCTCAATGCCATGTGACTGGTCTCTCTCCGTAGAGTATGTCCGACTTGCACAGGGACAGACCTGAGCTGAAAGTGGAGGCTCAGTGCCACCTATTGCAAATAAGGTACTCTTGGCTATACTTCAGACCCAAAGGGCTTTGTACCTAAGCTCTAGTCTGCAAGGTTTTGTTTGTTTGTTTGTTTTTATGTTTGTTTGTTTGTTTTCAGGGAAAACTAATAAAATAATTGTTTTATTGAATGAAGAAGCTGAGAAGTCAACTTTGATAAGGCAAAGTGGAGCTCATGAGTACACACACAACATCACACATGGCAATGACAGAAGGGAAACCTAATAACCCTTCGAACATGTGACAATAACTTCCCACAAAATATTGAGGACAAGCACATGAGACAGCACCCAAAGGTGTACTTTTCTTTTTACCTTCCTTTCTTTTTCTGTGAATACATTTTTTTTCTCTCACATTGAAAATATTTTTTGTCAGACAGTGGTGGCAAACGCTTTTGATTCCAGCACTCAGGAGACACAGGAAGGCAGACAGATCTCTGAGTTTGAGCTTAGAGTATTCTACAGAGTGACAGAATTTCTAGACTAGCTACACAAGGAAACATTGTTTTTAAAAGACAAAAAAAAAAGGGGGGGGAGAAATAAAAGAAATTCTTTTCTCACGTGATAAATCCTGACTATGGGTTTCCCTCCCTCTTCACCTCCAGCCCCTCCACAACTCTGCTCCCACTTAAATCTACCCTCATTCTGTTCAGTCTCTCATTAGAAAATAAATAGGGTTTGAAGAGATAACAATGAAGTAAAATAAAACAATGTAAAACAAAACAGAAGGAAAAGACACAAGAAACTGATTTAGGTGCAGAAACCCACTAGCTCAAAAACTCAGTTCCCAACATGTGGGACTTGATAGAACAGAGGTCCAGACCCTCTTTCCATTAAGATAAGACCACATAGAAACACTTAGATTGATACAAATGGGTTAATATTTAAGACAGAGATAACCAATAAGTAATGCTAGTAACAAGTCAATAGATTTATATAAAAAAAAAACCCTCAGGAATCCCATAAAATCACTAAACTAGAAGCATGTATATGTAAGCATGTATATGTATATGGAAAGAAAGCATGTATATGTATATGGAAAGAACCTAGAAGGAAAAAAGAGAAGGATGTGTGAGTGTGTGTGTGTACACATATATAATAAAAACCTTTAAAAGACATAGGATTGTTTGTTATATCTATAAAATATTTATTTAATACACATATATAAATATATGTGTGTTTAATATATATATAAATGCATTAATATATATTTTATATATAATTAAAAGTGTTTTATATGATCATTTTAACTTAAAATTGAAACATGCTTGTTTTACATGTCAATCCAAGTTGTCTCACTCTCCACTATTCCCCTGTCCTCCAACCAAAACCCCATACAATCCCTTTTCTGCTCCCCAGGGAGGGTGAGGCCTCCATGGGGGATCCTCAAACTCTGTCATATCATTTGGAGCAGGGTGTAGGCCCTCCCCATGTATCTAGGCTGAGAGAGTATCCCTTTGCGTGTAATGGACTCCCAAGGTCTATTCATATAATAGGGATAAATACTGATCCTCCAACAGAGGCCCTATAGACTGTGCAGCCCTCCTAACAAACATGCACATTCAGGGGGTCTGGGTCGGTCCTATGCTGGTTTCCCAGCTATTAGACTGGGGTCCATGAGCTCCTCCTTGTTCAGGTCAGCTGTTTCCGTGGGTTTCTCCACACTGGTCTTGACCTCTTTTCTCATCACTCCTCCATCTCTGCAAGTGGATTCCAGGAGTTCAGCTCAGTGTTTAGCTGTGGGTGTCTGCTTCTGCTTTCATCAGCTACTATATGAAATCTCTAGGATGGCATATATGATAGTCGGGAAGGCCATTTAAGATAGCCTCTCCACTATTGCTTGAATTGATAGTTGTTAATTGGGGTCATACATGTAGACCTTTGGACATTTTCCTAGTGCCAGATTTCTCTTTATTCCTATAATGGATCCCTTTATTATGGTATCTCTTTTCTTGATCCTTGCCACGCCTGGGACTGAGCATCTGCGGAGGGTGTCGGGATTAAAAACACAGGACTTGTTTGATGTTAAGCAGGCTCTCCCTTTATTTTTCTCCAGGGGCTGGCTTTTATACCCCGGCACCAGATAGAAGAGGAGGAAGCAGAGGAGGGTGGTTAGTCATCCCAGGTTCCAAGGACCGGTTAGGGCATTTTCAGGGGCCCCTCCCAAGGTTCCAGAAACCAAAGGAACCTCTTGTCTTAGTAAACATTTTTTTCTTTTTCTGTGGTTACAGCTGCCTGCCCTGAGGGCAGCAGGGGGAAGTGAATTCTTAGAAAAGGTCTTAATTCCCACACTGACTCAATCTTCCTGCTCCCTCATGTCCTCTTCTCCCCTCTTCTCCCATTCTTTTTCCTAACTCCCCCTCCCCACCCCACATGCTCCCAATTTCCTTGGGAGATCTTGTCCCTTTCCTCTTCTCCAGGGAACCATGTATGTCTCTCTTATGGTCCTCCTTGTTTCCTACTGAGGATTGTAAGATGGTAATCCTTTGCTCCATGTCTAAAATTAATATATGAGTGAGTACATACCATGTTTGTCTTTTTGTGCCCAGGTTACCTCACTCAGGATGGTTTCTTCTAGTTCCATCCATGTGCATATGAATTTCAAGATTCCATTGTTTTGTTTGTTTGGTTCGTTGATTGGTTTTTTGCTTTGTTTTGTTTTTTGCTTTTGTTGCATTGTTTGCATGTGAATTTCAAAATTTCATTTTTTTGTTTGTTTGTTTGTTTTCTTTTTCTGCTGAGTAGTACTCCATTGTGTAAATGTACCACATCTTCTTTATCCATTACTCAGTTGTGAGGAATCTTGGTTGCTTACAGGTTATAGCTATTACAAATAATGCTGCTATGAACATAGTTGTGTGAATGTGCATTTTTGGGTATATGCCTAAGAGTGAAATTGCTGGATCTTGTGGTAGACTGATTCCCCTTTTCCTGAGAAACCATCATACTTATTTTCAAAGTGGTTTAAGATTTTGCACTCCTACCAGCAATGGAGAAGTGTTCCCCTTTCTCCGCCCTTCCCTGATAATGAGATTGATGACTAACTTATCCACCATCATAGTGCCCTCATCTAGTAGCTGCTGGAAACAAAAGCAGACACTCACAACTAAACACTGAGCTGCACTGGAATCCAGATGCAGAGAGGGAGGACAAGACTAGGCTAAAGAAACCCACAGAGATAGCTGACCTGAACAAGGAGGAGATAATGGGCCCCCAGATTGATAGCTGGGAATCCAGCATTGGACCAACTCAGACCCCCTGAAAATGGGTCTCAGTTAGAAAGCCTGGGCAGTCTAAGGGACCTCTCACAGTGGAACCAGGATGTATCTTTGGTGCACAAAAGGACTTTGGGAGCACATTCCCCATGGAGGGATACCCCCTTAACCTGGAGGCAGGAGAAAGGGCTAGTCCCTACTCATAATGACTTGACAGATTTAGATGACTCCTCCTGGAAGGCATCACCCTACAAGTGGAGTGGGCAGGGAAATGAGAGGAGAGAGTGGTCAGGGGACATGAGAGGGTGGGAGAAATGGAAGCAGGGAGGGAAGGAGGGAGAGAGGAAGGGAATGAAAGAGAGAGAAAGAAGGAACTGGGATCAATATGTAAAATAAGAAAAATAAATTTAAAAAAAAACTCATTCCCCTCATCTAGCCTAGGCAACTGAACTTATAAAGAGTGCCCACATGTTTTCTGTATAATGGAAAAATGGCTTAAGGTGACCTATATGAAGTTCCTTTGAGTTAGAAATAGCAAAGTAAATGCGTTTTACCTAATCTTCATAATGTCACATACTAGCTTTTAATATTTTCCCATTATCAGGCCATTTGGAATAGACAATACTTAATGAAAATTTTGTTCCTCATAAGAAACTAAAAATATTTGGGTGATGGTTATGTACACCTTTAATCCCAGAAGTTGGGAAGCAGAGGCAGGCAAATATCTGTGACTACAAGGCCAGCCTGGTCTACAGAGTGAGTTCCCAGGCAGCTAAGGCCACACAGAGAAACCCTGTCTTGAAAAACCAAAAAAATAAATAGATAATATAGATAAATAGATAGATGGATATATAGATAGATAGGATAAAAACAAAGATTTCTCATACATTGAAGCATTGCCAATTATGCATTTTGCTTTTTTCCTTCTTTTAATTTCTTTTGGGGGCAGCAGGTTTGCACATACCCAAAGCTTTCCTTGAACTCATACAGCCAAGGATGGTATCAAAGTCACTAGTTTTCTGAAAATAGTCCTGAACCCCCCATCCTCATGGATTGCAGGCATGTACACCCAGCCAGGATGACTATCACACTACCTAAATAGAGTCATACCCTGAAGCAAGCCTTAGCAAAACATGTCTCAAGCCCTTTGAGGCATCTAACAATAGTATGTATTTAAGTCAGTAACTGCTCAAATATTCTGCAACAGGATACAATAATATCACAGAAGTTAAAAGGTAACATGCTTGTAAAAGGACTATTGAAACAACATCTCAAGGATGCATGGGGCTGGAAAATTCTACAAGTTCTAGCATCATCAGGGACAAATATAAATACCTTTCCCTCATGAAAACACATGACAAACATGCACACACATACATTTGCATTTGTAAGTGTGTGTGGAGATAGAGAGGGAAAGACACAGAGACTGACTATCCAGGTGTCATAGTAAGACTCACACAGGGAGTTTGCTGTTCTCCATAATGGTATCTGGTCGATAGATGAAATGAGAGGGTTTGTGCTTTCTGTTTTGTCCTAAAATTAGTTGCTTGTGACAGCTCCAAAAGACCCTACATGACAAAAATAGGGCATAAGTAATGAAAAGCTGTGGGGAGAGGTAAACATTCAGTTTCCCTATTTTGTGTGATTGAGTCTAAGAAATCCAAGCAATACAGAAACCACTTCCTTGGGTCTAGTTCTTTTCAACTCAACAGACATAAGTATTTCAAAAATTATTTAAAAGAACATATAAATTCTGGTTAACCTTTAATGGCCATCACTGTTTCTTAGGTGGAGATTAAACAAGTGGATATTTGGGAAGAATTGATTTGGCTTTCTTAGCAAGAGTTCTATTCAATCACCCAACACAACAAGTGACGACATGGAATAAGAGTGAGGACTAAGGGTAATTTGCGAAAGAGGAGGCTAAGGACTGAAGAGCTGCCAAGGAAAGAAATTATACTTGCTTGGAAAGAATCAGAAAACTTTCTGGAAACAATATTTTTTGAGATAGCACAAAGTCCACCACTACAGTTGAGGAGACAGGCATCTCAGGAGATATAAAATCAAATAGAAAATAGATAAAGGAAAAAAATATATTGTACACAGAGAAACTACTTTACTTCTCTATCAAACCCCCCTTTAATACATAAAACTGTTAATTGAATTTTTATCTTAAAACTTTTAGATGTTACTTTGAAGATAATTAGAAGACAAAAATATGGATGAGAGGAAAAATTCTCAGAAATAAAGATGTGTTTAATATCTAAGCAATGAGTGAGGCTAGTTGTGTAGGAAGTAGCCAGAGTTGAGGTTAAAGGACAGTCTCAATAGGTCAGGAAAACAGTAATGGTGAAAGCCAGTATTTCAGGCAAGAATGTGATGGAGACTAAGAACGTATGGAGGAGGAGGTTCCATTGACTGGCATATAAAAGGAAGTAGCAGGGAACAATTGACAGCTCTCAGTATAACTAAGCTTCAATTAACCAAGGCAGCTTGCTCTGAAAAACTGCTGCTTTATGGGAAGCTTTGGGAGAGGTGATTATTAGTGGCCTTTAAAATGAGACTATGGACCTCCTGCCACCCCCCTTCTCCCTTCTTACTCTCTTGGAACCAAGCCACAAATAAAGCCAGACACACTTGCACATCCTTTTCCCTTAGTAAACAACCCATATGTGTGTCTACAGTTCATCGTAAAGAGGCACAAGAAGCTAGAAATCTCAACATCTGTAGCAATATGACATCACAAAATCTAGCCAATAAAAGCAATGTTTGGCCCAAACTCGGTTGTAGGAAGTGACTGTGCTATGCCATGCTCAGTCAAGTGTGCACTACAACACAGATCCCTATATGTTACTAAGGCTCAAAAGTCTCAAGTATGCAGGAGGCTGACCTGTAGCAATTCAGCATCTCTATGAATTGGAATTCTGTCCACCTCCCTTTTATCTAGCTTCTCTAAGCAGGAAGGTAAAAATGGGTTGCCAAGGCATTGCAACAGCAGCTGAAATTGAACATGTTCACATTTGCGCTTTCTCTGATTGTTTTCTTTTGTTTCATTTTTTTGTTTTTCCAGAAAAGGATACCTTACACTTACTGGACTCCTCCCAATTCTCCAAAGCTGGCTCCTTCTGCTGACATGAATGCCTTCTGTCAGCAAGTAGCCTGAATCTAAAGGACATGAATTAGAGCCCTCTGGGGCTTGCTGCAGAGGGACCTCTGGACATTACCAAAGCCCCTGCGTGAGAAAGTGTCATTCCTGGGTGGTGACAGTGACAAATAATAAATCTAAAAGAATGCAATCTGGGCCTTACATTTCCAGTAACTAATCTGATTGCCTCTGTTTGCAGGGCTTGATCTGCCACTGCAGGTGAAGACATTTGATTGAGCATAGAGCAACAATCTCCCCTGAGCTGAGTGACCTTGTTAAGCAACTTTGTTACATCTTTTATGCTCAGAGAAGCACAGATATTTTCTATTAACCTCTGAGGCTACAACAGATTTATCCATTGCTTTCCCTTGCCTACTATCCTCCCTCAAATTCTTCAGCAAAATGATGTTCTCTTCTCCTGTTAGCCTAGTCATGGATGCTACATGAACTGTCCACATCTAAAGCTGCCAACTCCACCACATCTCTGGGCTTACTTCCTAGAAATCTTATCCTGTGTAAGAATCCAAATATAATTCTAAAGTAACTCAAGTAACAGAGGAGACTTCTTGGACTCTGTCTTATAAAAAAGGCTAACTAGATAGCTAAATCAAATCTATCCAAACAGGATTAAAAATGTATTACAAAAATAAGCTCTGTGTTGTTACTGGATATAAGACATGACATGTCTGCAAAAATAGAGAATGAGGCTTGTAGAAGAGGTTTTGGTGTCAGCCTAGGGTTTACACACCTCTTTGAACTTACTATGAGGGTTGTTTCTACATGGACAATATGGGGATGGTGGAGTTGTGCCATGGGGTCAGTGCACATTAAATCTTATCAGTGAGATTGTATCAGTGAGATTGCATTAGTTGTTTTTCTCTTCACCCTGACAGGAAACAACATGAGGGGAAAGGGTTTATTTTGGCTCATAATATGGCAGGATCAGTCCATCCTGATAGGAAAGGCAAGAGGGCTAGACAGATCAGATTGGCAAGTGATGGCAGGAAGTGAAGAAACCTCACTTGGAATCCAGGCCAGGTTATAACCCCCAAGGCCCACCACCCCCAAGTGCCACAACCTGTCCAAACAGCAGCCCCCCACCCCCTGGAGACCAAGTGTTCATCCAGACAGTAGCAGAAATGTTTCTATGAGTATATGCAAACTGTGACAATACCCAAATGGTAACTTCTTACTCTTTTTGTTACAAGAACAATTTTATTTTTATTTTGAAAATCAATCTTTGGGGAAAGAAGCAAATTAAAGCAATAACTTTAGGAAGGTGCCCAGAGGGTGATGACCTGGATGGCTCTCCTTCATTCCTGGGAGTCATCTCTCAGGAGACACTCCATTCAGTGGTGATATAGGTGAGGTCTTCCACTGCCTCTGGCTTTTGCAGTATTTCTGCTTCCTCTTCCATGTGGATCACTGAGCTTTGAGGGGAGGGTTTTGATGAAATATCTCAATTAGGACTGTGTACTCCCAAAGTCTCTCTGCACACTGTCCAATTATGAGTCTCTGTGGTAGTTCCCATCTATTGCAAGAAGCTTCTATGATGAAGGTTGAGCAAAGCACTAATCTGTGGGTATTAAACATGTTATCAGGAGTCAATTTATTAGTATTAGGATGTCAGTTGACCAAAATAAGGAAACAGTGCCTTCCAGACACAATAGAACAAACCCACAGGTACTGTGACATGGGCACAGGACCTGCACTGAGAATGAGAAGCAGGCACAAAGCCCCTCCACTAACCAAGAAGCTGTTTGCAGTTGGTACCTGCTGGAAAGGGGAAAATCAATTTCATCCATTGGAATGTAGCTGGGTACATCAACAACACACCAAGGCAAGCTCCAAGCTCAGAAGTAGTAGATCAACATAGATCAACACAAAATGGCCTCTACTTTCTTCTTCTTCTTCTTCTTCTTCTTCTTCTTCTTCTTCTTCTTCTTCTTCTTCTTCTTCTTCTCTTGTGTGGGGCCTTTGTTTTGTTTTGCTTGGGTACTTTTGTCTTACAGGTTTTTGTTTGTTACTCTGTTTCATATATTTGTTTGGATTTTCATTTTCTGTCTCTCTCTCTTTTGTCTTTTTTATAGGAAGAGAATATGAACTTGGGTTGGTAGGGAGGATTTGATCTGGAAAGAGTTGGTCTCAGAAACACTTGTACGTGTATGCATGCATACACACACACACACACACACACACACACACACACACACACACACACACACACAATATATATATATATATATATATATATATATATATATATATATATATATCCACAGCAATACTTAGACACACTTTTCCCTTGCAGGGCAGCAAAGCAAGAATGCTTGTGAGAGCTCTCCATTTGCCTGCCTCCTGTGTGATTAGCATCTCCTCCCATGTAATTGGTCAAGGCCATCCCTGGTCAGACTCACTCAGCCAGCTGTGCTGTAGAGAACAGGGGAAAACATGTTGTTCTGCAGAGCCTTCTGGGATCCACTCCAGCCTGGGGTTGTTGCTATGCTACTGAGAGAACAGCAAGCTCCTGATATCCCCACAGCAACCAAACAACAGTCGCAGAACTCAGCGGGGATTTTTCTCAGAAGCCCTAACAGGTACAAGTCTGTTTGGAAAATGTCTCATTCTCCTTGTAGCCTAGAGCTGGAATGCACATGATATGATAGCCATGATTCCTGATGGCAGAGAATTCTTTTAAATGTTCATGATCTCTTCCTAGATTCAATTGTGTTAGCCATCGGGTTTGGTCTATCATGTTATATTCTGGCACTAAATAGTTAAATATACTGATGTACAAGTTAGTACTAAAGATGGGCTTCATGCTTAGTAATTCTGGCTTTGCTCTGACAGTGTTTATGCATACATGGTGACACCCACATAGGTGATTAGACAGATGCAAAGCCACCCTTCTACCCTGTATTTTTTTTCTGCAGCTGTGATAATGATCATGGTAATTTATAGACTCACAGAGGTTCTTAACCTGTGGAGCAAGACCCCTAAAAGACCATCAGAAAACACAGATATTTACATTACAATTCACAACAGTAGCAAAATTACAATTACGAAGTAGCAATGAAAATAATCTTATGGTCAGGGATCACAACATGAGGGACTATATTAGAATCGCAGTTTAGAAAGGTTGAGGACCACTAAGGAAAGAGTTTCTTTTGGTTTATACTTTCAGAGGGCTATGGGTCCATCCTGGAGGGGTATTATGGAAACAGTGGCAAACATGCAGCAGGGGTGGAAGACTGAGTGATCGCATCTTCAAACACAAACAGGAAATGGTGTGAACTGGAATTAGGGCAGAGCTGTTAATTCTCACACTCCTCCCTTGGGGATAGTACTTCCTGAAGCCACAACAGCTTCCTAGTTTCTTATTTGAACTATTTCACAACCAAAAACCAAGTATACATATCCACCTTTAAAAGACTTTCCTGGAGGCCTGCCCCATAATACACCACATGATCAAAAAAAAAAAAAAAAAAATCATAGCCTAGAGTCTAGAGTGAGAGTGAAAAGGAGCAAGGATCTGGACCTTCTGAATGCCCAGCTCTACATTTTATTCCTGTTAAGCCCAAAATCCAGAACCAAATTACCACCAAGAAACCAACTCCTATGTAAAAACAAAGTCTTTATTTGCAAGTTTACTATGTTCCTTCAATGCCTCCGAAGAAGGAACTAAAGCTTCAACTACTGCAGCCACACCAGGAGTAGAACAGGAGAGACCCAGACCAGGGGGAAGGGGGTTTATATAGTATCCATGCACGAGGAAGGGGGTTGGGGAACTCCAAACGTGCACAGTTAGTTCTAGGCTTGTGATTGGCTCAAGCCCTCCAAAACTGCATAGGTACAGCCTTGGGATTGGTTCCAGCCTGAATTGAGCTTATTGGCTGTCCTGGGCCTAGGGGAATTCCAAGCCCTCTGGGTGGCGATTGGCTGCCCTCATGAAGTGGCAGGAAATCCCAGTATAGGGGCATCCCAGGGTGAATTCCAAGACTGCTGGCCTGAGGTTGGTCAGTTTTTCTGGCTCAGGGATTAGCTAGTTTTTTTAGTCAGGGGCAGAGATGTCTGTGATTCCAGAGCCAAGTTGTGCTTCTTTCTATGGTTTTTTGTTTTTTTTTTGTTTTTTTTTTTTTTTAATTGGCTTTTTGGCTCCAATTCTAGGGCGAGTTTCTTTTACATGTCCCAATCTACAGGTCAAGTGTGTCCTTTTGGTGCTAATTCTGGAGTTAGGGTGCTTTCCCCTGGCTCTAGGCTTAGGGATAAAGTGTCTGTTTCTCTGGCTCAGGTCCCAAATCTAGGTTGTTTCTTTCATTGAATTTGGGGCTTGGAGTCAAGCCATTCAGGGTCTGTGTAGGGAATGTGGATCAGGGCTATTCTGGGGTCTGTGTCTCTCATTCCAAATGCAAACTCTGAGTTAGCAGTGTTTGTCATGAGGGATTTTTCTCTCTTCACTCAAATTCAGCTTTGTCTCTCCTCCCTTCCTGTTGGTGGTTTGTCCTGAACCATCACCAACAGCCCCTGCGTTTATCCCTGATATACTTCTAGATGTGACCTATGTAATGTCTATTACTGAGTGTTTGTATTTTCTCCCACAGTAAATTTTCCAATGGCTATCATTAATCTTCCTTTGACATTATAAGTTTCTAAGTATCTGATGTAAAACCTATTGCATAATTTTATTTAAATCAAAATAGAATGACATCTACTCTAAGATAGACATGGAATACATTTAAGTTGCTTCGTTATATTTTAAAAATCAGCCTTTTAAATAGTTAATTTAGGTAAATTTGAGTTACATCATCCTTCTATGAGAGTCCCCAGACCCACCCACAGTTGTGGTGAAGCTGGGGAAATGCACGACCAGTAAGATTTTCTCTCTGTGATGTGAGTGGCATTTCAGGGATTGAAACCTGCTTTGCATTTGAGTGGCACTAGGACTCTGGTATCCAACACAAAGTTGTAATGTAACCCAAATAAAGCTTCAATTTAAAAATTGAAGAGAAACTGGTTGTTGAGACAAAAAACACAAGACCATAAGAACATGTTTTAAATACTGGCAACACTATATTTTTTAATAGCTCATTTTGATTTTTTCTATTGCTTTTATTCTGTATTGTTTTCTAACATGTCAGGAGAAACATATATTATGGGATAATGACTCATTCAAAACACCAATGAATTTTCCTCTACTGCTGTATCCAACAATATACACCTTTTCTCCATGCCATTTTTTGGTTGATAGAATCTTCTAGAAGGTGATTTAAAAAAAAAAAACTCTCACTCCATAGCCCAATTGCACTGTCATCCATAACCCACTCCACATCAGCAAACTGCCCAAAGGGTATATATAACAAAGATGATATGAAGGCAAATAAATATTTTATTACCATCCAAGATTCATCTCTGTAAAGCGCATGAATGCCAGGGGGCCTCTACTTGCTCTTTTCTCTTCTGACTCTAACTTACCCTAGGCAAAAGGCCCACACAGGGACTGCTCCCTGGTTTCTGTCTCCTGAGTCCTGGCCTCATTTTGTCACATCCCCAAAGCTGGAGAAGTCCTGTTTCCACTGCAGCCAATTAATCCCTTGGGGAACTCAATAAAAGAAACAAGAGAGAAGTAACCCAAAATGGGCCTTCTTTTATAAAAATCCAGTAAAAATGTAAATTTATATTTACAGCCAACTTCCTAACCTTTACTATTTAACTACTTGACCTACCAAGTAATGTTTAAGACCTACATCTTTGTATAGAAGTCACAAAAAAAAGATCAGAGTACAATGTTACCTACAAAAGTTCCTCTGCAGTAATCTGTGTAAGAATCATAGTATCTGTGCCCTAACTGCTTCCCCAAGGATTTAGAGAGTCCCAAGAAAGAGGAGGTGGCCGGGCATTGGTGGCACTTGCTTTTAATCCCAGCACTCAGGAGTCAAAGGCAGGTGGGTCTCTGTGAGTTTGAGGCCAGCCTGGTCTACAGAGCTAGTTCCAGGACAGGCTCCAAAACAATACAGAGAAACCCTGTCACAAAAATCCAAAATTAAAAATAAAGAAAAAGAAAGAAAGATAAGGTGATGAGAAGCAGAAGTTGAAGAAGGGTGCCATGAAGCCATGTCTTCTGTATGTGGCAGTGCTGATTCACTCATGAACTCAACACAGCAGTAACCTATACAAGAGCTGCACAAGATCAAGCCAGTTACTATTCCAGCATGGATGGGGGAAGGGATCCCAACACCCCATCCCCTGGCTGAAGACCTATTAGCAGTTGATGGCTGCGAGCAAATGAAAAGTAAATTTTTTCCATGGAGTGAATCCTGGTTAAGTTTCCCATGCTCTAAAGGGTGGCAAATCCCACACTGATACATATATGGGTAGCACTTTTTGAACTCTATTTGTTATTAAACAAGAAATAAAAAGAAAGAACTAGAAGAGGAGGGAAAGATATGAAGCTGGGATGGGGATTTGGTAGTGAAGTATAGGAAGATTGGAAGGGGACAGTGAGGGGATGAGAACCATCAAACTATAAGTATACTTGTATGAAAGCCTCAAAATATAAATCCATTTTTAAAACAATGGCAAGTGAAGTAGAGAGGGAATCTATGTCCTGCCTGAATCTATAATTTCAGCTGTCCTCTATTCCAGACTACCTTAGGAACCACTGCATCTAATGACACTGTGACCTTTCTGGAAAGGATTACTGAAAGTGACTTTTCCTAGATATATTAGTGGAATCATCCACAGAAGTAAGACAGATACAGTCAAAACATCCTCAATGATTGGTCGGGTAGGGAATGCTTCATCTGTGGGAAGGGAAAACAAGAGGCTAGACATCATACAGAAGAGGGCCCCATGTGTACATCTGATTTCTCCAAAGATCACAGAACTCCCTGAGACTTGTTTTCTGTAAAATATAACACAAGTAAATTACTTTTTGCCCAGACTACTATCACCTCCAGCCTCTCCACATTTGTGTTTCAATAGCATAGGGATTCTGGCATCACTAGTTCCAGGAACTATTGAAATTTTCTTTGATTCCTTCTTACACAAACTGTCAACCCACAGAAGTCTCACCACGCCATATGAATATCTTGCTCTAGCCCACAAGAGATTTCTTCAACTCTACAGGGCTAGAGAAATCCCACACTAAACACTAATGATATGAATATTACATTTCTCTTTAAAACACATAGCTTTAAGCAATATAGGCCTTTTAATTAGCAGTGGAAGAGTTTGGCACTGAAATATACAACTTCTTCTTATAAAAGTAACTTAACATATAGCCTGTATGTAGACAATGATGTGTAAAACAAATCATGTGTTTTAAAAAACACCATCCTCACCAAGAAGCTTGCAGTAAATTTTCAATGAAGCCTAGATAGTAAATAATTTATATAAAGAATCATCATAAATATTACATATACTCTTTAATAGATTAAATATTTATCATTGTCAGTCAACTTCAAAATAACACATGTATGAGTATAATCACTACATATGACTTGATATGAGTTCCCCTTTGAGGTACCTGGTTGTTCTACTTAATTCCTGTTGCTGTGATAAAATACTGTGATCAAGCAACTTAGGGTAGCTGAGCATTTACTTGGCTCACAATGCCAAGTCACTGCCCATCACTGAGTGAAGTCAAGGCAGAAACTCAAGGTACCAACTTGAAGGTGGGTCTCCCTACCATTCCACATAGCACTGCCACTGATCAAAGAGCTCACTTCATAGCCAAAGATTAGCAAGAACCATAGAAAGTGTGGCTTGACAAGCAGAATCATGCTCAGTTAGCTTTTTTCTTACACAGTTCATGATGACATACCTAGGCAATGGTGACTCTCACAATGGGCTGGACCCTCCTACATCAATTAATAATCAAGATATTCCTCCACAGACATGGCCACAGACAACTCTTATCTACACAACTCCACAAGTACCAGATAGTTCTAGATGGTGTCAAATTGATGTTTAAAACTAAGCAGATCATTGATTGATAAATAGCAATGCAGGTCTTCCTCACTTAATGGACATACTGCTGGCAAACTATAAACCACAATTCAATTTTGTTAGATGAAACCAAATCCAGAAATTATTTTTATTATAAATTTTAACTAGTATACAAAGAAACTGATCACACACACACACACACACACACGTATATATACACACACATATATATACTGGGAATTGAAAAGTGCCTCAGTGCACTGGATGCTCTTCCAGAGGACACAGGTTTGGCTTCTAGCACCCACACAGTAGCTCACAACTATCTGTATCCAATATAGGGATCAAATGCCTTCTTCTGACTTCTGCTGGCAATGGGTACAAAGATATACAGGGACATTCACAAAGGCAAGACACCCATACACATTTAATAATTAATACATATGTATCTTTACCCTTTGTTCTCACTCATTCCCACCTACTGCCCCTTTCTGGGCTCCTCCATCAGCTAGCTCCTTGTTCTTCTTTCATGACAGGCATACTCAATTATCTTTTCTTCTACTTTCCCCTTTCCCACTTTGAACCTCTTGTTGCCCTCTCCTAGTTCTCCTGTAGTACAAATAATGAAAATCCAGAGACAGATACTGGGGTTCAAGCAGAAGATCAGAAAAGCAAAGAAGACAGCCACTAGAGAGTTCTTACCTCTACCAAGTCTGGGCGATCCTGTCCTTGGCATGACTGGAGACTGAATGCCACATGAGACCCTGAGCTCCTATCTTCTTCTATGCCTATCTAGTGCTGGGACTAAAGGTGTAAACCACCAACCAGCCCCTATGGCTAACTAGTATGGTTGCTGGGATTAAAGGTGTGTACCACCACCACTGCATTACCTCTTTGGCTGTGGCTTGCTTTGCATTCTGAACATCAGGCAAGCTTTATTAGAACATAAAAAATATATCACCACAATATCCCTCTTCTTTCTTTTCATTTATGTGTGTGCCATATGAATGTAATATAATTTATATAGTAGAATTATACTCATGTATTATATTTATTAAAATCTTCACAAGAGTGCTCTCCTTTCAACATTTTAACAAGGCAGTCAACTGACAGCTCATGGGGTAATTACTTCTTCTTTTGTATTTCCTTTACTTCCTTCTTACAGACAGAGGCACAATGTGGCATAAGCTTCAGGCTATTAACTCAGGGGAAGACAAAGAGTAGAGGAATAGCATGAATCGAGCAATTGAGAAACTGGTTGAGCATTGAACCTCAGAATGGACAAATCTCATACCTGAGCACAGCTGGTGGGAACATTAATAGAAGACAACAGTCCTACGAGTGGGAATGGGACAGCTGTTACTTCCAGGATTCTATCAGTCCACTCCCCATACTACCACCACTTAACTACCGCCACTTCCTATTTGTCACATATGAGAACCAGTTCCCCCTGCTAAGTGTTGTTTTCACAAGTGTTTAAACACTTGTGCTTACTTGCGGATTAAGGGTCGCTGATTTGACCTTAATCAAAAAGCACTTGATTGAAGCAAAATAGAGAATTAACACAACACGCACATGTGGGTAGACTGTGGCCCTTCAGTTTCCTTATCTACACTATAAAATAATGTATTACCCATCCAAATGTATTTACAAATATCAAGTCTGGTTATGACTGCCTGAAGTGATGACAGTAAAGAAAAGAGGCACTCATGTTCAAGCAACATTTTATTAAAAGCCAAATGAAACAGGAGGCATATACATTGCTGTATGTGGTAGTTTACTGCTTGCTTATTCACTGCTGGAGAAATACATCAATATTTATTATAGTGAGTAAATTGTATTCTCACCTTTAAGTAAGAACCCACTAGCACAACAAATAAATCATAATAAAAAGTCATTTGTATGTAAAATATTTTAAGCCCAAGTAAATGTCCCCTAGAATAAAAAGTAAATAAATAAATAAGCATTTACTTCTGTGCTATTGGTTGCTTAGCTTCTTTGGGAAATTTTCTTGTACATTTGGTCACCTATTCCACCCCTGCAAGAATACTCATGGCTGGATATTCCTTGAAATAAAAAATTATTTTACCTTAAATTTCCTAAGAATGTATCTGGTCTGGCCAGTGAGCTGGCTTGGCTAGTGAAGGCCTCTGCAGCCAAGCCTGATAACCCTAGTTCAATCCCCTGAACCCACAAGGTGGAGGGAGAGAACTAACTCTGAAAGTTTGTTGTGGCACACACATGCCTATACACATACACATTAAATGAATGTAATCCTATTAAATAAAGTAGCTTTCAAAGAAATTGTCCTTTGACTTCACCAAGAAATTCTTCACAGAAGTATGTCAGGTATTTTGCCTGGAGATGACAGTAACAACAACCAAAAATATTAGACAGAAAATATTTTTAATTGATTAACTATACTTTACTAGTTATACACCAGAATCTATAGTTTGTTAGTTTAGGGCAGTTAACATTTTACTTTCTGTATTATATTTATAGTATTTTTATTAACATAATATTTTACTGGTTCTTTGGGAATTGTATATCATATACCCTCTCCTGAGTCCCTCCTCACAAACTTCCCCAGCATCCACTCCCTCTCCATTCCCTTCAAAAAAGTACAGGCCTCTCATGTATATCAGCCAGCCATGGCATATCAAGTTGCAGCAAGACTAGGCACCTATTAAGGCTAGATGAGGAAATACAGCAAGAGGAAAGAATCTCAAGAGCAGGCAACATTGTCAGAGACAGCCTCTGATCCCTCTGCCAGGAGTCCCACAAGATGACCAAGCCACACAACTGCAACACATGTGTAGGGAGCACAATTCAGTCCCATGCAAGTTCTCTTGTTGGTGGTTCAGTCTCCATGGGCCCCCATGAGCCCAGATCAGTTAACTCTATGCTTTCTCACGGCATGGTATCCTTCTCTCTTCTACAGGACTCACCGAGCTCCACCTATTGTGTGGCTGTGGATCTCTGCATCTGTTTCCATCAGTTGCTGGGTGAAGCCTCTCTGATGACAATTGAGGTAGGCAATGATCTATTAGTATAGCAGAAAACCATCAGGAATCATTTTGCTGACATTTTTTTTTCTTTATGGTCCCATGCTCACCCTCTATCCAGACCTCCCCCTAACCAAACCACTCCCCCATCTATAACGAAAGCCTCTTTGTCCCGGCTAGTCCCACAGAACTTGAGCCCCAAATAAACACACAGAGATGTTATATTAATTATAAACCGTTGGCCAGTGGCTGAGACTACTTATTTGCTAGCTCTGTTTTACTTATTTACCCATTTCTATAAATCTATGTATTGCCATGAGGCAGTGGCTTGCCTGTAGTGCCCCAGCATGTTATTACTCCTTCAGCAGCATTATGACTCTGTGTGGCAGGCCCACTCTGCCCTTTCGAGAATTCTCATTGTCTCCTAGACCTGCCTATCTTCCTGCTTCATCACCCATTCACCTGTGATGTTCCTCTATTTCTCCTTCACAGTGAGATCCATGTGCTCCACCACCAACCTTCTTCTCCCACAATCCTTCCTTCTTACTTAGCTTCTGTGGGTCTGTGAATTGTACCATGTTTATCCTTTACTTTACTCCTAATATCCACCAATAGGTGAGTATATACCATGTGTCTTTCTGGGTCTGGGTTACCTCACTCAGGATTTTTTTTTCTAGTTTCATCTATTTGCTGACAAATTTTTTAATGTCATTGTTTTGAACAGATTAATAATACTCCATTGTGTAAATGAACTGTATTTTCTTTATCCATCCTTCAGCTGATGGGCATCTATGTTGTTTCCAGTTTCTGGCTATTACAAATAAGGCTGTTGTGAACATAATTGAGCAAGTGTCCTTGTGGTATGGTAAAGCATCCTTTGGATATGTACCCAAAAGTGGTATAGCTGAGTCTTGAGGTAGGTCAATTCCAAATTTTCTGAGAAACTGCCATATTGATTTCCAAAGTGGCTGTACAAGTTTGTAGTCTCCCCACATAATGGAGGAGTGTTTCCCTTGATCCACATACTCACCAGCATGAGCTTTGACTTGTGTTTTTATCTCAGCCATTTGACTAGAGTAAGATGTTTTGATTTGCATTCCCTTATGGCTAAGGATGATGAACATTTGTTTAGGTGTTTCTTGGTGATTTGACATTCTTCTGTTGAGAATTCTCTGATTAAATCTGTACCCCATTTTAAAATTGGATTATTTGTTTTAATGTCTAGCTTCTTGAGTTCTTTATGTATTTTGGAATTTAGCCTTCTGTCAGATGTGGAATTGGTTAAGATATTTTCCCATTCTGTAGGCTGTGGTTCTGTCCTATTGAATGTGTCCTTTGCCTTATAGAAGCTTTTTTTAGTTTCATGGATCCCATTTATTAATTGTTGAACTTGGTGCCTATGTTATCAGTGTTCTCTTCAGTCCTATGCCAACTTTATCTTCTATCAGATTCAGTATATCTGGTTTTACCTTGGAGTATTTGAACCACTTGGACTTGAATTTTGTGCAAAGTAATAGATATGAATCTATATGCATTCTTCCACATGCTGACATCTGGTTAAACCATCACCACTTGTCAAAGATGCTTTCTTTTCTTTTTTCCATTGTTTATTTCTGTCTTCTTTATAAAAAATCAGGTGCTCATAAGTATGTGGGTTTATGTCTGTATCTTCAATTTGGTTCCATTGATGAACTGTCTGTTTTTATTTTAATACCATGTTGTGCTTTGTTTTGTTTTTGTTTTGCTTTGCTTTTTTTTTATATACAGCTCTGCAGTAGAGCTTGAAGTCAGGAATTATGATACCCCTGGAAGTTCCTTTATTGTACAGAAGTGTTTTAGCTTTCCTGGGATTTTGAAGGGAATTGTATTGAATAGGAAGATTGCTTTGGATAAGATGGCCATTTTGACTATGTTAGTCCTACTGACCCATGAGCATGAGAGATCTTTCCACTTTCTTCAAAGATTAGAAGTTATTTCTAATAACACAAGTTTTCCTGTGGTAAAGATGCTATAAGTGGAAAGGGTAAATATGGAGGGAATAGGAAATGTGTGGGATTGGAGTACATGATGTGAAATTGCCAAAGAATCAGTCAAAATAACATTTAAATTTTTTAAAGGAAGAAAGATAAGCCCAATTTATTAATACCAAATATTCATTGGGGCATGAACAAACTCTCAATGACCTAACCCTTAAATAAGGCCCTTGCCAGAAGCTATCTATTGTAGAGAGTTACATTTTGGTATCCTTATCACACTTTTAAAGAGTTCTCTTCAATAGTTTCATGTTTAGGCTATTATCTGGGTTGTGGATGTGAATGTAGATGTTGTCACAGAAGCCTTTCAGGTACCTCTTTCTTATCTGTGCATCTACGGCCATTGATATCACTGCAAAAGTATCCTTCTTGCCCTTCACAGTCAGCCGAAGCACAACTCTTGGGCTTCTACATGGTTTCCTGTAATAGCACAGACTATGAACCCAAGCTTTGGGTAGGAACACAGATCCAAATATGACCATCAGTTGCAGCACAAACCCAGACATCACCATGGCCTTAGGGAGCAGTGCAGGCCACTCATATCAGAATGGCCGTGGAAGCAAGATGGAGAGCACAGACACCAATATGGCCTCTGGTGGCATCATGGGCCATAGTGGTCCTTCAAGGATATCCAATCCGTAAAGTGAATTGTTCCCCCTCTTTGGCCTTTGTTACATCCCATAGCCAGAGCAATCCCATAACCAATCAGTGTGTTTGGGAACTGGGTCTGCATTTTCATAAGCTCCAGGCTGCTGCACATAACCCCACTAATCCTAATGACATGTTCTGTATTCAGTTTCAACCCTCTCTCATATCTGTCACTAATATCAACTCTCCAATTTTGTCTCTTTCTAGAGGGCACATACTACTCTTTTTTCTGTCTTTCCCAACTTTCCAACACATATTTGTTCATCTCAGTGACGTTCTTCTCTCAAGGCAGGGAAGCCTTGCAGAAAACACTTTGAAGGTGAAACAGAAACTGTGTTATGTCCTGTGTGTGCAGAAAAAGTGAAGGTCAGAGCATAGCAGTTCTGTTCAGCAAAAGTTGTAGCAAAAGAGAGAAATGCAAGCTTGAGGTGCATGTTAGATATCAAAGTTGCACAATTATGAGGTGAGGAGATACTGGGAAAAGGTTAGGCTAGAGGCATGTGGGGACTGTTGGCAGACAGAATGTATTGAAATTGCTTAGTAAGGTATGTAAATAGAAAATCTTATAGGCAGTTTAATGCCTAAAAGTAAAATAAGGGAAACAAAATGACAGGCAATGAGTGACTACCAGGGAGGAGAAAATCAAGAAAGTGTGATGTCACAGAAACTATGAAACCAGTGCTTACAATGACTGTCATAGTCCATAGTGTCAAATGTTGCAGGGAAGTGAAAATTACACTCTGATTCCTGTATCCATTGGTCATGCTGTCCAGCATGGTCTTAGTGAAATGGAAGAAACAGCCTGATGGGGAGGAAGTATACTGAAAAAACAATGGGTAATGGTAGATGTCATTCTGTAAACATGTTTCTCTTATTGGTTAATGAATAAAGGATGGTTGGCCAATAGGAAAGCAAGATAGTTGGAACTTGGAGACAAGGAAGATTCTGAGAGAGGAGGGAGGAAGTTGTTGATGTGATCCCAGGAGGAAAGATTGCAAGTCTGGCAATCTTGGTAAGATAAAACCATATAGAAATACATAGATAAGTAATTATGGATGAATATATAAGACAGAACTAGCCAATAAGAAGCTCTAGCCATTGGCCAACAGCTTTATAACTAATAGAATCTGTATCTTATTTTGGGACTGACACAGCTCTGGGCCCAGGCTGGTGGGAAAGTACTAGTAAAAAAATGGGTAATTACAAAACAGAGACAGTTACTGCAGAAAATTTTTCATTGAAGAGTTTAAAGGCAAAGGATAAAAGTAAATTCAGGTTGAAGAGATTATTGTTTTTAAGGTAGATGCCATAAGTATGACTGTATACTGAATTATGAAAACAATTCAGTAATGAAAGAGACAAATGAGAGGGAAAGAGGGAAAGATGAGAGTCCAGTATTTAAAACACAAACAAAAGGGGTGTCCTGGATAGGACAGATCAAAAGTACCTTGTAGAATTTACCACAGTTTCAGTGACGAATGAATGGGAAAGGGTAAGTGTAGGGGAATGAAAGAGAGGCAGTTACCCAAATATCCTAAAAGAAAATCCAACTATAGCCTCAAGTGTGTTGTCAAGAGATGTATATGGAAAGAAGTATGGGGAAGGGTGAAACTGAAATAGTCACTTCATGGAAAATTTTAACTACAGAAGTATTATAAGCTCAAAATGTGTTTGTTCTTTTCATCCTAGCACTTGGGAGGCTAAGACAAGAGGATTACAAATTTGAGGCCAGCCTGGGAGGCACAGTGAGGAAACACACACACACACACACACACACACACACACACACACACACACACAGTTAGCCATCATTGGTTGCCAACTGGAGACCTGGGTTCACAGCTTTGATACTATTGCTATACCTGCAATGTCTACTGATTTTCTTTTCAAAATAAAAACCCCAAAGACAGAATAAATAAACAAAGAGAATCAAAGTTTAAGTTCACAAATATGTAATGACTAGATGAAGCTTCTATACTAAATAAAAGGTACCTATACACAATAATGTAAAGGTGACTATCAGAAGAGTAAAATATTTATAAGTATGGCTATTTCAATCACAAAACTCTGCTACTCTGTATTAAATTAACTTCTGTAAATTTCATATTTTGTGTGTATGAAGGAGATCTTAGTTCATGGAGAAAATGAGAAAGGAAGTGTGTGAGAATTTGCCAATGTGGGCTAAGTCCTCACCACAAAAGATTGACCAATAAATGATAACGCAATGAGTACTTGGGTTACAAAAATATTTAGTTTTGAACTAAATGGTGAGTGGATGGACAGATGGATGAAAGACTGAATGGATGGACAGATGGATAGATAGATAGATAGATAGATAGATAGATAGATAGATAGATAGATACATCCAATTTGAGCAACACAATTTGTTGAATGTGCTGTCTTTTGTCTAGTGTGCATTCCTGAACTCTTTACCAAAAATAAAGTGTCCCCATTCTCTCCAGTAGACAGGACTGCCAATCAGAAACTCAACAAAGAAACAAAACATCTAATATAAGTTATGTCTCAATTGGGTTTAACAGACATCTAAAGAATATTCCATCCAAACACAAAAGAATATAACTTCTCTGCTCCACATGGAACCTTCCCTAAAATTGACCAAATACTAGGTGGCATAACAAACCTCAACAGATACAAGAGAATAGGAATAGTCCCCTGTACCTTATCAGACCACCATGCTTTAAAATTGGAATTCAACAACAACACAAATAGCAGAAAACATGCATGGAACATGAGAAAACTCATGGAACAATGTACAATTGCACAACACCTGGGTCAAAGAAGAAATAAAGAAAGAAATTAAGGACTTTCTAATATTCAACGAGAATGAGGACACAACATACCCGAACTTATGGAACACCTTGAAAGCAGTGCTATGATGGAAGTTAATTGCACTAAGTGCCCATATGAAGAAAAGGATAGTTACATAAGAGAATTGAGAGCACAACTGAAAGCCATAGAACAGAGAGAAGTGAATTCACCCCGTAGGAGTAGACACCAGGAAATAATCAACTTGAGGGCTGAAATCAACAAAATAAAAACCAGGAAAACAATACAAAAAACTAATGAAACAAAGAGTTGGTTTTTTGATAAAAATCAACAAGATAGACAAACCTTTAGCCAGATTAATGGAAAAGCAGAGAGAGAACATGCAAATTAACAAAATCAGAAACGAAAAGGGGAACATAACAACGGACACAGAGGAATTTGCAATTTTCAAGTCATACTTTGAATACCTGTATTCCACAAATTTTGAAAATTCAAAGGAAATGGACAAATTTCTAGATAACTGCTATTTACCAAAATTAAACCAAGAACAGACAAACAACATAAATAGACCTATAAGCCACAATGAAATAGAAGCAGTCATCAAAAGCCTTCCAACCAAAAAAAAGTCCAGGGCCAGATGGATTCAGTGCAGAATTCTACCAGACATTCAAGGAAGAACTAATACCACTACTCCTCAAACTGTTCCACAAAATAGAAACAGAAGGTTCATTACCAAACTCTATGAGGCCACAATAACCTTGGTTCTCAAGCCTCACAAAGACACAACTAAGAAAGAAAACTACAGACCAATATCCCTGATGAACATTGATGCAAAAATACTCAATAAAATACTGGCAAACCGAATTTTGAATACATCAGAGAAATCATCCACCATAACCAAGTAGGCTTCATCCCTGGATTGCAGAGATGGTTTAACAGATGAAAATCTATCAATGTGATCCACCATATAAACAAACGGAAAAAGAAAAACCACATGATCAGCTCCCTAGATGCTGAAAAAGCCTTTGACAAAAGTCAACACCCTTTCATGATGAAGGTCTTGGAGAGAGCAGGGATAACAGGGACATACCTAAAAATAATAAGAGCAATATACAGAAAACCAACGCCAACATCAAACTGGAGAGAAGCTAAAGGTGATTCCTCTAAAATCAGGAACAAGACAAGGCTGCCCTCTCTCTCCATATCTCTTCAATATCGCACTGGAAGTTCTAGTTAAAGCTATAAGACAACAAAAGGATATCAATTGGATCCAAATTGTAAAGGAAGAATTCAAACTGTCTCTATTTGCAGATGATAAGATAGTTTACATAAGCGACCCTATAAACTCTACCAGGGAACTCCTACAGTTGATGAATACCTTCAGCAAACTAGCAGGATACAAAATAAAGTCAAAAAAATCAGTAGCCCTACTTTTTCCAGACTACAAAGAGACAGAGAAAGAAATAATCAGAGAAACATCACCCTTTACAATAGCCACAAGCAACATAAAGTATCTTGATGTAACGCTTACCAAACAAGTAAAAGACCTATATAATAAGAACTTTGTGGCTCTAAAGAAAGAAATTAAAGAAGATACCAGAAAATGGAAAGTTCTCCCATGCTCTTGGATAGGTAGGATAAACATAGTAAAAATGGCAATCTTACCAAAAGCAATCTACAGATTCAATGCAATCCCCATTAAAATCCCACCACAATTCTTCACCGACCTTGAAAGGACAATCATCAACTCTATATAGAAAAACAAAAGACCCAGGATAGCCAAAACAACCCTATACAATAAAAGAACTTCAGGAGGCATCACCATTCCTGACTTTAAGCTCTACTACAGAGCTATAGTTCTGAAAACAGCCAGGTATTGGCATAAAAATAGACAGGTAGACCAATGGAATCGAATTGAAAATCCTGATATTAATCCATGCACCTATGAACACCTGATTTTCGACAAAACAGCTAAAATTATACAATGGGGTGAGGACAGCATCTTCAACAAATGGTGCTGGCACTATTGGATGAGGGTGTGTAGAAGACTGTAGATAGAACCATGTCTGTCACCATGCACAAAACAAGTCCAAATGGATCAAAGACCTCAACATCAATCCAGCCACATTGAACCTCTTAGAATAGAAAGTAGGAGGTACCCTTGAACAAATTGGTATAGGAGACTGCTTCTTGAACATAAATCCAGGGGCACAGACACTGAAAGAAACAATTAATAAATGGGACCTCTTCAAACTTAGAAGCTTCTGTAAGGCAAAGGACACAGTGGACAAGACCAAATGGCAGCCCACAGACTGGGAAGAGATTTTCACCAATCCTATATCCGACAAAGGGCTGATCTCCAAAATATACAAAGAACTCAAGAAACTAGTCAACAAAACACCAAATAACCCTATTAAAAATGGAGTACAAAACTTAAGAAAGAATTCTCAATAGAGGAAATCAAAAAGGCTGAAAGACACTTAAGAAAATGCTCCACATCCTTAGCTATCAGGGAAATGCAAATCAAAACAACTTTGAGATACCATCTTACCCCTGCCAGAATGGCTAAAATTGGAAACACCAATGATATAGCCATTTTGGAGATCAGTATGGTGGTTCCTCAGGAAAATGGGAATTAGTTTACCACAGGACCTGGCAATCCCCCTCTTAGGCATATACCCAAAGGATTCACATCCATGCAACAAAGACATCTTGTATCCTAGTTCCTCTGGTGGTGTGAATTATAGGCTGGTGATCCTTTTTTTTTTTTTTTTAATTTATATTATATAACAAAGTCCAATTAAATGAAAACAAATATTTTTACACAATATTTTGGAATTTGAGCATCCAAACTACTTCCTGCTGGTAAGAGGTCTGTCATGGGGGATTCAAAGAAGATTCAGAAATCCTGGAGTCAAAGCTTTTTTTTATTTATTTAATTTATTATTTTACATGTGAATCCCAGTTCCCTCTCACTCCCTCCCTCCCTCCTTCTTTCCCTCCCTCCATCCTTCCTTCCCTCCTTCCCTCCCTCCATCCTTCCCTCTCTTTTACCCTCTCTGCCCTCTCACATGCACTCTAACCACCCTCCCCTCCCATCCCCCCACCCCAATTCCATATGTACGGGAATGCCATCCAGTTGGGGTCATGTCGATCTGACAGGTCTTGTGAAGTAGGGACTAGGGCTTCTCTCCTGTCTCTAGAGTAAGTGTTGCCTGTTTTTCTGGCCTGCTTGGCCAATGTGTTCACAGGGAGTACCTGTTGGTGTTGAAGGCTGATATACAATGAGTGGGTGAGGGAGGTCAGATGGAGATGGTCTGTGGAATCTGCAAGAAGCTACAGCTGGTGTTATCTCAGCACTAGGGGCTAGCCTGAGGGATTGGGTCTGCTGGGGGAACAGAGAGGCCTGCACAGCTTTTATAGGAGTGTATTTTAGACAGTGAAAAGTGCCACATTCACTATGATAATGTTTTATAAAGCAAAACTACATTTTACACTGCATTGTTTTTGAGATGTTCAAAATTATCATAAAATAACTAAGAAGGACATAAATTTCTGCTGACTCGCCAGAACTCTGAACATGGTAGATGTGTCTGGTTCTCCTTGTATATAAGTACATTTCAGGCCATGTTAATAAATCTTATCATGCTACAACTAGATTAGGTTGGATGAAGTTATTCTGCCAGACCTCAATAAATGCACTGTAGCTGAAAAATCTATGCAATTTCTAATTTATGGCTTCATACATGATATTTACAGGAAAGGAGAGGAACTGAATTGCAATGTCTGGAAGGAACCAAACTTCTGCCTCAGTCACATCATGACTGACAGATATTTCCCTTGTTTGGCCTTTATTTAGTTCAAGACAAAGAAAGCTAAAAGCAGCTATGAAAAGTTAAGCTAGGCTTAGGGCAAATGGAGGTGTCCTGGTTACTTAAAATAAGCTCTCTCCACCCCCTGCCAGTTGCTTTATCATGAAAGAAACATTAATTGTGAGCCATAAAGAGGTTCTACCTAAGAACTGGAGAATCCTTTGTTGCTCTGCAATTAATCATTCTCAGAAGTGGTTTGAGATTCTGCTCTCACACATTACTCCATGTGTATGAATTTGAGGGAGAAAAACTAATTGAAGACTTCTTAAAACCTTTTATAGTCAAGCAGCCTCTTGTGGTCCCTCCTCCCCTCCATGTCAGACAAAGAATGTTTAAAGAACCAGCTGATCCACAGAGGTAATGAAGTAGTTCCAGAAGCACTGTGGGACTTCTTGAGGAGAGGAGAACACAGGCCCATGATGTCCTATTCCAGGTGAATAGAACTATCTCAAAGAAGCCATTCTATCAAGTCTAGCTTGGTGAACTAATATGTGGAGTTTTTGTTGTTATTGTTGATTTTCCCTTTACTCTTCAGGGGGCCCACCATCCAGCTCCCAAATAAATACACAGAGACTTATTCTTACTTACAAATATAGGGCCTTAGCTTGGCTTGTTTCTAGCCAGTTTTTCTTAAATTATCCTGTCGACCTTTTGCCTCTGGGTTTTTACCTTTCTCTAATCTATATCCCTTTCTTTCCTTCTTATTCCGTGGCTGACTGTGTGACTAAGTGGCAGGTCCCTAGTATCCTACTCTCCTTCTCCTTGTATCCCTACTTCCCTTTTCTCCTCCTATTTATTCACTCTGCTCACCAACCCTGCCTGTCCTTATCAGCTGGCTATTGACCATTCAGCTCTTTATTAGACAAATCAGGTGTTTTCAACAGGCAAAGCAACACAGCTTCACAAAGCTAAACAAATTCAACATAAAAGAATGCAACACATCTTTGAATCATTGAACAACTAACTACTCCACACACAGCACAAACAAATGTAACATATCTTAAAACTGTATTTACCACAGATCAGTTTGTTGTTGTTTCTTAAAGGCATATGAATGAAGGGTTACTTATAGGAACATGGATTGGATGACTATAGGCAGATGCATGCCAAAAGCCCATCCCAGCACAAATCACTCATGAAAAGTAGACCCTCTAGGGTTCCTTTTGGGAGGTTGAAAAATCTCTCCTTCGCAGTGATTATTATTCCTTATAAAGGTTTGGGAGAGTATTATGAATCTCCTAGGTTTCAGGAAGTTCCTGAGACCTGTAAGTTTTATCTACTCCATGGGCCTTAATGGAATGCTTCAACACAGAGGAAATAACTACAAAAGGAACAAACCAAGTACTTGGCTCAAGTCCTTTTTGCTCATTTGAGAGCAAACATGTGCTAAGCATTTCATCCTGAAATGCCAAGAAACTATCACTAGTTTGAAATGATCCATAGAAATCATGAGGTGACATGATTAGAGGAGAAACAATAAAACATCAAAAATGATGGCTTTGGCCTGGCCTGGATCAGGTAAATCATGCTAAAAAAGCATTGGTGTTACAGCAAAACGAGGTAAAGACTGGGATTCAGATTACAACTTTAACCTTTATTCATTCTTCTAAACAGAAAATTCTGAATTTAAAAGGTACAGAAAATTCAAAAATGCAAATATCACACTATCACCAGTGTCTGCATGAAATGTCATTTATTGCAGGGATGTATGCCCCAATAATGATGATACATTTTATGAAAATAAAATAGTTTCTCCCATAATGATTTGAGTTCCTGTTGAAGCCTCTTAAAAGAACACAACTATCTTACTTATTGCTTTTAAAACCACTTTCCCATATAGTCATTTATAGTGAGTTGCCTTGCCATAAAAGAATCACTACACCTTGTATAATATGTACAGCTTCAGATAAGTCTTGTTAAGGCCAAATTTCTCACAGAGCAGCCTGCCCATAATACACTTCAGTGTTGTTATCTGGATAGAAACATCAGGGAAGACTAGCTCCCAATAACACAGTATGGAGAACAGAGAAAGGAATCATGGGAAATGAATGAACCCATTGTTCTATAAATAGCAATAAGTACTGTAGAATAACTATATTAATCTTAGGTGGGCACATGTGGTATTTTAGTTGCCTAGACCCTAAGCTGATGGGAGATGTAATTCTGTAAATATTTTTCTCACATTGGTTAATGAATAAAGCACTGTTGGCCAATAGGCTAGCAAGATAGGTGAGACTAGGAGACAAGGAGGATTCAAGGAGGTAGTAGGGAGGAGATTCAAGATGGAAGATGGAGAGAGCAGAATGCCAGCCCCTCTCTCTGGTAAGATAAGACCACATGGAAATACTTAGATTAATAGAAATGGGTTAATATTTAAGACAGAGCTAGCTGATAAGAAACTAGTAACTGGCCAACAGAATTATATCGAATACAGCATCTCTATGTGTTATTGGAGGCTGGCATGGCAGAAGGACAAGACTTGCAGGCAGGAAACTAAGCATAACACTAAGCTCTTACAAACTATTTCTCAATTTATCACAAGCCATTCAGCCTATAATACTGAATGCTTAACATCTACATGCATGGAAATATCATAGGATATGTTTACTAAATATTTGCTCTCAGAAAATTAATAAAAATCTTTCATGTAAGCAAATATATTATTTCCTTCTAAGTTACAGGATTGTCCTTCACTTTGGTTCTATTAAGTGAACAATCCATACTTTCCCTATGATTGTGTGTGTTCCTCACACTGCATATAGTTGTCTGGATTAACTTCACAACAATGTAATCCTCAGAAGTTGCATTCTAAGAAGCTTCTACCATTATTCAGCAGGGTAAGCTCAACTGAGTTCAAAGCCCAGCTGATTCTGCTCCCTTGACTTCTCTAGCTCCTGTCTCCCTGTACTCGGTAGGAAGAGGATTTTGTCTTGTTTGTTTCTTTTCTGAAAAGAGACAGGCAGGTTGCAGTTTGAGCTAAAAGTCAAGCCTAGCACTGGACAAAAATATAACATAATAAAATATCTTTAGGAACACTGTGAAATCTAGCCCCAGGTGACTTTATTTTAAAAAAAAATTTAATGATTTATAAGGAAGCCTTCTTTTCTTGCCTTAATTTAACCACTACCAGAATATTTCTCTTCCTAGTCCTAACAATCTAAACAATAACTACATGAGATTCTCTAGGAAGACTGTGACACTTTACATGCCAATGAAAAAGCAAGACTGTAAAATTTAAAATCTACCTCTGACAATTTTCCAAATGCCCATTTCAAAACCCTGAGCAGAAAGGAGATTAAATAGGATGCTTCCTTCAGAAAGTTCACTGCAATTATCTCACTACTAAATGAACACTTGTTCCTGTCTTCCTAAGGATCCAGTGTTTAAAACAGCTATTTCTTCCTAGAAACGAAGAAGAAATTGCACTAATTTGCTACAAGGACACTCAGCATTTCCAGACATGATCAACCACTTCTTTTCCTCTTACTGCAGGTCTTTTTGTCATGATCCTTTGAGATTTAATCACACAACAAAACCTGCATTCTCCTTCTTCCTTGTAGCCATAATTTCAGCTTCTTTGTGATCTGTAGTTTGTCTTTTCTGGCCCATCGAATTTAGTCAGAATGATTTCTTTTCGCTTGCTTGGAAAATACACTTTTCCTTCCAAATTGCACCTCAGAATAAAGCTGTAGAAAGTTTGAACTACTCCACCATGTTTCAAAAACAGATTGTATTTCTATCTTTCAGACCAGTCCCTTGTGAGAGCCTATACATCCCCTGAGTGTAAAGCTCAATGCTGCACTTATGGGTTCAAGGCTTATTTATAGCATGACTCCTTCAAATGAGGGATCTTTGGGTTTCCATCAGATTTCAGGGATACAATGTAGAAAAGTTTAAGCACAGTAATTGCTCTTTTACATGGTTCCACATATCAAAGATATGACTTATCAGCTCCATAAGCTTTTCTTTATACAGTTGACTACCACAACAGTCCTCCAGCAGTACCTATTAATACTTTATAAGAAGGGAGGCAGAGAATCAGGAAACTTAAATTGTCTAGAATCAGCTAAGCCAATCCTAGGTTGTTTCACTTTAAGCTTGTTTTACCACCACACTACTCTGCCTGTGAATAATTCACTAATATTCCTTGGTCATTTTCCCCTTCTCTGAAATATCAGACACAGTCATTAATTTTTAAATCCCGGTGAAATCTGTATGCTAGGCCACCAGTCTCTGACTGAAGCACCTAAGAATGCACCTAAGAGAGACAACTAACCTGGGCTCATAAGAGCTCATAGACACTGGACTGATAGCAACAGAGCTTGGATAGGCCCGAACTAGTTCTTCCATATATGTGTGACAGTTGTGTACCTTGGTCTACTTGCGGGACTTCAAGGAGTGTGAACAAAACCTGTTCCTGATGTTTTGACTGGCTTTTAGGAACCTGTTGCTCAGACCAGGTTGCCTTATCAAGCCTTAAGATGAGGTGAGGAACTTTGTCCTACCTCAACTTGATATCCCATGCTTTGTTGACAGCATTGGAAGGCCAGCCCCTTTCTGAACAGAAACAGAGGAGGAGTAGCTGAGGGCAGAGGGAGTCAGGGAGTAGAGAATAGGAGGAGAAGAAAGAGGAAAACTGAAGTCAGGGTATAAAATAGATGAATAAATTTAATTAATAACAAAATTATTAAAAACAAACTTTAAAAAAGTGACCTGTAGATCCTTCAAACTTGTCTTTCATAAAACTGATGAGGCATTCCATAGTGGAGTGTGTGTGTGTGTGTGTGTGTGTGTCTGTGTGTGTGTGTGTGTGTGTGTGTTTCAACATATGCATGTGTTGCAACACATGGAATCTGAAGATGGTAAGTGTGAAGAAAAACTGACCTAGATTTCAGCTGAACTTGCCTCATACTAACATGTCTTTTCATTGCCATTGAAGTAAGCCATAGAGTTGTGGGGTTAGAGACTGAAGGGTTTTTTTCTTAATTTTTTTTGTTTGGTGGAATATTTTTTCCTGATAGATGATATATGTATTAAAACTTTAGAGACATAACAATATGGATGAGACATATTTACCACAATAACATTTGGGATATATTGGGAATTTCTATAGTGCTAGACACCTTTTCATTTCTGCCAGTGTCTTTTTCTTGTATCCTGTCCCATCGATGTTTGGGTTCACTAGTGAGAACAGGAACTTACTATCAACATCCTTTCATGAATCAATCAATAGCAGTAACTACCTATGAATTCTGTGAGGCCCCATGCAGCACTACGAAAATGGAGAACCAAAGAGCCACTGCCCAGAAAGACCAATTTAATCTGGTAAGAACAGCAGAAGTACATGCATTTAAATTACATCAAGAAACATAACAAGACCCCCATATCTGTAGGAGCTATAAACAGTGCCTACTGGTAGACAAAAGCATTTACAAAGAAAGGAATTGTGTTACTGTTCAGCTTAATCATGACTTTTGCCTCTCTCCCTTCAATTTTCAAATAAATTTGGATGAAATAACGAATAACAGCATGCAGCATCCAGAGACCTCGGTTTTTTTCGAAAGCCTCATTCCTCAGCTATGTCTCAAAGTAAAGTTCAACCTCATTCTCACAGCTACAAAATATCTGATTTCATGTCTTGGAGTGCAGTATATTTACCAAGGGTTACAGGTCCTGTGAGCAAATCAGGCCACAGTGCTGGAGCCTTCTGCCATTCCTCCTTGTCCCCTGTGTCATCTTACCTCCACATCACCCTCCGTGCTAATTACCCATCTCCCAGAAGGACAATGCTACTTATTCTCAGAAAGCTAATCATTACTGAGGCAGGCTCAGTCTACCTGGTACTCTATGGACACAAATGCCTTTATCATATCAACAAAGCAATAAGCAAATGTCAGAATGCTAAAATATCTAAAAGATTTGAGTGTAAATCCAAAGATCATTATTCAATAAATATTGTTCATACAACCACAACTTTGATGAAAACAAGAAGCAGTAACAACTGATCAATTACAGTATGCCTGCCTTTGCACAATCTATTTTTTTTTAACTTCTATTGATTCTTTGTGGATTTCACATCATGTGTTCTAATCCCACTTGTTTCCAAACAAAAAAGAAGAAAAAGAATCTCCTTGTGGAAGTATGGCCCATTGAGTCACAGTTTAACTTTTAGACCATTCATCGTCAATTGCAAGAGTTCACTGCTTTGAGTCATTGGTCAGGTTCAAGGCCTCTGGCTTCTACTTTACTATCAATAATGGGCTCTCTAGTGTTCCTTTTGTATATCCTATTTTGTCCTGTATCATGGAGAACCTGCTGTTTTGGATCTGTTCCCTTCACATGTTCCAGCAGTTCATAGATGCAGTAAATATTGGTGTGGGCTAACTCATAGACCTGGTTCTGGGCCTGGGTGGTAGCTGAGTTGGTCAGCCTGCCAGCTTTCTTTCATCATCACTATTGAGCAAGCTCTCCAGCACTGCTCTGGCTGGCTCAGCCAATGCAGCCTGCAGCAAGGGGCAGGGCCAGTTCTCTCATCTGCTGCAGGTGGCAATCTCTCACCCACGACATCACATGACAGAAAATCGGGTGGGGTCTACTGTCCTGCTCATGCCCTCAGCATTGGCTCTCCTGCCTCTAGCAATAGGGTCACCTCTATTGCTTTCCAGGTACATACATGTCTGTGGTGAGGGGCCAGGCCATCTTTCCTGAGTGTGTGGAAGGGTCTCTTCACTGAGGCATGGGGCCAGCTTGCCTGCTGCAGTATCCAGTGAGAGGTGGGGCCACATATCCCAGGGTTAGTGAAGAACTGGGCTAGCTTAGCCCAGCCCTGGAATGTCCACATGCATGGCTCCTATGACTCCTGTGCTAACACTACCTATGGACATTGTCACAGACTCCAGCTGCAGCAGAACCATGGATGCAGACATGGTTCACAGCAGCAACTCCAGCCCAGACATCAATCACCATGGCTCCAGTGGCAGCACAGGCTACCCAGCTCAGTATGGCTCTGGTAGCAGCATGGCCCTCCAATACTAACTAGTACAGTATCAGGTGTCTGATCAGACTCAGAGCTCTTGGTGGTAACAGAAGCCATGGATGCCACCTCAGACACAATTATTGCAGGGCACTGGACCCAGACATGGCCTTAGGCAGTAGTCTAGGCTACACATCCCCATGACAACAGATGGTAGCACAGGCTATCCAGATCAACATGACCTGGTAGCAGAATGGTCTTTGAAAACCAAGATGGTATCAGGTGTCTCACCAGACCCTGGTCATCTGAATGGCCTTCAGTGGTAACAAAAGCCATAGACATCGATTCAGACCCTTTCTGCCACAGGACCACATGGTCCTAGGCAGAGTTCAGGCTCTGATGTCACCATGGTCCAAGATGATAGTGTAGGCCACCCAGATAAGCATGGCTCCCAAGGCATCATGGCACTCGAATAACCAAGACCCAGATGGCAGCCAAGACCCCTGGCATTACCATGGCTTTCTATGGTCTCAGGAGTACAGACATCAACACAGATTCTCTCTGTGTTAGGGCCATGAACCCAAACATGGCCCTTGGTTCTATCTTAATATATGGCCTTTCAACACTAAAAACTGATGACATGCTTTCCTCTAAATTTCACACAGTTACCTTTAGAATACTGAATATATATACTTGTATGTGTGTAAATATATATATATATATATATATATATGTATATTCTGTAATATATATATATTACAGAAAATGTATGTAAAGTGTTAGAGATAGGTCCACTCTCCAAAGCAAACAAAAATAAGAACATGACAGCAAGGCCATCTGATGGAAAATCTGAAAAGTAAACCAGCTCTGGGCATTAAAGATAAGCAAGTCAAAGACCTCCTCGAACAATGATCCCCTACCTCATTGAAGCTTTAACATGCTATTGCTACCAGGGCTTTATAAACAAAAAGCCATTCAATAAAAAAAAAATACAGCCATTTGCCTTACAACTTTTAAGCCTAAACCTTCAAATCCACATTTACCTTTTGTTTGTCCATTAAATGCATGGCATACTTCAGAAATATAATGCAATTCGTACACATAAAAAGGCAAATCCTTGACTAGAAATGGCTGTATGGGACAGCATTTGCAGGTGTAAACAATGATGGTACTGCATACAACTAATAGAAGTATGGCCAGAACTACTGGCCAGAACTGAAGTATGGTCAATCAGTCAATGCACATCAACAGGAAGGAAATAGGAACAATGCTTGCATGTTTGATGCCATTCGCATCACTCTGTCTATTTGTATGTACATATTTATGTGGTTTGCACATATGAACATTCATACACATGTGGAGGACAGCAGCCAACTTCAGCTATCTTCCTCCATTGTGCTCCTTATTTTGTGAAGACAGAATATTGTGGACTCAGCATTCCTGGCTATCCAGTGAACTTTGGAGATCCACCTGTCTTCTCATTCTCCCCTCCTTCCATTGTGCCTGACTTTTTCCATAGATTGTAGGCATCCAAACTCAGGCCCTTATATTTTCATTGCATATCAAGGGCTCTCTCTTCTCTCTCTCTCTCTCTCTCTCTCTCTCTCTCTCTCTCTCCTCCCCCATATACACACAAATTTTACTCTTTGGGATACATATGGATTTGTCCTCGTATGATGGTGCATCAAACACATTAAATAAAATCATCCATTTTTTTCCATTTGGTCTTTATTTAGAAAGCCTGACATTCCTTTGCTCATTTTTTCTTTCAACTCGGGGAATAAGAGATGATGCTGTCAATCCAGTCAGCAAAGACCTCTCATTAAAACTCATGGTACTCTCTGAAATCTCAACAGGTGGTATGTAGGAGTAATAGATGTTCTAGAAGCAACTACTGATGTGCTGGGATCTTGGAAAAGGATAGTCTGGAAAGATATTAGCTGAGCAATAAAATTAAAATGCATAAGAAAAGAGACCATTATACATGACATGTGCAAAACAGGACAGGAACAAGATTTCTTAAAAGCACGGGCAAGAATAGGCAGTACATAAAATGAGAAGAGAAAAAATAAAGGCTAGAGGCCTATACACCAGAGCTTTTATTTAATTAAAATTAAAATGTCAGTCTTCATAAACAAAAAGATAATTTAATGGAGTCTCACACTAAGATGCTCTCTCAGATCCTTAAATGACAGGGGTGCTCCAACACTGTATAAGGAGCTATTCAGACTCTGAAACATCTCCTGGGGTAGTGAAATTCATTCCTTACTAAGAACATCCCTATTTTAGAAAACTCATAATTATGAAAATATTCTTGATTTAGGAAACAGCTGTGCTTTATGTGCTACATGGAGATATTTGGTACCACACAAAAGCACAACCAGGAGGTGCCTGATAGTCCTGAGAGTGTGTAAAACAACAATGAGAAAATAAAATGCATAAGCGCTTGCTCTTGCAAGCATATCCAACTTTTTGACATTGTGGTGAGACATTATCATCTACAAGTCTACACTCAACAACTGAACAATCAAATAGTGAAATAAAAAATATTAAGAAAATATTTCAAAAATACTTTTAAAGAATTGTTTATTAGTGTGTGTGTGTGTGTGTGTGTGTGTGCGTGCGTGCATGTATGCACTAAGTGAGTGTCTAGTGCACACAGAGGCCAGAAGAGGGCACTGGATCTCCTGGAACATGACTTGCTGGTAGATGTGAACCACCATGTGGTTGCTTAGATGTAAGCCCTGTCCAAGTGCTCTCAACTGCTAAGCAATCTCTCCATCCCCAAAAACATCCAAAATAGTGTGTGTGTGTGTGTGTGTGTGTGTGTGTGTGTGTGTGTGTGTGTGTTAAGCTTCATTCATAGCTATTTTCTGGCTATGCAGCCAGTCATATAGTAATTCATCTTTTATCTTGTCTGTACCAAAACCTAAAAAAATGCCTGCCTGCCTCCTTCCTTCCTTCCTCTTTCTCTCTCTCTCTTTTCCTCCTCCACTTCCTCCTTCCTTTTCTTTTTGTTTTCTATGTGTTCCTTAATGTGGTAAAATCTGATTGGTCAGTTTTTCTCAGCAATCTTTTATCTCCATAATTTTGTATTGTCTTGGAAATAATGATTGAGATAGCAATTCTCCAATCAATTAAGTCTTTACATTTTCCATCTTCTACATGTGTCACACAGGTCCTTGAATCTGTTTCTTCACTTGCATATCTTCATTCTTTTCTTACTCCCTATCAACTTTATATAAAAATTTTATATATAAAAATTAATTCAGGAATGATGGATTACACAACCAATCTGAATATATAGAAGACTGAGGCCTAAAAATTTCTACAAGTTCACAGCCAGCCTAGCCTATGAAGTAAGATCTGTCTAAAAACAAATACCAAGTAGATAAATATGCAAGGTTTTGAACCCTTTTCCTCCAGTCCCTTAAATTCTGTTGTTTCTTGACTATATGGGTTTTACTATCATCTTACCTTTTCTTAAACAATGTCTGTTTTTATAATTTTTATTTTCCAGTCTCTGGCAAGTAATGTGAAATCATTTATTACACAGAGAATACCTTCCTGGGTCTTGTAACCCTGCCTCTTGTGAATCTCCACCTGGCTGTCCTCCAGGGAAGGAGCTGAAGACTCAGGTTACACTCTCCAAACTTATCTCCTTTAGAATTCAGAATGTTCATGAGCTCCATCAACCCAGACCTGCGATCTGGAGCCACCAATTGAACTTTACCCTCACTTCTCCCTTCTACCTTGAATCAATCAGAAATCTAGTAGATCCTTCTCTTTACCTCAATCTATTCTGTGTCCACACTCCTCCTCCATCAAGACTTTATCTCTTGTCTAAATTCCTCAGTGGTCTTTGAAGTCTCTCTTGAAATCTTTTGTATAATCTTCAAAATGAATGCACTAAAAGGCCAATTAGACTACATTGCTCAAACCCTTAAAATTTATCATGTTTATAAGCAGATTGTCTTCCTTTTCTTCTTAAATTTGGCAGATTGCCTTTCAGAATCCAGCTCCTCCTCTGTTTCCTCTCTTTTCTCCTGTTGATATGTTTTGCATTCTATGCACTGAGAAAGTACAGAGAGAAGAAAGGCCTGAGAGAGAGGATGAGGAGACTGTCACCCTCCATGGTGAAGGAAGACCTACCCCTAAGTCTCTTCCATTTTCTGGGCTACAGTAGAAGGAAAATGCTATCCTCGACTGTCTAAGGCTCTCTCTGAAGGTGAAGTCATGTCCCCTGTAGATTGCCCAGATTTGGTGAAGATCCCAGATGCTATTCCTCACTACCAAACCCCCAGATCTCATGCTACCTTTCCAGTTTGTTCCTTTCCTTCTCTGTCAAGTTTCTTCAATATTAGTAGACAGCCCAGCCAACCTGGAAATCACAGAAATCCTACTACCTCAACTTAGTGATAGAATTAGTGATTGACCTTGATTGACCTTGATTGACCTTGATGGTCTGTCTCACTTAAGAAGCTAATTTGTAGCTTCAACTTGTTCCTTTTCGTGGTTATTTTAATTATATTAATTTGCGAGTTCCAGTGAGGTAATTCAGTAAATCTGTTCAAATCAGTACTATTATTTCCACTTCAAGTATTTTGAAAATATTCCTGAGACACTAGGTTCAAACATCAACTAATTTCCCTCCCTATAGTCACATCTCCTGCTATAATTTCCTTACCTTCTACTCTTTCATCCACTCCTACATGATTCCAACCTTATCGTTTTATAAAAATACCACTTGCCAAGGTCATCTATAGGTTTATGTTCCTAAGTTTAAACATATTTTTATTCTCCATTTTACTGAACTCCACATCAGTGATTGATACTATTGACTACTCCCTGTTTTCTTAAAGCACATGTACATCTCACCTTCCACCACTGTAACTCATACCTAAGGTTAAGTCAATTTATGAAGAGGAGAGGTTTCTGTGGCCCCTCACCATAGATACCTTATCCCATTGCTTTTAGTAAATAGTGTTGTAAGGCCATCTATCATGGGAGGTGTATATGGCACAGGAAACTGATCACATTGTGGCACCCAGTAAACAGAAAGCAAAGGAAGAGGGACCAGGACCCCAGTGTTCCCTTCAAGATCATAGCAATTATACTAGAACTTCCAAGAAGATGCCATAACCTACAGGTTCCACACCAACCTCCAAATTATAACATGACACAGTGCCCTGTCTTCTTTCACACCCTTATCCCTTCTTAGATAATCATTCCTGCAGTTATGTCAAAAATATATGTGGATAGCACATTGGAAGAATGAACAAAACAAACATGGTGTGCCCACATGATGAAATATTACTTAGCTATAAAAAGGAACAGAATTAAATCTACAATATCAATGAACCTCAACAATGTTTCAGAAAGTGACAGGCATATTGTTATACAAAATGATGCAAAGGGGTATTTGTAAGACCCCATGCATAAGAAATTCTCAGAACAGACAAGTCTATAGGAAACAATAAATTCTGAGTTTTCTGAATGAGAAAGGCCTGAGACAGAGGAGGAGGATAACAGCAAGTATTATAGGTTGTTTTGGAGGGGGTGTGAAAATATTCTAAAATGAGGGTGATGATGGTTGGAGTATCTGCAACCCTGCTTGAGGTATTTGTGTTTTAAATGACTTCCACTTTGACAAGTATGCCAAGCTAGCTGGCCTGGGAATATCCAGGGATTCTCCCAGCTCAGGCTCCATCTTGCTGAGGAGTTCTGGGATTATAGAGCCACATAGCCCTACATGGTTTCTAGGGACCTGAGTTCAGGTCCACTCCTTCCATAGCCAGCACTGAACCATTCCTCCTACCCTCTATTCACAGCTCCCTTTGGTGAAGAATATGTTTGCTACTAGGAAGCTCTCTCAGTTGTGGCCCAGATCTTCCTTTCAGTGCTGTTGGTTGCTATTTTTGTCATCTTGATAGTTTCATAAGTGTCAATAGCGGTACTTAAAGCAGAGAAGTAAACTGTTAGCACACATTTTAAATGGAGAACTTCTTAGACAAAGTTCTTGTTTTACTTATGGAAATTTCATTGCTATCCTCTTAAGCCCACCCCAGGGAGAAAAGGGTACTTGACTGGAATGCCCCAGGAACAGAATTATTTCCAAGGTTTGGATAACTTAGACTTTTGTTTGGCTAAATGGAACACACAGGAAAAACTCAGATGGGTGTGGGGAGTGCAGGGGATATCAGGTGGAGAGAGAAAAGAGATGAATTAGCTAAAAGTGAGAAACTTGGTGTGAGAATTTGTAATGAAGATTTCTTACGAAGTTTTGCCCTGCGGTGGTCAATGTAAATATGTTTCCTGCTCCCTCATTAAACTTTCAGTAGCATTCATTAACTTGTTAATGCACAGTGGAATTGTATCTGGTTTAGGCTGAAAGAGGATGAATGATCAAGGTGCTGAGTTCCACTTTCAGGTGGACAAAGGATGAGCTCAACACAGTTGTGGCTGTAATTCAAATACACCCAACAGTAAGACTTACTAACCACCTCTCTCTTGGTTCTTCCACAGATGTTTGACACAGAATTACATACATTTTGAATTTCCAACTCTCCTGATGAAATGCATATTTATTGAGATGCCATAATTGAACAGTTCAAACAAAGTGGCTTGACCTTCTAAGAAAGATGTGAGTTCACTCTCTATAATCAGAGGTCATTTCAAAAAAAAAAAAACCTAAAGGCTGCTTTGCTTGCATTCGGCTTCGGCTTGGCTGTTTGCTCCCATCTCCACAGCAGTGAAAAATTAGGGACTATGAGTTTGTGAAGATGCTCAGTGGTGGAGTTGCCAGCTGCTCACTGAAGAAGTTGCCTGTTGCTCTTGATTCTTGAGAATATGAGTTAAGAGCTCAGGGAGAGCAGTTTGACAGGACAAACTGTCAGTGCTTTTTACTAAAATCATTATGTAATTTAGACTCCAGCTTAATGAGTACCTTAACTTATGAATGCATTAACTCTGGAGTCTGCATTGGGAAAGCAGAATTACAATACTGTGTATAGCCCTCGTGATACCTTTTTTTAAGAAAGAAGTCCTTTGGAAACCCTCCATTCAGTTGTTAGTCAGAGGAATACAAAACAACATAGGCTAGTTCCATCACTCTTGGTTTCCTGCCAGTACTTAAAGGTACAACCCTATTGCTGAAGATACCAAATGCTTTGGACATAGGACTTGGAAGAACTGAACTGAAACTGACCTGGAAGCCCCCTCCCTGAAGACTAGCTGTCATGGTATCTGAAAGTGCTATTCCAGCTTCCAAAAAGAAAACAGCATTTGATAATCCTGGCTATTTATGAAGCCTACAAACTATAACAATGAGAAACCTGGCAGTACAAGAAGAAATGATTCACAAAGTATTATCAGTTTTTGTGATATGCAGTTGTGCAATGAAAACAAAAACCAAAACTACTTATAAAGTTTTTATTATAGTACACCGAGAGGAAGAATTAGGAATCTAAGTTTTTTCAGACCATTATCTCTAAGTCCACATTCAATGAGTTAGTTTATCAGACTTTGGTTTAGAACATAACCTAGAGAAGAGGACCTTTACCAGGAAAGCATGCCCAAGGGCTCAAGAGCCTTCAGCAAAACAGCAGGCACTTACTTCAAATCTCCATGCATTTGCATTTTGTTGTAAGAATACTCCTGCCATCCAGAAAGATGTCTTCTATGTTCCAAAACAACTAAGATACTGCCCTCCTTTTGCTCCCAATTAACAGTTGGCTGTGCATTTGTTTGTGGCCCTGCAGAGACAACCATTGACTTTCGCCTTCCTGTTGCATTGTAGTGGCTTGAGGGTTGGTTAAAAATTCCTATCAGGACTGTTCATGGAGCTTTCAACTCCATTCAAATAAAAATGGCATTAAAATGTATAGTTCTTGACACTGTGAATGTCCTGTCATTATCACCCATCCAAATAGATGCCAGGCAGAACTGTTTAAAGGAATAGCAGCTACTGTTAGATAAAGATGAATGACAGCTGATATAAATAGCTCCATTATTTACATTTCTCTCCTACACAGTCCAAAGAAAAAATGAACAAGGAAGGATTCCATGTTGTTCAATTGGCTTTTGTGTCACATGAAAGGCTTGTTGCCAGCCTTAGTTAAATCTGCCATCCGAAGAGTGACTTCACAACCCAAATCAATTAGGAGGAAACATTCAGTCAAGTAATTGAAACCAAAAAATTCAGATTTTTGATTAAGAGCAGAGTCATCAGGTCAATAACAGCATCATTGATTAACAGCAACATCACTGACTCGTGCAACTGACACAGACATCATTCCAAAAGAGGGGGCAACTAACTCTAAACAAACAAAGGTAGTGCTTAGCAGGATAAAGGTAAAAGAGAGATAGCAAACTAAGTAAGAGTGGATAAGGAAAAGGATTATTAGAAAATAAGGGATAAGAGATAAAACGTAATGGAGTAAAGTGGTGAAGAGAGTAATACACTAAATACAGGGAAAAAAAAAAAACGAACCTGAATCTGTTATTGGTCTTCTGATTCTGCAGGAATGGCACCAAAAACATGCTCTCTTGATTAGGTTTGCTTCTATCAGCAGTTTATACAAGATTCACAGAGAGAGACAGAGAGAGAGAGAGAGAGAGAGAGAGAGAGAGAGAGAGAGAGAGAGAGAGAGAGAAATTCTGTTCAGAAGGCATTCTATAAAGGGAGTGACCTGCTGGAGACCTCATCCTGGATATCAGAAATCAAATAACAAACAGCATGCTCACCAGCATGCTCAATATCTGTCCCTTATAACCACTGAGGGACAATATTTAAATTTTTAATGGGCACAATAATTTCATACACTTGTGGGATACCATGTGGCCTGTTAATTAATGCCTGCAATGTATAACAATCAATGGGGACTGTTATAGTCATCATCCTCTCTCTCTGTATGTGTATTATGTATACATCCATAAATGTGTTTGTGTGTATAAGAGGGGCACAGGTAGGTATAGGTATGGAAAGGTCAGAAATCAATGTTAGGTTTTTTTCCTTGCCACTTCTTTTTCAATAAGGTCTCTCACCAGACTCAGCCACACTTGCTGACCAAAAAGCCCTTGAGATATTCCACTCTGCCTCCCAGGCACTGGGATTATGGGCATACACTGCTAGGCCCAGCTTTTTTACATGTGTGCTTGTAATTTGAATTTGTGTCCTCACACTTGGAAAACAAATCATCTCCCCAGACTACCAGGCATGAAGCCCGCTAGATTCAATCCCCAAAACTGCATGAACTGAGTGTCTGGGCACACACCTGTAATGCCAGCCCTGGGGAGGTGGAGGAAGGAAGACCAGAAGTTCAAGTTCATTTCTTTATGTAGGTAACATTCAAATCATCTGTACTGTTCTGAAGTACTTGTCTCATTGGTCATACTTACATCGCTATACTATAGAGCATCAGAAGTTATTCCTCCCATCCAATCATTCTTGTACCTATTTACTGTCCTCTTCAGCCTGGCTCCACCTTTCCCAGGCTTTCCTAAGTGCTATTGTAGGCTCCTCTTCTATGTAGCAACTTCTTTAGTGTTACAAGAACTTTCCCGCCAGCCTGGTCCCACAGCCATGTCAGCAGCAAATAACACATAGAAACACAGAGATGATACATTAGATATAAATCTCTTGGTCTGTTACTAGCATTTCTTATTGGCTAGCTCTGTCTTGAATACTAACTCATAATTACCAATATATGTATTTCTTTATGGACTTATCTTACTGAGAACACCAGACTTACATCCTCTCCTCCTAAGATCACATCAGAACCCTGCTACATTTCTCAGAATCCTCCACAACTCCTAGTCCCACCTATCTCACTTTCCTATTGGCAAACAGGGCTTTATTTATTACCCAATAAGAAAAACATATTTATAGAATGACATCTCCCATCATCTCCTCTTTTCTGTCTAATAAAAAGAAGGGTTTTAATTTAACATAGTAAAATATATAACAAAACAGTTATCAAATAAGAACTATGGTTAACTATATTCAGTCCATTAACATTTAGCCAGATTAAAAGAAAATATTCCATCATCTATCCTATCTTTGTGAGTCTAAAGTCTTATATGTAACTTATCTGTAATTCTAACTAAGGAAAACTATTACCATAACTATCTGTCTTCAACTCCATGAAAGACCACAGAAGGATAGTATATAAACTCTAGAAATGACAGAGACAACTCACTGCCTGGTCATTAACACAAAGTTCTTCTATAAATTGGCGAATCTATCTTCAGGCCATAGGTCACAGTGTATCTGGCAGACTTTCCAGCAAAGTAGGAAATTTCAAACTGTCCGATCTGTGTTGGCAGTTTGTCAGTCATTTTTCTCTGTGTCCTGCAAAATGTCTGGCAGACTCTTGCATGAAACAGAAACTCTGTAGCACTGTCCATCTTGTTTCAGCAGTCACTTTTCTGTGGGTCCTGCATATCCAGTTTATATAGCATAAAGTGAAAAGGTCCAGACAAGACCAGTTTCTTGCCCAAATGGCTAGTCTTGCCATATTGGAAGCAAACTCCATAATGAGTTTTTTCGATGCCTAATTTCCTTTCTGACGCAGGTGGTGTTGCCAGGAGCAGTTATGTCTCACTATCAAGAAAAACCCTAAACCATTTTAAATGCCATATAAAGGTTTGAAGAATGCCTATTCATTTGAAATATCTCTCTATATATCTAGAAAACCTAACTATAAGTTTTGACTATTATAGTTGACTATCTTTAATCTGTACTAAATTATACATTACATTTTTACATGTGTTATGCAAACACAATACCTAAACAAGAAGAGAAATAAATGTATCACAAATTGACCTTAAATTTGTATCAATAAATGAAAATCCATACCAAAGCAAAGCATTCCTTTTTATACCATAATCCCCTTTTTACCTTTAAAAAGAGATTGGTTATGATCATTAACCATTTATAACCAACTCCATTTAGATGAAAACAAACATTTATAGACAATATCTGGGAATATGGGTGTCATTTTCTCCAAACTGCTTCCTGCTACTTGGGGACACTGTAATACCATGGGAATCCTAAGAAGTCCCAGAAATCCTGGCTGTAGTGGTCTGCAAGGCTTCCTTGTTTCCCAGCTGTTTTGGATGTTGGATCACCTGGGACACTGTTTCAGGGGGTCTTGCTTGATCAAACCATGTTAGTCTGGAAGGAATCCACAGCTTTTCATTTTCTGTGGAAACAAAAGTGGAAATTCTTTTCCCCAGTAACCTGCCCTTAAACTTAAATTTTGAAGTCAAAGCGTTTTTAAAATATATAAGTTGGATTGATCCAGCAACATTTCTTTTAGCAGTTGTTGCTATTTCCTCAGCAGTCAAACAATTGAACGACAACACAGTAGCATACAATATCCAGACTCTCTGTGTATTTTTCATTTTTATGTGGCTTTTTTATTACTCTGTTTCTTTTTATTTTATTTTTATTTTCTGAGACAAGGTTTATCTGTGAACTTTTGTCTGTCCTGAAATTCACTCTGTACACAAGGTTCGCCTTGAAATCACAGAGATCTGCTTGCCTCTGCCTCCTGAGTACTGGGATTAAAGGCGTGTGCCACCACTGCCCAGTTACTTTATTATTTTTTTTAACAAATATCCTTTTCATTTTCTCTCCCAAGTCTATGTATATTTTTAAACACATTATAAAAACATTTTAGGTTTTACTTCATCTGAATCTGTCTTTAATGTGTATCTCTACCTTTTGTATAGCCATAATTCTTGTATCTGCAAAACAACATTGCTGAAATTAAAGCTGCCTCTGTTTTAGCCTGTGTCTTTCCAATATGGCAGGGGTACCTTTACTCCCAGCACTGAGAGCTGTGCTCACTTCCTTAGTCTATGCTGCCATCCAGCAGCATGCTGCCAGCTTGGAGATGTGGTCACTGCCACTGCCAACTGCTCACACAGGCCATTCTTGTTTGGTAGCAGGGCCTCTTAAAAGAGCACTATGTTTTTGTTGTTGTTGTTGTTGTTGTTGTTGTTGTTTTGTTTTGTTTTGTTGGTTTTGTTTTGTTTGTTTTGTTTTGTTTTGCTGCTTTTGCAGAGTCAAGAAGACTCCCTTAAAGGAGCCACACAAGTTTCTTCTTGTCTCTAGCAAAACAGAGCCCACCTGAAAAAAATGCTGCTACCAAGAAACCTTGCTTGTCTCTGTTCTTTTGTTTCTAAAATCCATTTTGAAGCTTTTGTCGAGTTTGAAGTGGAAGTTCTTACTCTCTTCAGCCTGGCCACACCTTTCCTAGACTTTCCTAAGTGCTATTGTAGACTCCTCTTCAATGTAGCAACCTCCTTAGTTTCTACATGTTAGAACATGTGCTGTTTACCTTTCTCTGTGTGACTTTGTTTTACTTAGCATGATGTCCTCCAAGGTCGTCATGCTGCCACAAATGACTGGATTTCACTCTTCCTTATGGCTGAATAGTATTTCTCCATGTATACATCCCACACTTTCTGATTGTAACCCTTCACTACTGGTAGAGAACTTGGTTGATTTGCATATTGGCAGCTGCCTATAGTGCTACAGTAAACATGGCTCTGCAGGCATCATCCTGTCTGCTGCTTCCCTTTTCTTTGACTTCATGCCTAATACTGCAATTACAGGATCAATTTATAGTTTTGTGAGGATATGCCAGTGTTTTCCATAATGGCTGAACTAATTTACATACCTACCAACAATACATGAGAATTTCTCTATAGCATTTTTTTTCTTTATCTTTTTTTTTTTTTTTTTTTGCATTTTAATAATGTTCACTCTAACTGGGGTGAGCTGATATCTCATTATAGTTTGACATTTACTGATAATTGGGAGTGTTGAGTGTATGATTTTTCATACACTTATTGGTCATTTTTCATGTCTTCTTTTGAGAAATGTCTGTTTAGATGAGTTGCTCATTTTAATTGGATTGTTTGCTTGCTTTTGGCACTGATTGAGTTCTTTATATATAAGTGACATAAATGCCCTGCCAAATGAATATTTTCTCCAAACACAATTTTTAATCAGAATTTTCAAAGCACCTAAATGGTGAGGGAAAATGGGCAAAGTGTGTTTGAGAACGATATCGTAGACCTAAACATCACAATGAAATATCTATGTATAGAGGATGAAGTTCTGTATTTTATATGTGTGTGTGTGTGTGTAAATATGAAGGCATACAGATAAATGATAGGTATATACATGGGTGATTGATAGTTGTTCGAGAGATAAAAGATAGATATATGATAGATGGTAGATTTAGTTTGATAGATTTAGTTAGATTGATGTTAGATTTCAGATACATAGATGATTGATAGATGACTGAGGTAAATAGATGACAGAGAGAGAATAGTAGATTGATTGATTGATTGATTGATTGATTGATTTGCCAAAGCACCTTGATGGAGGAATGCCCTGATGTCCCTGGAAAGAGGAAATAGAAGAGATTTTGTGAGTGGACTGAGGGTGGACAAGGATAGGAACATGTCAGATCAGGTTACCGGGGAGGAGGGGGCAGGCAGGGAGAATACTAAAATAGACTACTAGAAATGGGGTGGCCCATTTCAAGATCAAATAAAAACCTGACACAAGGGAATCTCCCAGGAATCTACAAGAAGTCTCCAGCTTATACCTCTTGCAATAGCAGATACATAACCTGAACTGGCCATCTCCTGTGACCAGATTGATGCCTAGCCCAGTTGTCATCAGAGAGGCTTCATTTAGCAACTGATGGAAATGAATGCAGAGACTTACATCCAAACATTAGCCAAAATTCAGGAAATTCTGCAGAAGAGGGGGAAATAGGATTGTAGAATCAGAGAGGTCAAGGACACCACAAGAAAACTCACAGAATCAACTAAGCTGGACTCATTGGGACTCACAGAGACTAAACGAACAACCAGGGAGCCTGCATGGGATTGACCTAAGCATTCTGCATTTATGTTACAGTTGTGTAGCTTAGTACTCTTAACAGTGAGAACAGGGTCTGTCTCTGAGACTTTTTGTAGCATTGGGGACCCAAATCCTCATAGTGGGTTATCTTACCCATCCTTTATACATGGATAAGTGCTTATCGAAACTTGATATGCCATGTTTTGTTAATATTCATGGGAGACCTACACTTTCCTAAACAGAAATAGAGGAGTAGTAGATTAGGGGGTAAAAACAAAGTGTTGGAAGGAAGACTGGGAGGAGAGAGGAGAGGAGGACTACAGCCAAGATATTAAATAAATGAATAAATAAATAAATAAATAAATGTATTTGTTTTTTATCAAAGTGTTTTTTTTAATTTATTATTTTACATGTCGATCCCAGTTCCCTCTCCCTCCTGCCCTCCCTCCCTTCCAGCCCTCCCTCCCTCCTTCCCTCCCTTTTGCCCTCTCTGCCCTCTCACATGTACTCTAAACACCCTCCCCTCCCAACCCCCCACCACAATACCATATGTAGGGGAATGCCATCCTGTTGGGGTCATGTAGATCTGACAGGTCATGTGAAGTAGGGACTAGGGCTTCTCTCCTATCTCTAGAATAAGGCAGTTATCCCTCCATGGGGCATATGTTTGCAAAGTCCTTTTGTGCACCAGGGATACATCCTGGCTCCACTGTCTGAGGTCTCTTAGACTGCTCAGTCCTTCTGGCTGAGACCCATATTCAGGGGGGACCGAGTCAGTCCCCTGTTGGCTTCCCAGCTATCAGTCTAGTGGCCCTTAGCTCCTCCTTGTTCAGGTAAGCTGTTTCTACGTACTTCTACCGCATGGTCTTGTCCTCTCCATCTGCTTCTGGGTTCTAGTTCGACTCAGTGTTTATGTATGGGTGTTTGCTCCTATTTTCAAGAGGCATTAGTTGAGGAGTCCATGGAGAAGTTAGTTGTTGATCTCACTCTCCGGGAAGGGCATTTATGATAGCCTTTCCTCGGGAGCTGAGATTGTTAGCTGGGAGCAGTCTTGTAGTTCCCTCGACCTTTCTTTGTGTTCAACTTTATCTTCAAACCAATATTGGCTCCCTCTTTTATGTTCTCTCTCTCTGACTCTGACTCTGTCTCTCTCTCTCTCTCTCTTTCTCTCTCTCTCTCTTTCCTATTTTCCATTCCTAACCAGGATCAATACTCCTGGTCGCACATGCCTTCCTCTCTTCCCCTCATTTTCTCCTACTTCTCTCTCCATTAGCTGTCCTCCCCCACTTTACCTGAGGTCTGGGGGACTTGTCCCTTCCCAGTTCTATGAGGGACTTTATATGAATCTCTTAGAATACACCTTGTATCCTAGTTCCTCTGGTGATGTGAATTATAGGCTGGTGATCATTTGATCTAGTTCTAAAATCCATATATGAGTGAGTACATACTGTGTTTCTCTTTTTGTGACTGGGTTAACTCATTCAGGATAGTTTCTTCAAGTGCCATCCACTTGCCTGCGAATTTCAAGATACCATTATTTTTTTCTGGAGAGTAGTATTCCATTGTGTAGATATGCCACATCTTCATTAACCATTCTTCAATTGAGGGGCATCTAGGTTGCTTCCAGGTTCTTGCTATTACAAATAGTGCTGCTATGAACATAGTTGAACAGATGTCTTTGTTGCATTGATGTGAATCCTTTGGGTATATGCCTAAGAGGGGGGATTGCCAGGTCCTGTGGTAAACTAATTCCCATTTTCCTGAGGAACCGCCATACTGATCTCCAAAGTGGCTGTATGAGTTTGCACTCCCACCAGCAGTGGAGGAGTGTTCCACTTTCTCCACATCCTCTCCAACATAAGTCATCACTGGTGTTTCTAATTTTAGCCATTCTGGCAGGGGTAAGATGGTATCTCAAAGTTGTTTTGATTTTCATTTCCCTGATAGCTAAGGATGTGGAGCATTTTCTTAAGTGTCTTTCAGCCTTTTTGATTTCCTCCATTGAGAATTCTTTCTTCAGTTCTGTACCCATTTTTAATAGGGTTATTTGGTGTTTTGTTGACTAGTTTCTTGAGTTCTTTGTATATTTTGGAGATCAGCCCTTTGTCGGATATAGGATTAGTGAAAATCTTTTCCCAGTAAGTGGGCTGCCGTTTGGTCTTGTCCACTGTGTCCTTTGCCTTAGAGAAGCTTCCAACTTTGAAGAGGTCCCATTTATTAATTGTTTCTTTTAGTGTCTGTGCCCCTGGAGTTATGTTCAGGAAGTGGTCTCCTATACCAATTTATTCAAGGGTACCTCCTACTTTCTCTTCTAAGAGGTTCAATGTGGCTGGATTGATGTTGAGGTCTTTGATCCATTTGGACTTGAGTTTTGTGCATGGCGACAGACATGGGTCTATCTGCAGTCTTCTACACACCCTCATCCAATTGTGCCAGCACCATTTGTTGAAGATGCTGTCTTTGCCCCATTGTATGATTTTAGCTGTTTTGTCGAAAATCAGGTGTTCATAGGTGCGTGGATTAATATCAGGATTTTCAATTCGATTCCATTGGTCTACCTGTCTATTTTTATGCCAATACCAGGCTGTTTTCAGAACTATAGCTCTGTAGTAGAGCTTAAAGTCAGGAATGGTGATGCCTCCTGAAGTTCTTTTATTGTATAGGGTTGTTTTGGCTATCCTAGGTCTTATGTTTTTCCATATAAAGTTGATTATTGTCCTTTCAAGGTCGGTGAAGAATTGTGGTGGGATTTTAATGGGGATTGCATTGAATCTTTAGATTGCTTTTGGTAAGATTGCCATTTTTACTATGTTTATCCTACCTAACCAAGAGCATGGGAGAACTTTCCATTTTCTGGTATCTTCTTTAATTTCTTTCTTTAGACTCACAAAGCTCTTATTATATAGATCTTTTACTTGTTTGGTAAGCGTTACACCAAGATACTTTATGTTGCTTGTGGCTATTGTAAAGGGTGATGTTTCTCTGATTTCTTTCTTTGCCTCTTTGTCGTCTGAAAAATATAGGGCTACTGATTTTTTTTAGTTTATCTTGTATCCTGCTAGTTTGCTGAAGGTGTTTATCAGCTGTAGGAGTTCCCTGGTAGAGTTTATTGGGTCACTTATGTAAACTATCATATCATCTGCAAATAGAGACAGTTTGACTTCTTCCTTTCCAATTTGGATGCCCTTGATCTCCTTTTGTTGTCTTATAGCATTAGCTAGAACTTCTAGTACGATATTGAAGAGATATGGAAAGAGAGAACAGCCCTGTCTTGTTCCTGATTTTTGAGGAATTGGCTTAAATTTCTCTCCATTCAGTTTGATGTTGGCAGTTGGTTTGTTGTATATTGTTCTTATTATGTTTAGGTATGTTCCTGTTATCTCTGACCTCTCTAATACCTTTATCATGAAAGGGTGTGGAATTTTGTCAAAGGCTTTTTCCGCATCAAGGGAGATAATCATATGGTTTTTCTTTTTCAGTTTGTTTATATGGTGGATCACGTTGATAGATTTTCGTATGTTAAACCATCCCTGCATTCCAGGGATGAAGCCTACTTGATCATGGTGGATGATTTCTCTGATGTATTTTTGAATTCGGTTTGCCATTATTTTATTGAGTATTTTTGCGTCGATGTTCATCAGGGATATTGGTCTGTAGTTTTCTTTCTTAGTTGTGTCTTTGTGAGGTTTGGGTACCAAAGTTATTGTGGCCTCATAAAAAGAGTTTGGCAATAAACCTTCTGTTTCTATCTTGTGGAACAGTTTGAGGAGTAGTGGTATTAGTTCTTCCTTGAATGTCTGGTAGAATTCTGCACTGAATCACTGAATCCATCTGGCCCTGGCCTTTTTTTTTTTTTTTTTTTTTTTTTTTTTTTTGGTTGGAAGGCTTTCGATGACTGCTTCTATTTCTTTGCGGGTTATAGGTCTATTTAACTTGTTTGTCTGTTCTTGATTTAATTTTGGTAAGTGATAGTTATCCAGAAACTTGTCCATTTCCTTTGAATTTTCAATTTTTGTGGAATACAGATTTTCAAAGTATGACCTGAAAATTGACTGTATTTCCTCTGTGTCTGTTGTTATGTTCCCCATTTCATTTCTGATTTTGTTAATTTGCATGTTCTGTCTCTGCTTTTTCGTTAATTTGGATAAAGGTTTGTCTATCTTGTTGATTTTCTCAAAAAACCAACTCTTTATTGCATTGATTTTTTGTATTGTTTTCCTGGTTTCTATTTTGTTGATTTCAGCCCTCAAGTTGATTATTTCCTGGCGTCTGCTCCTGCAGGGTGAATTCGCTTCTCTCTGTTCTAAGGTTTTCAGTTGGGCTGTTAATTCTCTTTTGTGACTATCCTCTGTTTTCTTCATATGGGCACTTAGTGCAATGAACTTCCCTCGTAGCACTGCTTTCAAGGTGTCCCATAAGTTCGGGTATGTTGTATCCTCATTCTCATTGAATATTAGAAAGTCTTTAATTTCTTTATTTCTTCTTTGACCCAGGAGTGGTGCAATTGCACATTGTTAATTTTCCATGAGTTTGCAGGTTTTCTGCTATTTGTGTTGTTGTTCAATTCCAATTTTAAAGCATGGTGGTCTGATAAGATACAGGGGACTATTCCTATTCTCTTGTATCTGTTGAGGTTTGTTATGTTTCCTAGTATGTGGTCGATTTTAAAGAAGGTTCCATGTGGAGCAGAGAAGAAGGTATATTCTTTTGTCTTTGGATGGAATGTTCTACAGATGTCTGTTAGCCCCAGTTGAGACATAACTTCTGTTCATTCTTTTGTTTCTTTGTTGAGTTTCTGATTTGTGGTCCTGTCTAGTGTTGAGAGTGGTGTATTGAAGTCTCCCACTATAAGTGTGTGAGGTTTTATATGAGCTTTGAGTTTTAGTAGTGTTTCTTTTACGAATGTGGGTGACTTTGTATTAGGGGCATAGATGTTCAGAATTGAGACTTTGTGTTGATGGATTTCTCCTGAGATGAATATGAAATGACCGTCTTCATCTCTTTTGACTAGTTTTGGTTTGAAGTCTAACTTGTTAGATATTAGGGTAGCTACGCCTGCTTGCTTCTTATTTCCATTTGATTGGAAAATCTTTTCCCAACCCTTTACCCTGATGTAATGTCTATCTTTGGACCTAAGATATGTGTCTTGTATGCAGCAGAAGGATGGATTCTGTCTTCGTATCCATTCTGTTAGCCTGTGTCTTTTTATAGGTGAGTTAAGACCATTAATGTTGAGGGTGAGTAAGGTCCATTGATTGTTGATGCTTGTTTGATTTAGGTTTGTTGTTGGTAGTAGTATTGTGAATATATTTGTTCTGCTTCACCCTAGGTTTCTGGTGTAGTTGGATTATCTGTTGCCTTCATTTTTGTGGGCGTAGTTACCTTCCTTGGGTTGGAATTTTCCTTCCAATACTTTCTGTAGGGCTGGATTTATAGATACATACTGGGAAAATCTGGTTTTGTCATTGAATATCTTGTTCTCTCCATCTATATTGACTGAGAGTTTTGCTGGATATAGTAGCCTAGGCTGGCATCCGTGTTCTCTTAATACTTTTAGAACATCTATCCAGGACCTTCTGGCCTTGAGGGTTTCCATGGAGAAGTCAGGTGTAATTTTGATAGGTCTGCCTTTATATGTTACCTGTCCTTTTTCCTTCGCTGCTCTTAATATTCTTTCTTTATTCTGTATGCTAGGTGTTTTGATTATTATATGTCGAGGGGTCTTTTTTCTTTGGGCCAGCCTATTTGGGGTTCGGTATGCTTCTTGTACTTTCATGGGCATGTCCTTCTTCAGATTGGGAAAGTTTTCCTCGATGATTTTGTTGAATATGTTTTCAGCACCTTTGAGCTGGGCTTCCTCACCTTCCTCTATGCCTATTATTCTTAGGTTTGGCCTTTTCATGGTGTCCCACATTTCCTGGATGTTTTGTGTTAAGGATTTGTTGGATTTATGGTTTTCTTTGGTCGATGAATCTATTTCTTCTAGTTTATCTTCTGTGCCTGAGATTCTCTCTTCCATCTCTTGAATTCTATTGGTTATGCTTGTGTCCATGGTTTCCGATTTTTTGCCCAGCTTTTCAATTTCCACCTTTCCTTCCATTTGTGTTGCCTTTATTTTCTCAGTTTCGGTTTTCAGGTCTTGAACCGTTTCCTTCACCTGGTTAATTGTTTTTTCTTGGCTTTCTGTACTTTCCTTAAGGAATTTGTTCATTTCTTCTACTTTTTTGTTTGTTTTTCCTCCATTTCTTTAAGGGATTTTCTCATATCTTCTTTGAGGGCCTCTATCATTTTTATGATGGTGATTTTTAAGTCGTACCCTTCTGCTTCCTCTGCTTTGTTGTTGTGTTCCATTCTAGTTGGTGTAGATTCCCTAGATTCTGGTGGTGTCATGTTTGTCTTTCTGTTGTTAGGTGTTCTCTTGTATTGCCTTCTTCCCATAGTTTCTTCCAGTAGGTGTTGGTGGTGTCTCTTTCCTCTCTCTATGGTCCTTCCCCGATGGGCTTATGTGGATCAAAGTTTCAATATCTGTAGCTCTGTGTGGTCCAAGCTCTCTAGGAGGTTTCTCTGCAGACAGGGATCCAGGGATGGGGTCAAGGATGAGGATCCAGAAGAAGATGCCAGCAGGTACTCACAGTGGTCCTCTGGCCAATAGCTCTGGCCAATGACCGACAGAAGAGGAGGAGGGCTGAGCTTGAACTTGAGAAGGTTTTGCAGGGTAGTGGGATCTCACTGGAAACTGACGCTCTCCAGCTGAGACCTCGTTCTGTGGCAGGGGCCTGGATTTGGGGGTCAAGGATCTTGCCCGCAGGAACTCCGAGTGGACCTGCAGAGATAGGCGGATCTCTGGGAGGGGCCTGGGACTCCAGCAGAGGACTGGAGGCGGGGTCAGAGACCAAGCTGGTGGAAATTACAGGTGGTCCCGCGTGGATAGTCAGGTCTCCTTTGTTCGGAATTGCTCCGAGACGTCTCCGAAATAGGGTGGACTGTTGGCTCCACCCTCTGTCCCTGTATTAGTTTTTTAAAAAGCACTTTGATGGTTGATATTCAAAGTGAATTATTTCCAAACAGGCAACCCTGCCCATCACCAACTGGAAATGTTCTTTCTGGGGTTTTGGGGAGTGTTTTGTTTTGTTTGTTTTGTTTTGTTTTGGCCTTTAAACCAGTGGCTCTCAACCTCCCTAATGTTGTAACCCTTTCATACAGTCCCTCACATTGTGGGACCCCAATCAAAAAATTATTTTTGTTGTTACTTCATCACTGTAATTTTGGTAGTTATGAACAGTAATGTAAATATCTGATATGCAAGATACCTGATATGTGACCCCTGTGAAAGTGTTGTTCAACTCCCAAAGGAGTTGTGACCCACAGGTTGAGAACCACTGCTTTAGAGAAGGTTTCATCTTAGCAAGTCTACCACCACATATTCAAATTTCTTTCATTTTGTGTGTCATAGTTAGTATTGATTATCAGCTTTTTAAAGCCTGAAGCCATCCAATAGGAAAGCCTTGATTGAGGAATTGTCTAAATCAGATTGGCCTGTCTGTGTAGGGTTACCTTGGCTACTAACTGGGGTGGGTGGGCCCCATTCCTAGGCAGGTAAGAAACCTAGTTAAGCATGAATCTATAGCAAGCCAGAGAGCAAGCCAAGCCATGATAGATGGTCTCTGCTCCAAGTTCCTGCCTTGAGTTCCTATCCTAACATCCTTGGTGATACACTGTGATCTGGAAACATAAGACAAATAAATCTTTGTCTCTTAAATAACTTGGTCAGAGTGTTTTACCATAGCAATAGAAAAGGCAACCAGGGCAATGTGTGATGAGGTTCAAGAGATGTGCAGCTTTTGGTTTAGTACTGCACTGTCTTCAAAATCAGTGAGAGGTGGGATTAGCCATCAAAAGAATAACAGTTTGTCAACTGAGTATCGTGGATCATGCCTTTAATCCCAGCACACGTGAGGCAGAGGCAGGTGGATCTCTGAGTTCAATGCCAACCTGGTCTACAGAGAGAATTTCAAGACAGCCAAAGCTACACAGGGAAACCCTATCTCAAAAGCAACAATAACAACAACAATAATAATAATACCATGTTTTACAAAATTTGGGGAATCTGGCCTTCTAGCCTTCTTTTTTCAAACTATTTTCTTTGTATCAAAGGAGAAAGACAAGCACTGACTCTGAATGGAGATGCCTCTCACTCTGTGCAAGAGTCTAAGCTCATCCCACCATCTCAGGCTAGCATCACCTCTGTATCAAAAGAGCAAGCTCTTTCAATAGCATGCTTTTTACTTCTCCCTCAGATGGCATAGGGACTGACAACAAACTAAAAAGGTGATTCTTTTCTGGGAAGATGTTAGGTGAACTCCTGTAGACCAATTTAAACTTTGTAGACTGGAGACTGTTAGGCCCAGCCCTTGAAAGTGGCTGGCTTAGTTTTCCAATTCAAGCATCATCAATTTTTGTGCCAAATTATCCACTGCAGTTCCCAAATGCAAACCCCATAGCTCTGGCTAAAGAATTCTCACCTACTGCCTGGGTTTTCATTTTGCTATTTAATTCTCACTCTATGTGGGTAACATGTGAGCAGTCTCAACATGGATGTTGGAAAATATAACCTAGAACCTATTTTATTTTATCAAGTCATAAATTTTCTTCATCCCTCAAGGTTCCAGCTCTTTAAGGATGTGTTCAAGCTGCTTTTCCCACTGACTTCTACAACACTGAACCTATGAATCAATAAATAAAGTAGCTCTGCTTCTAAAAGTGCCTACCAAAGGTGTACTGTGCCCTAAAATCATATATGAATAAATAATCTATAAGTAATGGTCAATTCCACTCTCGGTAGAAAAAAGAGATAAAAATTAAAACAGGTTATTATTGGTCTGTGTAGTAGTTACTTTTCTGTTGTTGTGATAAAAGCACCATACCCAGAGGTAACTTAGAGATGAGTTTGTTTAGGCTTATGGTTCGAGAGAACAGAATCCATCATGGCAGGGAGGTGTGGCAGCGAGAAGCAGGCATAGCATTGAGGAGCAGACATGGCAGGAAGAAGCAGGAATAGCACCAAGGGTCTGGCATGGCAGCAAGCAGCAGGAATATCAGCCATATCTGGAAGCTGAGAGCTCAAATCCTCAACCACAAGCACAAACAGAGTGTACCTGGAAGTGGTAGGAAACTTTTAGTCTCAATGCTGGCCCCAAAAGACTCCCTCCAACAAAACTATGCACCACCTGAACCTCCCCCAAACAACCCCAATAACAGGGCACCAAGTGTTCAAATGCCTGAGGCTATGGAGGACATTGCTCACTCAAACTACCATACCCACAAAAAAAATTTAAAGTTAACTAGTGATAGATTTGAAGCTGTGTTTTTAAACATGAAAGCCTGTGAACAAGTGATGAAACACACATTATCATTTCCTATATGAGCCAACAAAAGGGAGACTAGGCAGAGGAGGTGGTTCAGTGTGTAAAGCATTTGCTGTGCCAGGAAAAAACAGAATTCCAATCTCCAGAGTCTACATAAAGCCAAAACCAATCGCACAGCTTTGTAGACCCAGCCCTCTCATGGCAAGGTAAGTGACTGAAAATGGGATAACCCCCAAAAATGTCATGAGCCGTGCACCAGGCACACACAGTGACAAACAACAAAAGAAACCCTGCACCAAGCAAGATGGATGACAAGTGCAAACACTCTTGGTTGTCCTGTGCCCTCTACATGTGCTCCATGACATGTGTATTCCTGCATTCATATACACAAACACAGGTACGCGCAAAGACACTTTTTAAAAGCTACTCGTCTCCTTTTCTTTCCATTCTCACTAATCTTCATCAAGTGTAAGTTCTGGTAACTCATGGACTCCTGCCTTTTCAAGCAGTTTGACGTGATCACTTAGTATAGTTACCAAAAATAAAACTTGGAAAAAAATGTAACATTTTTCCTTTAAAAAAAAGTAAAGGGCTCAGAGAAAGTAGTTGTTTAGTATTTGTGAAGCCCAAGATAAGAGTGACAACACTCATCAATTTTAAAAGAAGAGAAAAAAAAAAAAGAAAATTGACATGTATTAAACTTAGCATTACCAAAAGAAAATACTGTTGATAGAATTATACAGGTTAGTGAGGAGCAACACATTGATTCTTGAGTTTCCAATTTGTCTTATGGGCCTTCCTAACCACTGTTTTACAACTTTATCTTATGTGTACGTGTGTGTACATATGTGTGTGCACATATGTATATATGCATATGTGTGAGTATATGTAAGGACAGCATGTGTGACTAGGAACCTTAAGCAATTAGAAAAGGGGCCAGAGACCCAGAAGTGGAGTTACAAGTGGTCATGAGCCACCATGTGTGTACTAGGAACCTTTGCTGGCCCTCTGCAAGAGTAGTAAGTATTCTTAATGTGGAGCCATCTTCTCAGCATGTTGTAAAAGCAGCATTACCTGGAATCACATATCACAGATAAGTCACTGGCAGCCTAACTTAATGACATGTAAAAGAGATTGCTGTTAAGGGTGCTTGTGCCCCAATTCATTCTGCTCCTTTTAAGCAAGTTAGAATTCCTCTTTTAATCTGAGTTACCAATGACAATCACTGGAGTTCACTGTAGCAAGGAGTACAGAAACTGTCAGAGTGGAACAGGCATGACACTGGCTGCTGTGAACATGACAGGAAGGGAGGTAACTAAGAGAAATGGAACACACAGGGAAGGGTTTGCAGTCTCTTATTGTCTAAACTTCATGATATGCGGATCTGAAGACACCAACCAAGGGAAATGTCTGGCAGAGATTATACACACACACACACACACACACACACATACACGTGTGTGTGTGTGTGTGTGTGTGTGTGTGTGTGTGTGTGTGTGTGGGAGAAAAGAAGATTCCAGAGAATGAATTCTCATTTAGTCTTTGCATAGGATATCTCTCAACTATCAGCAAAGCTGAATTCTCTTAACTATAAGACAAAGAAAATACAAATGACACAAGCAACTGCTAAATGACTAAAATATGAAGATTTGATTGAAGAGAATAAGGCAAAAAATATTTGAAAAGAAAATGGTGAAAAATATCCCAAATGTTTCAAGAACATTCAGGAAACCAAATGAGCTCTCATTAGAAAAAAAAAAAAAAACTCAATTTTCAATAAAAGAAAAAATATGCTTTTCTTGGAAAATATTAACTTAGAATTTAAGATATCTCTACTAAAATTTTAAATGATTTACTTCAAAGTAAAAAAAAAGTTTAGAAAAAAGTTAGTGGGAGTTGAATTGCTCTTCCCTGCCCCTGCAGCCAAATCCTGCTTCTGTGCAGTTGCTATTACTGTGGTCCTTGATATTGTGGTTCCTGGAGGGGAAATGAAGGAGGAAGCAAAGGCAGGGGAATCTCTATGACTCTGAGAACAATCTGATCTATAGATCAAGTTCCATGCTTGCCAAGACAATACAATAAGACCTTGTCTCATAAACTAAATAAATAAATTAAAAACAGAAAGAGTGGGAGTCGTAGAAATTTAAAGTCAAAAGATGGCAAATGTGTGAACACACCACACATGCAAACACACATACACTCAGACATATATACACATATAAATATGCATATAGATATAAAATATGTGTATGTTTGTGTATGTAATCTTTAGAACTTTTGCAAGCCTACAACTCAAAACCAAGAAAATTAAAAGCTGAAATGCCATGAGCAAAAAATGATTCCAGAAACCTACTTAAAGATAAAAATCAGTGACCATATAAAAGACTTAAATAAATAGATGAAGTAAAAATAAATAAATAAATAAATTACAGGGGTGGAGGACATTACTGGCATTCAGACACACATAAGGAAGCAAATTAATTATCATGAACAAAACTCCCAAGTACTCTGAAATATCAATAAAATAAACCTACAATTGCCCAGGGAAGGAGAAGCTGAGGCAAAGTCTAAAATCATAACAATCTAATCAATGGGGTTGTAATAGAAAATTTCCCAAGCCCAGAGAAAGAACTTAACAGTGTAACATAAAAGAGATACAGAATCCCACATAGACATGGCCAAGAACTCTCCACATGCTTTAGCCAAACGGTCAAAACCACAGCAAAAGAGGAAGTTTATTCTGGAGTCAAATGGAGGTAGCAGTTACCCAGAGATTCAGATTACCCTAAATACAATGTCCCAATGTGATTACAGTTTTATGAAGTTTGAGAGTAAAAAGACAAACAAAATACATTGTTAGTAACATCAGGTAGGAAAGCAAGGAAAATTCTTCTCAGATATTGTCTATTAACATTTTTTTCCTTCAAGATAGAATTTTTTTGTGTAGCTCTAGCTATCCTGGAACTCGAACTACAGATCAGGCTGATAAAAGGTGTGTACCACCACTACTGAGCTTGTCTGATAACATTCTTAGCACTGGGGTAGGTAGAACCCAGCACATTAATTTGTTATACTAATACACCCCAGAGACTTCACCTGATAATCTCAAGGTCAGACACAGAGGTGGGAAGGATTTAATAAGAGAAGGGGGCTAAAGAAAGCCCAAAATAAATTTTAATTAATCAATCTATGGACTGCCAATATCCCAACCTCTCCACAGCCATTGAAGTTTTAATCAGATAATTAGCCTTTTGAAGTTTAATGTAAAACATAGTTTCTTTCTGGTAAACTTTTGTTCACAAAAGCAAAGAGGCAACATTAAATGTTGTAAGAAGGAAACTCACCTAAGGCAAATACATCCTAATAGCATTCCTCGCTACCAAACCTGAAAACATATAATAATACACCTCAAGCTTTAAAAGTAAATAAACAACTACCAGCATTGCTATACCCAGCCAAACTATCCTTTTCAAGACAAAATAAGGCAATCCATGATAATTAAGCCAGAACATGCTGAGATTATAGGTGTGCACCACCACACTTGATTTAAGCATACTATGTGTACTAATGATATACTTTTCACTGGCTCTGTCTGTATCTGTCTTTTTAGAGTTGTTTTTAAGAACATTATCAGTTGGGAAATGACTCATTTGGGGGAAGGCACTTGTCCTGGAAACATGAGGCTCTGAGTCTAGTCCCCAGAACTCCTGTAAAAAGGTGGCCATGGCAGCATATGGTTATAATCTCAATGCTGGGGGTATAACGAGTATGGTTTTTCCGCCTGCCACTGATCTTGTCCCGCTGCCGCGCCAGCCCCAAATAACACACTGAGACTCTGTATTTGATATAATGCTGTTGGCCAGGTACTTGTTTCTTATCTGCTAGCTCTGTCTTAAGTATTAACCCATTTCTATTAAACTAGTATTTCCACATGGTCTCCTTCCTGGGCAGTGGGTCTGGATCTGGTCTCTCCGGTCTCTCCATGCTGACTCCTCCTTACTACTTCCTCTTTCCTCCTTGTCTCCTAGTCCCTCCTATCTTCCTTTCCTATCAGCCAACAGTGCTTTATTCATTAGCCAGTATGAGAAACATATTTACAGAATGACATCTCTGATCACATCACTGGGGAGGTGGAGAATAGAATATCCATGGAACTTGCTGGCCAGCTACCCTAAAAGAAGAGTGTGAGCTCCACATCCTCAGGGAGGAGCTTTGTCTCACAAAATAAGATGAGGGTCCCTGTGACAGACCCTGTCTCAAGTAACAAAGTGGGCCGCTCCTGGGAACAATAGTAAGGTTGACTTCTGGCTTCTATGTCTACCCATACACATGCACATAGCCTTCATAACACACACACACACACACACACACACACACGGACAGGTTAGCTCAATTGCCAGGGGTCACATACATTGTTGAATATCCATTCTCTTGGTTTACTCACTGATTTTTTGATGTAATTATTTTTAATCTCCGATAGCTCAGTTATGGGATCAATACATATGATCACACTACTGTATAATAGGAACAGTTTTAGCTGTAATGTAGGAAAACTATATGTAGAAACTGATGTGTGGATTTGTGTTTGTAAGCAAAGTTTGAAAAGTAATTGTAAAATATTTCATCTTATTGATAAGAAAGGTCAAAATGGTGTGACAACTGTAAATAACTAAAAGCCATACATCACTAAAAAGGATTCACAGAGACCATCAAAATTTTCTTTCCATTTAATTTAGAAAGGTCATATATCTAGTTATTCTCCTAATAAAATAAATTTAGTTAATTCCCTCATTTTTAATTAAATTTTAGCTCACTGATAGGCCATTACTGTCAAAATGAATATAATTTATTGTTTTATATGAAAGAATAAAATATGCAAGTTTGTGTTTGATAGCAATATATTCTAGTTAGAATTTAAGTATTATGTCATTTTTCAGTAATAATTTTTCAGAGATATTTTAGAGTCTAATTCACCAAGACCCTCAGCTATGAGAGAAATGTAATACTTCTTTCTCTAAGGCTTTCTTAGCTTGTGTGGAGAATATATTATCCTATTCTTTTAGCCATTCCATAATAGTCCAGGAAGACCCAAAAATGAAGAGCATTTAATGAAGATCACCTGCACATTTTGGAAATGGTCTCTGAGCGGTAAATGTCTGGCTGTCTCCTGACACATCCTACTCCTGGTTCCCATACACACAAGCACACACACACCTTTGGTTCTTCAGTCCAGGTTTCTGTCACTCATAGTTGGTTTGCATTTTTTAATTAAAATCTTATAACTAACAAAAGTAATTCCTTTTTCTTATTTACATTTTTCTCAACTATTAGGGATTACTAACCTCTAGGACATTTTGTTCTGTGAGCACATGAGAATACACTGGTGATATTAACAAGACCTATTAATGAGACTTGCATATAACTTTTATTTATAGTAAATAGAATACACTGAACTCAGAAACTTACAACTGCTTCTTACTCTAGGGACTAGACATGGCATGGCATTTATGAGAAGTAAAGAATGGACAGGGCAGAATGGAATAATTTTATACTTCTCTATCATGATAATATTTTGATTCCCAGTTTAATGAGACCAAGATTGCTGTTGTGACAATCATAGAAATTAAAAACTTCTAAGAATATTTACACTAAAAAAGAAATTAAAAACATATATTATAAATGTAACACTCAGAGTGAACATAAAAAGCATAACAAGTAAAATTACAGACTGTGTGGTGTGAGTCACTGAAATACTCATGGCTTAGTTGTTTTTGAAATTTACTATAAGTCAAAAGAAAACAAAAACAAATGCATTTCTGAGTTTTTCTTTGGTGACCACATGAAATATGCGCTGAAAATCTTCAACATCTGGATGACAGGCCTTTTGAAATTTCATGTCTTGAAAATAAAACTTCATAGAGAAGTCTCAGTAACCAGCTCCATGACACAGTAGTTTATGTATAAAATGGTCACAAGAGATATGGCATGGAGGAGAAAGATGCTCAAAAACAGAACTCCTGCAATCACCGATACAAAAAAATAAATGACATAGACTAAGTTTTCTCCACCTTCACACTCCAAAATTGTCAAATACACTATTTTGTTACAGAATAATGTAATGGGGGAGGAATTCTTAGGTAGAGGGTAGTAATATATAAGTGTGTTTATATGTGCGTTTGGAGAGGATATTGGGGATAGAATCCATCGTTTTATGTTGCAAGTAAGTACTCTGCCACTGAGTTATACTCTCACCTTGAAGAACACATTTTGTAAAGACATGGGTCCAAATACACAGGTCTCTCTGTGTTACTTATTTAGGCCAAAGCAATACATTATTAATATTTTACCATATCTGAAGATTCCAATATGAGCAGTAACAGTTATGTAATACAAAGGATAAAGTACTTAAACACTAAGTGTAAAAACCAAGATTTATTATAATAAGTGAAAATGTGGAATATAGAGAAATTATTCTTTAAAATAAAAACATAATTAGGTAAACATTTGGGTAGCAGAAAAGAAATATCTTGTTCTCAGTGACAGTGAAGCAGCTGTGACCTTTTTTTTTTTTTTTTTTTTTTCCTCTTTCTCTTTTCTTTTTCTTTTGATTGTCTGGTTCATTGTTGGTTTGTTGGTTCCTTGGTTGCCTGATTAATTGATTGGTTTGTTGGTTTCAGTGGATTTTTTGTGTTTTATTAGACAGGGTCTAGTGGTGTAGTCCAAGCTGGCCTTGCATTTGCAATCCTCCTGCCTTGGCCAAGTCCTAAGATTACAAGTATGTGTCATAACATTCTATTTGTATGAACTTCTCTATTGTAAAAGCAATATGCACCCAGTATTTTGATAATCAAATTCACGTTGCCAGAAGAGGGAAAGGCCAGGGCTCCAACTCTGAGAAAGGGCATGGGAAGCTATCAGGTTTTGGGTAAATTATATTTATGTTTTCATAGCTTAGAACAGAAAAATATGCATGGGTGTCATCACATTTTTTTTGCCCCACTACAATGATAAACTGTAAGATTGGTGGATCTTATGGGACCCTAAAGGCCCCAATGAAAAAGTTTATCATTCAACAGGAAAACTGCACAACATAGAGCATGCCTTTTCCCTTTCTTCAAACTCACAGTTTGAATTAGCAGTGGAAAGAAAAGTAGCTTCAGGTTGTAGGAGGCAGAGTGGACATCACAAGAAAACTCACAGAATCAACTAACCAGTGCCCATAGGGCATCACAGAGATTGAACTGACAATCAGGGAGCATGTATGGGTCCTCTCTATATATGTTATGGTTTTGTAGCTTGATCTTCTTGTAGGACTCATAACAGGAGGAGTAGGGGCTGTCTCTGACACTTCTGACAGCTCCTGGGACCCTTTCCTCCCACTAGGTTGCCTTGTCCAGTCTTAAAATGATGGGGGTGCCTAGTTCTCTTGCAACTTGATATTCCATGTTTTGATATCCATGGGAGACCTCCTCTTTTCTGAAGAAAAATGGAGGCGTGGATGGGGGAAGGAAGGGACTGGGAGGAGATGAAGGAAGGAATACTGAGGTTGTGATGTGATATATGAGAGAAAAATAAATAATAGTAATAATAATAATAGAGAAGGAGCTTTAAAAACCTGCTCTGCATCAGCAGATCAAGCTGGAGGGGTTGAGGAAAGGCAATGTTCTGCTCCTGACCTGCAGCTGTGTACCTCAATATGAAAAACAAAATCACTTCTTTACGATAAAGGGCAACTCTCCAAGTTCACTTACCTGTTAGATGTTATTTTAAAAGTAAACATACCAGCCCAAGATTACAGAGAATAAATAAATGTTTTTAATACACATAACACCATTACCCTAATGGGAGCAATGGAGAACACCAGAACACATTCATCGTTAATGTTACAGTCATTTTCTTGTCTGATTACACATGAAAAAAGCTATAGCATTAGTATTAAATAACCAATTATTCAAGTTTTTAAACCTATCCCCTGAAAATACTTATTACAAATTAAGGACATAATCTGTCACATAATAGGAACAGAAAAAAAAAGTTTGTTGAGACAAATGCAATTTTCCTTATAGCAATGAAAGATTTTAATCAATGAATTTCATAGGGAAGGCAGGATGATAGCCTTGCTGCCAAGCATGGTGACCTGGATTTTCATCCTCAGAACCACATGGGAGATGGGGAGATGGAGAGAAACACTCCTGTAAATTGTCCTCTGACCTAAATGTGTGCAATCTCTCTCTCTCTCTCCTCTCTTCTCTCTCTCTCTCTCTCTCTCTCTCTCTCTCTCTCTCTCTCTCTCACTCTGTGTGTGTGTTGTGAAAGAGAGAGAGAGCCATTCTGCACTTATTTATTTACTCATGAGGATCCTTGCTGTAGCTGTTGGTCCCAGTTCTGTAACCAATACTCACCAATAGTGGTCACTGAATTCATAACAGATATGAGTGACTTAGAGAGAGAGAGAGAGAGAGAGAGAGAGAGAGAATCTGTGTAAATTCATTTGTTCTGTGTGTGAATGTATGTGTGTGGGTGTGTCTATAGGTTCATGTGTTCAAGTGTGTGTTGCAATATCATTCTTTCCAGTGGTCCTTCCATGTTATTTCATAATTGAGAAAGGAAAGAATTATTCCTTCTTAAGCTTTAGACCAATTCTAATAAGCAGAAAACCTTCTTGAGCTGAGAAAATAACCTGGAGGCAGCTTTCTGATGTTTGGCTCTAAAATTGCAGGATCAATGGACTATCACAGGCTGCAGTTTCTGTAGGATCCCTTGGGAGAGTTTATTAACTCTAACCTTTAGGCTGACTCTCCTGCTCTGGTGCCTGTTTCTCAGCTGTCTCCTGGGATGCCATTCTCATTGTCCCTTCTATCTTCTCAGTTTGTGCTGTTTATATTGTTTATATGCACTATATATAGTGCATATATAGTATGAAATGAGAAAATTATCTAGAAATAACCAGAGGATACACAGACTAATCCTCCTGGAGAAAAACATGATGCACAGAAACCAGGGGCCGAAAGATGTTGGAGGAAATAGCAACAGTGTGCAGTGAGAAATGAGTCAACAAAGACTAAGATCATAAAGGGTTCAATATAGCTTTAACAATTAGATTGTATGTTTTTGATATAGGATGACAGAGTTGAATGAAGGAATATGGGAGTTGAAAAGTAATGCTAGCACTTAATTAACTTCAATTCAACTGACTACAGACATAGCCAACTCATTTAAGAGACCACTTTCTCTGCTTACACCTCTCTCCCCAGAGGCTGCCACCTACCTCTTCAGAGAATTCTCAGAGAGCCTGAATAGAAAATATAAAGATCTAGAAATTACAAAGGAACTTGAATTAAAACCCTTTCATATTGCTGGAAATGCTGTTATGAGCCATAGATTGATATTTTGTGTTCATATAAAACTTACAACTGTTTAAAAACAATGACAATTACCACTCTCTGATGGGAATCTAACTCAATTAGTGACCACCCATTCCTGACAGAGAAAGCCATTATGGAAATTCTGTGTTCCATAATAGCATGGATATAAAAATATTTTCTCCACACAGAACTTTCTGCTTTGCTAATAACCTTACAATAGTTACGTTAGCACTCTCTGGCTAAATGTGCTATTCATTTGATTGCATAAACAAAATATTGTATTAAACTGTGGTCATATTGGCTATACTGTGTGTGCTTTATATAAACCTCAGGGAGGACATTTTCCATAGAGATTGTCTGTGAAGCCAAAGAGTTGTCACTCTTGGTTGACCAAGCACATAATATTTTAATGCTTCAGATATGACATACTTCAGACTCTCCATGTTTGATAAATAATAACATTTTTCTTTTTCAGTGGTGTTGGGGGGGTACTTTTCTTCTCATCTCAGAGAAGATTCAAGCCATGAAAATGGAAAAAAGTATTAACAACATATTGTGCTCTTTCAGTCTGATGAGAACTTTGCACTGCAGTAAAAACATGAATTAATGATAAGCAATAATAGACCTTGGAAATATGACTTCCATGACTTAGTGATGCAAACACACCTTCTTCTTTCCTTCAACAATGAGGTTTTCTCATAACTCTTCCAATTTATATTTTAATTCTCAAAATTTAAGAGAAATGTATACATTTATCCACACATTTGTATATGCATCTATATGTGAACATATATACATATGTGTGTATATCCATGCATATGTATGTGTGTAAATGCATGCACATATGTTTGTATATATAACTTTGTATGCATGTATACATATATAGGAATATATATATGTATACATATACATATATATACCAATTGGTTCTGTTTTTATAAGACAAAACAAAGACTAACACATTAGAATAGGACAAAACAAACAAATGGAAGAAAAAGAATTAAATAGAATACACAAGAAACAGAGGCCCACTTGTTTGCAAAATCAGGAACCCCTTAAAAAACACTAAATTTGGAGACTTTATGCATAGAAAAGGAGCTGTAGGGTTAAAAGAGAGAAAAAATATATATGAATATATAATATGTATGAAAAATATTAAGATAATTTTACAAAGAAATAAAAGGCCGTAATATTACATTATAACACAAGGAACACTGTCTTAGAATTCCTACTGTTGTGAAGAGACACTGTGATCATGGCAATTCTCATAAATGAAAAAAGTTAATGTGTGGCTTATAGTTTCAGAGGTTTAATTTACAGTCATAAATGTTGGATATGGCAGCATGCAGACATACATAGTATGAGAAAAGTAGCAAAAGTTCTACATCTGTTCCAAAGGCAACAGGAAGTAAACTGAGACACTGGGCAGTATCTTGAGCATATATGAAACCTCAAAGCCCACCTCCACAATGACACACTTCCTCCGACAACACCACACCTACTCCAAAAAAGCCACCCCTCCTAATAGCGATACCCTCTTTGGGGGTCATTTTCTTTCAAACCATCCCTGGTCCACAAAGGCTTGTAGCAGTATCATAATGGGAAAAAAATTTATTCAATCCAATTTCAAATATCCTCATAGTCATTAACAGACCAAAACTTACTGAAAAGTAAAAATTCAAAGTCACTTCTGAGATACATGCAATCTTTTAACTTTAACTAATTGAAAAATAAAAAAAAAAAAAAAAAAAAAAAAAAAAAAGATCACACACTTCCAGACTATAATGGCACAGGGCATACATTACCATTCCAAAATGTAGGGAAGGGAACACAATGAGGAAACACTGGACCAAAGCAAAACCAAACTCCAAACTCTGCATTTACATGTCTGATGTCAAAATGCTCTTCAGATCTCTGTCTCCTTCTAGCTTTGTTGACTGTGATATATTCTGTCTCTCCTTGGTTGTTTCTACTCCTGCTAGTAGATTTTCTTGGCAGGTATCCCAAAGCTATAGCATCTCCAACATCTTGGGATCTTCAAACCCTATATTCCTTCAAACAAAAGCATAATCAGGTCTATCACAAGAATATCCAAATCCCTGGTCCAAACTTCTGTTTTAGGGTTTTTATTACTGAGAAGAGACACCATGACCATGGCAACTCTTATAAAGGAAAACATTTAATGGGGCAGCTTACAGTTTCAGAGATTTAGTCCATTATCATCATGGTAGGACATGGCAGCATGCAGGCACACATGGTGCTGCAGAGGTATCTGAGAGTTCTGCATCTGTATCCAAAGGCAACAAGAAATGAACTACAACACTGGGGAGTACCTTGAGCAAATATGAAACCTCAAAGCCCACCACCACAGTGACACACTTCCTCCAACAAGACCTTGCCTATTTCAACAAGGCCACACCTTCTAGTATTGCCACTCCCTTTGGGGACCATTTTCTTTCAAATCACCACAAACAAGATAGAACTTAGTTTATTTTACATTGGTTATCTACTGATCTGCATGCAGTCTGCCCTTGAGAATAGTTTGTTTCCCAAGTGAGACTCCCCTTGAAGAAAAATCAATTTTCATTTGCAAGTGGTGATTGATTGGAAATTGCTTCTGGCTTAGTGATGAGGGCATACATCCACTTCTCTCTTCCTCTTTAGGATTCCATCTGGTACACAGCCATGGGGGTATCGTGCATGCTTCCCCAGTCTCTGTAAGCTCATACCTGCATACCTCAATTTTTTTTTTTAAGATTGCCCCAATTTCTTGATGTCCTCCATCCCCTCTCAATGTTAGACTTTTTCTGCCTCCTCTTCCTCAGGGTTCACTGATCCCTGATGAGAGGGATTTTAACAGAGATAGGTCTTTTAGGGCTGAGGGTTACAAGATCTCTCACAGTAACACAAATAATAATATTGAGGTTCAAGCTTCAAGCTTAAGATCAGAGAGGCAAAGCAGCCAAGCCAGTAGATCTCTCCTCTCTCTATCCAGCTGAAATTGCAATCCTGTCTCCACAAATCCTCAGAGGCAAGAGCTGAGTTCCTGTCTCCTCCTCCATATATATTCCTTTCTCCAACTATCTGTATCACTCCTGTCTCTACCTCCCTAGTGCTGGGATCAAAATCCTGAGCTCTGTTACTCTTCCATCTTGTGTAGTCCAGGGTGGCCTTGAACTCAGAGAGATCCATCTGCCTGTCTCCTGAATACTGGGATTAAAGGTGTGTATCACCATTGCCTGACCTTTGTGGCTACCTTTGCTTTCTTAACCCTCAGGCAAACTTTAATAAATCATAAATAATAGATCACCACATCTCACTCTCAGCATGTCCAGATATGGATCTCTGTACTTGTTCCCATTACCTGTAGGAGGAAGTTACTCTAAACAATGGATGAGCAAGACACTGATCTATAAGTACAACAGAATGTCACTGAGAGTCACATCATAGCTCTTTTGCTTTTGTTTCTTTTTGTTTTAGAACATTAGTATTTGGTCTTACCCTACATACCTTGGCTATCAAGCCTTAGATTCTTGATCACCAAATCAATGTCACCTATAGGTTCCGTATCATGGAGTAGACCTTAAGTCAAATCAGTTGTTGGTTGGTTACTCTTACAATCTTTGTGCCATCATTGCCTTAGTATATCTTGTAAGCAAGACACCATTGTAGCTCAAAAGCTTAGTGTATGTGTTTCTCCTTTGGTAGCCTGTAGTGTACCTTCCAGTACCAAAACTACTAGCAAGTAGGGGTAAAAGCTCTGTGTAGGTTCTAACTCAACTTCTCCATGTTCAATGAGTTTATAAATGTTCTATTCAGCAATAGGGCCTTGCTGTAAATTTGTGGAGAACAACCTATAGTCTTGGCAACAACTTGGGTTGTTTGATGATTCCCATGAGACCCCTTTGGCCAACAACTGAATTTGATATAATCTAATCGTAGTATAGGACAGGATGCTTCATTTGGTGACAAGAGATAGCCAGCTGGGGCTATGTCTCCATTATTTGGTGATTTCATTTACACCACCTTCATATAATATATAGATGCACACACACACACACACACACACACACACACACACAATATATATATATATATATATATATATATATATATATATCCATGCAAGAAGCCTCAATCCTCACAGCACATCAGAACACATCATTTAGTAGTCTTTGTGAGTGTAAAGTCACCTTCTCTATGCACTAATAATTTCAGGTTATTGACTGGAGAAATGTGTGGTGAAAGTAATGAAGCATTTTCTCCACCATGAGTAATGCCATCTAGCTAGTGGACCTTCCTTTCTCTAAGTGGGTATTAGTACCTAATAGAACATACAAAGTAAAGTGTCCTCCTAGTGTCTACAAACATGCATCTACTGCTGGACAAATATTGGACCCCGGACCTTTCTCAAGCTGGAAGACAGGGGAAGCCAAGCTTCAAGTTTGGACCTTGATGCTTCCAAACTGAGTGTCAATGTTTGCTCAGCTTCTGATACCTCAACACAATGCCCCAAATACCCTAACTAACATCTTAAGCTAAGTATTTTAGTCACTTACATTAAAGGAAAATAACCTCACCACACAAAAAGATTAAGTGAGGTAATGTTAGCCAATGTTTTGTATTTAACAAGATAATCAATAAGATTTGTAACTCTGAAAGCTAGCATGAAACACATATGGTGACAATAAGTGCATAAAACCTTTAAGATATAATGCTAAATATCATTGATCAATAATGTTCAACATGAAAATACAAATACAAATCACGTCAAGATTCCATCTCACCTCAATTAGAGAGTAATATTGTCACAACTAAGTAAATATGGTGAGGGAGATGCCTGAATGGACACAGTGACCAGTGAACAAATATGAGGATCAGAACTTGGCTCTCAATACCCATGGATAAGCCTGTAATCCTAGGCCTAGGGAAGAAGTGGCAGGAATCTCTAGAACAAACTTGCTACCCACACTAGTTCACTACTTAAGCTCAGGGTTCACAGACCCAGACTGACCCAATACATAGAGAGTGATCAAGGAAGATATTTGTCAGTCTACCACATACACACACATATACATTTGCCCACACACATTGAATATGCATATGTACAGACACCACACACAATCTAAATAATAAATTCCAAATGCTTGGAATGGGTATGAGGAAAATGAACCCTTACACATTGCTGGTGGAAATCAATATGGTGCTTCCTCAAAATAACTAACAGTAGAATGGCCACCTGATGCCACTATTCCACTCATGGGCATTTATACAAAGGAAATGAAGTCAGCATGCATGCAGAAGAGAAAGATGCACACTTATGAGCTACTGCATGGTTCATGTGAGTCAAGGTATGGAATCCACTTAAATGCCTATCAACGGCTGAATGGGGAAAGAGATGATAGCATACAGTCCCAATTGCATTTCATTCAGCCATAAGGAATAGAATTGTGTCATTTCCAAGAAAATGGTTGGAAACAGGGGACATCATATTTATATACTAAATACAGATGAATATCTTGTGTGTTCGACCATATGTGGGACTAAAAATAAAATAGGGAAGGGGAAGAATCCAAAGAGATGAGAGAAAGGAGGCCGAGAAAGGGGAGAGATAGGGTACACACAACCAATCACTATATATGTGTGTATAGAAATGTCACAGTGAAACACACTAATTTCATAGAACTGATAGGCACTAAGTATAATTTTAAAAGAAAGGAAAAGCAAGGGTGTATGCAACACACTTATAATATAATAGCTTTCATTCTATTACAGTATAAACAATACAGAAGTACACAATAAGATGCCAACATCCACTCTGCCTTGTCCCTCCATGTCATTCATTGGCTTCAAAGCCCATTGAAGCCTTGTAAATGTGTCCTATATTCAAATGTAATTGTCCATTTCTAGTTTTTTATATAGTTCTAGAAAAGATGGGGGAAAGAAAACTTTTCAAAGATTTTAAAGAAATAAATAGGAGTCCCAGATTCAGCCAGACTATGCCTCAAGCAGATAGAGAATGGCACGTGTAAGTTTTCGCTCATTCATTGTGTGTTACACATGGAAGATAAAGAGTGAAACCAAATGCAGCCCTAGTGGGAGCAGGTCCTGGACCTTGGGCAACACAGTTAAGCTCACCATGCTGACTGGGGCTGAGCTGCCCCCCACCCCCTCACTCCACCCCAACCCCCATTGCTTGCTGGAGAGATCACCCTGGTGGTGAGGATGAGGACAAGCCAGAGGGGTGACCAAGCCAGCAACCACCCAGACCCAGAACAGGGGCTATGAGTTGACCTACCCCAACACCCACCCCATCTATGATCTGCTGGAGCATGTGAAAGGTCCTGTAGATCCAAAGTTGCAGTATCTCCACATCACTGGACAACAATAGGTTATCCAAGAGGATCCCCAGTGAGAGCCCTGCATCTATGGTGTAGCAAAAAGACAGAGGCCTCCTGTGAGAACAATGACTCATTACAATGAACACTAGCAAGTAATGATATATGGACTAAATGGAATGCCATGTGACTCACTGTGTCACCCTACAGCTTTCACAATATTTTCCTCTTTTTTTATCTTTTCTCTTTTCTTTTACATTTTGTTTTGTTCTGTTTTATCCTATAGAGGAGGTTGCAAGAGTAGAGGGCAGATGGGAAGAGATAGAAAGATGAGTGGGATCAATATACATGATGTGAAATCCACAAAGAATCAGCTTTTTTTTTTTTTAAGTTAAATTAGATAAAAGAGGAAGGGTAAAGCTAATCCTACTTGCTGATGTTGGACATAAAATTCTATGTGCAGGATTATTCATAATCGCAGCTGATCTCAGAAGCTAAGCAGGGTCAGGCCTCGTTAGTACTTGGATGGGAGATATGGCAGGAATTAAGGAGTTGCCTGTAAAAATGTGGATGTTAATGAAAAAATGAGGCAACAAATTAAAGGTTCCCTGTACACTGTGAGGAATGCTATAGGACAGAATGAAGCAGCTTGATTCTACTTAGCAGGACTCTGACTTTAAATAAAAATATGTCTGGATGCAATGCAAGAGGTGAGAAAATTAACTTGGTGGCTTGCCTGGGTTTAGTGTTTTAGCTAGGGTCTCACTCTGAAGCCCAAGATGGCCTTAAACTCATAGAAATCCTCTTATCTCAGTCTACCACATACTGAGATTACAGGTGTAAGCCGTCACACTCAGGGGTAATTTTTTATGCTGTTTTTTTATAGATTCTAGAAAAGCTATAAATCTTAGTGATACAGTAAGGTCCATATAAGCACTTCCATTACTGTGTGGTTGTCATCAGGGTGTGCATGACACTTTTTTAGCTGTATTACACATCACATATGATACGAAATAGATCTTCAGAACTTGACTTTTATCAATGTTTTCCCATGTTCATAGTCCCTTAAAAATTATGGACCTATATGAAAAGATGTAGTCAAACACTAATTTTTTTCTCTTTTTAAGACATGGCTTAAACTCAATATGTAGTTCACAATAGCCTTAACTCATGGCCCTCCTAACTCAGTCTCCAAGTGCTGAAACTACAGGCATGACTTAATAAAAATCATTTATTAACATAATATATGTGCTGGTTGATATGCTTATAAATTATAGGAATATATATAATAACAAAATGATTTTATATAGATGAATATCAGATAGAGACTACTTCCAGGCTGGTAATTGGTAATTTTTAATAAATACAAATAATTTTATTGACTTATTCCCTGCTGGAAGACTGGGAGTGGGCGATGGGAGTAGGGGTAGAGCATAGCAAGCTTCAAGGAGCCTGGAATGGGGGTTGGGGTGCAGCAGCCTGGGAATTGTAGGGATCCTATTCCCAGACACCCTGCATAGCCACAAGAGTGCATCAGAAACCAGAGATCTTGAAACAAACCAATGGCTCATTGCAATGAACATTTGCATGTAAAGCTGTTTGGGCAAAAGGATGTACTGTGTGACACACTGCAGTTTCCAGTGCATTCCACTATAAAAATGAATATGTAGGGGAAAGATGGGAAAGACAGAGGAAGGAAGAGGAGTGCAACGTGGAATAAGGCAAACCTAGAGACTAGAAGGTGATGACAGCTGTGAGAGAGCTCTTAAAACAAGGGTGCTGAAGTGACCTCTCCATAGTTGAGAGTTTCTGGTGGGGTACATGTTGGGAAAGACTCAACTTTCTTTATGGGGCTGGCTACTGGGAATTTGACCATACTCTCCAGTGAGTATATAGGCAATACAAATTGAATTTGTATTCCTTCTTTCCTTTCTTTCCCCTCTCTCTCTCTCTCTCTCTCTCTCTCTCTCTCTCTCTCTCTCTCTCTCTCTCTCCTCTCTCCCTCTCTCTATCCCTCCTCCTCTTCCTCTTCTTCTTTTGGGAGAGATGTCACAAGGATAGGGGTTGACCTAGGAGACGTGAGAAGTGAATATGATTGGGGGGCATGATGTGAAACTTCCAAATAACCAATAAAAATATTTTTAAAAAAAAAATGAGAGAAGAGAACAAAAGAAGTTTAATAACCCTGGAATCCCAACACCATTGTACAAAATCAAAAAGAAAATTAAAAGTCCCCCATTTTCCCCACATTTTCCCCCACTACAGTCCCAGCTCTATACTATAGATTTCCTCACACAAGTTTACTTCTAGCAGCAATGCCATTGTCCTTCTGGTTTTCCACCTGTCACAGTCCTATTTCTAAAGCACAGACCCTAGGAATTAGCTAGAGGCACATGATGCTTACTCAAAAAAAAAATGTAAGGAGTAGGTTTCTTCCTCCCACCACTGGTCTTGTCCCCACCACAGCGCCAGGCCCAAATAACACACAGAGACTCTGTATTTGATATAATGCGGTTGGCCAGGTACTAGTTTCTTATCGGCTAGCTCTGTCTTAAGTATTAACCCATTTCTGTTGATCTATGTATTTCCACATGGTCTCATCTTACTGGGGAATACGGCAGGCATCTTGTCTCCCCAGTCTCTCCATCTTAACTCTTCCTTACCACTTCCTCTTTCCTCCTTGTCTACTAGTCCCTCCTATCTTCCTTTCCTATTGGCCAACTGTGCTTTATTCATTAACCAGTATGAGAAACATATATACAGAATGACATCTCCCATCAAAAAAATAAAAGAAAAAAAACAGACATTCCAGCAGTGATGGGTAATGGTGCTTGGAAAAGCAGAGCAGTTGAGAACATGTGTTTGGTAGTTGGTTGACTCAGACTGGGCACTGGCCATTACAAGCTGTGTGACACTGGAACCACCTAGTCCAGCTCTCAGCTTTGGCTTTGGTAAAGAGAGATTATGGAGGCAGGTAATGGCTTATTTTTTTAAAAGTTTAATTGTTAACACCCCCCCCCGCACCTTTATTTAAGACAGAGCAACAAATGCTGTGTTTTAAACCCCTAAAGCATATTTTAAATCTCACATATTTCTCCTCATATTCTCATTTTTTCTTAACATTCTACCTAACATGTTTCTTTGCTTGGATGTTAAATAAATGTCTTTCCTGGAGCTCAGAAGCATTAGATTCCATCTGTACCACACCCAATGCAAGTATCTAAATTCGCCACTAGAAATGTGAACCATCAAATGGTGGTCATATATATGGAAAGAGTAAGCTGAGAATTCGTCTGCCTTGAGATTTATTAAACCCAGAATGGTATGGAAGGCTGTCACACTGCCTCTGACAAGACATTAATTTTTACAGGGGATCCCCAATGTGCCTCAATTTGGCATTACTTTATCAAACCAGAGTCCTCTCTGTAGATTGAAACCTACTTTAATGATAGACACCTTTTTGGTTTGTTTAAGAATTAGAACATGCCAAACCTCCAGCAAAGTATGTGACTTTTAAACTCTATCTTCTGGGCAAAGAGAATTGTTTATGTGTCTTAATGTTCAAAATGAAAACGTAATAATTAAGATAGTAAAAATTCATAGATAACTGATGTTAAGAATCACTAAGAGGTTAGCCCTTTTCAAAGATGGTATATTTTGGGATTTTGAGAGGAAGACAGGGAGAAAGGAAAGCACGGAGAAAAGAAGGGAGGGATGGGATGAAACACAAAGGAAGCACAAAGGAAGGCTAAAAAGAGGAAGAGGAGACACTGGGATACATGATCACCCCAATAAAGAGGTAACAGGCACTCTGTCACTGTCCTAGCCAGAATTTCCTGAGCATTCCACTGGAATATAGTCAGATTAAGGACTTCATCTGAACAAAGAAGCACTAATACTCAAAGACAAGATTGGATGTGGACTTGGGAGAACAACAAAGAGCAGATTCCTAAAGGAGACAGTGGAAGTTGCCTTGAAGAGCATTTAGAAGACAAATGAGCTTTCCTAGAAAGAACACCGGGATCCTCCCAAGAAACCATCAAAAGGACAGAATAGATGCCCAGCAATGCCCGGGAGCCTGACCAAAGACCAAGATGTCCGACTACATATTCACCACCATTCATCCTGCCCTGATTTGGCATCATGTTCTTTGGAAAAGCCCCACCTTGGACACTGGAATTTTCTCACATTGCCTAGAGCTAAGATAAGTCTGGGCATCTGCCTCCCAGATGCTGCTTCAGATCAAGTGGCTTCTAAACCCCAGACTGGAGGATGAGAGTGGGGTGTGTCCTCACATCACAACTGTTCTCTGCCTTCCACCCTCTTCATTCTTGCTTCTCTTGAGTCTCCTCCTGGTACACCATCCTCTGCTTTGTGTCTTTGCTGTCTTTAGCTGAATTATATGTAGAACTATTTTAGTTGAATACATTAAGTAAATTGTCTGATGCCCAAGTCACTTGATATGCTGGTTGGTATAATGCAAACTAGAATCAACTAGGGAGAAGGAACCTCAATGGAGGGGTTGTCTCCATCAGATCTACCTGTGGAGATGTCTGTGGGATGCTTTCTTGATTAATGATTGATATGGGAGCACCTAGCCCCCTGTGGGCTGTGCCACCCGGGGTAGGTGGTCCTGAGTTATATACAAGAAAGCAGGCTAAGCAAGTCTGGAAACAGTGAACCTCCATTGTCTCTGCCTTAGTTCCTGGCTCTAGGTTCCTGTACTGGCTTCAGTTGATGACATACTATAATCTGTAAGCCAAAAACCCCTTTCTTTTCACATTGATTCTGGCCAGAGTCCTATAACACCTATAGAAAGGCTAACTAAAATATTCCTATGTATAATTCAATTTTAAGACGTTCAACTTCCATCCCATTTTGCAACATGGCAAAAATATCTGGGTAGCTGACTTATCCAGTCACCTGGCTTCTAAATTTGTGAGTATTTTAACCCAATGGGTTTTTTTCACTCTTTACTGAACTGCTGGTCCATACCCAAGACCACATGAATCTCACTATAGGACCTAGAACCTAACCTAAAGTCCTTAACTTCCTCTGTCATCATTATTCCCTGTAAGGAGTAAGGTTTTTCCGCCCACCGCCGGTCTTGTCCCGCTGCCGTGCCAGCCCCAAATAACACACAGAGACTCTGTATTAGGTACAATGCTATTGGCCCGGTACTAGTTTCTTATCAGCTAGCTCTGTCTTAAGTATTAACCTATTTCTGCTGATCTATGTATTTTCACGTGGTCTTCTCTTACCGGCATTCTGTTCTCTCCAGACTCTCCATCTTGGCTCCTCCTTACAACTTCCTCTTTCCTCCTTGTCTCCTAGTCCCTCCTATCTTCCTTTCCTATTGGCCAACAGTGCTTTATTCATTAACCAGTATGAGAAACATATATAGATAATGGCATCTCCCATCAATTCCCCATCTTTCCTCACACTCAAATGATGTCTCAATTCTTTAATCCTACTAGAACACCATTTTATCCTACAGTCTATACTGCTTCGTGTGTGTCTGTGTGTGTATGTTGTTATGTTGTACAGTGTGTGAGTATATGTCTATGTGGTGTGTGTATGTAGGTGTGGTATGTGTTTGTATGTATGTGTTATGTATCTATGTGCTGTGTGTGTGTGTGTGTGCCTTGTGTATGTGGTATGCTTGTGTGGTGTCTGTGCCTGTGTTTGTATGTATGTGTGTGTGGTGTGCATGTGTGTGTGTGTGTGTGCATGGTGTGTGTGTGTGGTAAGTGTATTTATGGTGTTTGTGGCTGTGTGGGGGTGGTGTGTGGGTATTTGTGAGTGTGTATGAATGTGTATATGTATATGGTATGTGTGTGATATGTGTACCTGTGGTGTTTGTAGGGGGGAATATGTGTATGCGTATGTGTGTGTGTGTGTGTCTGTGTGTGTATGAATATGGTGTGTGTGTGGTATGTGTATCTGTGAAAGTGGTGTGTGGGTGTAGATGCATATGTAGAGTATATGGGATGTGTTATGGGATGTGTATCTTGGTGTGTAGGGGTATGTGTGGATGCTGGTGTGTGTATGAGTGTGTTTGAGTGTTTGGTGTATGTGTGTGGTATGAATGTATATGTACAGTGAAGGGGAAATGCATGTGAGTGTGTGTGGTATGTGTATACTGTTTTGTGGGAGAGTGTTTATGTGTGGCGTGTGTGTGTGTGTGTGTGTGCATGTTTGTATAGTGTGTGTGTCTGTGTGTGTGTGAATGTATGTATTAAGCATGTGTATATGCATGTATGTAGAGGCTAGTGTTGTGATATGTTGTTTATGATCTAATAAAGATTAGCTGAATATCAGAGAAGCAAAGCAGCCAAGACACTGGAGAGCTCTTACCTCTACAAAACCTTCATACCAAAAGGAGAGATCCTGCTTCCACAAATTCTCAGACTACAATCCTCTGAGCTCCTGTCTCCTCCAACCTTATATTCCTCTCTGGCCCAGCCATATCACTCCTGTCTCCACATCCCTAGTGCTGAGATTAAAGTCATTTAGGTAAAGTCTAAAATCATTTAGAATGATTCACTCTTGAGTAGCCAGGATGGCCTTTGACTCACAGAAATCCATCTGCCTCTGTTTCCTGAGTGCTGGAATTGGCCTCTATGACTGACTAGCTTTACATTCTGACCTCCAGGCAAGCTTTATTAGATCATAAACAACATATCACCACAGGCTAGAGACTGATGTCAGGTGTTTTTCCCAATAACTCTCCACCTTATTTTTAATTCATTTTAGTTTTTGATAGTTCAATACATGATAGTAATACATTTTGATCACATCAATATTTTACTTCCTCAACTTTTCTACCAAAACCCCACTCTCAAATTCATGTCCTCTTTTTTCAATTATTTTAATATGTAAGCTACTGAGACCAGTTATATCCCAAAAATGTACATGGCTGTGGGGCTGCCCATTGTAGCATAGGAGACATACCAGTTGCCATTTTATTAAAAAGAACTGACTCCCTTCCCCAGTGACTGTTGAGCACCTGTAGTCCAGGATCTCTCTCTTGACCTGGAACACTCTAATTCTGCTATCCTGCCTAGCTAGCCAGCAAGCCCCAGAGATGACCTTATCTCCACATCCCGGGTGCTAGGACTGTAGGTATGCACTGCCATGCTTGGCATTTTTTTAACAGTGGTGCCTGGAGTCAAACTGGGACGTTCAAACAAGCTCTTCACTGACCAAGCCATCTCCCTAGCCCTTCCCCTTGTTTCCTCACTCTCATCTCTGAGCATAATTCCATAGCCCATGTGAGTGGTGTACTCTGGTTAGTTATATACAAGTGTGTTCAGCTTTTTTTTTAAATGTAAGTGGTAAATCTACCCTATGTGCCCATTTCTGCTTGTATTGTAGAGCTTTAATTCCATTGACTACAATTTCAACCACTTCCTCACCAATTGTGAAACCTCTCTTGATCTAACATTTGTGTGTGAAGCTTTGTCCCTGTTTGAGTCTGGCTCTCTGTTCACCCCACACCACCTGGTCATCACTGCCAGGAAGGAATTATAAGACCACATAGACAGGTGTTCCTCTAATCTTATGTCCCCACACTACCCTCCTTCAAACCAAAAGTCGCAGAAACAACTGCACCAATCATTTTGTGGTTATAATGAAAGGCAAGCAAGCCTTTGCCTTATTAGCGTGTCTCTTCCCTCCCCTCCTGCCTTCTTAAGGTTATTTCCCTGCTTCCTCCTGCTCCGACTGACCTCCCTTTGCATTGGAGTCTTCACTCATGCCATAGTCTCTTCCAATTTATAAGTCTCCTGCCTACATCATTCTCAAAGACTCACTTAGTCGACAACTATACAATGAGCAGCTATAATTTGTCTGAAACCAATGGACCCAAATGGACAAATTTCTGCTCTCATGGAGTTTACATTCTAGAAAGAACAGGCAGAAGGATACATAAGCAAACAATTATAGTCTCTCAGATAACAGTACTGTGAAGAAAACTTAACTTGGAGCAGGACTGGCAAAAAGAAGACAATTTTAAATAGAGAGTTCATGTTGAGAAATAACTACACATTAGCTAAGTGAGGAACAGGAACGTACACCACATGGAGATATTAGAGAACATTCCAGACACAAACTAAGTTCTTTATGTTCCTTCTTCAGTTCTCTGATTTACATATTACATGAATTGCATGCTATCTAAATAGCGAGACTTTACAAACTTTTTCTCCAGCATTGCCTTCTGGTCCAAGCTTCAGAGCCACAGGCTTCCTCAACCTCACATCTCTCACTGTAAAATTTTCCTGTCATAATAATTACAGCCATGGGAATTTATTTCCCACAGTTCTGGAAACTCAAATTGAGATGGTGTCAGGGCTTTGCTCCCTCCATGGCTCTGAGAGGAAATTGATTCCTTGCATTTCTAGTTTTGGTCACTCGGATGTTTCTTGACTTGTGCTCTCATAATTCCATCTTCACCTTCCTCTCTACTTCTTCTACATCTCTTCTGGCTTCTCATGTGGCACATCATTGGATGGAGAGCTGCCAACATAATCAGGCTCATGGCATCTAGACACTGTGAACTTAGTTACATCTGCAAAGACATTTTAGGTCACACTTGGGAGCTCTAGGGCCCAAAGAAAGAGCAGATCTTTGGGAAGGGAGGATATCCTGAGCAAAGGGCCTTTACTTCTGAATAAATAAATGACAAAACCACCGAGATGCTTGTGACTAATGGCCTTTGCAGTTGCTTCTGAAGGACATACCTATGCCCACTTCTCAGGTGGTTTACAAGATCTCCCCACCCCATCTACTCCCTGGGGCCCTGAAGCCATCATCTTCACCAGGCTTACTACTTAGCAGGCCCCAGAACACAATTTTTAAATGCTCAAACCATTCCTAACCTAACAATTCTGGTCCTCACGTGCACGAATCTCTTTAACAGACAACTTCTGCAACATCTTGTCTCCAAACCATCTTTTACCCATTTTTTTTAAAAAAATTCATTCTATAAAACTGAATATTTTAGATTCTATGTGTAAGTGGAAAATACAGTGTTTTTCTCTCTGCACCTTACTTTCATTAGAATAATATCCTCTAGCTTCAACTATGGTTTTGCAAATAGCAGGAATTGCTTTGTCTTTTGAGATTAAATAACACAGCACATTTTCTTTGGGCTGTTTTCATATCTTGGCTATTGTGAATTATCCTGTGGTGAAAACGGGATGCAAGTATCTCCTCAGCATCCTGATTTCATTTATGTTGTGTATTCTCCAAGAAGGCGTTGTTGAATCACAAGGCAGTTCTTATTTTAATTTTGAAATACTTCCATATTGTTGCTGGGTACTTAGTGCAATACACAGAATGCTTACCTAACATGTTTCCACCACTTCATAAACCAAGCTTAGAGGGGAGGGAAGGGTACATATTTTTCTGTGTCCATGTTGCTTTCTTAATGGCTGTCACAAACTTTTTGTTGTTTTATTCAAGACAGGGTTTCTTTGGTTAGCTTTGGCTGTCCTAGAATTTTCTTTGTAGACAAAGCTGGCCTTGATCTTAAAGATCCACCTACCTCTGTCTCCTGAGTGCTGGGATTAACGGTGGGAACCACCACCACCCACCAACAGTATACAAAATTTTGGCTGTGTTTTTTATAATGGCCAACTTAATTAATGTGCAATGATATTTCACTGTTTTGATTTGGATTTCTCTGAAGACTAATGTATATTGAACACTTTTTTATTCTGACAAAATGTCCATTCAGGTATTTATCCCTAGTACATGGACTTTAGAAATCCATTTCCTATGTACTGATACTCTTTCTGTTAATCTGCATATCTCCACATGTGTCTTGGCTTACCAGTGATGCCCAGACCAGTTGCTTCATTGGAAACTACATGGTGTCTCTCCTTGACTTTGCCTACTACCTTTCTCTGTCCCTGTGCCTACCTAAATCCTGCCTGTCCATTGGCTGAAATTGCGTTGTTCATCAACCAACAAGAGAAACATATATTCACAGCACACAGAAGAACATCCCCCATCAACTAGTTCCTTGTAATATTGTCTCACTGGCATTCACCCACAGAGGGAGGCATAGCTGATAGTTTGAGGCCAGCCTGATCTACATAGCAAATTCCTGCACCAGCTGCATCTACATAGGAAGACCTTACCTCAGAGACAGAGATTTAAATATTTAATTATCCATTGAGTAACTATTTAAACATAATTTTATATCCCCCTTAAAATTTTCTTATGTGCTAACATCTCATAATTATGATCTACATCAGAATTTGTGCCATTAAGTAATTTGAAACAGATTAATTACCAAATGCAGTATGTTAAAACCTCTGTCACTTCTGTCATGCAGAGAACTGACTACATCGTAGAAACGAAGTTGTTAATGTATGCTTTCTTAATTTAAAACACAGGTCTTTTCTCTAAGTTGGCATCTGCAAACTTTCTTTCCACCTTTCTCTGCTCTTCTTCAAATTTCTTTTACCCTAGAAAGTGATAATTGGTGACTAAGTAGACCATAAGGAATTATACCATTAGTAAGTGAAGGGCTTAGTAAGTGGAGAGGTTTGCCAACCAAAACAACCCTGGATCACTAAAATGACTATATGCTGGGATGGAAAGTTGGCACAGCAATCTGGAGCACTTGTTCTTACAGGACACAGGTTTGAGTCCCAGCACCCACATGGTGGCTCACAACCATCTGTAACTCCAGACCCAGGACATCTGGTGTCTCCTTCTGGCCTCCACAAGTATATGTTGCATACACACTCATGCAGATAAAATATGAAATAAGACAAGTGCACTGAAAATGGTCACATGCTTCCTGAGTTCAAACTGCTGCAGTTTGCTTTGGAATTGCCTCTAAGACACATGAATTACAGGTTTACAGTTACCATGCTACAATGAGGTGGGGAAAGAGTTATCTACATCTGGAACTTCCTGAGCCACCACAAAGTAGGACACTTTGGTTTTTTTGTTTTGTTTTGTTTTTGTTTAATTTTTAATTTATTTATTTATTTTATATAACCAAGACCATTTAAATGAAAACAAACATTTATAGACAATATTTGGGAATTTCGGCATCATTCTTTCCAAACTACTTCCTGCTGGTAAGGGGCGCTGTCATGGGAGATTCGAAGAAGATTCAGAAATCCTGGCTGTAGTCTGTAAGGCTGCTTTGTTCAGCTGTTTTGAATGTAGGATCACCTGGTACTCTGTTTCAGGTGGTCTGGCATGAGCAAACCACATTAATCTGGAAGGAATCCACATCTTTTCCTTTTCTGTGGAAACAAAAATAGAAATCCTTTTCCCCAGTAACTTGTCCTGGAATTTAAATTTTGGAGTCAAAGCATTTTTTTTTAAATTTAATTTATTATTTTACATGTCGATCCCAGTTCCCTCTCCCTCCCTCCCTCCCTCCCTTTTACCCTCTCTGCCCTCTCACTTGCACACTAACCACCCTCCCCTCCCATCCCCCCACCCCAATTCCATATGTAGGGGAATGCCATCCAGTTGGGGTCATGTATATCTGACAGGTCATGTGAAGTAGGGACTAGGGCTTCTCTCCTGTCTCTAGATTAAGGCAGTTATCCCTCCATGGGGGATGTGTTCACAAGATTCTTTTGTGCACCAGGGATACATCCTGGCACCACTGTCTGAGGTCCCTTAGACTTCTCAGTCCTTCTGGCTGAGACCCATATTCAGGGGGGCTTGAGTCAGTCCCATGCTGGCTTCCCAGCTATCAGTCTGGTGGCCCATTAGCAACTCCTTGTTCAGGTAAGCTGTCTCTATGTGTTTCTGCCCCTGGTCTTGTCTTCTCCATCTGCATTTGGGTTCTAGTTCCACTCAGTGTTTATGTATGGGTATTTGCTCCTGTTTCCAAAAGGCATTAGTTGAGGGCTCCATGGATAAGTGAGAAGTTGATCTCACTATCCAGGAGGGGCATTTATGGTAGCCTTTCCAGGGAAGGTCAAATTGTTAGTTGGCAGCAGTCTTGTAGTTCTCTAGACCTTTCTTTGTGTTCAATTTTATCTTCAAACCAATAATGGATCCCTCTTTTATGTTCTCTCTCTCTCTCTCTCTCTCTCTCTCTCTCTCTCTCTCTCTCTCTCTCTCTCTCTCTCTGTCTGTCTCCTATCTTTTATTCCTAACCAGGCTCAATCTTCCTGGTCACACATGTTTTCCTTTCCTCCCCCTCGTTTTCTCCTACTTCTCTCTCCATTCGCTGTCCTCCCTACTTCCCCTTTGCTCTGGGCACTTGTCCCTTCCCAGTTCAGTGAGGAACTTTATATGAATCTATAAGAATACACCTTGTATCCTACTTCCTCTGGTGGTGTGAATTATAGGATGGTGATCCTTTGGTCTAGGTCTAAAATCCATATATGAGTGAGTACATAGTGGGTTCCTCTTTTTGTGACTGCGTTACCTCATTCAGGATGGTTTCTTCAAGTGTCATCCACTTGCCTGTCCATTTCAAGATACCATTATTTTTATTCTGCAGAGTAGTATTCCATTGTGTAGATGTACCACATCTTCTTTATCCATTCTTCAGTTGAGGGGCATCTAGGTTGCTTCCAGATTCTTGCTATTATAAATAGTGCTGCTATGAACATAGTTGAACAGATGTCTTTGTTGCATGGATGTGGATCATTTCGGTATATGTCTAAGAGGAGGATTACCAGGTCCTAATTCCCATTTTCCTGAAGAACTGACATACTGATCTCAAAAATAGCTCTACGAGTTTGCACTCCCACCAGCAGTGGAGGAGTGTTCCACTTTCTCCACATCTTCTCCACCATGAGTCATCATTGGTGTTTCTAATTTTAGCCATTCTGGCAGGAGTAAGATGGTATCTCAAAGTTGTTTTGATTTGCATTTCCCTGATAGCTAAGGATGTGGAGCATTTTCTTTAAGCCTTTTTGAATTCCTCTATTGAGAATTCTTTCTCCAGTTCTGTACCCCATTTTTCATAGTGTTATTTGGTGTTTTGTTCACTAGTTTCTTGAGTTCTTGGTATATTTTGGAGATCAGCCCTTTGTCAGATATAGAATTGGTGAAAATCTCTTCCCAGTCTGTGGGCTGCCATTTGATCTTGTACACTATGTCCTTTGCCTTACAGAAGCTTCTAAGTTTGAAGAGGTCCCATTTATTAATTTTTTCTCTCAGGGTCTGTGCCCCTGGAATTATGTTCAAGAAGCAGTCTCCTATACCAATTTGTTCAAGGGTACCTCCTACTTTCTCTACTAGGAGGATCAATGTGGCTGGACTGATGTTGAGGTCTTTGATCCATTTGGGCTTGAGTTTTGTGCATGGCGACATACATGGGTCTATCTACAGTCTTCTACACATCCTTATCCAATTGTGTCAGCACCTTTTGTTGAAGATGGGGCCCTTGCCCCATTGTATAATTTTAGCTGTTTTGTCAAAAAATCAGGTGTTCATAGGTGTGTGGGTTAATATCAGGATTTTCAATTCGATTCCATTGGTCTACCTGTCTATTTTTATGCCAATACCAGGCTGTTTTCAGAACTATAGCTCTGTAGTAGAGCTTAAAGTCAGGAATGGTGATGCCTCCTGAAGTTCTTTTATTGTATAGGGTTGTTTTGGCTATCCTGGGTCTTTTGTTTTTCCATATAAAGTTGATTATTATCCTTTCAAGGTTGGTGAAGAATTGTGGTGGGATTTTAATGGGGATTGCATTGAATCTATAGATTGCTTTGGTAAGATTGCCATTTTTACTATGTTAATCCTACCTAACCAAGAGCATGGGAGATCTTTCCATTTTCTGGTATCTTCTTTAATTTCTTTCTTTAGAGTCACAAAGTTCTTATTAAATAGATCTTTTACTTGTTTGGTAAGCATTACACCAAGATACTTTAAGTTGCTTGTGGCTATTGTAAAGGGTGATGTTTCCCTGATTTCTTTCTCTGCCTCTTTGTCGTCTGAAAAAAGTAGGGCTACTGATTTTTTTTTAGTTTATCTTGTATCCTGCTAGTTTGCTGAAGGTGTTTATCAACTGTAGGAGTTCCCTGGTAGAGTTTATTGGGTCGCTTATGTAAACTATCATATCTTCTGCAAATAGAGACAGTTTGACTTCTTCCTTTTCAATTTGGATCCCCTTGATCTCCTTTTGTTGTCTTTATAGCATTAGCTAGAACTTCTAGTACGATATTGAAGAGATATGGACAGAGAGGACAGCCTTGTCTTGTTCCTGATTTTAGAGGAATTGGCTTAAATTTCTCTCCATTCAGTTTGATGTTGGCAGTTGGTTTGCTGTATATTGCTGGTATTATATTTAGGTATGTTCCTGTTATCCCTGACCTCTCTAAGACCTTTATCATGAAAGGGTGTTGAATTTTGTCAAAGGCTTCTTCTGCATCTAGGGAGATAATCATATGGTTTTTCTTTTTCTGTTTGTTTATATGGTGGATCACATTGATAGATTTTCGTATGTTAAACCATCCCTGCATTCCAGGGATGAAGCCTACTTGGTCATGGTGATTTCTCTGATGTATTCTTGAATTCAGTTTGCCAGTATTTTATTGAGTATTTTTGCATCGATGTTTATCAGGGATATTGGTCTGTAGTTTTCTTTCTTAGTTGTGTCTTTGTGAGGCATGGGTACCAAGGTTATTGTAGCCTCATAAAAAGAGTTTGACAATGAACCTTCTGTTTCTATTTTGTGGAACAGTTTGAGGAGTAGTGGTATTGGTTCTTCCTTGAAGGTCTGGTAGAATTCTGCACTGAATCCATCTGGCCCTGGACTTTTTTTTGGTTGGAAGGCTTTCGATGACTGCTTCTATTTCATTGCGTGTTATAGTTCTATTTAAGTTGTTTGCCTGTTCTTGATTTAATTTTGGTAAATGATAATTATCCAGAAATTTGTCCATTTCCTTTGAATTTTCAATATTTGTGGAATACAGATTTTCAAAGTATGACCTGAAAATTGTCTGGATTTTCTCTGTGTCCGTAGTTATGTTCCCCTTTTCATTTCTGATTTTGTTAATTTGCATGCTCTCTCTCTGCTTTTTCATAAATTTGGATAAAGGTTTGTTGATTTTCTCAAAAAAACCAACTCTTCCTTGCATTGATTTTTTGTAATATTTTCCTGGTTTATATTTTGTTGATTTCAGACCTCAAGTTCATTATTTCCTGGCGGCCACTCCAACAGGGTGAATTCACTTCTCTCTGTTCTAAGGCTTTCAGTTGTGCTGTTAATTCTCTTATGTGACTATCCTCTGTTTTCTTCATATGGGCACTTACTGCAATGAACTTCCCTCATAGCACTGCTTTCAAAGTGTCCCATAAATTCGGGTATGTTGTGTCCTCATTCTCATTGAATATTAGAAAGTCTTTAATTTCTTTCTTTATTTCTTCTTTGACCCAGGAGTGGTGCAATTGCACATTGTTCAGTTTCCATGAGTTTGCATGAGGTTTTCTGCTTTTTTGTGTTGTTGTTGAGTTCCAATTTTAAAGCATGGTGGTCTGATAAGATTCAGGGAACTATTCCTATTCTCTTGTATCGGTTGAGGTTTATTATGCCATCTAGTATGTGTTCGATTTTAGAGAAGGTTCCATGTGGAGCAGAGAAGAAGGTATATTCTTTTGTCTTTGGATGGAATGTTCTATAGATGTCTGTTAACCCCAGTTGAGACATAAGTTCTATTAGTTCTTTTGTTTCTTTGTTGAGTTTCTGATTTGTGGTCCTGTCTAGTGTTGTGAGTGGTATGTTGAACTCTCCCAATATAAGTGTGTGAGGTTTTATATGAGCTTTGAGTTTTAGTAGTGCTTCTTTTACGAATATGGGTGACTTTGTATTAGGGGCATTGATGTTCAGAACTGAGACTCTGTGTAGATGGATTTCTCCTGCGATGAATAAAAAATGACAGTCTTCATCTCTTTGATTTTTCATTTTTGTTTGAAGTCTAACTTATTAGATATTAGGATAGCCATGCCTGCTTGCTTCTTGGTTCTATTTGATTGGAAAATCTTTTCCCAATCCTTTACCCTGAGGTAATATCTATCTTTGAAGCTTAGTTGTGTTTTTTGTATACAGCAGAAGGTTGGATTCTTTCTTCATATCCATTCTGTTAGCCTGTGTCTTTTTATAGGTGAGTTAAGACCATTAATGTTGAGGATGATTAAGGACCCTTGATTGTTGATGCTTGTTTGATTTAGGTTTGTTGTTGGCAGTGGTATTGTGAATATACTACTTCTGCTTTACCCTTGGTTTCTGGTGTAGTTGGATTATCTGTTGCCTACATTTTTGTGGGCGTAGTTACCTTCCTTGGGTTGGAGTTTTCCTTCATATACATTCTATAGGGCTGGATTTGTAGATAATTATTGGGAAAATTTGGTTTTGTCATTAAATATCTTGTTCTCTCCATCTATAGTGATTTGAAAGTTTTGCTGGATATAGTAGTCTAGGCTGGCATCCGTGTTCTCTTAATACTTTTAGAACACCTGTCCAGGACCTTCTGGCCTTGGGGGCTTCCATGGAGAATTCAGGTATAATTTTGATAGGTCTGCCTTTATGTTACCTATCCTTTTTCCTTCGCTGCTCTTAATATTCTTTCTTTATTCTGTATGCTAGGTGTTTTGATTATTGTATGTCGAGGGGTCTTTTTCCTTGGTCCAGCCTATTTGGGGTTCTGTATGCTTCTTGTACTTTCATGGGCATGTCCTTCTTCAGATTTGGAAAGTTTTCCTCGATGATTTTGTTGAATATGTTTTCTGCACCTTTGAACTGGGCTTCCTCACCTTCCTCTATGCCTATTATTAAGTTTGGCCTTTTCACGGTGTCCCACATTTCCTGGATGTTTTGTGTTAAGGATTTGTTGGATTTATGATTTTCTTTGGTCGATGAATCTATTTCTTCTAGTTTATCTTCTGCGCCTGAGATTCTCTCTTCCATCTCTTGAATTCTGTTGGTTATGCTTGCGTCTGTAGATCCCCATTTTTTTTCGCCCAGTTTTTCTATTTCCAGCATTCCTTCAGTTTGTGTTGCCTTTATTTTCTCTATTTCAATTTTCAAGTCTTGTACTGTTTCCTTCGCCTGCTTAATTGTTTTTTCTTGGATTTCTGTACTTCCTTTGCTTTCCTTAAGGAATTTGTTCATTTCTTCCACTTTTTTGTTTGTTTTTTTTCCTCCATTTCTTTATGGGATTTTCTCACATCTTCTTTGAGGGCCTCTATCATTTTTATGATGGTAATTTTTAAGTCATTCCCTTCTGCTTCCTCTGCTTTGATGTTGTGTTCCGTTCTAGTTGGTGTAGATTCCCTAGATTCTGGTGGTGTTATACTTGTCTTTCTGTTGTTAGGTCTTATCTTATATTGTTGTCTTCCCATAGCTTCTTCCAGTAGGTGTTGGTGGGGTCTCCCCCTCTCTCTGTGGTACCTCCCCTGTAGGCTTATGTCGGTCAGAGATTCAATATCTGTAGCTCTGGGTGGTCCGAGCTCTATTGGAGGTCTCTCCACATACAGGGACCCAGGGATGGGGTCAGGGCTGAGGATCCAGTAGAAGATGCCACTAGCCAATGGCTCTAGCCAATGGTTGGCATAGGAGGACAAAGCCTGAGCTGAAACTTGGGAAGTTTCTACAGGATAGTCTGATCTCACTGGAAACTGGCACTCTCCAACTGAGGCCTCTTTCTTTAGCAGAGGCCCTACTTTGGGAACTCAGAGTGGACAGGCAGAGATAGGCCGATCTCTGGGAGGGGCCCCGGGACTTCAGCAGAGGATTGGAGGTGGGGTCAGAGCCCAAACAGGTGGAAATTATGGGTGGGCCTGCATGGATAGGCAGGTCTCCTTTGTTCAGAGTTTCTGGGGGAAATCTCAGAAGTAGGGCATACTTTTGGCTCCACCCTCTGTCCCAGTGCTCAATCAGAGCAGCAGGACAGTGGGTAGGGTAGTGCACAGGGTAGGAGGGGCAGGCTCAAGGTGGGGATGGGTGGGGGTTTATCAGAGCTCCAAGAGTGATCTTGATAGGGATAGGACACAGGAGCAGCAGGATCAGGGGCCCTATCCAGGGAGTTCAGGTGGCGGGGGGAGAAGTTGTAGGGGAGAGGCCACCCCAATTGGGCCTAGACTCACCTCTAGCCAGTGGCTGGCAGAAGAGGACAAAGGCTGAGCTGAAACTTGGGAAGTTTTTGCAAGATAGTCGGATCTCACTGGAAACTGGGACTCTCCAGCTGAGGCCTCTTTCTTTAGCAGAAGCCCTGCTTTGGGGGTCAAGGATCTTGCAGGTGGGAACTCTGAGTGGGCCCTCAGAGATAGGGGAATCTCTGGGAGGGGCCCGGGACTCCAGCAGAGAACTGGAGATGGGGTCAGAGACCAAGCAGGTGGACAAGTAGGACACTTTGAACCGCACTCTCTCTTCACCATGATATTCTGCTTAGTGGGTCCCAAAACAATGGCTCAACTGACCATGAACTGGAAGCTCTAAGACCATGAGGCAAAATAAACATTTCCTTCTTTCAAGTTGCCAGCCTCATGTATTTTGTCACAGCAACAGGAAGCTAAGATTGCTATTGTCTCATATACAAGTTACCTTCTAAAGATGATTATGTTTCTAGAAAACAGTAACTCTGGTCTCCAACAACTCACACACAGGAGATCTTATGCATGAATTATAGAGGATATTGGAGCTTCTCTTGAGGTGGATAGATCCGTTAATCATATTCTGGTACATGTAAAAATAATTTCCTTCATGACTGAGTTTGACACAGGAAATTGCTTGGATCTGACCATCATTATTGACTTAATATGATTGTGTTCGAGCTATTTCTCTGATAATGATAGTGCTGGGAATTTAACTATTAACTCATAAAGGAAATTTAAAAAATCACAAGAGTCTTCTAGCACAGGGCTTTAATAAGGCTTTGTGGATAACTCAGGGTCAAAGTTAAGGTCACAGAGAAGAAAGGAGTCTGGAAGGAGCTGACCCTGGAACAGGTGCGCAAGCTCCAGCTAAAGTTTACCCATGCTCAGTCTAACAGCATCCATGAATTCTAATTGGCAGGAGCACTTCCAGGCTGGGAATTAGTGTAAATCGCTCAAGATCTTTGTTTTAATGATGACTGACATCTAAAGTGTCTCTCTAGCTAAGAGTTTTCCTGTTCTGACATTCAGAAATCTCTGTCACAAGCTCCAAGATAATGTGCCAGATGGAGAAGACAGTGGGGAATTGAAGGCTGCTAAATATATCTCTGCCCCTTACTAAAAGGGTTTGGAATTTGGCAAAAGAGCAGGTATACCTGCCAAAGATCAAGTCTATTAGGTAAGAATGAGAAGCATCTATTTGCCTTTCTTTTACCAAAAAAAAAAAAAAAAAAAAAACAGTTGTGTTTAATACAGACGGCCATCTCATGTGAGCCATCTTATCTGACAGACAGCCAGTGGAAATAGCAAGGTCACAGATGGGTGATTGCCTCAAATGGAAAGTTATTTTTATTTATATGCCTGTAGACATGCATGCCAGGGATCTAAATTCAGTCCAGAGGGGACCTTAGGTGGCTCGCTCTTGCTTGCAACTCCATCTCCCAGGGATTCTATGTCTTGACTTTAAAAGAAGATGAAGTAACCAGAATCCAGGAGTTATTGAAGACTCATGGTCCTGAGGGGCGGTGGGGTAGGAGAGCCACTCCAGGATAAGTTAGGAAGAAGAAAGGATTCAAAGGGAAAGAAAGATGGCAGCAAAGAGTAAAAGGGAGTGAATGCAATCACAGTGAATAGATCTGTATATAATAATAAAGAAAATAAAGTGAGAGGAAGGAACAGCAGAAAGGATCATCCACTTGGAGAGATGGCACAACTGGATGATGGTGTGTAGAGGACTGAAGATAGACCCATGTCTATCGCCATGCACAAAACTCAAGTCCAAGTGGATCAAAGACCTCAACATAAATCCAGCCACACTGAACCTCTTTGAAGAGACAGTGGGAGGTACCCTTGAACAAATTGGTACAGGAAACCGCTTCCTGAACATAACTCCAGTAGCACAGACACTGAGATCAACAATCAATAAATGGGACCTCCTCAAACTGAGAAGCTTCGGTAAGGCAAAGGACACAATTGACAAGACCAAATGGCAGCCCACAGACTGGGAAAATATCTTCACTAATCCTACATCTGACAGAGGGTTGATCTCCAAAATGTATAAGAACTCAAGAAGCTAAACACCAAAGTACCAAACACCAAAGTAACCCTATAAAAAGTGGGGTACAGAACTGAAGAGAGAATTCTCAATAGAGGAAATCAAAAAGGCAGAAAGACACTTAAGAAACTGCTCAACATCCTTAGTCATCAGGGAAATGCAAATCAAAACAACTCTGAGATACCATCTTACTCCTGCCAGAATGGCTAAAATTAGAAACACCAGTGACAGCTTATGCTAGAGAGGATGTGGAGAAAGGGGAACACTCCTCCACTGCTGATGGGAGTACAAACTTGTACAGCCACTTTGGAGATCAGTATGGCGGTTCCTCAGGAAAATGGGAATCAGTCTACCACAGGACCCAGCTTAGGCATATACCCAAATGATCCACATCCATACAACAAAGACATGTGTTCAACTATGTTCATAGCACCATTATTTGTAATAGCAAGAACCTGAAAGCAACTTAGATGTCCCTCAACTGAAGAATGGATAAAAAAAGATGAGGCACATTTACACAGAGGAGAAAAACAATGGAATCTTGAAATTCGAAGGCAAATGGATGAAACTTGAGTGAGGTAACCCCAACTAACTATCTGAGCAACAGTGCAAAGGCTACCTGAAATGTAAAGGAAGGCCCTGATAATGAGATTGATAACTAAATTATAAGCCATCATAGAGCCCTCAGCAAGTATCTGATGGAAAGAAACAGAAGCAGACACCCACAGCTAAACACTTAGTCAAACTTCTGGAATCCAGTTGCAAAGAGGGAGGAGTGATAAGAAAAGGGGTCAAGACCAAGCTACAGAAACCCACAGAGACAGTTGACCTGAACAAGGGGGAGCTCATGGAGCTCCAGACTGATAGCTGGGAGACCAGCATTGGACCAACTCAGACCCCCTGAAAGTGGGTCTCAGTTATAAGGCCTCAGTTATAAGTTATAACTTATAAGTTATAAGGCAGTCTAAGGGACCCCTGACAGTGGAACCAGGATGCATCCATGGTGCACAAAAGGACTTTGGGAACACATTCCCTATAGAGGGATACTCCCTTATCCTAGGGGCAGGAGGAAGGGCCTAGATCCTACTCCAAATGACTTGACAGATTTTGATGATCCCTCCTGGAAGGCACCACCCTCCCTGTGGAGTGGGGTTGGTGTGGGGGGGGGAATGGGATGGGAAGGTGTTGGGGACATGGGGGGGGGAACTCAGATCAATATGTAAAATAAGAAAAAACCTCGTGTGTGTGTGTGTGTGTGTGTGTGTGTGTGTGTGTGTGTGTGTGTGTGAATCATCTACCTGGAGAAATGGCACAGTGAATGAAGGTGTTTCACACCAAACTTGTTGGTCTGAGTTCCATCCATATGGTGGAATGAGGAACTGACACTGACTCCTGCAAAAGTTCTCTCATCTTGACACATGTGCATGGCATGAGAGTGCACATGTGCACAAGCATCCACACATGCACACTTGCAGACACACATAGACAGAAATGGAATATCACACACACACACTCACACACACACACACACTCACACACACACACACACACACACACACAAAACCCAAATAGATGTTTTAAATAAAGTATGATTGTCCATGCTAACATTTTACTTCACTCTAAATGTATGTAGTATGTCATGTCAGTCCACAGGCTGAAGTGGCCCTGAGCAGAAGAGGACAGTGACAGGAAATCACAATGTGGGAGAGGCCACTGTTCTGTTCAGAATGAATTATGTGCATCAGGTCCATCAGAGCCTGTGACCAACAGCTGTCTTTTTGTTTGTTTGGTTGGTTTTGTTTTGACTTTTTCTCCTTGCCCAAGAACTATTGCAATTGTCATCGAAGAAAAGTCAATTTAATTAAACACATATACTATACAGAGCACCATAGTGGAAATCTAGATGGGCAACAGGGACATGTTTGCTAAGGAGGAGGTGGGATGGTCTTCGTGTACCAGTGTACAAGGTAGACAGAGTAAAGTGAGAACTCCCTGAGTAGCCAGATGCTCTGAGTAACATGACTGGGTGTCTCATGTCCTCGCCTTGGAAATGAGGTAAGCATGCCACAGGCTTGAAGTGAGTATTAAACAGGCTGATGAGTGCAAATTCTTCAAACAATGACTAGCTCATAGGAACCTCCAGCATGGCAGCTGCCACTGTTAGAGAGTGCCAGGGTATGTCAAATACCACACTTCACTGAAAGGATCAGAAAAGATTTGGGAAAAGAAAATGCAGTAATGGATCTATGAAAATGGGCTCCATTTTGAAGAGTGTGCAGGGAACCACGTAGAACAGGAAGGATGGTAAACAAATCACGACACTGCACTTCAAGGTAATACTTTAACAGAAATTTGGTTCCAAGGATGGAACTATCACCAGGGCATTCGAGACTCACACTAAACAGAACAAGAAATCCCAGAACATCTTACAAGAGGAGGCAACGGTAGCTTGATAATTTAAACACACATTTGAGGCTAGGAGTGCTATGGGAAGAGAATAAATGTACATCTGAACAAGCTCAAAGAGATGGGAAGTCAGAAATGTTTTTTGCTGACCTGAGAGAGAGGAGCCAGCAGATCTGGCTGTCATTCGGGTTATACATAGCCTTTAAAAAAAAAAAGTATAGAAATAATGTGTAACCTACCCATAGAGTATAATTCATCATTTATGAAGACAAACACCTCATTCCTGCTTTATATTTTCACACAACTGCAGGGACTGTTTCCATAAGATTAAAGTAAAACCATGTTTACCGATTCTGCACCACCAAAATATAATCTCTTGCTTGAATATCACCTGAGCAGGGCTTCTTAGATAGCCAGTCCCTGACTGCATCACAGCCACCCATTGCTCTTGGCAAGACCACAGGCTAAAGCAATGACCAACAGAGTCTGTTGGGTTCCAATATAACGCTGTGCCCCCAAGATTGCTATTTGGTACAGCTCCTCCCCAGTCACAGTTTTCATAGATGAAGAACTGGGTACAAAGAAAAATGTTCTAAACCTTAGAACCTGAGGTTGTGGGGGTGGGGGTAAGGGGAGTGATGTTAACCTGAAGGCAACCTGAGCTACACAGTGAGGACTCTTCATAAAGAAAAAAACAATGGCTGCATGAAGTCTCATTGAATTACTAGATGAAGCGTGTGACTTTATCCAAGCCATGAAGGCTAAGCTAGCATTGTGATTGCTTCCTAATCTGGGAAAGAAGACTGGTCACAGTGTCTTCATGGAGTGACTGTGAGAATCAAATAACATAAAGCCACCTGGAAAGGCTGGGTCCTGTTATTTCGACCTGTTGTTTTGCTCAGCTTTATCTATGTGGCTGAGAAAAACATATGTCATATATAAAACTGTCACCAGAAAGGACCGCAAGCTAAGTGGTTACCCACTAATAGAGACAAGAATGAGAGTAGCTGCCGCAGGAATCCAGGGTAATACTCATCTTCTGGTGTGGGCATGTTATCACCGCTGTATGGTGCTGCATCACAGGTAATCAGATTTCTGCAGAAAAGTAAGGGCTCCATAAAGAAAACTACCTACTTGATCAAAGAGCTGCATATGGCTAACATGTTTTTTTTTTAAAATATATGTATGTATGCTATTTTATTTGTCTGGGGCTTTTGCCTACATGTATGTGTGCACACAAGTGTGTCCAGTGCTCACAGCTACCAGAAGAGGGCACTGGCTCCAATAGGAACTGGAGTTACAAATGACTTTAAGCTTCCTTGGTACTGGAACCCACATCTGGATCTTCTGCAAGAGCCACAGTGCTCTTAACTGCTGAGCCATCCCCCCAGCTCCATAGTTCATATGAAGACATGACTGTGTGTATCGGCTAAAATTTAAATAGGTTATTCAAATCACTATATTGCTGTGATTTTTATAAGTAAATTTAACATTAGAATTGTGGTTTTTGTTATTTTAAAGCAGTCTCTTAGACACAACCCTCAATTTTACATCATTTACATTTGAGTCCCCGCTATTATTTTACTCCTTCATCTAAATTTTTTATTTAAAAAAAAGGAAAATGATGAAAGTATGATGTCACTTAAAATACCTCTAATTAAGAAATGAGGCTTGAGGATTATGCTATTTAATCATGGTAGGTCTGTCTGTCTTTATCCACAAATGAAATTATGTGACTAAAACCCCTACCACCAGAGTCAAGGTAATCAATGTCTGCTTTTGCCATTCCTTATTTCCTCACAAACAAGGTTTTAAATATAAGGCAGCATGTAACACAGTATCTCCTACTGTTTATATTTAAGAACCAAGGGATTATATATAAGTAACTTATTCCATCTTAACATTCTTTCAGTGTTATTATTTTTTTTAGTTAAGCATTTAAAATGACATCATTTTTAAGAAATAATACATAGAAACCCATGAGACATTTACCTGGACTTCCCCAATGGGGACATCTTGCAAAATCCCATCATACTGTTACAGGCAGGACATTGACATAGGTAAAATCAGATCCCAACACACCGCTTGCCTGTTATGGCCATAAGTGCTTCCCTTCTCCCTGCACTTTCTCCTGCTAGCTACCAATTTATTCCCATGCCTGTAATATTTGTACTTCAAGAGCATCATAGAATGAATCACACTTTGGTGATCAGCCTTCTCACTCTGCATCATTTCTTAGAGTTTCTGTAACAAGTACGGTTTTTCTGCCCGCCGCCTGCTCTTGTTCCGCCACCAAGCCAGCCCCAAATAACACACTGAGACACTGTATTTGATACAATACTGTTGGCCCGGTTACTTGTTTCTTATCGGCTAGCTCTGCCTTTAATTATTAACCCATTTCTGCTGATCTATGTATTTCTCTTACCAGGGAGCCAGTGGCATACTGCTTTCTTCAGACTCTCCATCTTGACTCCTCCTTCCTACTTCCTATTTCCTCCTTGTCTCCTAGTCCCTCCTATCTTCCTTTCCTATTGGCCAACAGTGCTTTATTATTAACCAGTATGAGAAACATATACAGAATGACATCTCCCATCAAGTTTCATCAATTTTCCATGTGTGCCAAAGTCCTTCTCCTACTCATCACTGAGTAGCATTCCATAACATGAAGTAATTGCAACTACTTACATTTTTATCTATTGAAGGACATAGTAATAGAACGTATTGCTTTTAAATATGAATGAGCACTTAGAAAGCTGATGCTCTTTTTTAATTTACATGTATCCTTTATTTAGGGTATATTCCAAACATGTACATGACATGGCACATATGTGGAGGTCAGAGAGTGGCTTCTCTCCCTTTACTCTGTGGATCCCAGGGAACAAACTCGGATGAAGAGAACTTAACAACCACCTTAACCCACTTAGGATTTCTGTTGCTGTGAAGAGACACCATGACCACAGAAACTCTTACGAAGGAAAACATTTCATTGAGATGGAAGCTTACAGTTCAGAGATTCCATCCATTATCATCATGAGGGAACATGATGGTATGACTTGGTGATGGAGAAGTAGCTGAGAGTCCTACATTTTGCAGGCAACAGGAAATGCCCTCAGTGTCACACTGAACAAAGCTTGAGCCAAAGAGACATCACAGCCTGCCTCCACGATGACACACTGCCTCCAACGAGGCCACACCTTACTTCAATAAGACCATACCTCCTAATAGTACCACTCCCTTGGGGGACTATTTACTTTCAAACCACTATACTATACATAAAATGAGTTTTATTATGGAATTTTCATAAATGTAAATAATACATTTTTATACTATTCATTCTCCATTTCTGTCTTGTCTCCCCCTTCCATTCCTGATGATCCTGCTTCCACTTTTCTAATAACCCCTGCACTGGTCAGGGTTCAATAGAGGAACAGATCCCACAGAATGAGTATATATTAAAGGATGATTTAATAGATTGGCTTACCTGATAACTACTGGGTAGCCCAACAGTAGCCATCTGCCTGTTGTGGTCCATGACTCTGGCAACCCCAGAGCTGCTCAGCCCATGAGGGTCTTTGTGTGTACATGCCTATGTGTGTGCATATGTGTTTGTGTGTGTGCCTGTGTGAGAGTATGTGTAATTCTATGTGTAGCTGTATGTGTTCCAATGAGTTTCACGGGAGCTAATTACAGAAGCATGGGTGAAAATTTGTATGAATGATTTAGACACCTTGCAGTGGCTAGACCACTGACAAAAGTATCTCTTCTTTAGTACCTATGAACTGGGTATAAATGTTCAAGGAATGCTTGGAACTTCCCTTTTCACACCAAGGACAGGGCCCTCAGAGCCTTCCCTTTCCACAAGTGTGGGAAAGGTGTTGGGAGGCCCCAGCATTGCACAGACATCAGAGCCACTGTGAATTAAAGAGTGTAATAACTACACCATGCCTACATGTCACTTTTTCACATCATTTCCCATCTCCAGCTCCAAAATTCTTTTTGTCCCTTTGTCAGTGTTCTAAAACCCTTAGATACAATGATATTGCTATTCCCTTTAATGCTAGGCCATTTATTGTCAATGTTTTGACACTGTGTTTGACACAGTGTTTTGACACTGATGACACTGCTGCCTACTGTGTTTTTAAAAAATCCAATCAAATCTGACCCAAAGGACTAATTTATGGGTGAAAGCATAACTATTTTCAAGATAATCATGTCCACTTAGCAAAAACAGCAGTAGCTTCTCCACTAGGGCCTAGGACCTTATCAGCCACAGGCTTTTGACCTGACCAGGAAGGTTCTGTTCTATAACACTGATTGATCCTTCACCTTCCAGTATAGCCTCTTGGGGCTGCAGCATGCCTTATAAATGTGCAGTTCCTGAGTTGGCATTGTTTCTCTGGAATTACCCTTTTGCATCTATATATGTATTTTGCTTGCTAGTTTTGTTGTTTCTTTGGGTTTAGGTGTTAGTGTTTTGGCTTTTTTTTTTTTTTTTTTTTTTTTTTTTTTTGATGTTTTTGTTTTGTTGTATTTGAGGCAGGTCAAGTTGGCCTTGAACTTGCTATGTAGGCAAGGATAACCTTGAATTCTCCCTAATCCTCCTGGATCTACCTCTCAATGCTGTGATGTCAGGTGCATGCCACTGAGCCAGACGTGCCATTCAGAGATATTTAAGTGAGGAGAGAGGATTTGTTCACTTCCTGTGTTATACTTGAACTTAGACTCCGAGGGCAGTTGGACAATCACAATCCCAGATACTAAGGAAGAGCAGCTCATCTGCTCCAAAAGGCAGGTGTCTACTTTGTGCCTTCTTCCAAACATGCTCATAAGTGAGCTCTTCCATGGTTCAGTTGTCAGATGCAAAGCCAGTGCAAACCAAGGCTGAGTCCTCCAGCCAGCAGACCAACAGAGGGAATGTTCTGTGCCATGCATGCATTAGGAGTTTGCCAAGGACTGCTAAGAGTTGCACCTGAGAAGAATCCTTCCAACTTATACTTCTCATGTGTTCTTGCAAAGAAGTAGATATTGTTCAATATCCATGAATGACAACAGCATAAAGGAAATCACCTGTACTTGTGTCATAGACCAAACAGCAAAAGAAATAGTTGTTTCTTTTGGTAATCGGGGAATTTGCCAAACATTTCCATCCAGTGAACCTTATCAAGAGGCCAGCAAAATGGCAGACACCCTGCAGAATAGTACTGGGTGTAGAGTACATAACACCAGGGTGGCCTAGTTCTCAACACTGCAGTACTACATCAAAATTCCTAGTCAGAGACTCAGATGAAGAAGGTGGGTGAGAATTATATTGCTGGTAAGTAATTAAATGCCACCAAATGTGTATATGATGGCTGAGATAGCCCTTCTTTAAAACATATCTCCTTAGTCAGTGTCTCGCTAGAAGTAACTGGGGTGGGAAATTATGCATGTTCTTATACATGTAGTTCAATAATTTCAAAAACTTGTTATGCCAAGAAATGGGAAATAGAAAAATACCCCATTGAGTAACCACAAAATTTACTAGATAAAGAAGTTACAATGAATTAAATCTTAAATAATAACTGTCAGGGTCAGCAATGAATGACAATGACACTGCTCATGTATATACAGCAGACAGAAGTAGTGTGACAACTTCTACAGAAAATTAATTAATTTAAAATAATTTAGTGGATAGCAGTGACAGCAGTTTGTAAGAGTCACTGGCACCTACACCTTTACATAGCTCAGTCTTCACTGTGATGCCTTCAGGTTGTTCCCATTTTCGATGCTTTGTAGACCACTTGGGGGTGGCTGTGTTGGTTTTCCCATGCTGCTGCCAGTAGTTGTTACAAACCTCATGTCTGGAATTGCTAAGAAGGTTTTTATCAGCTAGCTAGCATCTTCTACATAGATGATAGCAAGGGTCTCTTGAGTTGTAAATCAACATGAATGACAGAGGAAGTACAAAAACAAAATAAAAAACTCCCTAAAGGCATTATCTATTGATTTATCATCTTTGGCTATGGTTTTAAGCTCACCACAAACTGAAGAATAAAGCAGGAGTCTGTTTGTTTGTTTGTTTAACAAAAAAAAAAAAAAGAAAACTCCTTTCTGGAAACAAAAGAACTGTATCCTCTCAGAGGTTTGGAGGTCAGAAATTCCAAAGTGAAGGTATTGTTTTGCCATGTTCCTTGCTAAAGGCCTTCCAGGTTTTCATTGACTTGTGGGTGCATTACTGCCCTGTCTGCCACCATCTCGGTGTCACCTTCTCCTCTAAATGTCACTCTCAACTCCCCCTCACCTTTTTTCATCAAGGACATTTGTTACTGGATTCAGGACATGGTGGTTTGAATGTAATTGGCTCCCTGTAAGCCTATATGGAGTAGCACTATTAGGAGGTATGGCTTTGTTGGAGTAGATGCAGCCTTGTTGGAGGAAGTATGTCACTGTTGGGCAGGTTTTAGGGTCCCCTTTGTTCAGTCTTCACTCAGCATGACACTGAGGTCACTTGCTGTTGCCTGCAGATCAAACACATAGAACTGTCAGCTCCTTCTCCAGCACTGGATCTTCCTGCACATCAACTTGTCACACCATGGTGAGAATGGACTGAGCCCCTCAACTATAAGTCACTCAATTACATGTTTTTCTTTAACAGAGTTGCTGTGGTCACAGTGACACTTCACTATAACAGTCACCTTAACTAAGACAAGGACCCACTTGAATATCGGGGTATTGTCCTCTCGCAATCTCTAATTTTACTTATACCTGCTGTGCCTCTTGAAAATAAGGTTGCATTCACAGGTTCTAAATGTGAAGACATGTATGTATCTTTGGAAGTGTCACTGTGAAACCACCACAGAAGTTCAACAATATCTTCACAGGTAACAAGAGTCAAATACCAGCCCTCTGAGTACATGGTCGCCATTTTTAACTACTCTCTGACAATCTTGATGGTAAGGCAATGAAAATATTCATTACTTGGGAAGTGTAATAAGTACCTAACACGTCATATCTGCAAGGTATTATTAACCTTTGTTAAAATGCATGAAGTTGAAAACCATTCAATAGGAAAACTGCTCACAGTTTGCAGAGTTACTTCATTCAGAAAACACAGAAACAGCTGCTGCCTCCTCCACCATGCTTCCTCTCTTTTTGGATTACATTGATCCATTACTATGCGGCTGCTGGTTTAAATACTAATGTCAACTCTGACAATTTAATGAGTTGTTAATGGTGATTCAAAAACACTGGCTCATCTTTGGGGATTTTGTGACTATAGCCAGTTAGAACACTGTGGGAGCCTAGTCCTCAAAGTGTAAGAGAGTCTGCATGGATGGGTTTCTGTTGAATAGGAGGGTGCAACCAGGCCCCACAGGAAAAGGGAAACAAGCATTGATAATCTGTAAATACTCTATCCAAAATTTATTTTCTTGTCTTTTATCTTCTTTTGGGTGGTTCAAAATTATATAAGAATATACATTTGCTGTAAAACCATCTCTTGGAATTTTTAAGATACTTCTCTGAAACAAATGCTTTTATAGGAAGCATGGATTGGCAAAGAAATGGGAACAGAAGATGTTAACCCCATTTGTCTAAAAAAGAAACTTATCCATTACATGGCTGCCTAACGATGGACTGTCATCTACTCCACTCTTATGTGGGCCATAAAAAAACCAACATGCTCAAAGGCACTATGAACCAAACCCCACCCACCCCAAAAAGCACATAATCCTCTCCTGAGCCCCCACTAAAGCAAATTACAAGACAGTCACATTTCAGAGTAACTAACTTGTGTGTGGACACCCAGGCAATCTTTTGGCCGTGTATCTTTTTAATCTATCCTGTTGTTGCTGTAAGTGTAGACAATCTATTTGCATACCGAATGTTCAGTTGTTGCTTCCAACTCACCCCTGCATGTTCTAGGAAACCCCATTCCTCCCCCACTCCCACCTCTCTCTCTCCAAACACCACCCTCTCAGAGTCTCCAAACAAATGAAAGGCATCAAAAGTGCCAGCATGCCACCCAAGTCCCTGCATAAGCACTTAGCTTTTGACCACATTTGGGCACAAACCCAACTTGTGGAAGACATGTTATTACTCCTCACCTATAATCTATAAAACTTTCCTGTCCTGGCCCTGGATGTGCAATTTCTGTAGCCTCCATCACTGGGACAAGAACCCAACCAGGAGTTGTTTGATTAATATACCCATTGTCATACCTTTTTCAATTCAGCTGATTTGGGAGGCAGAAACCCAACTACCACACATATTTATTACAAGATTTTAAAAACCAGTCACATCATCAGTAAAATTAGTCACAATAGTGTGAAAAGTATCCTTTTTATTTGAGATATAGAAAGTAATTTCTGGATGCACATAGAAAATACCTGGACCTAGCATCACCACAGTCAGATTAGAATTCTAACTCATAAAATTCTGCATGAACGACTCTAAGTTCCTGCGGGCAAGATCCTTGACCCCCAAATCCTGGCCTCTGCCAAAGAACGAGGTCTCAGCTGGAGAGCACCAGTTTCCAGTGAGATCCAACTATCCTGCAAAACCTTCTCAAGTTCCAGCTCAGCCCTTGTCCTCTTCCTCCAGCTATTCGCCAGAGGTGAGTCTGGGCCCAATCAGGGCTGCCTGTCCCCTACAACCTCTTCCCCCCCCCCCCACCTGCCTGAACTCCCTGGGTTGGCCCCTGATCCAGCTGCTCCTGTCTCCTGTCCCCATCGAGAGCACCCTTGGAGCTCTGATACACCCCCACCCATCCCCACCAGCAGCCTACCACCACTACCCTGTGCCCTACCCCACACACGGTCCTGCCCCTCTGGTTGAGCACTGGGACAGAAGGTGGAGCCAACAGTCCACCCTACTTCGGAGACTTCTCTGAGCAACTCTGAACAAAGGAGACCTGACTATCCACATGGGACCACCCATAATTAACAATGGCTTGGTCTCTGACCCCGCCTCCAGTCCTCTGCTGGAGTCCCGGGCCCCTCCCAGAGATCCACCTATCTCTGCAAGTCCACACTGAGTTCCTGCAGGCAAGATCCTTGACCCCCAAATCCTGGCCTCTGCCAAAGAACGAGGTCTCAGCTGGAGAGCACCAGTTTCCAGTGAGATCCAACAATCCTGCAAAACCTTCTCAAGTTCCAGCTCAGCCCTTGCCCTCTTCCTCCAGCTATTGCCAGAGCTATTGGCCAGAGCTATTGGCCAGAGGACCACTGTGAGTACCTGCTGGCATCTTCTTCTGGATCCTCATACTTGACCCCATCCCTGGATCCCTGTCTACGGAGAAACCTCCTAGAGAGCTTGGACAACACAGAGCTACAGATATTGAATCTCAGACCTACATAAGCCCATCGGGGAAGTACCATAGAGACAGGGGGAGACCCCACCAACACCTACTAGAAGAAGCTATGGGAAGAAGGCAATACAAGAGAACACCTAACAACAGAAAGACAAACATGACACCACCAGAATCTAGGGAAACTACACCAACTAGAATGGACCACAACAACAAAGCAGAGGAAGCAGAAGGGTACGACTTAAAAATTACCATCATAAAAATGATAGAGGCCCTCAAAGAAGATGTGAGAAAATCCCTTAAAGAAATGGAGGAAAAAACAAACAAAAAAGTGGAAGAAATGAACAAATTCCTTAAGGAAAGTACAGAAAGCCAAGAAAAAAACAATAAAGCAGGTGAAGGAAATGGTTCAAGACTTGAAAACTGAAATAGAGAAAATAAAGGCAACACAATCTGAAGGAATGCTGGAAATTGAAAAGCTGGGCAAAAATCGGCAACTACGAACACAAGCATAACCAACAGAATTCAAGAGATGGAAGAGAGAAACTCAGGCACAGAAGATAAACTATAAGAAATAGATTCATCGACCGAAGAAAATCATAAATCCAACAAATCCTTAACACAAAACATCCAGGAAATGTGGGATACCGTGAAAAGGCCAAACCTAAGAATAATAGGCATAGAGGAAGATGAGGAAGCCCAGCTCAAAGGTGCCAAAAACATATTCAACAAAATCATTGAGGAAAACTTTCCAAATCTGAAGAAGGACATGCCATGAAAGTACAAGAAGCATACCGAACCCCAAATAGGCTGGACCAAGGAAAAAGACCCCTTGACATATAATAATCAAAACACCTAGCATACAGAATGAAGAAAGAATATTAAGAGCAGCAAAGGAAAAAGGCCAGGTAACATATAAAGGCAGACCTATCAAAATTACACCTGACTTCTCCATGGAAACCCTCAAGGCCAGAAGGTCCTGGATAGATGTTCTAAAAGTATTAAGAGAACATGGATGCCAGCCTAGGCTACTATATCCAGCAAAATTTTCAATCACAATAGATGGAGAGAACAAGATATTTAATGACAAAACCAGATTTTCCCAATATGTATCTACAAATCCAGCCCTACAGAAAGTATTGAAAGGAATACTCCAACCCAAGGAAGGTAACTACACCCACAAAAATGTAGGCAACAGATACTACAACTAAACGAGAAACCAAGGGTGAAGCAGAACTAATATATTCACAATACCACTGCCAACAACAAACCTAAATCAAACAAGCATCAACAATCAAGGGTCCTTAATCATCCTCAACATTAATGGTCTTAACTCACCAATAAAAAGACAAAGGCTAACAGAATGGATTCGAAGACAGAACCCATCCTTCTGCTGCATACAAGAAACACATCTAAGTTTAAAGATAGACATTACCTCAGCATAAAGGGTTGGGAAAAGATTTTTCCAATCAAATGGAAATAAGAAGCAAGCAGGTGTAGCTATCCTAATATGTAACAAGTTAGACTTCAAACCAAAATTAATCAAAAGAGATGAAGACGGTCATTTCATATTCATCGCAGGAGAAATCCATCAACACAAAGTCTCAGTTCTGAACATCTATGCCCCTAATACAAAGTCACCCATATTCGTAAAAGAAACACTACTAAAACTCAAGCTCATATAAAACCTCACACACTTATAGTGGGAGACTACAATACACCACTCTCAACACTAGACAGGACCACAAATCAGAAACTCAACAAAGAAACAAAAGAATTAAAAGAAGTTATGTCTCAACTGGGGTTAACAGACATCTATAGAACATTCCATCCAAAGACAAAAGAATATACCTTCTTCTCTGCTCCACATGGAACCTTCTCTAAAATCGACCACATACTAGGTGACATAACAAACCTCAACAGATACAAGAGAATAGGAATAGTCCCCTGTATCTTATCAGACCACCATGCTTTAAAATTGGAATTCAACAACAACACAAATAGCAGAAAACATGCAAACTCATGGAAACTGAACAATGTGCAATTGCACCACTCCTGAGTCAAAGAAGAAATAAAGAAAGAAATTAAAGACTTTCTAATATTCAATGAGAATGACGATACAACATACCCGAACTTATGGGACACCTTGAAAGCAGTGCAACAAGGGAAGTTCATTGCACTAAGGGCCCATATGAAGAAAACAGAGGATAATCACATAAGAGAATTAACAGTGCAAGAGAAAGCCTTAGAACAGAGAGAAGTGAACTCACCCCGCAGGAGTAGATGACAGGAAATAATGAACTTGAGGGCTGAGATCAAGAAAATAGAAATCAGGAAAACTATATAAAAAAATCAATGCAACAAAGAGTTGGTTTTTTGAGAAAATCAACAAGATAGACAAACCTTTATCCAAATTAATGAAACAACAGAGAAAGAACATTCAAATTAAAAAAATCAGAAACAAAACAGGGAACATAACAACAGACACAGAGGAAATCCAAACAATTTTCAGGTCATACTTTGAAAATCTGTATTCCACAAAAATTGAAAATTCAAAGGAAATGGACAAGTTTCTGGATAACTATCACTTACCAAAATTAACTCAAGAACAGACAAACAACTTAAATAGACCTATAACCCGCAATGAAATAGAAGCAGTCATCGAAAGCCTTCCAACCAAAAAAAAAAAAAGGCCAGGGCCAGATGGATTCAGTGAAGAATTCTACCAGACATTGAAGGAAGAACCAATACCACTGCTCCTCAAACTTTTCCACAAGATAGAAACAGAAGGTTCATTGCCAAACTCTTTTTATGAGGCCACAATAACCTTGATACTCAAGCCTCACAAAGACACAACTAAGAAAGAAAACTACAGACCAATATCCCTGATGAACATCGATGTAAAAATACTCAATAAAATAATGGCAAACCGAATTCAAGAATACATCAGAGAAATCATCCACCATGACCAAGTAGGCTTCATCCCTGGAATGCAGGGATGTTTTAACATACAAAAATCTATCAACATGATCCACCATATAAACAAACAGAAAAAGAAAAACCATATGATTATCTCCCTTGATGCAGAAAAAGCCTTTGACAAAATTCAACACCCTTTCATGATAAAGGTCTTGGAGAGGTCAGGGTAGAACATACCTAAACATACTACGAGCAATATACAGCAAGCCAACTGCCAACATCAAACTGAATGGAGAGAAACTTAAGCCAATTCCTCTAAAATCAGGAACAAGACAAGGCTGTCCTCTCTCTCCATATCTCTTCAATATCGTACTAGAAGTTCTAGCTAATTCTATAAGACAACAAAAGGAGATCAATGGGATCCAAATTGGGAAAGAAGAAGTCAAACTGTCTCTATTTGCAGAAGATATGATAGTTTACATAAGCGACCCAATAAACTCTACCAGGGAACTCCTACAGCTGATAAACACCTTCAGCAAACTAGCATGATACAAGATAAACTCAAAAAAAATCAGTAGCCCTACTTTTTTCAGACGACAAAGAGGCAGAGAAAGAAATCAGAGAAACATCACCCTTTACAATAGCCACAAGCAATATAAAGTATCTTGGTGTAATGCTTACCAAACAAGTAAAAGACCTATGTAATAAGAACTTTGTGAGTCTAAAGAAAGAAATTAAAGAAGATACCAGAAAATGGAAAGTTCTCCCATGCTCTTGGATAGGTAGGACAAACATAGTAAAAATGGCAATCTTACCAAAAGCAATCTATAGATTCAATGCAATCCCCATTAAAATCCCACCACAATTCTTCACCAACCTTGGAAGGATAATAATCAACTTTATATGGAAAAACAAAAGACCCAGGATAGGCAAAACAACCCTATACAATAAAAGAACTTCAGGAGGCATCACCATTCCTGACTTTAAGCTCTACTACAGAGCTATAGTTCTGAAAACAGCCTGGTATTCGCATAAAAAATAGACAGGTAGACCAATGGAATCGAATTGAAAATCCTGATATTAATCCATGCACCTATGAACACCTGATTTTCGACAAAACAGCTACAATTATAAAATGGGGCAAGGACAGCATCTTCAACAAATGGTGCTGGCACAATTGGATGAGGATGTGTAGAAGACTGCAGCTAGAACCATGTCTGTCACCATGCACAAAACTCAAGTCCAAATGGATCAAAGACCTCAACATCAATCCAGCCACATTGAACCTCTTAGAAGAGAAAGTAGGAGGTACCCTTGAACAAATTGGTATAGGAGACCGCTTCTTGAACATAACTCCAGGGGCACAGACACTAAAAGAAACAATTAATAAATGGGACCTCTTCAAACTTAGAAGCTTCTGTAAGGCAAAGGACACAGTAGACAAGACCAAATGGCAGCCCACAAAATGGGAAAAGATTTTCACCAATCCTATATCTTACAAAGGGCTGATCTCCAAAATACACAAAAAACTCAAGAAACGAGTCAACAAAACACCAAATAACCCTATTAAAAAATGGGTACAGAACTTAAGAAATAATTCTCAATAGAGAAAATCAAAATGTTCCACATCCTTAGCTATCAGGGAAATGCAAATCAAAACAACTATGAGATACCCCTGCCAGAATGGCTAAAATTAGAAACACCAGTGATGACTTATGTTGGAGAGGAGGTAGAGAAAGTGGAACACTCCTCCACTGCTGGTGGGAGTGCAAACTCATACAGCCATTTTGGAGATCAGTATGGCGGTTCCTCAGGAAAATGGGAATTAGTTAACCACAGGACCCGGCAATCCCCCTCTTAGGCATATACCCAAAGGATTCACATCCATGCAACAAAGACATCTGTTCAACTATGTTCATAGCAGCATTATTTGTAATAGCAAGAACCTGGAAGCAACCTAGATGCCCCTCAACTGAAGAATGGTTAATGAAGATGTGGCACATCTACACAATGGAATACTACTCTGCAGAAAAAAAAATAATGGTATCTTGAAATTGACAGGCAAGTGGATGGCACTTGAAGAAACCATCCTGAATGAGGTAACCCAGTCACAAAAAAGGAACACAGTATGTACTCACTCATATATGGATTTTAGACCTAGAGCAAAGGATCACCAGATTCTAATTCACCTAATTCACATCACCAGAGGAACTAGGATACAAGGTGTATGCTAAGAGATTCATTTAAAGTCCCTCACAGAACTGGTAAGGGACAAGTCCCCCAGAGCTCAGGTGAAGTGGGGGGGGGACAGCGAATGGAGAGAGAAGTAGGAGAAAATGAGTGGGAGGAAAGGAAAACATGTGCGACCAGGAAGATTGAGCCTGGTTAGGAATAGAAGATAGGAGAGAGAGAGAGAGAGAGAGAGAGAGAGAGAGAGAGAGAGAGACAGAGACAGAGACAGAGACAGAGACAGAGAGAGACAGAGAGAACATAAAAGAGGGAGCCAATATTGGTTTGAAGATAAAATTGAACACAAAGAAAGATCTAGAGAACTATAAGACTGCTCCCAACTAACAATTTGAGCTTCCATGGAAAGGCTACTATAAATGCCTTTCCCGGAGAGTGAGATCAACAACTAACTTATCCCTCAACTAATGCCTGTTGAAAACAGTATCAAACACCCATACATAAACACTGAGTCTAACTAGAACCCAGATGCAGGTGTAGAGAACAAGACCATGTAGCAGAAACACATACAGGCAGCTTACCTGAACAAGGAGGAGCTAACGGCCATTAGACTGATAGCTGGGAAGCCAGCATGGGACTGACTCAGGCCCCCCTGAATATGGGTCTCAGCCAGAAGGACTGAGCAGTCTAAGGGACCTCAGACAGTGGAGCCAGGATGTATCCCTGGTGCACAAAAGGACTTTGCGAATATATCCCCCATGGAGGGATAACTGCCTTAATCTAGAGATAGGAGAGAAGCCCTAGTCCCTACTTCACATGACCTGTCAGATCTACATGACCCCAACTGGATGGCACTCCCCTACATATGGAATTGGGGTGGGGAATGGGAGGGGAGGGTGGTTAGTGTGCATGTGAGAGGGCAAGAGGGTAAAAGGGGGGGAAGGAGGAAGGGAGGGATAAAGGGAGGGAGTAATGGAGGGAGGGAGAGGGAAATGGTATCGACATGTAAAGTAATAAATTAAATTTAAAAAATAATGCTTTGACTGCAAAATTTAAGTTGAAGGACAAGTTACTGGGGAAAAGGATTTCTATTTTTGTTTCCACAGAAAATGAAAAGATGTGGATTCCTTCCAGACTAATGTGGTTTGATCAAGCCAGACCGCCTGAAACAAGAGTACCAGGTGATCCTACATTCAAAACAGCTGGACAAAGCAGCCTTACAGACTACAGCCAGTATTTCTGAATCTTCTTCTAGTCCCCCATGACAGCGCCCCTTAGCAGCAGGAAGTAGTTTGGAAAGAACAACGCCCAAATTCCCAAATATTGTGATTAAATGTTTGTTTTCATTTAATTGGATTTTGTTATATAAAATAAAATAAAATAATAAAAAATTAAAAAAAAAGTTCTGCATGAACTTTTGAACTAGCTATTCTAGTCCAGAAAGAATTGAACATTTGGGGGAATGGCTGGAGAGAGAGCTTTGTCAGCTCATCTACTTGCACAGTAGTTATCAGGGTCAACCTCTCCTTAAGTGTTGCCAATGTCATATCTTTGTATCAAAATCTTTGTATTAATAGATCCTCATCTGTGAGTATCAAGACTGTAAAGTCATCTCTGTGGTTGAGTTTTGGCTGCTGTTTCTGAGATTACAACTTCAATTCCCCGCACAGGCAGGGTAGCTCACAATCTTCTGTAATTCCAGTCTTGTGAATCAGATTCCCTCTTCTGGCCTCCTTGGGCACTGCACACAACTGATATACAGGCATACATACTCACAAACATAAATAAAAATAAATAACTCTTTAATTAAGTGCCATTATACATAGAAGGAAACATCTACTCATTTGACATTTTCAAATGAAGCAAATTTATAAAACAAAGACATCTACGTCCTCAGTCCACAAATTATCTTTCTTTCGACATTTCTCTCTCTCTCTCTCTCTCTCTCTCTCTCTGTGTGTGTGTGTGTGTGTGTGTGTGTGTCTGTGTCTGTGTCTGTGTGTGATGACACACTGACACACTTGAGGAAGTCAGAGGACAACCTGTGGGACTCAGTTCTCCCTGTCTACTGAGCCGTTTCACCAACCCTGTCAACTCATCAGTTCTCTGCTGTATCTCAGTATCAGTTATTTCAATTAGACTAAACGTCCATTCAAATTAATGTTTCACATTATAAATTGTGGGACATAAAGGCCAGTAATAGAGCCAAGAAGTTTCCTGCCCACTCTAATATACATTTCTTAATGACTTGAAGCAGCCAAAAACCAGTCCAACATGGATCTTTACATATGTTTAAATGCAAATTATTTAGCAATGGTCTCTTGTTTTACAAACAGCTATCCTTGGTCTTTCAAAATACAAAATTAGTCATTGATTTAACTAAAAGAATAGTGACAAGGCAGGAAAGATGGCTCAACAGGAAGAGGAGTTTGCACACAGACTCACAACCTGAGTTCCATCATTGGATCCCATGAGGTGTCAGAACAGCATCAACTCCCTAGAGTTGTCCTCTGACCTCCACATACAGGCACCTGCACACACACAGACACACAGACACACACACACACACATTCACACACACACACACACACTTACACACACAACATTTTTTAAAGAATAAATGTAAAGAGACAACAGCTTATCCTCTGACCTCCTCAAGTATGTCTTCACACACACACACACACACACACACACACACACAAATACACACAGAATAAATAAATGATAAATAAATGTCAAGAGGAAGAAAATTAGTGAGCTGAGGAAGTAGGTGTCTTTGTTTTATAAACATGTTTCTCTTGAAGATATCAAATAAACAGATGTGGTGTTTTTTTTCCCTGTATATGATAGCACTTAATTAAAGCATTATTTATCTTTATTAATGTTCATGGGTGTTTGTCTGCATGCCTATGATCTGGCATTCAATATGTCTCATTGAACAAAAGAACAAATGAATGAATGAATGAACAAATGAATGGGTGACACAGGAAATCATCTGAAAGTTAATATTGAAAACTGAATTAACATCTGTGTTAGGATGGCTCTCCTCACTCTCCCCCTCTCAGACCCCCTGGGGAGTATAATCAACCAGAAGTGGCTCAGCACTTCTGAGCTGGCAGAAGACAGAGATGCCCCCCCCCCTAGACATCCTGTTCTGGGGGCAGCGGACACAATCCACCAGGATCCTGTCCAATGCCTCTGGTGCCAGACAGTTAGGAACAATCATAATAAACACTGCCCAAGGTTTCTAGGGCCAGGCGTGTGAGAGATGAAAAATCTGATACTGGCAGAACTCAACAAAGCACTACCTGTGACCCAACCAAGATCCCTGGCACAGGGTGATTAGTACCATTATGCTGAGTGTTACAAGTTGGAGAAATGGAAGAGAGGCAGAATGGTTCATGGGCTGGGGAGAGAGGCACATCTGAAGAGGTGAGTGTGGTGAGGAACAAGCTGATGTGAATGGCTTGCTAGCCACTTACATCCAAGGTGGTGTCCAGGCCTGGACTGTTGCCAAGGGCCAGGTCTTCATCCAAGACAGCCAAGTGGACCTGTGTTGATGTCTCTGGCTCCATGCGGCCATGGAAACAATACCAATCTGGGTAACCTGAGCTGTCACCTGGGGTCATGGTAACATCCTGGCCTGGGATGCTACAGAGGGACAGGTCTGGGTCCATGATCCTACCACAGCTGGGGTCTGAATGGATGTCCCTAGGTTGTGATGCCACTGGGGGTCACACCAATGCCCAAGCTTTAGGTCATCACCTGGGGCCTGTTGGTATCCATGGGCCTTGATGCCCAGGAGACCATGTTAATCTGATTGGTCTGCACTGCTGCCTAGGACTATGGTGACACCCAAGCCTGAGCTACTACCTGAAACCATGTCTGAGTCCATGGTCCTACCACAGCTGGGATCTGTGGCCCACATTGCCACCAAAGACCACACAGATGCCTGGGGTCTTGGATGCAATCTGTGGTCATGGGAGTGTCAAGGGCCATGCTGTCACTCTGGCCAGGCCTGCTGCAGATAGTTGTGTCTAGGCCCTGTTACCGCCAAGATACCACCAAGGGCTTTGCAGATGACCAGGGTCTGGTTAGCCACCTAAGACCATGTTAATATTCTAGGACCATGATGCTGCTGCCACACTGATCTGGCTGGTCAGTATTGCCCCTTGGGGCCATGGAAGAGTCCAGGCCTAGGCCACTGCCTATGGCCATCTCTGGGTCAGTGGTCCTGCGGTGAGCAGGTCTGAGGTGATATCAATGGCTCCTGTTACCACCGAATGTTCTGCAGATGTACAGGATCTGGTCACCACCTGAGGCCTTGTTGGTGCTCTAGGGCCATCGCAGCCATACTGATCTGGGTGGACTGTGCTGCCTGCCACAGGAACCATGCTGACATCCAGGCCCAAGCTGCTGCCAAGAGCTACGTCTGGGTCTATGAGCCTACTGTGGCGGGGTCTGTGAGGATGTCTGTGGCCCAGGTTAGGACAGGGGGTCATTGGAACCTTGCTGTACTGAGCCAGACCTGCTCTCACTGACCCTAAGATAGCTGGCCCTGCTTTTTGCTGGCTACACAGTGAGAGAGATGGTCCTGTCTCTAAGGGCCCCAACACTCAAAAAAGATGACCCCCCACCCTCACCACAGGTGTTCACCTAACCTGGGAAGCACACCGGAGCTGACACTGTGGTCAGGGACACAGGTGAGCCACCCTGAAGTTACGAAAGCAGGAGAGCTGATCCCTCTCCCTTTGTTTGCCGTGTGGTGGCATGGATGAGAGAAAGATGCTCTCCTCTACTTGGCCATTGCCTGAGCTGGCCTGGGGTCACAGGAGTGGGAGAGCTAGCCCTGACCCACCAGCTGCAGCACACTGCAACATTCTGTGTGGGCAGCACATTGGAGCTAATGCAGGTGAGCCAGCCCTGAGGCATGACAGCAGTGGCACTGACCCCACCCCTAACCCCTGTACACCACGCTGTGGCATGGGAGAGAGAAAGATGCTCTCCCGCTGCCCCTTGTTCAGGTAAGAGAGCTCTCCCTGAGGTCACAATAGTGAGAGAACTAGCCTTGCCCCCCACCAGCTGCAGCACAGAGAGCAGGTCCTGCACTCTGCCTGGGCCCTGATGGTGAGAGTATGAGCAATCAGGATCTAAGGACCTGAGAGCAGGTCTTTGCTGAAGGCTGCATTGGGTGAGCTAGTGCCAGCAGAGCTGAAGAGCTTGCCAGGCCCACCTCAACATCCACTGACTCTGAACTTGTGGGCCATGTGAAGGGGATGAACCCACAGATTCAAACCAGCAGGATCTCCATGACACAAGACAACAGGGTATCCAAGAGGAGCCCCAGTGAAAGTCCACTATCAGTGGTGTAGCAGACGCCAGAGACCTCAAGCCACACAACGACTCCTGGCAAAGAACACTTGCAAATAAAGACAAATGGACTAAAGAATAAACTGTGTGATTCAGTGGGCCACACTGCGGCCTCTCCCCCCCCCCAGAGATTGGCAAGGACGGTGGGCAGGTTTGAGGGGATGGGGAGTTAAGTGGGATCAAAATGCATGAAGGCGGCTTCAAACTGTAAATTCTTAGAACTTCTGAATGGACATGTAAATACTGAATGCCTCATATCTTTGCAGAAGCTGACAGACTGAGGAGGAGGGGTGAAAGGGATAGCATGTCTAATTTCTTGACTGTCCATCCTCCTATCAATCCATCCATGCCAGTTAAGAGAGATGCAGCATCTACCCCCAGCCTCTGCCCCACTCTTAGGAGGGTCCGTCTTCAGCAAGTGAGTTCAAGATCTCTTGGAAAGCTGGGCCATAAAACAAGAGACAGGTGTGGGGAGGTAACTCAGTTAGTAAAGTGATTGTCATGCAAGTCTGAATTTACGGACAAAAGCCAGGGGCACTTCTGTCCTAACTCTGGGGAAGCAGAGACACGCAGATAGACCCAAGGCTTGCTGGCCAGCCTAGCAGAATCGGCACTCCCCAGACCAGTGAGAAACCTATCTAAAAACCAAGGTCAAGCCTGGCATACTGGCAACCAACACCTAAGGTTGATCTGTACCCTCCTGTGCATACCCATACACATGTACATGACACACACACATGAATGCACACCCGAGTGCAAACTCAGAGAAGACAAAAATGAGAAAACTGAACCTGAGGATGTGAAAGAACACACAGAGATAAAAAAAAAAAAAAAAGTAAAAGACTGTCTGTATGTGTTTCTGCTGCATGGTCTTGTCCTCTTCATCTGAGTTCTAGTTCGACTCAGTGTTTATGTATGGGTGTTTGATACTGTTTTCAACCAGCATTAGTTGAGGGCTCCATGGATAAGTTAGTTGTTGATCTCACTCTCCGGGAAGGGCATTTATGGTAGCCTTTCCACGGAAGCTCAAATTGTTAGTTGGGAGCAGTCTTGTAGTTCTCTAGACCTTTCTTTGTGTTCAATTTTATCTTCAACCAATATTGGCTCCCTCTTTTATGTTCTCTCTCTGTCTCTGTCTCTGTCTCTCTCTTTCCTATCTTCTATTCCTAACCAGGCTCAATCTTCCTGGTCGCACATGTTTTCCTCTCCTCCCCCTCACTTTCTCCTACTTCTCTCTCCATTTGTTGCCCCCCCCCCACTTCACCTGAGCTCTGGGGGACTTGTCCCTTCCCAGTTCTGTGAGGGACTTTATATGAATCTCTTAGCATACACCTTGTATCCTAGTTCCTCTGGTGATGTGAATTATAGGCTGGTGATCCTTTGCTCTAGGTCTAAAATCCATATATGAGTGAGTACATAGTGGAGCCAGGATGTATCCCTGGTACACAAAAGGACTTTGCGAACATATCCCCCATGGAGGGATAACTGCCTTAATCTAGAGACAGGAGAGAAGCCCTAGTCCCTACTTCACATGACCTGTCAGATCTACATGACCCCATCTGGATGGCATTCCCCTACATATGGAATTGGGGTGGGGGATGGGAGGGGAGGGTGGTTAGAGGGCATGTGAGAGGGCAGAGAGGATAAAAGGGAGGGAGGGAGGGAGGGAGGGAGGGAGGGAGGGAGGGAGGGAGGGAGGGAGAGAGGGAGGAAGAGGGAACTGGGAGCGACATGTAAAATAATAAATTAAATTAAAAAAAATGCTTTGACTCCAAAATTTAAGTTGAAGGACAAGTTACTGGGGAAAAGGATTTCTATTTTTGTTTCCACAGAAAATGAAAAGATGTGGATTCCTTCCAGACTAATGTGGTTAGATCAAGCCAGACCACCTGAAAGAGAGTACAAGCTGATCCTACATTCAAAACAGCTGGACAAAGCAGCCTTACAGACTACAGCCAGAATTTCTGAATCTTCTTTGAATCCCCCATGACAGCGCCCCTTACCAGCAGGAAGTAGTTTGGAAAGAACAACACCCAAATTCCCAAATATTGTGTATAAATGTTTGTTTTCATTTAATTGGACTTTGTTATATAAAATAAAATAAAATAATAAAAAGAAGTAAAAGACTTATTTTTTAAAGCAGGTTTGAAAAAGAAAGGCAAGAGGAAGCTGTGCTGGGAGGTTCAGATCAAGGCTGTGCATGTGTGCCTGCGCTTGTGTGTATATCTGTGTCTGGTGTATCTGCCTCTGTGTGTGTCTGTGTGTGTGTGTCCTTTGCCTGTTGGAAGCTGGAGAATGGGCTCCCTCAGGTGGAAGGCTCCAAACACAGACTGCTGTGAGAGAGAGCAGGAGAAGAAACAGCCTGAGCAGGAATCCGGGCTTCAGAGGTACCTGTGGTGTGCTGTTTTTCATAGCCTGCATGTTTCACCACTCTGGGTTATCTGGAGGGGCTTTCATGTTTATGACTCAGAAGATTTTCATGTATATGTGTATGTATGTACATATGTATCAAAGAGCTTAGCTGTTGGTTTGCATTTAATACAGTGGCTGCACCTTAAGCAACTATTGTCCCAACCGGCAATTGCAACTCCACAGCTACCAACAGTGGTTAGGCAGCACTGGCCACAGCCAGGTTCTGTTCCCTCAGGCACTGGCTCTATCACAACCACTCAAGGGAACTTTATCTAAATCCCTGTCCTTCTAAAGCATCCAGAATTCAAAGATTGAAGTTCTGCTTGCTCAGAAAGGCTGAATAGCAAGTAGCTAACCTCTCCTTGTTCATGTCTCCCAAAAAACAGGTGTCTTCCTGCTCAGCCCCCACTTAAGAACCCTGACTACATGGTTCCTCCCTACCACTTCCTGTCAGCTAATTGCTGACTCATCCTCCTGACCCCAGATTAATTTTATTTAATCAAACAATTAATGTAATACATGTTTATGAAGTTGAAATACCAGGTGGTATTGATGCATGCATTTAATCCCAACACTCAGGAGGCAGAAGCAGGCAAATCTCTGTGAGTTTGAGGCCAGCCTGGTCTATAGAGTGAGTTCCATGAAAGGCTCCAAAGCTATACAGAGAAACCCTGTCTCAAAAAAACAAAAATAATAATAATAGTTGTAGTAGTACTAGTAGTAGTAATATTCCACAACACCCAACTTTATTTATAAATTTACCACAATACATTGAAGAAATACAAACATTTAAGTGTTTAGGTTGATGGAAAAAATAAGCATTGTTTTTGGGTCTTCTGGCAATAGGAAAAGGGAAAAGATGGTTGATTGACAGCACCCTTGCAAAGGCCTTCCTTTCACAGGCAGTACAGCCGCCAACCCTGCAGAATGCTGGTGCTGGCTCTCTGCATTGCTCCAGCACTGCTCTGGGATCCTGTGTCAAGTATCACTACACAGCCACAAAGATGTAAGCACACCCTTCCAATACATGTGATTGCTACCACAAGACCCTTTGAGCCTTTCTCTAGTAAAGTGAGGGTGCTTTAATTCTCAGTAGAAAATAACAGAGACACTGTAAGAGGCTTCCAGCAATCCCCATATCAGTGAAGCAAGCAGGATGGGTATCAGGTCTGGCATGGCCTAAGCCATGGAAGCAGAATGCAATCAATCATCCTGCAAATTTCTAGTCCTGATCTCATGACAACCCATCTCTGATCTCTCTTAAATTCCCTCAGCTCCCTTCAGCCACATGCTGAACTTGCAAGCCTCCTGCCCAGCTAGCACCTGGAGTCCAAGTGCTCACTCCACCTACCACTGCCAGGCACTTGCTCTCTACCAGCTGTAAACAGAAGTTTAGTCCCAAATAAACACAGAGGCTTATATTACTTATAAACTGTCTGATGTTTCAGGCTTCATATTGGCTAGCTCTGTCTTAATTATTAACACATTTCTATCAATCTGCATATCTCCACATGTGTCATGGCTTACCACTGATGCCCAGACCAGTTGCTTCATTGGAAATTACATGTTGTCTCTCCTTGACTTTGCCTACTACCTTTCTCTGTCCCTGTGCCTAGCCAAATCTTGCCTGTCCATTGGCTGAAACAGCTTTGTTTATCAACCAATAAGAGAAACATATAATAACAGCATACAGAAGGACATCCCCCATCAACTAGCCCCCTGGAACATTGTCTCACTGTCATTCACCCACAGTTCACACCAGACATCTTCTCTGCTCCCAGGGACCAAGATGTCTAAGCCCCTTTAGAACACCTGTCTTGGGTGTTCTTCCTCAGTCCAAGGGTACCCTCTGCAATTTCCTTACACCTTAGTTAAATGTTCTTAAACATCTTCTGTTAAACCTACTGTGTTCCATCTATCTCCCACTGGACTAGAATACACATTCACCTAACATTATTCCTTGCTTGATTGTATAATTATCTTCTGTAGCAGTTTAATAGGTATGGCTTCCATGATTGCATTTGTTTGAGTGGGAGTGGCTTAACCTATAAGGAGTGGCACAATCAGGATGTGTGGTCTTGTTAGAGTAGGTGTGACTTTGTTGTAGGAAGTGTGTTGCTGTGGGACTGGGCTTTGAGGTCTCATATATGCCCAAGCTATGCCTCGTACAAGGTTGCTTCTGCTACCTGCAGATAAAGATGTAGGACTCCCAGCTCCTTCTTCAGCACCGTGTCTGCTCTCATGCTACCATGAAGAAAACAGACTAAACCTCTGAAACTGTAAGCCAGACCCAACTTATAACAGCTGCCATGGTCATGTGTCTCTTCCCAGCAATAGGTATCCAAATTAAGATATCTCCCTAACCTAGAAACACCCAATTTATTTGTTTGTTTTTTTTTTTTTACTTATTGAGTTAGGGGTATGTGTGTGTGTGTGTGTGTGTGTGTGTGTGTGTGTGTGTGTGTGTGTGTACCAGAGCACATGTGTGAAAGGACAGTTATCAGCAGTCTAGCTTTTGCCTTCCAGCTTGCTGAGGCAGTCTTGCTTCTGCTCCCACACTGTGTATTCCAGGCTACCTGGCCCACAGGCTTCCAGGCAGTTCACTTCTGCCTTCCTGCCATTTCACCATAGGAGTGCTTGAATTACAGCCAGGGCCAGAAAGATGACTCAGTGGGTGAAGACGCTTGCCTCCAAGCTTGGCAAGTTGAGTTGTGTCCCTGGGACCTACATGGTAGAAGCAGAGAACTGTTTCCTACAGGTTGTGCTTTTATCTTGAGAGACCCTGTTGCACATCCATGTCTACATACATGCATATATAAATAAATTAATATTATAATAAAGGGCAAAATGAATAATTTACATAGAGCAGCAAGGATGAAGAATAGATTCAGAGTTGGCAGGGAGATGAACAAAGAATTTTCTTCCCCCATGGCTGAGGACACAGAGTGCGCTGTAGAGGCATGAAGGACAACATGGGGGAGAAGTGTAACAGACACAAAGACACACCCAATTCATAAAGATGGATATGCTTTCCGAACAAATCCTGAGCATCACAGTTCTGAGCCCTAGAGGACAACCACATCTACAACCTCATAAGCATAGTTATTAGCATGTCAAAAGCTCTCAGAGTACTCTCAGGGACAACTCTCAGGGTTGAATTCTTCCTTCTCTGGACATCCTGCTGCTACTGATTCAAACTGCAATCCAAAATGGCCTTCCAGTCCACACAATGGTCAACAAACAGAGGGGGGAAAAAGAAGAAAAAAAAAAAAACAAGCTGCCTTTATCATCTATCTATCACCTATCTTTTTCTCTATCAGTCTCATGTTTAAACACTAGCACCATTAGACAACAAGTTGTAATTTACTAACAAGTTGTAATTTACTAAATTCAGTAATGTCTCATTTGGGGCTTCTTGCAGCTTCCTTCATCCATTTTCTGAATCAATTATTTTTTCTTTATCTTTGCTGTGCCATATACCTAAGATTAGAACTCACATTTGTCAGACCCTCAGGTCCCAATTTAAGAATTTAAAATCTACAGGTATCATTAGCTGTGGGCACAAAAAGTAATATCTTGTCACCGATTTCTTCCGTTCAAATTAGCCATGCTCCAGAGGTTCCATTTCTTTCGAGAGTGCAAACATCAGAGGCTGAGCATGGGCAGCAGGAGGTGTGATCTTGAGTGCGAAATCTCTGCCTGCCTGCACAATTACTGCATTTCATATGGAGCATTTCAGCCTCACCTTAATGTCTTTAAGGGAAGAGAGCAAACAACTCCTGAACCCACAACTACTGTGTGGTCTGCTTTCCTTGAACTCCAATGAGGAAAAATTGGAGGGGAGGGGTTGGTTTCAAGAGAGAAAAATAAAAGGATGTGCTTTCAGCAAGACTTCAGCTATGACAAACTGAACCCCAGCTACCTGAGGGACCAGATGGAGAAACTGAAAAACCTATTTCTGAGAATGGTGAAGATAGAAAAAGAGAATTAAACCAATCAAAGCCATGCATAACACCAAGCTAATATATTTACCAGCCATCTCCAGTTTCAGACCCAACTATAAGTTGTGTGTTCTTAATTTCTGGTTTTCTGAACTTTCTGGGCCTTTGCTTTTCTAAGAGAGAAACATTAGAAGGCGTGGGAAGCCTGCTGAGCAGCTTCTTCTCATTGACAGTTTTCTCTTTGCCATATTCAAGTAATTTAACTCCCAACCCCATCAAGTTCTGTGTCTTTGGGTCTTCTTGAATCAATGACTTTCCAACTTCTCCTAACTGCTCCTAAGTGTCTCACCCCACCCTATTACAGTGACTACTGTGACCCAAATGCAGCTCCTCACCATCTTTAACCAGAACAACTCTAGGGGATCTGCTTTGCCTCTGGGATTCTCTTTCTTACTAGCTCTAAAGTGATGTGGAGAGGGGCAGAGGCATGCTGGAAAGAAGTCTCAGCAACTTGCAGAAGGCCTGAGTTCCCATGACCATCACCTGTAACTCCAGCTCCTGGAGTTCCAGCGCCCTCCTGACAACTACAGGCACTGTACTCATGTGTACAAACCCAGTTCATGCAAACATATAGACATGCACATAATTTTAAAAGTGAAAAATATACCTTTCAAGCCAGCACTTGAGAAGAAGACTCAGGCACAGCTCTGTGAGTTCAAGGACAGCCTGATCCACATAGAAAGCTCCAGGCCAGTTGCAACAAGTATACACCACCACACCTAGCTTTTATTTTTTTTATTACATTTGTGTTTCTCTAAGTCGTTTATTTTTATTTTTATTTTTTTTGTGTTACACCTAGCATTATTACTAACTAGCTCTCACAACTTAAATTAACCCATAATTCTTATCTATGGTTAGCTGCATGGCTTGGTACCTTTTCTCAGTGAGGCATTCTCATCTTGCTTCCTCTGTGTTTAGCTGGTGACTCTTTCTCTTTTCCTCTTCCCAGAATTCTCCTAGTCTGCTAGCCCCACCTATACTCCCTGCCTGGCCAATCAGGGTTTCATTAAACCAATTCAAGTGACAAATCTTTATAGTGTACAAAAGCATTATCCCACATCACCATGTCATATCCACAAGACAGTGTTTCAAAACTCTCCTCATCATCACTCAGCTCTTGGATTCTTTTCACTCTACTTCTGAGATGTTCTCCAAACTCGGTACTTTGACCAGCCATGATTCTCTTCACTAATCACTGTTTGCTCTAAAGGGAAAGTTATTTGTTCAAGACTGAGGATCACACTGTATTCAAGAGGCAATTTGACAACATGCCCATTTAGCAAAACAAAAGTAGCCGGTCATCCTTGGTGCCTATGACACCGTGGGTACCCAGTCATAGGCCTTTGACTAGGTACACAGAACTGGGCATGAACCTCCTTTGGAACACACTGAGCCTGTCTGGCAGGCTTGATTGGATGGAATAAGTAAATATCCTTACTTAATGACCTTGCACTGCATATTGCCAAAGACCTCATCTTTTACAATAGCCCTAAATGCAGCTCAGAAATGTTTTCGTTATAGGACTGTTTCTATGGGAAATTATATTCAGATAGAATTCAGACATTCTGAATATTTTTTTTCAAAGATGAAAAATCAAATAACCGAGAAAAGTTCAATGCCAAATGGGGTAAATGCAAATGCAATACCTTTCTGAATCATACAAAGAAAACCAGGCAAGTGCCAACTGCTGCCCTGGCTGAGATGAGAGTATGAGAGAAATCCCTGGTCCTGTCACTGGGCCAGAGTCAGCGCAAGTGAATTAGATGACAGTTCTGCTTCAGCTTATGATTTCTATCCTATTTGACACAATAAAATAAATATTTCAATTAAAAAATGAAGTGTCCATAATAATCAAAACACCTAACATACAGAATAAAGAAAGAATATTAAAGGCAGTGAAATAAAAAGGACAGGTAACATGTAAAAGCAGACCTATCAAAATTATACCTGACTTCTCCATGGAAACTCTCAAGGCCAGAAGATCCTGGATAGATGTTTGTTACGAGCATGTTTCCTGCTGGTCTGGTCCCAGCTACACCAGCCCTAAATAGCACATAGAGACACTGTATTAGATATAAAGCTGTTGCTAGCATTTCTTATTGGCTAGCTCTGTCTTAAATATTAACCCATTTCTATTAATCTAAGTATCTCCATGTGGTCTTATCTTACTGGAGAGAGGGACCGGAATTCTGCTCTCCCCGTCCTATATCTTGAATCTTTTCCCTACCACTTCCTCTCTCCTCCTTGTCTCCTAGTCCCACCTATCTTGCTTTCCTATTGGCCAACAGTGCTTTATTCATTAACCAATAAGAGAAACATATTTACAGAATGACATCTCCCATCGGATGTTCTACAAATACTAAGAATACACAGATGCCAGCCCAGATAAAACTCTCAATCACTATAGATGGAGAAAACAAAATATTCAATGACAAAACCAAATTATCACAATACATATCCACAAATCCAGCCCTACAGAATGTTCTGGAAGAAAAACTCCAAGCCAAGAAAATTAACTACACTCACAAAGACATAGGCAATAGACAATCCCACTTTACCAGAACCGAAAAGAAAAAGTAGGGCAAACATACTCACAAAAAAATGAAGTTTCTCACTTGAGGACCTTTCAATAGATGTGTATTTTATTACTGCAGCTATGAGCTTGCTAACCACCCATGTGTGCCAGGCACAATACTCAGTTGCTGGCCTAAAGGTAACTATGGTGTTGGGCACTGTTTCTCAGGGGATAAGCTCAGATTATGTATGGTCATCTTCCTTCATCTCCCGTTTGAAGACCTCCAGAGGAGAGGGAATGGATATGTTGTGATTTATTCCTTTTTATTAGACTTTGAATTAATTGGCTTTTTCTCTGAACAGCCCACCCCAAACCTTAGTAAAATTTAATGAAGTGACTGCTTAAGGAACCAACTTGTTGCTGGTTGCTGAAGGAGCTGAAGAAGGGGATCACACATTGGAATATAGTCAGGGCTACATAATGAAACCCAGTCAAGAAAAAAGGAAGAGGGGAAGAGGAGGAAGCAGAGAACAGGGAGGAAGAAGAAAAGGCAACATTTATCTTGCTCTTGTTCTGTGTGGATGGGCTCACAGGTGACAACTGGCTGACCTTGAATGGGGAAAGGATAGGGCAAGTGCATCCATCATCATAAACCTTCATGCTCACATTGCACTCAGAGTACCCCATAAACAGGGCAGAGTGGGTGCACAATGAATGTTCAGTTCTCTGCTAGTGCGACATTAGCTAGAGCACTTTGGTCAAAGCAAGCCATGGGATCTGACCCAGAATCTGGAAGGCAGAGAACTACCAGAGTGTGAATGTTGAATGATGACTCTTTAGCCATTTTTGAATTCCATTACATCCCTAACAAGCCTTTGTAAGGTCACACAGTCAGTATAGCATACTGAGAACACTGTTCCCTGCTCCCTGCTCCCTGCTCACTGCTGTGTTCTTTCCATCAGATCAAACAAACACAAGGAGCACTGAAGCCAGAGATGGGAATGGGAGTCCATGCAAAGGGAGATGCCTAGGGAGTCACAGAATAAATCACATCACAAATTACATCTTGATTTGAACTTCTTAGTGAATGTACTGGTGGTGGTGAAATCAACTGAAAAATGACCACCTGTTAGCTTTGTTTTGTGCAACGCTAATCACTCAGAGGATTCAATTCATCTACAAAGGAAATGTTAAGGAAAACAACCATTCCATCTTCCTACATCTTTTTAACCTCTTCCTGTCCCCATACTCATCATGGTGATCTATTCTACTATGCTTCTGTACTGTAAGAAAACACCCTATCCAAAAGCAGCTCCAGAGATGAAAGCTTATAGATGAAAGTTTATTTGGCTTACATTTCCAGGTCACGGTCCATCACTGAGGTAAAGCAGGGCAAGAACTCAAGCAGAAACCATGAGGAAATACTGCATACTCTCTCATTCTCTGATTCATGATTAACTAGCTCATTACACCTCTCAAACCCATCTGCGTACAGGTATCACTCACAATATGTGGTGATACCTTGCTTGTACAAATAAAGGCTGTCTGAAGATATCCCTCTGTATACTGTAAATATATGTTACTCTAATTGCTTGATGAGTAAAGCTGTTTCAGCCAATGGACAGGTAGGATGTAGCCAGGCAGGAAGTATAGGTGGGGCTTCCAGAAGGAGAATGCTGGAACTGGGCAGAGAATGAGTGGTCAGTGAGACACCATGTAGCTGCCAAGAAAGAAAAAGGCCTGGGCATCACTGCTTAGCCAAAACCACATGTAGATACACAGATTAATAGAAATGGGTTAATAATTAAGAGTGAGCTAGCCAATAAGAAGCCTGAGCCATTGGCCAAACCATTTATAATTAATATAAGCCTCTGTGTGTTAATTTGGAGCTAAACAGCTGTGGGCCTGGGAGGGACAGAAACTTCCATCTACAGACAGTGCCCAATGTGAGGCATGAACCCTGAGATTAAGAGTCTCATGCTCTACAGGCTGAGCTAGGAGCACAGAGCCTCAGCATTCAGTACAGAGCCTGGCTCCCTGTGGTGTTCCTTAAGTAGTCACCCTTGCTGTGGTTAGTAATGTATCATAAGGCAAATCATTAAAGAAGGATTGATTCACAATCCCTGAAATAGTAGGGGAACTACAAGACTTACCTTTAATCAGTTCTACTGTAGTTTCTTGTTGTTGTTGTTTTAAACCTCATCAAATCTAATTTATCACAAACCAACATTATTTCCTGATGACTTCAGATGCATTAATTAGTTTGCCCAGGCTTTTCTTTCATTCCCCACAGCTGCTCTCCCCTCCTTCTGGGCCATATGTTACTGACCTTCCTTCACACCTGTCAGGAAACTATACAGTCTTCCTCACAGCCACCAACCATCTTTTTACATTGTTTTAAAAACACCACAGTGATGAAAAATGGGCTGAGAAAAATTCAGCCTTTTTCTTTGTTCAAAACAGTTGTACTTGTGAATAAAGATTGGAGAGTTCTGTACTAATATCCTTCTTGAAGAAAAGTCATGTTTCTCTGAAGATCTAAGAAACAGAAGGCAAAACTTCAGAAAGGGGCAAGTCCTATTTCCCTTTGGCTCTCCATTGTCTTTTAAACAATAACATGCACACACTAAGAGGAAGAGTTCTCCCTGAAACAATAAATAGTCCCATAGAACTCAGAGACCCCTGAGGAAAGAGCTATTAAGATTTTTTTCAATCACTGTGTTAGCAATAAGTCTCTCAGATCCATTGCATTAAAATAAGATCTCAGGAGTCAGGTGACAATTACATAATAGAAAGCACCAGGGGTCTACTTCCTAACAATATCTAAGCATTGTCACAAAGGGTTATTTTTAAAGTTAAATACCAACAGTTCAGAAACTTTCTAAGTTCTTCTGAAGAAGAATTTCTAAAGGATCTAGATAATTTTGTTTCTTTGGCTAGTTACTTGGGACTTGACTGAAAGGCATCTTAGTTACTTTCCTATTACTGGGATAAGATACCATGACCAAGACAAATTATAAAAGATAGCACTTGATTTGAGACTTACAGTTGCAAGGTCAGAGTCTATGGCCATTGTGGCATGTAGCATGGCAGTAGGAAGGCAAGTATGAGAATGAAGCAGTAGCTGAGAGCTCACATCTTGTAGGAGACAGAGAGAGTTAAACCTCAAACCCCGACTGCAGTGACACATCTTCAACAGTGCCACACCTTCTAATCCTTTCCAAAAAGTTCCACAAACTGGGGACCAAGTATTCAAATATGAGCCATTTTCATTCAAACCACTGTTACGAGTAAGGTTTTTCCTGCCGGCCTGGAACCACCATGGCACCAGCCCCAACTAACACACAGAGACACTGTATTAGATACAGTTCTGTTGACCAGTTACTTGTTTCTTATCGGCTAGATCTGTCTTAAGTATTAACCCATTTCTATTAATCTAAGTATTTCCATGTAGTCTCATCTTACCGGAGAGTGGGCCCGGACCTCTGTTCTCCCCAGTCTCTACATGCTGACTCCTCCCTACTACTTCCTCGAATCCTCCTTGTCTCCTAGTCCCATCTATCTTGCTTTCCTATTGGCCAACAGTGCTTTATTCATTTAACCAGTATGAGAAACATATTTACAGACTGACATCTCCCATCAAACTACCACAAGGGATCAGAGAGAAAATGCTGAAAAAAACAAAGCAGAAAACATTTAAGAAATAAAGGGTTTGGAGAGATGGTTCTATAGTTAAGGGCACATATGGCTCTTACAAAGGACCCAAGTTCAAATCCCATCACCTTCTTTGGGCATCTCACAACATCACCCTTGACTGACATCTACAAGCATTGCTCTCGCCTGCACATGATGGGAGATGTCATTCTGTAAATATGTTTCTCTTATTGGTTAATGAATAAAGCACTGTTGGCCAATAGGAAAGCAAGATAGGTGGGACTAGGAGACAAGGAAAAGAGAGGAAGTAGTAGGGAGGAAATTCAAGATGGAGGATGGAGAGAGCAGAATTCCGGTCCCTCTCTCCAGTAAGATAAGACCACATGGAGATACTTAGATTAATAGAAATGGGTTAATATTTAAGACAGATCTAGCCAATAAGAAATGCTAGTAACAGGCTAACAGCTTTATAACTAGTACAGCGTTTCTGTGTGTTATTTGGGGCTAGTATGGTGGTGGCCCAGGACAGCAGGAAACCCTATTCATAACATGCACAGACCCACACACAGACACATTCATATACATATAATTAAATATAAAACCTTTCATTAAAAAGGAAAGAAAAATATAAATTATAGCTAATTGTATTCTTCTAACAGACAAGGAACAGATACCACATAAATCAGAGATCATCAATATAAAAGCAATTAAGGGACACCAACTCCATTATAATGAAAATATTTTTTTACATCAACTCCTGCCATGGTTCTCACTTACATTAATTCACAAACTCCTATACAAGTAACTCTGGAAAAAAATGGAATAAGTCACTAGTAATAAGATCCAATTTTGTATAAATTGAATCATCCAAAGAAAATCATTATTTTCTTCAAAAAAAGAGTGAAGACACAGGGGTTTTAGTATATCTGAATCATAGTAATCAAGGGACAGTAAAAAGACATGGGTTAGTCATATCAACATTCAGTTGGACCTTCCTCTGAGCATCAACTTCCCTCAACTTCCCCCCTCACAATACAGGTGTAATTTTGACCTTTTTAGATTGTAAAGTCACAGAGAAGACTATATGCAAACACATTGTTGAAAGATGTTAACATTTCATTCAATTATAAGAATTAAGGAATGTCTCCAGTGTGACCCAAAAGGTCACAATGACCAAAAAAAAAAAAAAAAAAAAGTTCAATAAGATGGAATAGGAATCATGATATAAATGAATAGATACAAAGATAATAGAAGAAAATGAAGAATAAGTGGCATGCCCCTGTAATCCCAGCACTCAGAAGGTGGAGACAGGAAGATTAGGAGTTCAAGGCCATACAAGGCCAGCCTCATTTATATAGAAAGTTTGAGTGGGCTACATGAGACTCTTTTTCAAAACAGAAAACCTTCAGAAAACAAAGATATACTGTAATGAGATATTTACTTTGTCCACATCTGTGGCACTAACCATACCCATTGGGGGTGGAGACAGGGGCAGATGTGACCTGGGGGAACTAGGTCTGAGGAGGAGCCCCGAGCCCTCTCTTGCTGGTAGCACGTGGACAGGAGAATATCAGGAGGAACCTGCTGGTGTTCCTCTGACTATTTGTAAGTTATTTCCTCCTGAATAAACATCTATTCGACTTGTTGCTCCTGATCCTTATTAAATCATGATAATATACTAGAGATTGGAACTGAAGAGATGGATCAGAAGTTAGGAGTACCAACTATTCTTCCATAGAACATGGGTTTGGTTCCCAGCACTCACATGATGGTTCACATCTGCCTGTAACTTAAAATCCAGGGCATCTAGATTCCCTCTCTGTTTGTAGCGGGCATCAGGCACATATGTGATACACAGATATACACGCAAGTAAATATCCATAAAGTGAAAAATAATTTTTAAAAATAGAGTGTTGTGGGGCTTGAGAGATGGCTCAGGGGTTAAGAGTCATGATTCCTCCTCCAGAGGATGCAGGTTCAATTCCCAGCACCCATATGGCTGGTCAAAACTGTCTATAATTCCAATTGTAGAGTATCTGATGTCCAGCACATGTGTAGGCAAAACACCAGTGCATAGTTTTTAAATAGATTTAAAAACTAAAGTATCATAAACATGTTTTGCTGGAAAGTTGTGCATATGTTATATTCAAAAGCACAAAATGAAGATATTTCCACCTTGTTTCTAAAGAACCCTGGAGAGATGAAAATCATACTTGTTCATTCATAAAGAAAGGGAAACTGCTAGGAAGAATTGCTAGGGTTACAAATGTGTGCTTAGTATAGGCAGATTCTTGAAAACTTACAGTCTGGGCTAACCAGATAGCTCAGCCCTGATGACCTGTGTTTGAACTCTAAGATGCACAAAGTGGAAGGAATGAACCAGTTCATGCAAGTTGTCCTCTGACCTCCATATATGCACCATGAAACCTACAGGCCACACCAGTGAATGTCAACACACACACATAAACACACAAATACAATGACAACTCCAGAAGCAGGGGCATTGATCGTGCATGCAAGATCCCATGTGACTTTGACCCCCAGACCATAAAACAAGAACCTCACTGATTTAAGCCATCACAAGAAGCAGCCAGCACTGAGACACTTATGAGACCCCACTGTGTTCATTTCTGAAGCAAAGCATATACACCTACCAGAGCCCTGACAATGCTTCCTATTATCAGATTTTACTTGGTATACTTCAAAACTCACACAGAGCTCATAGATAAGGATAGGAAACACACGGTGGTGTTCCTGTATCCATTTATCAAATCCTGATCATTCTCTTTACTTAGTTACTACCTCCATGATTCTTCTCAACCAATGCAGCCTCTCCTGCTCACATAAAGTGTTTCCTTAAATACACTTGGTCTATTTACTCTAGGAAATATGCTCATTTTTTATTTTTAAATATTTTAGATTTCTGTATTGTACTGTATTGCATTGTGTTGCCTTGTATGAGTGTTTTGCTTACATGTGTGTATGTATACTACATGTGTGCCAGGTACCCAAGGATATCAGAAGAGGTGGGTTCAATTTCCCTGGAAATGGATTGTTGTGAACCACCATGTGGGTGTAAGGAACCAAACCTAGGTCCTGTGAAAGAGTAACATGGGCTCTTAACTGCTGAGCCATCTCTCCAGCCCCAAAACCATGTTATACTGAAAAATATTCACTACCTCACATTTCCTATAGGGCAAGAATTTGGATATGACTTATCTTGGGTCTCTGTTTCATGTTCGCTCACAAGGCTGTGACCAAAGAATTTGCAGTGAATTTATGTAGTCAATTGAAGTCTTGGCTGAGGATCCCTGTGCTCCTTCAGTCTCCCTATAGTCTCTAGAAGCACTTGGTTCTTGGCAGGCTCCTACATTGAAAGTTGCACTTGGAGGCAGCCCTTCAGTTCCTATTGTATGGACTCTCCAACTTAGTATCTTTCTTCATCAACATGTATAAGCCAAGAAAATTAAGCTTAGATGCTAGGAGGGAAAGTTACCAGTATTTTATAATCTCCTGATGAAAGTTACTTGCTGGCAACTATTTCAGAGGCTCCCCACATTTCCAAATAAAGCCACTTGGTCTGAATCTAGACTCACAAACTATATCCAACAGATGAAGAAACAGACTCAAGGTAATTACTTTCTCATCTACAAGTTTATGTTGAGAATCATGAACCTCTGAGCTCGGCTTCAATATTCTGTATGTATGTGCAGAAGGATGTCATAGGGCAACCTTAGGCTATATTTCTCAGGAATGTCATGCACCTTTGAGCTCACTGAGTAGGCTAGCTAGGCTAGCTGACCAGTGAGCCCCAGATATCCCCTGTCTCTTCCTTCATAGTTCTGGGATTACAAATACACTCCACCATGCCTGGCTCTCTTAATGTCGGCTCTGAAGATCAAACTCAGGTCTTCATGTTCACACATCAAGAACTTTTCTGATTGAGCTAGCTTCTCAGCTCAGTTTTAATCTTCCTTATTCCGCACATCAGCTTTTTCTAAAGTTCAACACAGAACGCTCCCCCTGAGAACTCAAAAATACCATGAAGTTTCTATATCAATTGTGTGATGTTTAATCAAATAGTGATTAATGTTCTGGACTTGTTATCGTACCATTTCCTCTATGAGCCCCAATTCTTCTCATAGCAAGAATCATACCTTATGCATCTTTATTTCACTTTCAATTCTAGGAGCTGCCTACCTATGGAAGGAACTTAGTGAAGTTGGTGCTGATAGACAAAAGCCTTAAAAACTTCAAGGAAGCATAAACACTAGAGGAAGAAAAAAATGGTATAGTTTGCTATTGAGAAGTGTCGAATCAAAATTCCGTAAGTAATATTTTATGGAGTAATATGAGGTCAATGAATTCACAGGAACAAAGGTCAGCATCACTCATCTAGTAGAGTTCAATAGGAAGAAATATGGGAACCAAGCCAATTTCTACCTGCCAGTCTCTGGCCCTAGGCTAGTTAACATTGTGACTTCTCTATTTCTTTATTTGCATGAGGAAAGCCTTAGATACATTGTAGAAGAATAAAAAGATATGTGAATGACAGGGAAAGCTAAGCATGTTCAGAACAATAAAAATCTGAAATTAAAATTCAATGCTTGAAATGAAAATAATCACAATTTCTTTTTTATTCCTGTTACATTGCCTTAATCCATTCCTCTGTGATAAAATTTTATTTTATGCAAAATAAAATAGATCTCTAAATATACTGGAATAATTTGACAGGTACTTGCAGAGTCCTCAGCAAAAATGTCGAGAGCATTATGTCTTCCTCTACCTTATAAGCTTGACTCTACAAGGAAATAGGAAGCTACGTTTTATGAAGAAACTGTTTCATTTTTGTAGAACCAAGGAATAGAGGAAATATAATTTAAATTTTCTCCAAAATTCAATCCAAAGGAAATAGTCCACAGTCATAGCACCCTGAACACACACAATCCCATGAAATGTAAAAGAGAGATTATAACAGATGTAGTTAGTGGATAGTAGACTAGTTCTCCTAAACATTGGTATAATAACTGATACTGAAACATGTTGGTGATTGATAAAATAAGTCATTATAACACTAGCATGTAAGCTGAGGGGATAAAAATATAGCAATTTATAAGCAATTTTAAAATGCTATTTCTAGAGAAGACCAAGAACACATCAGTGATGTCTTTAGAATATTTCCACTTGCATATTTTAAAAAGGCTCTTTTTTAAAATTCTTATACACATAATTTTTCAATAGGAGTCTACTATTTCAGCAGAGCAAATGAACTGGTTCTCACACATTTTACAAGATCTATACACATTGAGATCTTTCCTACAGTAGCATATTCACGAAAATGATGAGCAGGTATGTAATTATCTTGTACTCACAGTGGCCAAACACACCCTTTCCTCAACTTGGGTTAAGGTAGTGCTTGAAAAATCTCTGAAAGTTTGCGTTCTTCATTTCCAGAAAAGTTTCTGGAAGGCGGCTCAGGAAACCACTGTCAATACTAGGCTTTCTTCTTCCCCAAGCTTTACCCTTCACATCCCCAAAAAGTAACAGAGATTCCAGTCCTTTCACCTCATGAGTGCCTAAGCCAAGGCAAATCCGAGATGAAAGAGAAAATGTGATGTTTTAAAAATCGTTCACATTAAGAAAAATAAGTTTATTTGGAATCTTCATTAAGATACATTCATTGTTCAAAAGGATGGATGTCTTTAGGATATTTTCACATGTATATAACATGTACTGAGCTTGTTATATCACAATTTAAATATCCCTGTCTCACTAAACACAGATAACCAAGTGTTAAAACCTGACCATATGTGCCAAGGTTCATGTATTGGAAACACGATCCCCAATGTGCCAGCATTGTGGGAATTGGTCCTTATTGCAAAAAGGAAAAAAAGTGTCTCTTCCTTTTTCCCTTTCTCCCATCCTTCCTCCTTTCTTTCCTTCTTCCTTTTCTCCCTCCTTCCCTTCCTCCATCCATCATCTTCTTCCCTCTCTCCTTTTCTCTTTTTCTCCTTCCTCCCTCCTCCTTTTCTTCTTTTACTATGTTATTGTCAGTAGAGGTTTTTGTCAGGACCACCAGCTAGCTCCCAAATTACCACAAATACTTAATATTAACTATAAATGCTCAGTCAACTTAAACTAACTCATATTTCTTATCTACATGGCTCATAGCTTATTAACCTCATTTTCTACATGTTCTGCTTCCTCTGAGTCTGGCTCTTCAGACTCCACCCTTCTGCTTCCAAGCATCCTCCTAGTCTAGCTATCCTGCCCAATCTCTTCTTGGCTAGCTATATGTCAGTCATCTCTTTAGTAGCCAATGAGAGTAATACCTATTTACAGTGTACAAGGATTGGTCCACAGCATGTTATGATACACATAGAAGGCCAGCATCAGATTTGGTCCCTCCATCATGGACTTCATAGTCTCTAGAACTGTGAAAAAATAATTAATATTTTTTACAAAAATTTTAATTTGAGAATTCTATCATAGGGACATAAAACTGATTAAGACATCAAGCTAGAGCCAAACTCCTGGAAGCCAGTTGCAGAGAGAGAGGAGTGACAAACAAAGGGGTCAAGACCACTCTGGGAAAACCCACAGAAACAGCTGACCTGAACAAGGGGGAATGCATGAACCCCAGTCTGACATCAGGGGAACCAACATAGGACCAAACCAGACCCCATGAACATGGGGATCAACAAAGAGGATGGGGCAGTCTATGGGGCCTCTGGCAGTGGAACCAGAAAGTATCCCTAGTGCATGAATGGACTTCAGGAGCCCATTCCCTATGAAGGGATCCTCTTTCAGCCTGGACACATGGGGGAGAGCCTAGGACCTACCCCAAATGACTTGACAGATTTTGATGATCCCTCATGAAAGACCTCACCCTCCCTAGAGAGGGGGTGAGATAGGAAGGTCTGTGGGGGGCATGGGAGAATGGGAAGGGGAGAGAACTTGGATTGATATGTAAAATAAGATGATTTATAATAAAATATAAAAAAAAGAAAAAAGACATAAAGCTAAATTTATCTTACAAAAATTTTGTACTCACATTGATTCCCTAGGGTGGATTAATTCAATTTAACAGATGTTCAGTCATATTCATGACCTTCTACAATATTATAATCAAATAGCAGTTGATTTTCATCACCAACAATAACAGAAAAGATTTAAAATAAAATCATCTTTATTATATTACCCATAACACTGCAAAAACAAACTCAAGAATAATTTAAAAAAAATTGTTCTGATGTTAGTTAAATAAGGAAAAATATAGGCCTTAAATTTTTTTCTGTGATAGGGTTTCTCTGTGTAGTCCTAGCTGTCTTGGATCTCTCTGTATAGACCAGGATGGTCTCAAACTCACAGAGATCCACCTCACAAATGCACATTAAAGATTTAATTATCCTTGGATTAAAATTTTGCACCAGGAGATGAGGGAGGTTTCATGGGGAGAGACCACTATAATTAAGGGCCATTTGAGATGTAATATGGACTCTTTATACAATAGAAGCTTCCTAAAATATATACATTTATAAAGGTGATCTTAATGAAATCACCAAATAATGGACATAAAAATAGACCATCTCTTGTCACCAAATGAAGCTGTCAATAACAGGATTGAGTTACCTCTAAGTAAAGGGTTCCTTGAGAATCTTCAAGTAACCCAGAATGCTGCCAAGGCTATAGGTTGCTCTCCTCAAAATGACAGCAAAATTCCATTGCTGAAAATAACACCCACACAAGTCATCAAACATGGAGAAGGTAAGCTGGTGACTACACAAAGTCTTCACCATACATAGCCCAGTGTCATTGGTACAGAAAGATGTTCTGCATATGCTACCAAGAAGGAAACATAATTACCAACTATATTAGTTAGGGTTTCTATTGCTGTGAAGAGCCACCATGACCACAGCAACTATTATTAAGTAAAACATTTAATTGGGGTGATTTACTTAGAGTTTCAGAGGTTCTGTCCATTATCATTATGACAGGGAGTATGGTGGCATGAAGGCAGATGTGGTGATAGAGAAATACCTAAGAATTCTAAATCTTGCAGATGAGAGGTTGACTGACACACTGGGCAGTATCACCTCCACAGTGACACACTTAATCCAACAAGGCCATACTCACTGCACCAAAGCCACACCTCCTAATAGTGCCACTCCCTGAGATTATAGAGGCCAGTTACATTTAAAGTCCCACATTCCACTCTCTGGCCCCCATAAACTTGCAACAATATCATAATGCAAACTGCATTTAGTGCAACTTCAAAAGTCCCCATAGTCTATAACAGTTTCAATAATGTTAAAAAGTCCAAAGATTTAAGTCTTTTCTGAGATTCATGCAATCTCTTAATTGCACTGGTTGTACTCACTGTTAGCAGTTTCCCTTGGTAAGTATCCCATGGCTCTAGCATCTCCAACATCTTGGGGTCTCCAAAACAATCCAGGCTTCAAATTCCTAGCTACACACAATGACCCTCTATGCCTCCATTCAGGAACACCCCTGACATATGCCTGGCCTCAAACACAGGGAAAAATTCACAGCCCCTTTCTTCTATCTTTAACTCTAAAGCCACAGCCCAGTGGCCAAAGGTGCCAAGTTCTGCTGCTTGCTGAGGCTGTAACATGGCCCTCTTGTTCAATTACATCTTCACTGGCTTTCTGTGCTCTATGGTTTCCTTCAATGACTAAGCTTGGCTGTCCTAGATTTGCTCTATAGACTAGGCTGACCTCAAACTCAGAGATCCATCAGCGTCTGCCTTCTGAGTGCTGGGATTTAAGGTGTACACAGCCAGCTCTCACCTTTTCTTTAGTTCCTTTTCACAAGTTGGAAACTTGGGGGACAGGGGTTCTTGCCTTGAGATCACCCCTTTATTCCATTCACTTCCTTTATTCCATTTCTTAATCTGTTTATCTCTTTGAACACAGGATTTAGCTTCATTCCACTTCCTGATGATCCTTTTGTCCTCAAATTGTACATTTTGTAATTTACCCTGCTAAGCTTGCTCCTTTTCAATATGAATCTTCATTAGAGTTACCACTAAAAACTGCATGGCAGGGTCTATGCTAGGCTGTTTTGAGATCTCCTGAGTCAATAGAATTAATCCAGGCCTTCTTCAGACAAAGGCAAAAGGCAGTCACTTTCTTCAACAAAATATCACAAGAGTGATCTTTAGGCACTGTACTAAAAGTTTTCTCCTCTGAAACCTTGTGAGTACCCCACTACACTGTTACCAATTTTTTAATCCTGTGAAGAAGCACCATGACCACAGCAACTCTTATTAAGTAAAACATTTAATTGAGGTGGTTCACTAACAGTTTCAGAAGTTCAGTAATTATCATTATGACAGGGAGCATGGCTGCATGCAGGGGGACATGGTACAGAGTAGCTGAAAGTCCTACATTTTGAAGGCAATAGGAAATCTACTGACACATTGGGCAGTGTCCTGAGCATAGGAAACCTCCAAACAAACCTGCCCTCACAGTGACATACTTCCTCCAACAAAGTCATACCCACTCCAACAAATCCATAACTCCTAATAGTGCCACTCCCTATGATTTTATGGGAACCAACTGCATTCAAACTATCACACCAACCCAACCACAAACCCTTTGATTTACAATGGTGTCCAGCTACAAGGTGAACTAGAGCAAAGCTGGCGCAAAGCTTGTGGCAGTAACCAACCAATAACTGATTTGACTTAAGGAGCATTCCACAAGATGGAACCCATGCCCAGCACTGCTTGGCCAGTCAATAACCTAAGACTAGATGACCCAGGGATCTAGAGTAAAAACAAATACTACTGTTCTACTAAAAGAATGTAGCAATAAAATGATTCCTAATGACAATCTGCTATACTCATAGATCAGTGCCTACTTCAGCCATTATCAGAAGCTTCCTTCTGCAAAAGATGGAAACAAACACAGAAACCCACAGCCAGACAATATTCGGAGACTGAAAGACACTGCAACACTCAGCCTTAAATGGGATGTCTACATCAAACCCCTCCCCTCAGTACTGAGGGAACCCTGTAGAAAAGGAGGTAGGCAGTATAAGAGTCAAAAGGGATAGAGGACACCCAAAAGAAAGAAAAAGAAAAAGAAAGAGAAAGAGAAAAAGAAAAAGAAAAAAAAGAGTCTTCTAAATCACCACGATCAAGGCTCATATAAACTGGAAGGAACTTGGGTAGCATGCACAGGGCCTGCACATGTCATCTTCTCTTTTAATGTTTTTATGGGAATCCTGAATATCTTTGAACAAGTCTGTCTAGGACTCTTGTGCTTTCTCTTAGGCTGTTTTCCTTCTGTTTGCTTGTTTTGCCCAATTACAATGTGTTCAGTTTTTTATCTTATATTTTATTTTAAAAAAACAAGCATGTTATGTGTCTCTTTTTCCCAAGGCTGAGGAAGTAGAGACAGGCAACAGGCACATCCCTGGGGCTGTCTGACCATATTGCCCTGCCTAGCCTAATTTGTGAGCTCTAAATACCGAAAGATATATCTCAAAAAAAAAAAATTTTTTTTTGTTGAGACAACACAAACCCACAAACTCACCTAAGTACTAGGTGTTGGAAATGATAATCTTAACTGAGTAGAACAAAAACACAGTACTATTGTTGAGCTCCAAGAAGCCCTGATTCATGCCACCAACTCCTATGTGAGCTCTTGTTTGTTTGTTTAAATTTGTTTCTGAGACTGGGTCTTGCTGTGTGTCGTAGACTGACCTAAAATCCATGATCTTCCTGACTCTGTCTTTTAGGTGCTGAGATCACCAGCATGGGTCACCATTTGTAGGCTCCTATGTGACCTCTATACCACTTTGGAAGGAACATGAATTCTGCTTACCTCCAGAACATCAAACAGGAGCTTCTCCTGTATTAGTCTCCTTGGTTCTGCAATCAAAGAAATGCAAAAGCAGATAAAATTACCTGATGAGGAATGGACTCTCAAGGAAAAAAAACTGCATAACAGAGGCATATGATTTTTTTAGTTCAAGTTTATGGGCTCTAGACTGGTTCTCTAAACACTTTCTTCCCATGTAGGCACTAGACTGCATGGTGATTGATGGTTCTGGCCTGCTTTGAATCAGGGACTCTAGGCTGTAAGTTAGGGCTGGCTGGCATGCATGAGCCCTAGCTCATCTAGAAGAAGGTACATAAATGATCCTGTAAAAAGTTTCACTTGCCTCCTGTTTCATTCTTATCGATGAAACAGCCAAACACCCTTCTCAAGAGTTCAGTAGAGTCAGATTGTTAGAATAAGTGCCCTTGGGTAGATTTTTATGATAAAAATATGTGTCTATTCAATAAACATGGTGTATATTTTATTGTAGTTATTTGACCTGTTATGCTGTTAATATCTGTTAAGTAGCTCTAGAAACATCTTCTTTTATGTCTGAGAACATAATTAGAATTTTGCAGGTCCTATATGTGTCAGGCTCTGTTCTAAGTGCTGTGACTTTTGACATGTTAAAATGTTTAATTTATCCCTTGTACCCCTGTAGGGCAGGTATTTCATTCTCATTTTACATATGGAAAATTCAAGCCTCAGAGAAGAGCAAAAGCTAGAAGGCTGATGATAATTTCTCAAGTGAGAGTATGAATAAGGCATGAGCTGCCTCTCACACACACTTATAAAGGCAGCCACTCTAAATGTGAATAAAACAAATATGTTTTTCATTTTAGATGAAATGGTGAAAGTTTTAAATATTACTAGACAGCTACAGAATAAATGAACTAGGTGTACTTTAATCTGAAGATACAACTAATGACTCCAAATATTCAGTGAGTTGTAACCCAAAGAATGGAAGACTTGTTCAGTATTTCTTCAAATAACAGGACTTGAACAAAGAGATAAATATAATAAACCAATAGGCTAGAATATCACTGTATGAAATATATCATTTTTCTTAATAGCTTTAGCCCCATGTAATGCATTTCACATTAAACTATTCCCTTCTACTAAGAGGCAGTATTACAACCTCACATAGCTCATAAAAGCCTCAAATAACATACATTTTCATCATAAGCTCTGTGCTGACAGCTACAGATGTGCTCACACTATTGGAAAGGAAAAAAATCTAAAATCTGCAAACTGGTATGCTATGAAAATAGTGCATTTGGGGGGAAAAACAATGAAATCTTTAAATTCACTGGCAAATGGATGGAACTAGGAGAAACCATCATGAGTGAGGTAACCCAGTCACAGAAAGACAAGCATGGTATGTACTCACTCATATTGACATAGAGCAAAGGATTACCAGCCTACAATCCATACCTCCAGAAAAGCTAGGAAACAATGAGGACCCTAATAAAAACATACATGAACCCCCAGAGGAGGGGAAAGTGACAAGAGCTCCTGAACAAATTGGGAGCATGGGGCGGGTAAGAGAAAGAGCAGAAGAGGAGGGGGGAGGAGAACATGAGGTGATCAGAAGACTGAGTCAGGAGAATAGAGGAAAGCAAGAAAAGAGATACCTTAATAGAGGGAGCCATTAGAAATCTGGCACTAAGAAAATGTCCAGAGATCTACAACAATGACCCCAACTAAGAATCTAAGTAATAGAGGAGAGGCTACCTTAAATGCCTTCCCCTATAATGACTACCTTATATGCCATCCTAGAGCCATCATCTAGTAGCTGATGGAAGCAGAATCAGACATCCACAGCTAAGCACTGAGCTGAACTCCTGGAACCCAGTTGTAGAGAAGGAGGAGTGATGAGTAAAGGGGTCAAGACCAGGCTGGAGAAACCCACAGAAACAGCTGACCTGATCACATGGGAGCACACAGACCCCAGTCGTAAAAATCAGTATTGGACCCAACCAAGCCTTCTGAATGTGGTGTCAGTTAGAAGGCCTGGACTTTGGGAGCACATTCTCTATGGAGGGATACTCTCTCAGCCTAGATACAGACAAATGATATGACAGACTTGATGATCCCCCCATGGATGGCTTACCCTCCCTGGGGAGTAGATGAGGGGATGGGGGCATTAGTGGGGGGCATGGGAGGATCGGAGAGAGAAGGAACTGGGATTGATATGTAAAATAAGATTGTTTCTAAACAAAAATAAAAGAGAAAAGAAAATAGTGCATTTGATCCTTCTGAATATTTTAGTATTCTACACTAGTCTATTGTGGGGGAAATAAGATTTGGGACACAATATAGGTTGACTGATGTTTTTTCAAGGAGAAATCACTTACACCTGAAACAGATGACCGCCACTGGTTCCAGCTCCAAGGATGCCCCCAAATGCTCTCTGTAACCTGACCAGGAAGTAAGAGAGCAAGCTGGGGTCTGGAGCCCCAGACCTAGACCCCACATGTCATGCCTGCACCTGTACCCACACCCCCAATGGGCGTAGTCAATGCAACAGGTGCAGGTGGGGTGGATATCTCACTACTCTAGTCAGGCTCTGAGACAGAGAGAGAGAGAGAAGAAAGTCCATATTTCAAAAACTATGAACATCTCCAGTGCACTGTGAACCCCAAACAAATCACTCCAACCATCAACCAACAGTACTGATGGAAGTTAGAAGTACGTTGGGACAGGAAAGGGCAGCTAATGACTGCTATTGCACACCAGGTAAGAAAATAGAAACAAATCACATCACACTGACAGAGTTTATCCCGATCACTAATTATTACAATCTGAAAATAGTTTTGGCTTCCTAGAATAATATTTAAGGACAAAATCCATACATAATATTTTACCTTACACACACTTCTATTGATATCCAGTATCTCTTCTCTCCCGTCATTTCAAATAGCAATAGAAATCTGCATTACAACCAAAATACAAACAAGATAAAAATTCCACTGCAATAAGTTGCCTTAAATAATGAAAATAAGAGCATTCCCATGTATAATGGAGTGTTGAGAGTATGTCATAATGAATAAAACATTATCCTCTGCTATTGGGAATTACTTTACTGCTTACAAAGCAACCTTCCCTGCAGAGTTCAGTTAAAAGTAACAACTCAATATTCCACTGAAAAGAGGTACTCTATGGAAGCAAAGTTCTTGTAGCTTGTATTAGGTAAGGAAGTTTGGCCTTCTTTTGTACTAATGTTCACATGAACAAGCACATCTGGCCTATCACTTCATAAGTGAGCCACATGCTCGATTTGGAGAAGCTGGCTGTGGGAGTTAGTAAAGAAGGTGGCTTGTGACTTCGGGTACTGCTCTCACCTGCCCTAAATGATCCTGATAGTTCTGTGATGCAATTCAACCAACTGGACACCTTAATTTCTTTTCGCTATTTTCCTTTTGACATTTCATCAGTGGGGCTTCCCAAAAATAGGTCATTCCCTGGTAACAGTATAGCCTGTGGCACGTTGAATATCACCACAAATCCCTTCCCACACTTCCCTGCAGTGACAGAAGGTGCCCACATCACCTTCAAAGACCAAATAATTGACAACAAGGAAGCACCACCAGCAATCCTTTTTTAAAGCTTCCGGAACATCAAACCTGAGAAAACTTCCTCTGAATCCCAAAAGTCAAAATTATCTAAGTAATTACTCTGACATAGAAAATAAGCCTATAGAATATTTTTTGTCATATGAGTATGGTATAAACCTGGCATAAAGCTTTACATTAAGTTCATGGTTAATGCAACAATTGTTTTTCATGACCAATAGTAGTCTGATATCTGACTTTAATATTAGAGTATAAAATAATTTCATTATTTCTTCTGTCTTTTCTGCACTGACCACTTGGCCAATAAGACACTGGTGTAGGACACCTCTATGGCATCAGCTTGTAAGAATGGAAGTCTAGCCAGAGGTTCATGAAAAGAAAAACAGCTAGACATTACAATGAACTCTAGTTAGAGTCACTACCAAAAAGTTAACCAATGCAAATCTAAATAAATAGCAAAGGATAAAAGGGCATCAAAACTTTTCTCAAGGGGTAATCTTCTAAATAGAAAAAAAAGGGGTGAAAATAAAAAGACCTTAAGATGTATCTTCCCTGTGATGTCATTCTTTGGGAGCTGTGTTTGTCATTTTCCAGAAACTAATCAGCATTGGACAAGGCTTGCCAAAGGATTTGCTTGTGTTGAAATATCAGGAGTCTGTCAGACATCACAGAAGCCACTAGCTACTGTATAGGATCCACCGAAACAAGGGTGAAGACAGAGGAGCATGCTTTAAGGCATTGCAGCTAACAACCTTTCAAGTCCTAAACAGTGGAACGTAACTTGATTAGCATTCTAATATCAAAGGAAAGCATGACTGTCTTGCTGTTCTGAAAAGCCCCCAGGAAAGGAAGTATGCTTGAAACAAGGAAAAAAATGGAGGAAGATGGAAGCATCAAGGTTGGCCATTTTTATCAGAACCAAGCCTACATCATTTCTTGCCTAGACCAAGTAAAATATCAGTCCTAATTTGCCTCCTACCTTGGTCCTACCACTGAACTTCTAACTACTCGTTCTACCTCTAAACCATCCTTCACAGAATAGCCAAATAATCATCATGAGTTAAATATCACCATGGTAATTCTCCTTTATCAAATCCTAGTACTCTAGTTGATACCACAGTCTATAGATACATTCAACACCCAAAGTCCACAATCATTCCATTCCTTGAGTTTACACACAGGGTTTTTGAAACACACCTTGCTTCATAACCCAGTCTAGCCTGGAACTCATAGGAAGTCTCCTGCTTCAACCTCCTGAATTATAGGAGTACAGGTGTATATCACCATGCCTAACACATCTCATTTGAGAGGAAGTTCAAATCCCTGGAAATCAGCCATGGCATTTTCCCCCTTTCCACAAGTTGCTACTACATGTGGACACTTAAATGTGCTGGACTCTGAGTTCCTGCGGGCTGGATCTTTGAGCCCCCCATCACCAGGCCTCTGATAAAGAGGCCTCAGCTAAAGAGTGCCAGGCCCCAGCTAGATTCTGCCTATCTTTGTAGAAACATCCTGGGTATCAGCCCAGTCTTTGACCCCCATCATCTTTGACCCCCATCACCAGACCTCTGCTAGAGGTGAGTCTGGGACCAATTCGGGTGGAATCCCCACACACACACCCTTCCCTGGGAACTCTCTGGGTTGGCCCCAGATCTCACTGCCGCTGCGTCCTGTCCCCATCAAGAGCACTCTTGGAGTTCTATACATATCCACCCACCCCCACCAAGAGCCTGTCCTCCCCCTACCCTGTGCCCTACCCTGCCCACTGTCCCACCTCTCTGGCTAAGCATTGAGACAGAGGGTGGAGCCAACAATCCTGCCACCTTCAGGGAAATTCCTGGAGCTGCTCTGAGCACACTAGACCTGCCTATCCACACGGGACCACCCATAATTTCCTACCTACACCTACTGGAAGAAGCAATGGGAAGATGTAATTTCCACCTGCCTGGTCTCTGACCCCCACTGCTGGTCCTCTACTGGAGTTCCAGGCCCCTCCCAGAGATCTGCCTATCCCTTAGGGGCCACTCTGAGTTCCTGTAGGCTGGATCCTTGACCCCCATTGCTGGGCCTCTGCCAAAGAGGCCTCAGCTGGAGAGTGCCAGGCCCAGGCTAGATCTGCCTATCAGCGAGCAGAATACCCTGAGTCCCAGCCTTCAGGATCTTTGACACCCATTGCCAGTCTTCTGCTGAGGAGAGACCTCCTAGAGAGCTTGGACCACCCAGAGCTACAGACATCGAACCTCTGACTCACCTAAGTCCACCTGGGGAGGACAAGAGAGAGAGAGAGAGAGAGAGAGAGAGAGAGAGACAGAGAGAGAGAGAGAGAGACTCCACCTACACCTACTAGAAGAAGCAATGGGAAGACAGCAATACAAGAAAATACCTAACAATAGAAAGACAAGCATGACACCACCAGAATCTAGAGACTCTACACAATCTAGACCTGAACACAACAAAGCAGATGAAGCAGAAGAGAACGACTTAAAAATTGTCATAAAAATGATAGAGGCCCTCAAAGACTATGTGAGAAAATCCCTTAAAGAAATGAAAGAAAAAACAAACAAAAAAAATGGAAGAAATGAACAAATTTCTTAATGAAAGTATAAAAAGCCAAGAAAAAGCAATTAAACAGGTGAAGGAAACGGTTCAAGACTTGAAAACTAAAATAGAGACAATAAAGAAAACAAACTGAAGAAATGCTGGAAATAGAAAAACTGGGCAAATGATCCGGAATTAGATGTGCTGCTATTTAGAAAATAGATGAATTGAGAAAGCCAAAGTGACTGCATACTGAGAATCACAGTCCACTAACTGCCTCTGTGACAAAGAGCTGGTTGTTCGATGTCTATATTGCTCAGTTTCTTCCCCAGAAAAACAGAGAAACAGCAGTGTTCCTGTCACTGAGTACATGTGTAAATCACACAAATTAATCTGGTAGAAACATTTAGAGAAATTCTGAGTGTTGTTGAGAATGCTGAACACTATGCTGGGTCATACTGAACATCATACAACACTCACATGTGTCTTTTGGATGAAACTATTAGCTAGAATTAAATAATAATGTGACCAAATAAAAGAATCTTGTAATCGGAAACTTCCTTATTAAATTTTTTTTAAAAAAATCATTTATTTAGTGTGTGTGCTCACACATGTGTGTGTTTGTGAGCCGGCATGCATGCTACGGTGTATGTATAGAGGTGAGAGTTTCTCTTCTTCTGTCATATCGATAGATCCCAGAGACAAAACTCAGGGCATAAGTTTTGGTAGCAAGTGTCTCCACCCTCTGAGCCACCATGCCAACCCCCAAAATTTCTGAACTTTATGCAAAGAATTTTTTTTAGGTATCATTTTCAAAAACAAAATTCTCATCTGCCTTTTTTCTTCTCAGAATAAAATTCAATTTTCCCAAACAAAAAATAAGTAAATAAAATAGTTTGGTAGGAGAGAAATGTCTGCCATGAATGGTTATCTCTTATATTTCTTTGTATTGTTATGCAAACCCTATATGCCTTTTTTACTGGTCCTTAAATCTCAGAATTATGAACAACAATCCTCCAAAAAGATCAGTCACTGGACTTTCTCACCACTGGAAAACCCCTATTTTTTCCTAGGGAAAATGCCCCTCTCAAACTTTTCCAATGGAAGAAGGCATTAAATACTAAAAACAAGTTAATGTACACACTGGTGCCTAGTTCTTTGAGAGCTTCATAATGTTTTTTGATCATATTCACCCTCCTCCCCCAATTCTTCCCATAGTCACCCTACCTTCCCCATTTACCTAGTTTTGTGTAAGATTTTTAAGCCTTCAAGACCAATTTGTGCTACCTGAATATGGTTGGCTGTGTGGTTGTTCACTGGCAAGTCATTGACTTGCCAGCTGTGGTAGTTTGAATGTAGTTGGCCTTTATAATCTCATAAGGAGTTGCACTATTAAGAGGTATGGCTTTGTTGAAATGGGTACGGCCTTTATGGAGAAAGTGTGTCACTGTAGTGTGAGCTTTGAGGTTTCCTATACTCAGAATACCATCCAGTGAGTTAGTCAACTTCCTGTTGCCTACAAGATGTAGGTCTCAGCTATTTCTCCAGCACTATGTCTGTCTACACATCACCATGCTCCCTGTCATGATAACAATAGACTAAACCTCTGAAACGGTAAGAGAGACATCCCATTCAATGTTTTCTTTATAAGAGTTCTTTATAAGAGTTGCCATGGTCATGGTGTCTCTTCACAGCAATGAAAATGCTAAGACACCAAGGGTTATATCTATTCTCTGACTTCCAGAATTCTCCCTTGGCTTCCTTCATCTATAATGGGTATCGCCAACCCAACCACTGAGTGTTATTTCTGAGCTACATTGGCATATTTAAATCTCTCCTTTGAACTAAAAAATAAAGGGGCATGTGGCCTATGTTACATTCTTGTCCCCTCCATACACCTCCTCAAGAGACAATGAAGACCCCCTGCTCACCCTGGCATCCTTCTCAATTAACTCAGATTGGGGCAAATTGAATTGCTCTTCAAACAGCATGACTCTTTTTAAGTATTTTTTATGTCTAAAAGTAAAAAGTGAAAGTCCCCACAGTAATTGGCCTTATCTATGGCACTTTCCTTCACTGTCTTTACTTAATTTTATTATTTCAGAAAAATGACCTGTAAGGGCTGGGAAGATGGCTTAGCAGGTAAAGACCCCATTGCTCAGTCTAATGACCTGATTTGATCCCTGAGACCCACAAGGTGGAGGGAGAGAACCACAAGTTGTCCTGTGATCTACATATATACACCATGGTGCATGCACTAACACACATAAACACACGCAAAAAATAAATATAATAAAAATGCTAATGATAAATCATATTTTATGACAATTCCTAGAACTATCAGATGGCATAACTGAGGAATCAGCACAACACATTTTTTTAGTAATTTCTTTTTTTAACTTTTTATTGCTTCTCTGTGGATTTCACATCATATACCCCAATCCCACTCATCTCCCTGTCCCTTTCTATCTACCCTCTGCCCTTGCAACACCCCCCAAATAAAATAAAATTTTTAAAAAATCTCACTGTGGAAGATGCAGTGTGTCACAGTGAATCCCACAGTGTACCCTTTAGTCTATTCATCTTTCGTTGCAAAGATTCTTTGCAATGAATCATTGGTCTGGTCTAAAGCCTCTGGCTTCTGCTGTACTGCCAATACTGGACCCTCATTGGGACGTCTCTCCTATTTCTTTCCATTGTCCTGTGTCATGAAGAGCCTACAGCTTTGGATCTGAATGACTGGCCCCTTCACATGTTTCAGAAGTTCATAGATGGGGTGGATGTTGGGAGAGGGTCAACTCATAACCCTGGATCTGGACCTGAGCTGTAGATGAATTGATCAGCCAGCCGGCTCTCCCATATCCTCACAACCAGGGTGAGCTCTCTAGCACCACACCAGCTAGCCTACCCAATGCCTCAGGCAGCAAGGAGTGGAGCCAGATCTTGAGCTCAAACTGCATGGCAGATGAGGGGCAGGACCAGCTCTCCAGCTTTCATAACCTCAGGGCCAGCTGATCCACACTTGCTCCCCAAGCAAGGTGCCTGCTTTCCTGAATGCTGTATCCAGTGAGGGGCAGCACCAACTCTGGGCAGCCCTTAGATATCAGTGTGATCCCAAGCAGCAGTCTAAACCAGGGACATCCACATGGCCTGTGGTGGTAACATGGGCCATGGACATCAACACAGACCCCTGCTGCTGCTAAATGGCCACAGATCCAGACATAGCCCTCAGCAGCAGTACAGGCCAGCATAGCCTCGGGTGGCTTCTCAAGCTACTAATGTCAAGTAGCTGTTCTCCATACTTAAGTTTCCAGATCTGCCTCTCTTCATAATGCTCAAGCTGTTTTACTTCTCTCCTCTCTCTCTCTCTCTCTCTCTCTCTCTCTCTCTCTCTCTCTCTCTCTCATCTTTCTTCCCAATACTTTCACAATCACAGTGGTCCATGTTGTGGGTTGGCCATGTGTTGGGTGGGGCCTCTGGGTGTATTATTTATGCCCACCCTTCGGGGCAGTGGGTGGAGCCTCTGGGTGTCTTCAAGTTTTTCTCCAACCCAAAGCTTCCAAAGGAAATAACCATCTGGCCAAGATTGGATACAGTAAAACTGTAATTCAACATAACCCAGTCTTGTGGTCGAACTGCCAACACAACTAACTAGAGAGATTAGCAGATAGGCCACTGATGAAAAGTAAACACAGCAGGAAATGCTCATCAGTTGTGGGTCTCCATTCTGGTCTCCATATTTTTCCTGGGCTAGGATGCGGCTCTAGGAGTCACAGTGACTCATACAGTGGTCAGTTTTCTCAAAGGAAGAAGGTGTAGGTCCACTAGTACTTGCGTTTGCCACTGGCTCTATTGATGGGCAGGATAATTTACCTTTTTCCAAGGAGCAAGAACAGCATCTGCCTCACTTCATAGCACAAAAACCCATTCTTCACAGCCTATTTGCTCACTTCTTTGTCTCCCATCATTTCACCATCTACTAACTCACTTCTCCCTGAGCCCAGCCTGGTATGGGGCCATGGCATTGTCTTTACACTTCCAGGTGGGTGGTATGCCTAGGTCCAGCTAGGACTGGGCCAAGTGCAGTGTTGTCTAAGTATTTCCCAGCATCCGGGATCTTCTCTTGTTCCCAGTCATGGTGCTCAGTGCTCCTGATATTTCTCACAGCTTCCTCTCTTCAAGGTATTTGAGTACATGTTCAGGTGTGTGTGCTTGTGAATGTGTGCACATGTCTGGAGTCTTTCTCGGTTACTTTTCACTTCTTTTAGTGGAAAGGTCTCTCACTGGAGACCATAAAAGAGAAAGCCATTATAGGTTTGAAGAGAAAACTGAACCTAGAGAAATGTCCAGAGACCTATAAGACTGACCCCAACTAACCATAAATGCCCTTCCCTGATAATGAGATCGGCAACTAACTTATCCACCATCATGGAGCCCTCATCTAATAGTTGATGGAAACAGAAGCAGACACCCACAACTAAACACTGAGCCAAACTGGAATCCAGATGCAGAGAGGGAGGACAAGATCAGGCTACAGAAACACATAGAGACAGCTGACCTGAACAAGGAGGAGCTAATGGGTCCCCAGACTGATAGCTGGGAATCCAGCGTGGGACTAACTCAGGCCCCCTGAACATGGGTCTCAGCTAGAAGGCCTGAGCAGTCTACAGGACCTTGGACAGTGGAACCAGGAGTATTCCTGGTGCACAAAAAGACTTTGGGTATCCCCATGAAGGGATACTCACTTAACGTAGAGACAGGAGAGAAAGCCAAGTCCCTACTCCAAATGACTTGACAGATTTAGATGACCCACCCTACATGTGGAGTGGGGGCTGGGATAGGAGGGAAGGGTGGGGGGGCATGGGAGGGTGGGAGAGAGAGAAAGAGGGAGGGAAGGAAGGAGGGAAAGGGAACTAGGATCGATATGTAAAATAAAATTAAAAAATAAATTTAAAAAAAAAAAAGGTCTCTCACTGAACCAGGGAGCTTGCCAATAACTAAATGAGCTAGCCAGCAAGCCCAAGAAATCCACTTGTCTCCACCTTCTCAGAGGGGACATTAAACATATTACAAGTGACCAGGCCCATCTTTTTTTTATTTTTTTTTATAATTTTTTTTTATGCATATAGAGTATTTTTTATTTAATTTTATATAACAAAGTCCAATTAAATGAAAACAAACATTTATACACAATATTTGGGAATTTGGGCGTCGTTCTTTCCAAACTACTTCCTGCTGGTAAGGGGCGCTGTCTTGGGGGATTCGAAGAAGATTCAGATATCCTAGCTGTAGTCTGTAGGGCTGTTTTGTCCAGCTGTTTGGAATGTAGGATCAGCTTGTACTCTGTTTCAGGCGGTCTGGTGTGATCAAACCACATTAGTCTGGAAGGAATCCACATCTTTTCATTTTCTGTGGAAACAAAAATAGAAATACTTTTCCCCAGTAACTTGTTCTTCAACTTAAATTTTGGAGTCAAAGCGTTTTTTTTTTTTTTTTTTTTTTTTTTTTATTTTACATGTCGATCCCAGTTCCCTCTCCCTCCCTCCCTCCCTACTGCCCCAAGCCCTCCCTCTCTCCTTCCCTCCCTTTTGCCCTCTCTACCCTCTCCCATGCACTCTAAACACCCTCCCCTCCCAACCCCCCACCACAATACAATATGTAGGGGAATGCCATCCAGTTGGGGTCATGTAGATCTGACAGGTCCTGTGAAGTAGGGACTAGGGCTTCTCTCCTATCTCTAGAATAAGGTAGTTATCCCTCCATGGGGGATATGTTTGCAAAGTCCTTTTGTGCACCAGGGATACATCCTGGCTCCACTGTCTGAGGTCTCTTAGACTGCTCAGACCTTCTGGCTGAGACCCATATTCAGGGGGGTCCGAGTCAGACCCCTGTTGGCTTCCCAGCTATCAGTCTAGTGGCCCTTAGCTCCTCCTTGTTCAGGTAAGCTGTCTCTATGTACTTCTACCGCATGGTCTTGTCCTCTCCATCTGCTTCTGGGTTCTAGTTTGACTCAGTGTTTATGTATGGGTGTTTGCTCCTGTTTTCAACAGGCATTAGTTGAGGACTCCATGGAGAAGTTAGTTGTTGATCTCACTCTCCGGGAAGGGCATTTATGATAGCCTTTCCACGGAAGCTGAGATTGTTAGTTGGGAGCAGTCTTGTAGTTCCCTCGACCTTTCTTTGTGTTCAACTTTATCTTCAAACCAATATTGGCTCCCTCTTTTATGTTCTCTCTCTCTGTCTCTGTCTCTCTCTCTCTTTCCTATTTTCCATTCCTAACCAGGCTCAATCCTCCTGGTCGCACATGCCTTCCTCTCCTCCCTCTCATTTTCTCCTACTTCTCTCTCCATTAGCTGTCCTCCCCCACTATACCTGAGGTCTGGGGGACTTGTCCCTTCCCAGTTCTGTGAGGGACTTTATATGAATCTCTTAGCATACAACTTGTATCCTAGTTCCTCTGGTGGTGTGAATTATAGGCTGGTGATCATTTGATCTAGGTCTAAAATCCATATATGAGTGAGTACATACTGTGTTCCTCTTTTTGTGACTGGGTTACCTCATTCAGGATGGTTTCTTCAAGTGCCATCCACTTGCCTGCGAATTTCAAGATACCATTATTTTTTTCTGCAGAGTAGTATTCCATTGTGTAGATGTACCACATCTTCATTAACCATTCTTCAATTGAAGGGCATCTAGGTTGCTTCCAGGTTCTTGCTATTACAAATAGTGCTGCTATGACCATAGTTGAACAGATGTCTTTGTTGCATTGATGTGAATCCTTTGGGTATATGCCTAAGAGGGGGATTGCCGGGTCCTGTGGTAAACTAATTCCCATTTTCCTGAGGAACCGCCATTCTGATCTCCAAAGTGGCTGTATGAGTTTGCACTCCCACCCACCAGCAGTGGAGGAGTGTTCCACTTTCTCCACATCCTCTCCAACATAAGTCATCACTGGTGTTTCTAATTTTAGCCATTCTGGCAGGGGTAAGATGGTATCTCAAAGTTGTTTTGATTTGCATTTCCCTGATAGCTAAGGATGTGGAGCATTTTCTTAAGTGTCTTTCAACCTTTTTGATTTCCTCCATTGAGAATTCTTTCTTCAGTTCTGTACCCCATTTTTTAATAGGGTTATTTGGTGTTTTGTTGACTAGTTTCTTGAGTTCTTTGTATATTTTGGAGATCAGCCCTTTGTCGGATATAGGATTAGTGAAAATCTTTTCCCAGTCAGTGGGCTGCCATTTGGTCTTGTCAACTGTGTCCTTTGCTTTACAGAAGCTTCTAAGTTTGAAGAGGTCCCATTTATTAATTGTTTCTTTCAGTGTCTGTGCCCCTGGAGTTATGTTCAAGAAGCGGTCTCCTATACCAATTTGTTCAAGGGTACCTCCTACTTTCTCTTCTAAGAGGTTCAATGTGGCTGGATTGATGTTGAGGTCTTTGATCCATTTGGACTTGAGTTTTGTGCATGGCGACAGACATGGGTCTATCTGCAGTCTTCTACACACCCTCATCCAATTGTGCCAGCACCATTTGTTGAAGATGCTGTCTTTGCCCCATTGTATCATTTTAGCTGTTTTGTCGAAAATCAGGTGTTCATAGGTGCGTGGATTAATATCAGGATTTTCAATTCGATTCCATTGGTCTACCTGTCTATTTTTATGCCAATACCAGGCTGTTTTCAGAACTATAGCTCTGTAGTAGAGCTTAAAGTCAGGAATGGTGATGCCTCCTGATGGTCTTTTATTGTATAGGGTTGTTTTGGCTATCCTGGGTCTTTTGTTTTTCCATATAAAGTTGATTATTATCCTTTCAAGGTCGGTGAAGAATTGTGGTGGGATTTTAATGGGGATTGCATTGAATCTGTAGATTGCTTTTGGTAAGATTGCCATTTTTACTATGTTTATCCTACCTATCCAAGAGCATGGGAGGTCTTTCCATTTTCTGGTATCTTCTTTAATTTCTTTCTTTAGAGTCACAAAGTTCTTATTATATAGATCTTTTACTTGTTTGGTAAGCGTTACACCAAGATACTTTATGTTGCTTGTGGCTATTGTAAAGGGTGATGTTTCTCTGATTTCTTTCTCTGCCTCTTTGTCGTCTGAAAAAAATAGGGCTACTGATTTTTTTGAGTTTATCTTGTATCCTGCTAGTTTGCTGAAGGTGTTTATCAGCTGTAGGAGTTCCCTGGTAGAGTTTATTGGGTCGCCTATGTAAACTATCATATCATCTGCAAATAGAGACAGTTTGACTTCTTCCTTTCCAATTTGGATGCCCTTGATCTCCTTTTGTTGTCTTATAGAATTAGCTAGAACTTCTAGTACGATATTGAAGAGATATGGAGAGAGAGGACAGCCTTGTCTTGTTCCTGATTTTAGAGGAATTGGCTTAAGTTTCTCTCCATTCAGTTTGATGTTGGCAGTTGGTTTGCTGTATATTGCTCTTATTATGTTTAGGTATGTTCCATCTTTTTTTTAATGCAATGGTGTTTTGTCTACTTGTACATCTATGCATCATCGTGTGTGTGTGTGTGTGTGTGTGTGTGTGTATGTGTGTGTGTGTGAGTGAGTGTGTGTGTGTGTGTGTGTGTGTGTGTGTGTGTGTGTGTGTGGTCCCCCTGGCAGTGCATTCCCCTGGAACAGGAGTTACAGATAGTTGTGAGCTGCCATGTGAGTTCTGGAAACTGAACCTGGGTCCTCTCCAGGTGAAGCTCTTTATAAAACTGAGTTCAAAGGGTGAAACTCAGATCTACATGTGTGCATAGTAAGCACTTTACTTTTAGCAAGCATAACATGAGTGAACCATATTCCCAGGACTATTTCTCAGAATTTTGTTAATCATTTCACTTTCTACTAGACAGCGAACTTTTGCAATAGTTCTACTTTGACAATCTAAAACAGATATAAAACTCCAGTCTCTTTCCATGGTCTGGTTTTAAATTTGACTCAAAGACAAGCCAATCCTTCATTACAAGAAAAAAATCTAACACATTATACTCACCAAAAAATGAAAATTGGGTATGATTATTTTTGTAGCCAACCGAATTCAAAATAAACTTCTGTGTTTCTTTTCCATGATTTATCTCCCAAGAAAGATCTAGCAATCTTGATGAAACAGCCGCAGACTTGGATTTCATCTGGTTTGATAGTGTCCACATAGCTCCCAAGTGAAAAAGATGTATGATTTGAGGATTTAAAAAAAAAAAAAAAATACATCTTGGAAAAAGACCTGAATGTGCTTGAGGCAAGATCCACAATTAGCTGGTGAGGGAAGTAATGCTTCAATACCCATGCTCAACCCTCTTTTATTGATTTATGACTCCTTCCAATTTCACTCATGTTCTATGCCCCTCCCCCCCCCTGTGAGCAGCCATGTTGGCTAAAGCTAAAATGTCACAATGATGGTTCTCAACGAGATGCTCCATTTGGGGCCACCTAGATGCCTGGGCTCTGTCATTATATGAAAATCCCCTTCTCCCTGGATCTGGAAAAGATAAAGAAGATAAAATCGCATGTTATTTTAGCTAAACGAACATTGCCTTCTAAGAGACATCATGGGATTCAGCAGAGACGATTAGTTGTGAAATAAGCCAGGTAAAGACATCTAAGCCCTCAGGCTGTTCATGCTTTTCCCATATATAACTGTGCCCACAACACACCTAACACCATTTAACTTACACTTGACTTCATATCTGCTCCCTTCCTGCTTGAACTCTTGACACATCCCTCCTCTCCCTCAAACTCTCCCAGATCCTAATCCACAATGATCCCTTGGGTTCATTTCAAATGATGCCATTTCATTTCCAATGGGAGTCCTGGGGAAATGCTCAACTCTGTCACTTTATCTCCAGTGAATATCAAATCACATTTCACCACATAAAAGTTAGAGAGACTTTTATCGGCTTTATTAAAGCTGTAAATTTTGATTTTAAAAGCTGCCAATGCCAGTGCTCCCAGAATCCTCTAAGAACAAATTAACTTCTTGTCCTTGATATTCATTCAGCTTAGTCCCCCAACCCATCAGACCAACATGTGCAGCATGTGAGGAATTGTCCTAAAAGTCAAGACAGCTCAGTGGTACTTCTGCTTATTCTATCTAGATTCATACTAGGCAAAGTAGAGAGAACTGCAGGCCAGACCACATTGTTAAAGCTTTGGTCCTATGAACATGCAATTGATACTTTGAATTGCCTGAAATTATCTACTCCGGAAGCCTAACCTCATACTTTCTGCTCCCATTCCTTGTTCTGATCTCTTCTACCTTATTGTAGCACAGTCAGCTGCATTGGGGATAGATTCCACTATGGTCTCTATCCTTCTCACCCCTTAAAGCTGCTTGTGTACACTCTTCCCCATCCATGCTGTTCCCTGAACACAGAGGGACATATTTTTGAAGGTATGTCCATACCTTTTGAATTTTGGTCTGAATATCCTAATTTATTCTCTTTATCTTCTTTTCTGCCCTTTGAAATTCAAAATCTTTCTCACTGGTTTATTTCATTTGGGATGGAAAGCTGAAAAGTTGGTTCCAGGTTAAGAGCACTTGTTGCCCTTCCAGAGGATCTAAGTTTGGTACACAACACCAACATCAGGCAGCTCACAGCCACCATAACTCTAGCTCTGGGGGGCCGGGCGCCCCCCCCCCCCCCCCGTAGGTATCCCCCACCCCCCCCCCCTCACACACAAAAACAAACACACAAACAAAAAAATATAAAAAAAAAAAAATAATTAAATAAAGAAGAGAGAAGGGAGAGAGGGTTTTTTTTTTGCCCTCCCCTCCCCTTCCAAAATTTTCTAATTTCCCCCCCCCCCCCCCCCCCTTTTTCTGCGGGTTTTGGTCGGGGGGTGTGGGTCCCTCCCTCTCCCCTTCCTTTCTTCTTTTTTCCTCTTTACCCCCCCTCCCCCGCCTGAACTCCCTGGATTGGCCCCTGATCCTGCTGCTCCTGTCTCCGGTCCCCTTTGAGAGCACCCTTGGAGCTCTGATACACCCCCACCCATCCCAACCTCCAGCCTACCCCCCCACCCTGTGCCCTACCCCACCTACGGTCCTGCCGCTCTGGTTGAGCACTGGGACAGAGGGTGGAGCCAACAGTCCACCCTACTTCGGAGACCTCTCAGAGCAACTCCGAACAAAGGAGACCTGACTATCCACGTGGGACCACCTGTAATTTCCACCGGCTTGGTCCCTGACCCCGCCTCCAGTCCTCTGCTGGAGTCCCAGGCCCCTCCCAGAGATCCGCCTATCTCTGCGGGTCCACTTGGAGTTCCTGCAGGCAAGATCCTTGACCCCCAAATCCGGGCCCTGCCAAAGAACGAGGTCTCAGCTGGAGAGCGTCAGTTTCCAGTGAGATCCCACTACCCTGCAAAACCTTCTCAAGTTCCAGTCCAGCCCTCGTCCTCTTCTCCCGGCTATTGGCCAGAGAGAAGCCTCCTAGAGAGCTTGGACCACACAGAGATACAGACATTGAATCTTTGATCCACATAAGCCCATCTGGGAAGGACCATAGAGAGAGGGAAGAGACACCACCAACACCTACAGGAAGAAACTATGGGAAGAAGGCAATACAAGAGAACACCTAACAACAGAAAGACAAACATGACACCACCAGAATCTAGGGAATCTACACCAACTAGAATGGAACACAACAACAAAGCAGAGGAAGCAGAAGGGTATGACTTAAAAATCACCATCATAAAAATGATAGAGGCCCTCAAAGAAGATATGAGAAAATCCCTTAAAGAAATAGAGGAAAAAACAAACAAAAAAGTGGAAGAAATGAACAAATTCCTTAAGGAAAGTACAGAAAGCCAAGAAAAAACAATTAACCAGGTGAAGGAAACAGTTCAAGATTTGAAAACCGAAATTGAGAAAATAAAGGCAACACAAATGGAAGGAAAGCTGGAAATTGAAAAGCTGGGCAAAAAATCGGAAACCACGGACACAAGCATAACCAATAGAATTCAAGAGATGGAAAGAGAGAATCTCAGGCGCAGAAGATAAACTAGAAGAAATAGATTCATCGACCAAAGAAAACCATAAATCCAACAAATCCTTAACACACAATATCCAGGAAATGTGGGACACCATGAAAAGGCCAAACCTAAGAATAATAGGCATAGAGGAAGGTGAGGAAGCCCAGCTCAAAGGTGCTGAAAACATATTCAACAAAATCATCGAGGAAAACTTTCCAAATCTGAAGAAGGACATGCCCATGAAAGTACAAGAAGCATACCGAACCCCAAATAGGCTGGACCAAAGAAAAAAGACCCCTCGACATATAATAATCAAAACACCTAGCATACAGAATAAAGAAAAAATATTAAGAGCAGCGAAGGAAAAAGGACAGGTAACATATAAAGGCAGACCTATCAAAATTACACCTGACTTCTCCATGGAAACCCTCAAGGCCAGAAGGTCCTGGATAGATGTTCTAAAAGTATTAAGAGAACACGGATGCCAGCCTAGGCTACTATATCCAGCAAAACTCTCAGTCAATATAGATGGAGAGAACAAGATATTCAATGACAAAACCAGATTTTCCCAATATGTATCTACAAATCCAGCCCTACAGAAAGTATTGGAAGGAAAATTCCAACCCAAGGAAGGTAACTACGCCCACAAAAATGTAGGCAACAGATAATCCAACTACACCAGAAACCTAGGGTGAAGCAGAACAAATATATTCACAATACCACTGCCAACAACAAACCTAAATCAAACAACCATCAACAATCAATGGTCCTTACTCACCCTCAACATTAATGGTCTTAACTCACCTATAAAAAGACACAGATTAACAGAATGGATACGAAGACAGAATCCATCCTTCTGCTGCATACAAGAAACACATCTTAGCTCCAAAGATAGACATTACCTCAGGGTAAAGGGTTGGGAAAAGATTTTCCAATCAAATGGAAATAAGAAGCAAGCAGGCGTAGCTATCCTAATATCTAACAAGCTAGACTTCAAACCAAAACTAGTCAAAAGAGATGAAGATGGTCATTTCATATTCATCTCAGGAGAAATCCATCAACACAAAGTCTCAATTCTGAACATCTATGCCCCTAATACAAAGCCACCCACATTACGTAAAAGAAACACTACTAAAACTCAAAGCTCATATAAAACCTCACACACTTATAGTGGGAGACTTCAATACACTACTCTCAACACTAGACAGGACCACAAATCAGAAACTCAACAAAGAAACAAAAGAATTAACAGAAGTTATGTCTCAACTGGGGCTAACAGACATCTATAGAACATTCCATCCAAAGACAAAAGAATATACCTTCTTCTCTGCTCCACATGGAACCTTCTCTAAAATCGACCACATACTAGGAGACATAACAAACCTCAACAGATACAAGAGAATAGAAATAGTCCCCTGTATCTTATCGGACCACCATGCTTTAAAATTGGAATTCAACAACAATACAAATAGCAGAAAACCTGCAAACTCATGGAAACTGAACAATGTGCAATTGCACCACTCCTGGGTCAAAGAAGAAATAAAGAAAGAAATTAAAGACTTTCTAATATTCAACGAGAATGAGGATACAACATACCCGAACTTATGGGACACCTTGAAAGCAGTGCTACGAGGGAAGTTCATTGCACTAAGTGCCCATATGAAGAAAACAGAGGATAGTCACATAAATGAATTAACAGCGCAACTGAAAACCTTAGAACAGAGAGAAGCGAATTCACCCCGCAGGAGCAGACGCCAGGAAATAATCAACTTAAGGGCTGAAATCAACAAAATAGAAACCAGGAAAACAATACAAAAAATCAATGCAACAAAGAGTTGGTTTTTTGAGAAAATCAACAAGATTGATAAACCTTTATCCAAATTAACGAAAAAGCAGAGACAGAACATGCAAATTAACAAAATCAGAAATGAAATGGGGAACATAACAACAGACACAGAGGAAATCCAGACAATTTTCAGGTCATACTTCGAAAATCTGTATTCCACAAAAATTGAAAATTCAAAGGAAATGGACAAGTTTCTGGATAACTATCACTTACCAAAATTAAATCAAGAACAGACAAACAACTTAAATAGACCTATAACCCGAAATGAAATAGAAGCAGTCATCGAAAGCCTTCCAACGAAAAAAAGTCCAGGGCCAGATGGATTCAGTGCAGAATTCTACCAGACATTCAAGGAAGAACTAATACCACTACTCCTCAAACTGTTCCACAAGATAGAAACAGAAGGTTTATTGCCAATCTCTTCTTATGAGGCCACAATAACTTTGGTACCCAAACCTCACAAAGACACAACTAAGAAAGAAAACTACAGACCAATATCCCTGATGAACATCGATGCAAAAATACTCAATAAAATAATGGCAAACCGAATTCAAAAATACATCAGAGAAATCATCCACCATGATCAAGTAGGCTTCATACCTGGATTGCAGGGATGGTTTAACATACGAAAATCTATCAACGTGATCCACCATATAAACAAACTGAAAAAGAAAAACCATATGATTATCTCCCTAGATGCAGAAAAAGCCTTCGATAAAATTCAACACCCTTTCATGATAAAGGTATTAGAGAGGTCAGGGATAACAGGAACATACCTAAACATAATAAGAGCAATATACAGCAAACCAACTGCCAACATCAAACTGAATGGAGAGAAACTTAAGCCAATTCCTCTAAAATCAGGAACAAGACAAGGCTGTCCTCTCTCTCCATATCTCTTCAATATCGTACTAGAAGTTCTAGCTAATGCTATAAGACAACAAAAGGAGATCAAGGGCATCCAAATTGGAAAGGAAGAAGTCAAACTGTCTCTATTTGCAGATGATATGATAGTTTACATAAGCGACCCAATAAACTCTACCAGGGAACTCCTACAGCTGATAAACACCTTCAGCAAACTAGCAGGATACAAGATAAACTCAAAAAAATCAGTAGCCCTATTTTTTTCAGACGACAAAGAGGCAGAGAAAGAAATCAGAGAAACATCACCCTTTACAATAGCCACAAGCAACATAAAGTATCTTGGTGTAACGCTTACCAAACAAGTAAAAGATCTATATAATAAGAACTTTGTGACTCTAAAGAAAGAAATTAAAGAAGATACCAGAAAATGGAAAGACCTCCCATGCTCTTGGATAGGTAGGATAAACATAGTAAAAATGGCAATCTTACCAAAAGCAATCTACAGATTCAATGCAATCCCCATTAAAATCCCACCACAATTCTTCACCGACCTTGAAAGGATAATAATTAACTTTATATGGAAAAACAAAAGACCCAGGATAGCCAAAACAACCCTATACAATAAAAGAACATCAGGAGGCATCACCATTCCTGACTTAAAGCTCTACTACAGAGCTATAGTTCTGAAAACAGCCTGGTATTGGCATAAAAATAGACAGGTAGACCAATGGAATCGAATTGAAAATCCTGATATTAATCCATGCACCTATGAACACCTGATTTTCGACAAAACAGCTAAAATGATACAATGGGGCAAAGACAGCATCTTCAACAAATGGTGCTGGCACAATTGGATGAGGGTGTGTAGAAGACTGCAGATAGACCCATGTCTGTCGCCATGCACAAAACTCAAGTCCAAATGGATCAAAGACCTCAACATCAATCCAGCCACATTGAACCTCTTAGAAGAGAAAGTAGGAGGTACCCTTGAACAAATTGGTATAGGAGACCGCTTCTTGAACATAACTCCAGGGGCACAGACACTGAAAGAAACAATTAATAAATGGGACCTCTTCAAACTTAGAAGCTTCTGTAAGGCAAAGGACACAGTTGACAAGACCAAACGGCAGCCCACTGACTGGGAAAAGATTTTCACTAATCCTATATCCGACAAAGGGCTGATCTCCAAAATATACAAAGAACTCAAGAAACTAGTCAACAAAACACCAAATAACCCTATTAAAAAATGGGGTACAGAACTGAAGAAAGAATTCTCAATGGAGGAAATCAAAAAGGCTGAAAGACACTTAAGAAAATGCTCCACATCCTTAGCTATCAGGGAAATGCAAATCAAAACAACTTTGAGATACCATCTTACCCCTGCCAGAATGGCTAAAATTAGAAACACCAGTGATGACTTATGTTGGAGAGGATGTGGAGAAAGTGGAACACTCCTCCACTGCTGGTGGGAGTGCAAACTCATACAGCCACTTTGGAGATCAGTATGGCGGTTCCTCAGGAAAATGGGAATTAGTTTACCACAGGACCCGGCAATCCCCCTCTTAGGCATATACCCAAAGGATTCACATCAATGCAACAAAGACATCTGTTCAACTATGTTCATAGCAGCACTATTTGTAATAGCAAGAACCTGGAAGCAACCTAGATGCCCTTCAATTGAAGAATGGTTAATGAAGATGTGGCACATCTACACAATGGAATACTACTCTGCAGAAAAAAATAATGGTATCTTGAAATTCGCAGGCAAGTGGATGGCACTTGAAGAAACCATCCTGAATGAGGTAACCCAGTCACAAAAAGAGGAACACAGTATGTACTCACTCATATATGGATTTTAGACCTAGATCAAATGATCACCAGCCTATACTTCACATCACCAGAGGAACTAGGATACAAGTTGTATTCTAAGAGATTCATATAAAGTCCCTCACAGAACTGGGAAGGGACAAGTCCCCCAGACCTCAGGTATAGTGGGTGAGGACAGCTAATGGAGAGAGAAGTAGGAGAAAATGAGAGGGAGGAGAGGAAGGCATGTGTGACTAGGAGGATTGAGCCTGGTTAGGAATGGAAAATAGGAAAGAGAGAGAGAGACAGAGACAGAGAGAGAGAACATAAAAGAGGGAGCCAATATTGGTTTGAAGAGAAAGTTGAACACAAAGAAAGGTCGAGGGAACTACAAGACTGCTCCCAACTAACAATCTCAGCTTCCGTGGAAAGGCTATCATAAATGCCCTTCCCGGAGAGTGAGATCAACAACTAACTTCTCCATGGAGTCCTCAACTAATGCCTGTTGAAAACAGGAGCAAACACCCATACATAAACACTGAGTCAAACTAGAACCCAGAAGCAGATGGAGAGGACAAGACCATGCGGTAGAAGTACATAGAGACAGCTTACCTGAACAAGGAGGAGCTAAGGGCCACTAGACTGATAGCTGGGAAGCCAACAGAGGTCTGACTCGGACTCCCCCTGAATATGGGTCTCAGCCAGAAGGTCTGAACAGTCTGAGAGACCTCAGACAGTGGAGCCAGGATGTATCCCTGGTGCACAAAAGGACTTTGCAAACATATCCCCCATGGAGGGATAACTGCCTTATTCTAGAGATAGGAGAGAAGCCCTAGTCCCTACTTCACAGGACCTGTCAGATCTACATGACCCCAACTGGATGGCATTCCCCCACATATTGTATTGTGGTGGGGGGTTGGGAGGGAGGGTGTTTAGAGTGCATGGGAGAGGGTAGAGGAGGGCAGAGGGGGGGGGGGGGGGGGGGGGGGGGGGGGGGGGGGGGGGGGGGGGGGGGAAAGGAAAAAGGAAAAAAAAAAAAAAAAAAAAAAAAAAAAAAAAAAAAAAAAAAAAAAAAAAAAATTTGGGGGGGAAAATTTAAGTTGAAGAACAAGTTACTGGGGAAAAGTATTTCTATTTTTGTTTCCACAGAAAATGAAAAGATGTGGATTCCTTCCAGACTAATGTGGTTTGATCACACCAGACCGCCTGAAACAGAGTACAAGCTGATCCTACATTCCAAACATCTGGACAAAACAGCCCTACAGACTACAGCTAGGATATCTGAATCTTCTTGGAACCCCCAAAGAAGGCCCCCCCCACCAGGAGAAAATTTGTAAAAAAAAACGCCCACCAAAACAAAAAAAAAAAATAAAAAATTTTTTTTTTATAAAATATTATTTTAAAAAAAAAAAAAAAAAAAAAAAACACAAAAAAAAAAAAAAAAAAAAAAAAAAAAAAAAAAAAAAAAAAAAAAAAAAAAGAGAGAAGTATCACCTTTTTTGTGCGAGGCGAGGGAGGGCGAGGGAAGAGAGAGAGGAAGGAGCAAAAAAACCTAAAAAAAAAAAAAAAAAAAAAAAAAAAAAAAAAAAAAAAATTTTTTTTCTTTTAGGTTTTTTTGTTTTGTATTGTTATGTTTTTCAAGACGGGGTCTCTCTGTGTTCCTCTTACTGTCCTGGTACTCACTATGTAGATCAGGCTGGCCTTGAACTCACAGAGATCCTTCTGCCTCTGCCTGTGCCTCCTGAGTGCTAGGATTAAAGGTATGTGCCACCACCTGGCTATTTTTTTCTTTGTGTGTGTGTGTGTGTGTGTGTGTGTGTGTGTGTGTGTGTGTGTGTGTTTTCTGCATGTGGGTGCAATTATGCCAGTACTCACTGAGATCAGAAGAGGGGACAACAGTTCCTGAGGCTGAAACTGGTGATTGCTGTGAGCCAACTGCTGTGGACTCTGGAAACTGAGCTTTGCTTCTGCAAATGCAAGTGCTCTTCAACACTGAGCTACCGCTCCCTAAACATCTTTTAAGGGCCAAACACACACACATGTTCTGGTCTCACCTGGCTTTATCCACCCTTCTTTGAGCTTTTCTTTCTTTGCCTCTGACTCAGCATCAGACGGTCCTGACCACCCTCACCCTCATGGCACCTGCCCTCGCCTTCTGACTCTGAGCACCCAGAATGAATCCGTGAAGCATCTCACGCTGAGTGCAAACTGATGGTCAGGGATGAGGCAAGCAGAAGGCACATGTAGCTACATTCTAACCTAGCCATGTTCTGAGATTGTCAAACAACAGCCATATGGTCATGATATGCAATTACATGGACTTTATATATCTGCCCTAGCCAGATATTATTCATCTGTTCTTATTTAATTTATTCAACTATTACCATTTTATTTGGTAAATTGGAAGCCATTTTTAAAAAATCTAAACAAAATATTTTTCCTATCATTGACAGGAGTTCAAGGCCAGTTTGGGCTTCATAAGGCCCTGAATCAAAAATAAAATCAGTTGACAGTAAATGCACACCAAGCCATGTTTGAAATTATAATCAAAAAACACATTTTAAGCAACAGTAGAAAGGCTATCTTTAATGCCCTTCCCCTATAATGAGATTGATAACTACTTTATATGCCATCCTAGAGCCCTCTTCTAGTAGCAGAAGGAAGCAGAAGCAGACACCTACAGCTAAGCACTGAGCTGAACTCCTGGAATCCTGTTGCAGAGAGAGAGGTGTGATGCGCAAAGCAGTCAAGACCAGGCTGGAGAAACCCACAGAAACAGCTGACCTGAACAAGGGGCAGCTCATGAACTTCAGTCTGATAGCTGGGAAACCAGCATAGGACTGACCCAGACCCTCTGAAGGTAGGTGATAGTTAGGAGGACTGGGCAGTCTATAGGGCCTCTGGTAGTGGATCAGTATTTATCCCTAATATACGAATGAACTTTCAGAGCCCATTCCCCATAGAGGGATACTCTCTCAGCCTAGACACATGGGGGAGGGCCTAGGCCCTGCCCCAAATGATGATCCCCCATGGAATGCCTCACAATTCCTGGGGAACAGAAAGGGGATGGGATGGGGGCTTGGTGGAGGGAATGGGAGGGTGGGAGGGAGAGGGAACTGGAATTGATATGTAAAATAAGATTGTTTCTAATTTAAATTTTAAAAAATAATTTTAAAAAATTAAAGAAAAAAAACAGTGCTTGTGGTAAAATATTCACCTGTTTTGTTCATAGTTCCACATTAGACCTTAGAGTGAGTGTGCCAAGTTCCACTAATAGTTCTGAGTAAATTATTAAATGAAGCAAAATTATGGAAGTCCTTAAAATCTGGTTAAACTTGAGACTCTATTCTCCAATTATTCAGAAGTCATTACAAGGCTTTAAGCCAGAAAGCTATATGATTAGATTCAGTTTAAAAGCCCATCTGGTGGAAGAATAAGGAAATATTTTTTAAAAAATGATAGGAGAACAGAAAACTATGGCTCATATCTACAAGAAATACAGTAATACTTCAGCCTGGAGCAGAGGCTTCAGGGTTGTGGGGTGAGGGCTGATTTAACAGTTTTCCAGGAAAAACTAGTGAAGTGTGGCTTCGGAATGGGTTTCACAAGAAAGGCTGTATGTTCGGTTTTCTGTGCATCAACAGTTACAAGAACTAAGACATCAACACGGGTGTCTAACAGAAAATTGACTGCCCAGGTAAAGGGCTAAGGAATTGTTCCTAAAAGTTCTGGCATAGGTCAGTGATTACAAACTGACATCCCAGGACCCAAATCCTGCCTTTGGGTTTTGCTTTTGTTTTTTATTTTTTGTTTTGTTTTTGTTGTTGTTGTTTTGGGTTTGGTGTTTTTTTTTTTTTTTTTTTTTTTTTTTGCCAACACGGGGAATATTTTAATTTGTTTGGCTTAACTAAAAACCTTTACAAATGAAGAGATATCACATATTAAAAGAAAAAAGATTGTCACTTCTCATGACAATTGGAGATCTGGTAAGATGGAACTCACATCCTCTCAAACAGGCCAAGAGAAAGATGTGGGTGTTCTGGAAACCACCCCTTATATGAAGTGTTCTCTGCTTGCCTACATTCTACGCTCTACCCTCCGATCTATGTTTCCACAATCTTCACATCTATGTGGTTGCTTTTCTTGGAGAAGGATTAGGGAAAGTGAAGGGTCTCTCACACTGCTCCCTCTATTGTGAGTCAGAAAATGAACACTGCTAAAAAAGACCAGCCCAAGGACAGTCCACTCACCTCACACCCTCGCTGTATATGTCAACTTCCTAGAAGCTGTTGGCAGTGGAACCCACTCTGGCATAGAATATAATCTGGCTCACCCTTGTGGTACTTGGCTGTGAGATTCACTGCCCAGAAGCTCAGCACAGATGGCTCTTGTAAGGGAAGAGTGATCCAGGTTCAAGATCTGATCTTCAATCATCATTTTCTTTGACGCCACAGAAAACTACTCTTTATACTATGCTAAATTGGAGGAAAGTAATTAATAATAAAATTATATTGCTTCCATGTGTCTGGGGTAATATCCATGTTGAGTAAGATTAAAGTGTCTCCTGGCTGGTGAGATGATTCAGTGGGTCATTTGCTGTAAGCCTGAATAACTAAATTCCATTCCCAGAGACCTACAAGATAGGAGAGAAGTATCTCTCCAAAATTATCCTTGGAACTCCATATACACACTACAATGCATACATGCTTATGCATAAAAAATAAGTAGAGATAGATAGATAGATAGATAGATAGATAGATAGATAGATAGATGATAATAGGTAGGTAGGTAAGTAGATAGAGGTAGGTAGGCAGGTAGATAGACAGATGTATAGATGTAGTGATATTTTGTTTATGATCTAATAAAGCTTGCATGAAGATTAGAATACAGAGCTAAGCCATTAGTTAAGAGCCTAGCCACTAGTTAGCCACACACACACACACACACACACACACACACACACACACAAAGTCACTAGTTAGCCATAAAGGACAGGGAGTGGTGGCCACACCTTTAATCCCAGCACTGTGAAAACAGAGGCAGATGGGTCTCTGTGAGTTCAAGGCCATCCTAGACTATATGAGAGTGAATCAGTCTAAAATAGAAACAAAGCTCACACCTTTAATCCCAGCACTAGAGAAAATATAAGGCAGGAGATCAGTGCCATCTCAGAGAACAGTCTGAGACTTTTGATGGGGAGATAGAAATCTGTAGTCACTATGAAGACAGCATCCCCATGTTGGTCCAAGCATTGGTAGAGGTAAGAACTCTCTAGTGGCTGACCACTTTGCATTTCTGCCCTTCAGATTTAACCCCAATATCTACCTCTGGGTTCTTATTATTATTAGATAGATAGATAGATAGATAGATAGATAGATAGATAGATAGATAGACAGACAGACAGAATCTCTTGACTGTTTACCTGTAAAAAATAATCCCAAGTACTTGGGAGGCTAAGACAGGGGATCATAGTTTCAATTTCTACCTGGGTTATACAAAATGAATTCAAGGTCAATCTAGGAAACCTACTGAGACCTTCTTTCAAATATTAAGGAAATAGGGGAGGCTGGGGACACAGCTCAGTAGTAGTAGTGTGCTAATAGTCATAAGGATGTAGTCAATTCCCAGAGACAGACAGACAGACAGAGAAACACAGTGAGACACAGAAACATACTAGGTAAGTTAGTTAACCTTCCTGTAACTCAGAGTTAAATAATAACCTTAGATTGCAGGAAATTAATATGTGACGCATTTTAAAGGAGTAATAAGCAGAAATGGAGGGGGTTTACAGACGATTTCCGTTGTTTTCTGGAGATGCCAGTGGCCTGTTGAGCTGCATCATTCCCATCCAGGGAGATGTTCATCAGCTTCCCTCCTGTGCGTAAATATTTTAGACAGTCGAACATAGGTGTTTAGTAAGAAAATACTGCAAAGAAAAATGTTTCTGTGTTGAACGCTCTTCAGAGATTTACTTACTTTCCATAAGTGTCCCACAGGGGAAAACAGCTACAATTTTGAGACATTTTCCTGAAGAGCCTAGCCTGCAGAGCCATGTGCATCTCACAGAAACCAGCTTACATTTCCAATGCCTTGTGTGTATCACCCAGATGATAGATGTTGCCATGGCGCCCTCTTGGGGATGTTCTGCCAGATGACTACAATGTGGATTGCAGTGGATCTCAACCTTCCTAATGCTGCAACCCCTAATGCAGTTCCTCAAGTTGTGGTGATCCAACCATAAAATTATTTTCGCCGCTACTTCATAATAGTATGCTTGTACTGTTATAAAATATAATGTAATTATCTGATTGGCAGAATTATCTAAAGTGTCCCCATGACAGGGCCATTCTAACCAAAAGGAGTCGTGACCCCCAGGTAAATGAACTGATGGTTTAGATGGTATCTTTAGCTCTGACTAGAGGTGGCTGGATTATGCTATTGTTTGTCCGTGTGTGTAAAGAACTTTCAAGTGTGGTACTTCGGATCACAATTCTCTTACTTAACCAACAAAGCATCAGAAATTGCCTAACAGTACTGACGGAGTGGACCTTGTCCTCATGGGACAGAAGTTTTTTAAATTTTATTTTGAATCAATATTTATTTGTTTAATAAAACATTAGATTACTACTTTTCAGAAAAGATGATGAGAAGGACCCCAAGTGCAAGGCAATGAACTTTATAGGAGTTTTTAATGTAATTTAATAACATGTTTAAATACACTAATCAAGCTGGGGAGGAGGCTGCTAAGAGATTTGGTCTAACTGTGTTAGCCCAGCCTGATTTAAAACTTCTGGACTCAAGATATTGTCATACCTCACACTTCAGAGGGCTGGAGCCACATGCAAATGCCACCATACCCAGCTTGATGGATTGACTGTATATTGACTACATTTTATGAGAGAGGAAACTGGGGCTCAGAGAAATCATTACCATCAGGAAACTGGTAGATGATAAAACTGGAGTGCAGTGAATAACAAGCAAATGTAAACATACAGATGTGTATCATACTTATGTGTAATACCATTGTCCTCATGCACCCAGTGCTCTAGAGGAAGAGTAGTGCACACCTGCGATCCTAGAACCCCTTGCCTACATAATGAGTTCCAGAGTAAGGGCCTGTCTCAAAGTGAGTAAATGCAGAAGCCAGGAAAACAAGATCCCAGCATGTTGTAGTGACTGACATGTAGCCACAGTTTGCTGGCCCTGACCCAGAAGAAAACAGCAATACCTTCTTGTGGGGACCACACAAGAGCTCAGGTGTAAAGCAAGAGAAGTCACCATAGGAATAGGTGGGGGAAGAGATGCTCCTTTCTCAGACCAAACCCCAGCTTTTTCTACTCACATAACTTGGCTAGAATTCAGATTAAGAATTAGAATCAAGGACATCACAAGAAAACCCACAGAATCAAATAACCTGGGCTCATATAGGGACTCACAGAGACTGAACTGACAACCAGGGACCCTGCATGGGATTGACCTATGCCCTCTGCATATATGCGACAGTTGAGTAGCTTGGGCTTCTTGTGGAACTCCTAACAGTGGGATCAGGGGCTGTCTCTGACTGTTGCTGGCTTTTGGGACCTTACTCCTCATGCTGGGTTGCCTTGTTGAGCCTTAATATGAGGGAGGGACCTAGTCTTACGCAACTTTGATATGCCATGTTTTATTGTTGCCCATGGGAGGCCTGCCTCTTGCTGAATAGAAATGTAGGAGTGGATGGAGGAGAGCAGGAAGGAGGTGGGCAGGGGGACTGAGAGAAGAGGAGGGAGGGGAACCTGTGGTTGAGTTGCAGAATAAATAAATGTAAAAAACAATAACAATTAGAATCCAAAATACTGGAGAAATGGCCCAGCAATTAAGAGCACTTGCTGCTCTGGAGAAGGACCTGGGTTTAGTTCCCAGCACCCAAATTAGGCATACAAGACCATGCATAACTCCAGCTCCAAGGGGCCCAAAACCCTCCTCTAACCTCATGGGAAATCAATACTCACATATGTAGATGAACACACATAGAGAGAAATGAAAATCTAAAATTAATCTTCCTTTTAAGAACTAGAATTAAGAATAAGTATAATTGCACTAAAAAGCCGAAACAAATCTTTTCTCAGGTGTACAAGTTTCATTATCTGGGAAAAATATGAGCAAAGCACAATTACTCACATGTGTGAAATATATTCCACAGTACAATGTATAAAATTAAAAAGCAGAGGGCTGACAAGATGGTTCAGCGGGAAAAGGTGCTTGCCGCCAACCGTGTCAACGTAAGTTCAACCCACAATCATGAAAGAAGTGACACACACACATGCACACATACACCACACATACACACACAACACACACACACTTACATCACACATACACACTCACACACACCACACCAAACCACACATACTTACACATACTACACACACACCACAGTCACACATATACATCACATATACATACACACACCACACACACATACACACACACTCACACCACACACACACATACACACACAACATACACACACATTTACATCACACATACACATACCACACATACATACACACTCACACACACACCACACATACACACATATACCACACACACACCACAGTCACACACACACATCACACATACTTACACGTAATACACACATGCCACACTCATACACACACACACCACACATACCACACACACACATACTCATACAGCATACATACTTACACATACCACACACACACATTACACATACATACACACACACCACACACACATATACACAGACACACATAGACACACCACATACACACACACCACACACATACACACACACACACACAACACATACATATACTCACCACACACACACCAAACAAGTTAAATAAATACACCTAGAAAAAAACTTAAGCAAGACCCGGCCTAGTGTGGTGGTGTACTCCTGTAATCTCTTGGGAGGAGGAAGTAGAGGGATCAGAAGTTCAAGAAGCTGGTCTCCACCTGGCATATATCACACACTGTCTAAAGAATAAAACAGGATTTAACTCCTCAGGTTACCCAGGAGAAAGGGGAAATATGTGAATCTACTAGAAATGTCTCCCAGATTCAATGTTCCAAGATTCTACAAATAGCTTTATCCTGCTAGTAAAATGTTTTAGGTAAAACAGCAACAACAACGACAGCAAAAATCAATGAATCATAGTAAATAAAAGCTGAAGAAGTAAATGATCAAATGAAATATTACAGTAAAGAGAGCTACTAAAAGCAGTGTTTCATCCTTAGAGTATTTTGCCTAGAACTGTTGTCTCACCAAACACCATGTTTTCTCTCATATATGGAACCAGATGTAAAAGTTTCCCCCCACCACCACTTGCTCACTGTGTGTGTGTGTGTGTGTGTGTGTGTGTGTGTGTGTGTTTAAATGAAACTAGAGAGGAGGTAATGAGAGGAGAGGAAAAGTTCTTAAAGAAAATGGGAGTAACAACAGTAAAAAGACTACGTGTAGTAAAAAAAAGCTGAAGTTGGGCAAAGGAGATGGCTCAGCCAGTAAAGGCACTTGCCACTAGGTCTGAGGACCTGAGTTCATTCCCCAGGACCCACACAGTAACAGGAAGAGAGCTGATTCCCAATATTTGCTTAGTGACCTACACAGGTGCAGTATCACACACACACACACACACACACACACACACACACACACACACACACACAATGAAAGAAGCTAGGGAAGTCCAGAGAACAGGAAAAACATCAGAGGATACCGGATGGACAGTGGGGCTGGAGATAAGTAAGAACATAGTATAATGACATGGATGAAGATGGCATAATGAAGTCAATTGCTTTGCTTTTTGTTCTGTTTTGTTTTTGTTTTTTTTTGTTTGTTTGTTTGTTTGTTTTTGTTTTTGTTTTTGTTTTTTTGTTTTTGTTTTTTTTGTTTTTTTTTGAGACAGGATTTTCCTCTGTACCTTTGGAGGCTGTCCTGGAACTAGCTCTTGTAGACCAGGCTAGTCTCAAATTCACAGACATCTGCCTCCCGAGTGCTGGAATTAAAGGTATGCACCACCAACACCCAGCAAAGTCCATTGCTTTGTATAGCTTAAAAATTATTTTTTAAACAATTGTTTCTTAAGCAGAGGTGGCCATTAGTAAGCAAAACAGCCTTCATTCCCCAGTATAAGTACATCTCTGAGCAGATGAGTAGATGTGTGTTGGCCCATTAAATCGCTGGCTATGGCCTTAAAAAGTTGCAGCAGCTCATGTTGATACAGCTGCGTATTAAAACCAAGGCTTTGTGCACATTTTCCCTCTTTGGAAGAGTCTACATGCTTTACCCAGTCATGACTTACAGCAGCCTTTCATTGGTGCTCAGCCACGCACACCTGAGGGGAAGCCGGAGCTCAACACTCAAGTGTCTTCCTGAATCCTGCTCCCCTCTTACTGCTCGTCTATCGGTCTAGGATGGCTGGCTGGGCAGTAAGGCTCCATCTTCCTGTCTCTACCAGTCAGCCCCGGAGTCAGAGACAGTCGCCTGGTTTTTTAATGAGGACACCACACACATGCTCGTACTTGAGTGGCAAGCCCTTTGCACTAAGCCATCTCCCCCAAATCGAACGCCCCCTTTAAATCTTAAGCACATGATAAGCTCTCACTAAAAAAAGGCAGCACATTGGAAATTTGTCCAAGAAAATATATTTACATTTCAAATAGAACCAGCTGCTAAGTCATCTCCAAAGCTGATATGTCTAAACCAACAAATCTGAAGACACACACATCCAATCAGGTAAACATTTAATCCAGTAATGCAGGCAGAGCCGCTGCAGGTTGTCTAAAGCCTGCTTGCCACCCTCTGAAACTCTGCAAGCAGGCTTGCTCCCTATGTGAGGACTAAAGCCAAAACCTGAGTGTGTTCAGCTGGAGACGGTATCTCTCCTCTACTGAGTCTCCCTTCCAAAAGGCACACTCCTTAGGTGGCTTGTGAATTAATTCACTGGAAAACTTTTATTTTTGTTAACAAAACAAAAATGCTTATTTTTTTTTCTATTGCTGGGTAAAATTACCAGAAGCATGTCTGCATAAAGTGGTCCTAATTTAGTGGATCACTGGAATAGGCTAGAAGCTGTGGCCATGGTCATGTTCTATATTCAGGTCGATCAATAACTTTCAAGAGGGATCTGCTACATGTGTCGATTATAGTACAAGACCTCGTGCTGTGGCAGCAGGAGATCATGGGTTCGAGGTCATGCTCAGCTATTCAGTGAGTTTGAAGCCAGCCTGGGGTACAGAAAGGCCCTGCCTCAAAAAATAAATAAGAGGCTATAGGTTTTTATGTGTTTGGAAACCTTGGCTGTGAATTAAAAATTACATGTCAGACATGGAGGATCCTGGAGGTAGCAAGTTTGTTTCATGTGTGGAAGTCCAGGGTCAGAATTCTGGCAGCCTCCTTAAGCAATGTAAAATAAAAATACTTCTTTTGGGGGCTGGAGAGATGGCTCAGCAGTTAAGAGCACTGACTGTTCTTCCAGAGGACCAGGGTTCAATTCCCAGCACCCATATGACAGCTGACAACTGTCTGTAACTCTAAGATCTGACACCCTCACTCAGACATACATTCAAAGAAAACATCAATGAGAAATAAAAGAAGAAATTTTAAAAAGTAAACCCTTTCCTCCCCAGGTCACTTTTTTAAAAAAAATCGTTTCTCTGCTTTGTAGGCTTATCAAATAGTGTCATCAGAAGACACTGAGGGATGACATTTGTCCAATAAACAGATATACAAAGTGTGCTTTGAGGAAACAATGTACCAAACATCATCTACTTTATCAGACCGAAGCTAACAGGCTAACAGATCTTAAGCAAATCTCCTTCTATCCTTCTAGGGCATTCCAAACGTAGTTTAGAGAAACGAGAGAAAGGCCAGGAGGGGTCTTAGGAACCCCTGAAAATAGAGTTACTTGAGACATATGATGTTGGGAACCAAGTCTAGTCCTCTGAAAAAGCAGGAAGTGCTCTTAATAGCCATCTCTTAGTCCCAAATCAAGTTGTTGTTCTTGTTTTAGTTTTAGTTTGGTTGTTGGTATGTATCCTAAATGACTTGATCTGTATCCCATTATAGCTGATTCTGAGCCAGGTAGCATTTATGTGTCTTTGTGAAAGAGAATTTCAGAAATGTGTGTTGTATTAGCTTGCTCTTTGTATGGAAAAATATAACCTCATGAAGAATGAGAAGAAGATTGAAACCAGATAAATGAGGGAAAAAATACAAACAGGCAGCTTCTAAGAATGAGTTCAGGGCATGGTTTCCAGCACTCAAACAGCAACTAACAACTTTCTGTTACTCTAGTTCCAGTGGATCCAGTGACTTTTTCTAGCCTCTGTGAACACTGCATACTTGTGGTACACAAAGATACATTCGGGCAAAACAGCCACATACACAAAATAAAAAAATAAATAAATCTTTTTTAAAAAAATAAAAGCCTGTTGGCTTTACCTCAAAAAAAAATCCTTAAATTGAGGTAGGGGATGCTAAGGACAACGGAAATATGGGGCTATTTATCGAACACCCCTGTTCACTACACAAATCCTGTGAGACTTTGAGACAATAATGCCTGTCTTCATAAAATTTTTCTTCAGATAGGGAATTTACACTCAAACAAACCATGGGCAGATAGATGGTAAGTGATGGTGACAGACAGATAGATACATGGACTGGATGCTTAGAGACATGACAGCACACTCTCACTTAGTACCCGAGTTGTGGGAAAGTATAAGTGCATGGAGGAAGATGGAAGAGGTGAGAGAACTTTCAAGAACTTTCTGGAAAGTCAGAAAGTGTCATCTGAACAGAGACTGAAAGAGTGGAAGGAGTCAACTAACCATTAGATACTTTGTGTGCACGCGCAAAATCCCCTGAACTGGGGTGTAACTTTCCTTGCTGTGTTGGAAGCCAGTATGGTGAGGGTCTAGAGTGACACAGAGAGAGAGAGAGAGAGAGAGAGAGAGAGAGAGAGAGAGAGAGAGAGAGAGAGAGAGAGTATTTTATAAAGGTAAACATGAAGAGGCTGGAGAGATGGCTCAGTGGTTAAGTATATACACTGCTCTTACAGAGGTCCCTAGTTCTGTTCCCAGCACCTAGCTCACACAGCTTACAACTCCAGCTCAGGGGATGTGATCCCTCCACAGACACCTGCACCACTGTGCACATACCTCCACATGGGCAGGTAGTTAAACATGTTTTAAACTTTCTTAAGGTAGGCATGAGAAAAAAAGGTCAGTAGTAACACAGACAGTCTGGAAGCTCTTGTAAGGACCCAGGGCTAAGAGAAGAAAGTGTTGAAGCATTTGAACCAGAAAGCTGGAGACAGTCAAATGTCATGACAGAGCTGGACACATAGTCAAATGTCACAACAGAACTGGGCACAGTGACTCCTGTCTAATCCTTGCACTCAGAAGGGTGAGGCAGGAAGATCCTGTCATCACCACTAGCCCAGGCTACATGATGAGACCAGAAAGGGACGCGGAGAGAGGAGGTAGGCAGAGAGAGCAGATAGGAGCAGTGGTTTAGCTAGGACTTGGAAAGACACTTTAACTCTCCAACTGCCATGCTAGGAGCCTTGACTTCTACATTGTACCTTTAAAGATGAGACAGTGGTGTCCAATAAAAGCTTCTACATCTAAAGCACTAGCACTATTCTACCATGGTAGTACCTTGCCTTGTGTTAAATTGTGCCTAGACACAATTTAAATATTACTCTCGGAGATGAAATGAAGTATAGTTGACTTTATAGCCTCCTGAAAAAAATTGTTTTATCTTATTTAGCTTTGTTTTGTTTTGTTTGTGTAGCACTGGCTGGCTGTGCTAGAACTCACTATGAAGATCAGGATGGACTTGAACTCACAGAGGCGGATGCCTCTGTCTCCCTGATAACAGGAGTAAAAGACATTGCCACAATGTCTGGCCCTCCTGAAAATTTAAAACAACTCATTAAACAAATGTTATAAACAATTAAATTAATTGTTGTGTGCTATATTGTATATTAGAATTTCTTTTCCCAATCCTAAGTAAGAGCTGGCTATAATTCAGCTAATAAAATGTTTCATGCATACAGCTCTGAGTTCCAACCCCTGGACAGTATAAAACTGGACCTGGGCGTGGTGGTACGCACCTATAACCCCAGCACTCAGCATTGAAAGGGGGAGGATCAGAAGCTACCCTTGGCTAACAGTTTAAGACTAGCCTGTGCTATATGAGATCCTGTTTTCTTAAATAATTAAATAAAACAAAAAAATTTAAACTTCTAGATAATAATTCACAGCATAAAGGAAATGCCTATGAAAGAGTACATATACACATATAAGCAATATAGATATAATAACTGGGAAAAGGAAATCTCTGTATGGATGGTTATCATTGCCTCACTGGAGAACAATGTGGGGAAGTTCTGCTTTTTCCCGTTGAGCAAAGGTTGGTTTTTTTCCCTTAAATTGTGAAAATGATTAGGAGTGTAGCTCAGTGGCGGAGCATCTTCTCAGCATATGAGAAGACCTGGTTTGATACCAAACAGAGAGGAGGGAGGGAGGGATAAAGGGAGGGAGAGAAAGAAAAGAGAATAACTACTTCACTTCTCTGTGATGATAGCACCATCTAGTGGTCATTGTTAGCTTATTTTAAGATTTTTCTTTTTTTAACTAAAATGGTAATAGAGTTGAAGAGCCCAGTCCCCATAAATACAACTACAACACAACTCCTGTTCTTAAGGCTCAGAAGAGGAGCAAGAAAGTTTTGTAAGAGCCAGAGGATCAGGGAGCCTGCTAGGAATGTCAAAAACTACACCAATAAAGCTCACCAGCATGGTTGCATACACAGCCATGAACAAGGACCTGCCCAAGTGGATGGGAAAGTACACAAGGCCTCAGCCCTACATAAAGAACTGAGGGATGCCAAGAGTGAGAGGGAAAAGGGCACCATCTGGCTACCAATATCAAGGTTATCTCTGAAACCGTACACACAAGTAACATTATACACATTGAGCAGCTTAAAACTAAAGAAAAGGAGGCTAAGAATCTGCAAGAGATCAAGGGGGTAGTATGTGGGCAGAGGGAAAGGAAGGGGGTAAAATGATGTAATTATAAATCTCTAAAACAAATCTTAAAACATTTTGAAGAATAAATAAATGTGATTTTTTTTCAGTATTTCAGCATTAGAATGAAGTCAAACAACCACGGTGGGGTGAGTGTGGTACTAAAGCACAGTATTTAAAGGACCATAGATAACATTGGCATGCTAACTACACTTGTGCTTCCATGGCTTTAGAAGCTGAGGCATACAGGTCACCATGATCTCTGAAATAACATGGCCTACATAGCAAGAACCTCTTTAGAAAATACGTAAGAAAGCAAACATTTTTAAATCACAAACCTTCATAACTATGTAAAGCATGTGTAGCTTAAGGTAATCTCCAAGATATAGGAAATAGAAGTTTTAAATACAGGAAGTATGAGGTTATAATATACCTCCTGTGCATCCTAAAGGCATACGTTTGATTGCATCAAAGGATTCTCCCTGGACAGGCACACTGGCCAAGGATGCTGGTTATCTTCGGTGAGACTGACTGTGTGGGCTTTAACATGAGGATAAGAACAAGAAAATTCTCCTGTGACCTTTTCAAAATTTCAGTTTTACTAAAACAAAAAGTTCTAGATTGTATTCATCTGTGTTTTTCCTGAACGTATGTACATGCTTGGCACCGTGGAGGTGAAATGAGGCCATTAGATACCTTGGAACAGGAGTTACAGATGTCTGTGGGCCACCATGCAGTCTAGGAACATGACCCAGTTCTCTGCAAGAGCTGCAAGTGCTCTTAACCAGATACATTTCTCTAGGCCCAAGCAGATTTACTTGTTTTTATCTTGTGTGTATGAGTGTGCAGCCTGCTTATATAAGTTTGCACCATGTAGGTCTAATGCTGTAAAGGTCAGAAAAGAATGCCAATGCCCTGGAACTGGGGTGACAGTTGGTTGTAAAAATGCCACATGGCACTGGGTGGAGCCCATGTCCTCTGCGAGAGCCAAGAACACAAGTGCTCTTAACTGCTGAGTCGTCTCTCCAGCCCTGAAGTATAAAGTTCTAAAACCATAAAAACTCCCTGCCATCAGAGCTCAAGGTTAAGCTGTTTCCTAGACTTTAGATAATGTGTTTGACCATGGGTTGAAGTGGGATTTTTCTTGGAATAAAACATGGAGAGACACAGAATTAAATTATCTCTTCAGAGTGCTGGTCCAAAAACTATCTAAAACACCCTGGGACAAACCAAAAGGAAAATTCTCTACTATGAAAAAGCAACAACCACAAAAAAAAAATCCCCATACTTTCTCACTCTACAACCTCACTTCAGGGATTCCTGGTTCCGTAACTGAGATCCAGTGGTGTCTCAGCACACGAGGAGACTTACTGCTACAATATGCATACACCCTAGAAAGAGAAGCCAATATCTCAGAATTTGTACAGTAACAAAATGGATAGTATTAAACCAACCAAGCATCATAAAGTGGTCATTGAAATAGAATACCTAGAAGTTTGATGGATGGTAGTGTCCATGTGAGGATTAGTAGTTGCTTTGACCAGATATGCACGGAATGCTGTTCAAAATAATTAAGTCAGGTTGTAGATTACTAATGGTATTTTTTTCTTTGTTTGACCCTTTTTGGACATGGTCTCACATAGCCCAAGTCAAAGGTTCAGATTTGTGGAGGATGACTTTGAACTCACAATCCTCATGCCTCCACATGCTAAGGGCTGGAATCACAGGTATGCACCACTCAGTATGATTTATGCATGCTGGGGATTAAACCCAGGACTTTGTACAGGTCAGGCAAACACTCTACCAACAATACTGCAGCCCCTGCTCTTTTTTGTTCATATTTTTTTTTTTTTTTTTATATAACCAAGTCCATTTAAATGAAAACAAACATTTATACACAATATTTGGTAATTTGGGGGGTTTTTTTTCCAAAACAACTCCCGGGGGGTGGGGGCGGGCGCCAGGGGGGGGAAAAAAAAAAAAAAAACCCGGGGGGGGGTTGGTAGGGCGGTTTGGCCCGGTTTTTTTGAAAGAAAGACCACCTCTTCTTTTTTTGTGGGTGGGGTGTTTTTAAAAAACAATATTTTTTTAGGAAATCACAACTTTTTTTTTTTTTTTTAAAAAAAAAAAAAAAAACCTTTTCCCCTTTTTTTTTTTTTTAATTTTAAATTTTAAAGTCAAAGCATTTTTTTAATTTAATTTATTATTTTACATGTTGATCCCAGTTCCCTCTCCGTCCCTGCCTCCCTTCCTTCCTTCCTCCCTTTCTCCCTCCCTCCTTCCCTCCCTTTTACCCTCTCTGCCCTCTCACATGCACTCCAACCACCCTCCCCTCCCATCCCCCCACCCCAATTCCATATGTAGGGGAATGCCATCCAGTTGGGGTCAATTAGATCTGACAGGTCATGTGAAGTAGGGACTAGGGCTTCTCTCCTGTCTCTAGATTAAGGCAGTTATCCCTCCATGGGGGATATGTTTGCAAAGTCCTTTTGTGCACCAGGGATACATCCTGGCTCCACTGTCTGAGGTCCCTTAGACTGCTCAGTCCTTCTGGCTGAGACCCATATTCAGGGGAGCCTGAGTCAGTCCCATACTGGCTTCCCAGCTATCAGTCTGGAAGCCGGTTAGTTCCTCCTTGTTCGGGTAAGCTGTCCCTATGTGTTTCTGTAACCTGGTATTGTCCTCTCCATCTGCATCTGAGTTCTACTTCGACTCAGTGTTTACATATGGGTATATGCTCCTGTTTCCAACAGGCATTAGTTGAGGGCTCCATGGATACGTTAGTTGTTGATCTCACTCTCCTGGAAGGGAATTTATGGTAGCCTTTCCATGAAAGGTCAAATTGTTAGTTGGCAGCAGCCTTGTAGTTCTCTAGATCTTTCTTTGGGTTCAATTTTATCTTCAAACCAATATTGGCTCCCTCTTTTATGTTCTCTCTCTCTCTCTCTCTCTCTCTCTCTGTGTCTCTCTCTCTCACTCTCACTCTCTCACTCTTTTTCCCATCTTCTCTTCCTAACCAGGCTCAATCTTCCTGGTTGCACATGATTTCCTTTCCTCCCCCTCATTTTCTCCTACTTCTCTCTCCATTCGCTGCCCGCCCCCACTTCCCCTGAGCTCTAGGGGACTTGTCCCTTACCAGTTCTGTGAGGGACTTTATATGAATCTCTTAGAATACACCTTGTATCCTAGTTCCTCTGGTGGTGTGAATTATAGGCTGGTGATCCTTTGCTCTAGGTCTAAAATCCATATATAAGTGAGTACATACTGTGTTCCTCTTTTTGTGACTGGGTTACCTCATTCAAGAGGGTTTCTTTAAGTGCCATGCACTTGCCTGCGAATTTCAAGATACCATTATTTTTTTCTGCAGAGTAGTATTCCATTGTGTAGATGTACCACATCTTCATTAACCATTCTTCAATTGAGGGGCATCTAGGTTGCTTCCAGGTTCTTGCTATTACAAATAGTGCTTCTATGAACATAGTAGAACAGATGTCTTTGTTGCATAGATGTGAATCCTTTGGGTATATGCCTAAGAGGGGGATTACCGGGTCCTGTGGTAAACTAATTCCCATTTTCCTGAGGAACCGCCATACTGATCTCCAAAATGGCTGTATGAGTTTGCACTCCCACCAGCAGTGGAGGAGTGTTCTCCTTTCTCCACATCCTCTCCAACATGAGCCATCATTAGTGTTTTAGCCATTTAATTTTAGCCATTCTAGCAGGAGTAAGATGGCATCTCAAAGTTGTTTTGATTTGCATTTCCCTGATAGCTAAGGATGTGAAGCATTTTCTTAAGTGTCTTTCAGCCTTTTTGATTTCCTCTATTAAGAATTCTTTCTTCAGCTCTGTACCCCATTTTTAATAGGGTTATTTGGTGTTTTGTTGACTAGTTTCTTGAGTTCTTTGTATATTTTGAAGATCAGCCCTTTGTCAGATATAGGATTGGTGAAAATCTCTTCCCAGTCTGTGGGCTGCCATTTGGTCTTGTCCACTGTGTCCTTTGCCTTACAGAAGCTTCTAAGTTTGAAGAGGTCCCATTTATTAATTGTTTCTCTCAGTGTCTGTGCCCCTGGAGTTATGTTCAGGAAGCGGTCTCCTATACCAATTTGTTCAAGGGTACTTCCTACTTTCTATTCCAAGAGGTTCAATGTGGCTGGATTGATGTTGAGGTCTTTGATCCATTTGGACTTGAGTTTTGTGCATGGCGACAGACATGGGTCTATCTGCAGTCTTCTACACACCCTCATCCAATTGTGCCAACACCATTTGTTGAAGATGGGGCCCTCGCCCCATTGTATAATTTTAGCTGTTTTGTCGAAAATCAGGTGTTCATAGGTGTATGGGTTAATATCAGGATTTTCAATTCGATTCAATTGGTCTACCTGTCTATTTTTATGCCAATACCAGGATGTTTTCAGAACTATAGCTCTGTAGTAGAGCTTAAAGTCAGGAATGGTGATGCCTCCTGAAGTTCTTTTATTGTATAGGGTTGTTTTGCCTATCCTGGGTCTTTTGTTTTTCCATATAAAGTTGATTATTATCCTTTCAAGTTCTGGGAAGAATTGTGGTGGGATTTTAATGGGGATTACATTGAATCTGTAGATTGACTTAGGCAAGATTGCCATTTTTACTATATTTATCCTGCCTATCCAAGAGCATGGGAGATCTTTCCATTTTCTGGTATCTTCTTTAATTTCTTTCTTTAGAGCCACAAAGTTCTTATTATATAGGTCTCTTACTTGTTTGGTAAGCATTACACCAAGATACTTTATGTTGCTTGTGGCTATTGTAAAGGGTGATGTTTCTCCGATTCCTTTCTCTGTCTCTTTGTCATCTGAAAAAAGTAGGGCTACTGATTTTTTGAGTTTATCTTGTATCCTGCTAGTTTGCTGAAGGTGTTTATCAGCTGTAGGAGTTCCCTGGTAGAGTTTATTGGGTCGTTTATGTAAGCTATCATATCATCTGCAAATAGAGACAGTTTGACTTCTTCCTTTCCAATTTGGATCCCCTTGATCTCCTTTTGTTGTCTTATAGCATTAGCTAGAACTTCTAGTACAATATTGAAGAGATATGGAGAGAGAGGGCAGCCCTGTCTTGTTCCTGATTTTTGAGGAATTGGCTTAGGTTTCTCTCCATTCAGTTTGATGTTGGCAGTTGGTTTGCTGTATATTGTTCTTATTATGTTTAGGTATGTTCCTGTTATCCCTGACCTCTCCAAGACCTTTATCATGAAAGGATGTTGAATTTTGTCGAGGGTTTTTCCGCATCAAGGGAGATAATCATATAGTTTTTCTTTTTCTGTTTGTTTATATAGTGGATCACGTTGACAGATTTTTGTATGTTAAACCATCCCTGCATTCCAGGGATGAAGCCTACTTGGTCATGGTGGATGATTTCTCTGATGTATTCTTGAATTCGGTTTGCCAGTATTTTATTGAGTATTTTTGCATCGATGTTCATCAGGGATATTGGTCTGTAGTTTTCTTTCTTAGTTGTGTCTTTGTGAGGCTTGGGTACCAAGGTTATTGTGGCCTCATAAAAAGAGTTTGGCAATGAACCTTCTGTTTCTATCTTGTGGAACAGTTTGAGGAGTAGTGGTATTAGTTCTTCCTTGAATGTCTGGTAGAATTCTGCATTGAATCCATCTGGCCCTGGCCTTTTTTTTTTTTTTTTTTTTTTTTTTTTTTTTTTTTTTGGTTGGAAGGCTTTCGATGACTGCTTCTATTTCATTGCGGGTTATAGGTCTATTTAAGTTGTTTGTCTGTTCTTGAGTTAATTTTGGTAAGTGATAGTTATCCAGAAATTTGTCCATTTCCTTTGAATTTTCAATTTTTATAGAATACAGATTTTCAAAGTATGACCTGAAAATTGTTTGGATTTCCTCTGTGTCTGTTGTTATGTTCCCCTTTTCATTTCTGATTTTGTTAATTTGCATGTTCTCTCTGTGCTTTTTCGTTAATTTGGATAAAGGTTTGTCTATCTTGTTGATTTTCTCAAAAAACCAACTCTTCGTTGCATTGATTTTTTTATATAGTTTTCCTGGTTTCTATTTTGTTGATCTCAGCCCTCAAGTTGATTATTTCCTGGCGTCTACTACTACGGGGTGAGTTCGCTTCTCTCTGTTCTAAGGCTTTCAGTTGTGCTGTTAATTCTCTTATGTGACTATCCTCTGTTTTCTTCATATGGGCACTTAGTGCAATGAACTTCCCTCGTAGCACTGCTTTCAAGGTGTCCCATAAGTTCAGGTATGTTGTGTCCTCATTCTCGTTGAATATTAGAAAGTCTTTAATTTCTTTCTTTATTTCTTCTTTAACCCAGGAGTACTGCAATTGCACATTGTTCATTTTCCATGAGTTTGCAGGTTTCCATGAGTTTGTGTTGTTGTTGAATTCCAATTTTAAAGCATGGTGGTCTGATAAGATACAAGGGACTATTCATATTCTCTTGTATCGGTTGAGGTTTGTTATGCCACCTAGTATGTGGTCGATTTTAGAGAACGTTCCATGTGGAGCAGAGAAAAAGGTATATTCTTTTGTCTTTGGATGGAATGTTCTATAGATGTCTGTGAACCCCATTTGAGACATAACTTCTGTTAGTTCTTTTGTTTCTTTGTTGAGTTTCTGATTTGTGGTCCTGTCTAGTGTTGAGAGTGGTGTATTGAAGTCCCCCACTCTAAGTGTGTGAGGTTTTACATGAGCTTTGAGTTTTAGTAGTGTATCTTTTACGAATGTGGGTGACTTTGTATTAGGGGCATAGATGTTCAGAACTGAGACTTTGTGTTGACTGATTTCTCCTGCGATGAATATGAAATGACCGTCTTCATCTCTTTTGATTAATTTTGGTTTGAAGTCTAACTTGTTAAATATTAGGATAGCCATGCCTGCTTGCTTCTTATTTCCATTTGATTGGAAAATCTTTTCCCAACCCTTTACCCTGAGGTAATGTCTATCTTTGAAGCTTAGATGTCTTTCTTGTATGCAGCAGAAGGATGGATTCTGTCTTCGTATCCATTCTGTTAGCCTGTGTCTTTTTATAGGTGAGTTAAGACCATTAATGTTGAGGGTGAGTAAGGACCATTGATTGTTGATGCTTGTTTGATTTAGGTTTGTTTTTGGCAGTGGTATTGTGAGTATATTAGTTCTGCTTTACTCTTGGTTTCTGGTGTAGTTGGATTATCTGTTGCCTACATTTTTGTGGGCGTAGTTACCTTCCTTGGGTTGCAGTTTTCCTTCCAGTACTTTCTGTAGGGCTGGATTTGTAGATATGTATTGGGAAAATCTGGTTTTGTCATTAAATGTCTTGTTTTCTCCATCTATATTGACTGAGAGTTTTGCTGGATATAGTAGCCTAGGCTGGCATCCATGTTCTCTTAATACTTTTAGAACACCTGTCCAGGACCTTCTGGCCTTGAGGGTTTCCATGGAGAAGTCAGGTGTAATTTTGATAGGTCTGCCTTTATATGTTACCTGGCCTTTTTCCTTTGCTGCTCTTAATATTCTTTCTTTATTCTGTATGCTAGGTGTTTTGATTATTATATGTCGAGGGGTCTTTTTTCTTTGGTCCAGCCTATTTGGGGTTCTGTATGCTTCTTGTACTTTCATGGGCATGTCCTTCTTCAGATTTGGAAAGTTTTCCTCGATGATTTTGTTTAATATGTTTTCGGCACCTTTCAGCTGGGCTTCCTCACCTTCCTCTATGCCTATTATTCTTAGGTTTGGCCTTTTCACGGTATCCCACATTTCCTGGATGTTTTGTGTTAAGGATTTGTTGGATTTATGATTTTCTTTGGTCGATGAATCTATTTCTTCTAGTTTATCTTCTGCGCCTGAGATTCTCTCTTGCATCTCTTGAATTCTGTGGGTTATGCTTGTGTCTGTAGTTCTCGGTTTTTTGCCCAGTTTTTCTATTTCCAGCATTCCTTTGGTTTGTGTTACCTTTATTTTCTCTATTTCAGTTTTCAAGTCTTGAACCGTTTCCTTCCCCTGCTTAATTGTTTTTTCTTGGCTTTCTGTACTTTCCTTAAGGAATTTGTTCATTTCTTCCACTTTTTTGTTTGTTTTTTCCTCCATTTCTTTAAGGGATTTTCTCACATCTTCTTTTAGGGCCTCTATTATTTTTATGATGGTAATTTTTAAGTCATTCCCTTCTGCTTCCTCTGCTTTGTTGTGTTCCATTCTAGTTGGTGTAGATTCCCTAGATTCTGGTGGTGTCATGCTTGTCTTTCTGTTGTTATGTGTTTTCTTGTATTGCCTTCTTCCCATAGCTTCTTCCAGTAGGTGTTGGTGGAGCCCCCCCTCTCTCTTTTTGGTACTTCCCCGGTGGGCTTATGTTGGTCAGAGATTCAATATCTGTAGCTCTGTGTGGCCCAAGCTCTCTATGGGGTCTTTCCGCAGACAGGGATGGTGTCAAGGATGAGGATCCAGTAGAAGATGCCAGCAGGAACTCACAGTGGTCCCGCAGAGATAGGCGGATCTCTGGGAGGGGCCCGGGACTCCAGCAGAGGACTGGAGGTGGGGTCAGAGACCAAGCAGGTGGAAATTACGGGTCGTTCTGCATGGATAGGCAGGTCTCCTTTGTTCAGAGTTGCTCCGAGAAGTCTCCAAAGTAGGGTGGACTATTGGCTCTGCCCTCTGTCCTAGTGCTCAACCAGAGCAGCAGGACCGTGGGCAGGGTAGGGCACAGGGTAGGAGGGGGCAGGCTCGCGGTGGGGATGGGTGGGGGTGTACCACAGCTCCAAGGGTGCTCTGGAGACAGGACACAGGAGCAGCAGGATCAGGGGCCATCTCGGGGAGTTCGGGGGAGGGGGGTTGTAGGGGAGAGGCAGCCCCAATTGGGCCCAGACTCACCTCTGGCCAATAGCTGGCGGAAGAGGACAAAGGCTGAGCTGAAACTTGGGAAGGTTTTGCAGGATAGTCGGATCTCACTGGAAACTGGAACTCTCCAGCTGAGGCATCTTTCTTTAGCAGAGGCCCAGATTTGGGGGTCAAGGATCTGGTGGGCAGGAACTCAGAGTGGAACTGCAGAGATAGACGGATCTCTGGGATGGGCCCTGGGACTCCAGCAGAGAACTGGAGGTGGGGTCAGAGACCAAACAGGTGGAAATTACGGGTGGTCCTGCGTGGATAGGTGGGTCTCCTTTGTTCAGAGTTGCTCCCCCCAGCCCCTGCTCTTTTACCACAAGCTTTCAACACCATTCCCAGAAACTTGACACTTAACCAAATTTGTGGAAGACATGAGTGGTGTCATTTGCATTGTGAGGTGGTTACAGGGTTCTCAACATTGAGCAAAAACTAAAACATGGCATCCGGGAAAAAAATAAGGAGACCTGCTTTTATCTTCAAATAAGCAAAGGATGGGGAAGGCAACAGGAGTAAAAGAGATCAGGAATAGTCATTTTCTTTGTTACTTTTCCTGTTGCTATGATAAAAAAAAATATATAAATAAATAAATTTTAAAAAGTACCCTGACAAAAAGCAACTCAAGGGAGAAATGTCTTACTCCAGCTCTTAGTCAGAGGATGCACTTCACTCTGGTGAGGTGGTCCTGGAGGCAGGAGCTGGGTAAGCCACTCACATTTGCATTGTCAGCAAGGGAAGCTGGTGTTCAATTTGCTTCCCCGTTTTTTATGCCCACTGGGACACAAGGCCCTGGAATGGCACTGCCCCTTTCAAGTTGGATCTTCCCCTTCTCAATAGACCTTTTCTAGACAATCCTCACAATTTGATCCCAAAGTTTGTCTCCATTGGCAGTTCTAGATCCTATGAAGTTGACAATATTAATCATCCCAACAAGTTATTGTATAAATGGATAAAACATTTAAATACATTCCAGGATGAAATTATAGAATATACAATGGTAAAATTATATTTTATGTTCCCTGCTTAAGTAGAAGAGAAGAAGCATTAAGCCTTGCTAACAGTGCATTCCCATAACACCCTCATTACAGCAGCATTGCATTTCTCCTATGTACTGAGCATAGGCCCTGTGGATCCCAAAGAGTCTTCTGAATACTGTACTTTCTCAGCAGACACTTTGCATACCAGCATAGTTTTAAGTGACAAGAACTAGGATTTTCCCCATTGAGGTGACTCATGCCTGCTAGCACAGCATTCAGGACATGAGGGCAGGGAGATCAGGAGTATAAGGTCACACTCAGCTATGATGGGAGTTCAAGATGAGAGTAGGTCTTGAGGCCTTGTCTTAAAAAGCAAACCAACCAACAAACAGAAGAACTAGGATTTTGGAATGCTTGGATTTTATGACATAAACAAAAGTAAGTAAGTCTCCAACAGAGTAATGTAACTATGCTCTGGACATCCTAGCTGCTCTCTGGTGGAAGGAAGACATGGTAGAATGTTGTATGTGCCTCAAAGCTTGAAAACAAACTCTTCCTAACAGTGGACAGTGTGGCCTCAGTGGGAAAAGTCAACATTTCACCTTCAGGATGGTGTTAACAATGGGTTTTTGTCTTCCTCCTGTTCCTGATTCCCTGGGGATTTTTATCAGGGAGTGCTGTCGAGAGCTTTAACGTAAGACTTTCACATAACCATACATTATCCTGACCAACATGATCCAGGAAAGCGCTTGACGATTCCCAGTCTCAGCTGCCTCGTTGTTTCTGCAGAAAGAGTGCTTGCTGTTCCAGTATTGGTTAAGGGATGGTAGATTTACTTACTCCAGATTTTACCAGATAGACAGCTTTCCAATTCCATAATATTACATACCTGGAGTATATGGAGGTTGTTTGTTTTATTTTGTTTTCCCTAAAATGCTTTTTTCTTCAAGGTAGGTTCTCAAGCTCCCTAGGCTAACCTCAGACTCCATATGCAGCCAAGGATGCCACTGAACTTTTTTTTAATAGGAGAGTTTACTTTAGATTTTGATTCCAAATGGATAGGAATCTATGATGACAGAGTGGAGACATGGTGGCTATGGCAGAATGGGATCTCATATTTTCAAACTGGAAGCATATAAGCAGAGTGAACTGGCTTTGAGGCCCACCCCCGTTTGATGATGATCACATGCCAACTCTTAGAAAATATGTGATGGTGGCACAAACTGGCCTTGATGTAGAGTGAAGGGCACAAAGCTGGCTGAAACAGGAAATGGGGATCTGGAAGGAGTGGGTAAGGTGGGGTGAGTAGAATCAAAATATGATGTACAAAATTTTCAAAGACCTAATATATATGAAGAAAATATGTGCTGGGGTTGGGATTTCTTTAGATCCTTCATTGTTAGCCTCCTTCTGGGATTAGCTGCAGGCAGATAAGAAATTGGTCTTCCCCCGTTGAAGGATTTAATTAAGAAAAAAAAAAAATCCCTCACAATTATGCCCAGCCTGACCCGCATCAAGGTGTACACAAAGCAAGTTTTTTTTTAATTAAAAGTTAAAATTGACCAAATAATGTCATGGCAGAAGTACACAGGCCCACCAAGCAATTGGGGCCACAAGGAAGGTTGTAAACCCCTACTATATGTGTTTATGGGAAAAGAATCTTGTGACAAACCCAGATTTCAAGATAAGCCTCTAACTAAGCCAAGGGATAGTAGAATTTGTTATATTCATATAATATTGATGATGAAATTACAGAAGAAATACTGGGGACTGATACTCCACAGAGACCAGCAGCAGTTAGCAACGATGCACCTAGGGATGATTGTGACTGTGAGTCTCAGTGGAAATTGCTCAGAAGTTTCTCTTCTGCAACCTCATTGACTCCCTTCTGTAGACTTGACATGGAAAATGAAAGACATAACAGAATCTTTTGAAATATCTGTAAATCTAATTAAAGTACTTGCATTCTTCCAGGGGTTAGGAGTGCAGCTCAGTGTAGCATGCACTTAGTGTGTGGAAAGCCTTTGGCTTGCTCCCAGAAACACAGCAAATTTTCTGTTTCTCTGAAATGTATAGAGACAGGCCCTCAAGAGTCTAGAAGTGTGCCACAGAAGGGAAAGGTTAATGACATGTCATTTCCTAATATGTCTAGAGGCACAAAAGATATTTGGCCAAGACTTGATTAAAAAGGAAAACTTGTGTAAGACAGTCGTGGTGCAAGTCTTTAATCCCAGCACTCAGGAGGCAGAGGCAGGTGGATCTCAGTGAGTTTGAGTCCCGCCTGATCTACAAAGCAAGTTCCAGAATAGCCAAGAGTATTATACATATAAACCCTGTCTGGACAAAGAGAAAGGAAAAAAAGGAAAACTCTCAGGTGACTGATATGACTCTACAGATGAAGGGCTCTAGCAGGCTCAATTATGGCAAACACATGCATTAACAGATCAACAGGGTTTCCTTTAACCTTTCTCTCTCCCTTCCTGTTATATTATATTCCTAAATCTAACCCACAAGGTCCATTCTCTTATTTGACTACTGAGTCATTCCTGAGACTAAACACCAAGGTCCAACAATAAAAATGTATTATTTGACTAATGCGTCCAATCAGGACATACCAACTAACCCTAGCATTGACTCTCCCTCTTTCTCCTTTAAAACCCACTCCTGTGGGTGTGTGTGTGTGTGTGTGTGTGTGTGTGTGTGTGTGTGTTTGTTTGTTTGTTTATCTGTGTGGGCATGTCTGTGTATCTGTGTCTAAGTGTCTATGTGTGTGTATCTGTGTGTGTGTGTGTCTGGGTGTATGTGTGTGTGTGTCTGGGTGTGTGTGGGGGGGTGTGGGTGTGGTGTCTGTGTATACGTGTTTGTGTGGGCATGTTTGTATGTCTGTGTGTATGTGCCTATGTGTGTGTGTGTGTATCTGTGTGTGTCTGGGGGTGCGTCTGTGTCTGTGTGTGGGGGGGGCATGTCTGTGTGAGTGTCTGTGTGGGCTTGTGTCTGTGTGTTTGCATGTGTGTGTGTGTATGTGCTCGAAAATACATGTGACATGTGGAAGGCAAAGATCAACTTTCAGGAGTTAGTTCTCTTCTTCTGCCATAGGGATCCCAGAGATCAAACTCAGGTCATTACGCTTGGCCGAAAGCACCTTTGCCCTAGCAAGGCCATAAATAAAGCCCATCTTTATTTATCTTCATTTTGTTGTAAGTTTAACTTAGTGTTTCTGTGTGGCATCTGCAACTTTCTTCATTGCATTAATTTTGTTGCATAAAATCTGGTTGATATTTCTCAGGTTTTCTTTCCTTCCTTCCTTTCTCACTCAAACTTTATCCATGTTTGCTCTCATTTACATACATGAATACACTACAAGTTAAGATTGACATATGAGAAAGAGGCATTTTTGTCTTTCTGAGTTTAGGTCACCTCAATTAATATAATTCTTTCCAGATCTATTCATTATCCTGCAAATTTCATTAACAGCAAATAATAAATGAACAGAAAGGAAAGCTGGAGAAATCCGCACAGTGGAGTGATAGCAAAAAGCACTAAGAAGTACCAGCAAAAACAAAACCCAAACTCAGCAAGCAGGCATGAAAGATAAGCATGGCTGGGAAATTACCTGCTTGCTAAGTTCTGTTCACTCCTTCCTGGCTGTATCCTTAAAGAATCGACCACAACCATATATGTCACGCCTACAAACCATGTGAGTGCCCGCCCATGGGTAGTGTTTGCGTTTGCAGATAGGTGTGTGGTACAAAAAGTAAATAGCTGAATGTTCACACCGCTTCCTGTTTCCTTGTCAATTTTTCACAAGGAAATTAGTTTTTATTTATTTATTTTTTGCCCTGAGAGTACACATTCATATTGGAAGAGTCCCGATTAAAAACCAGCTAGATTAGTGAGCTTGGGCGGATAGGCCAGCATCATAAGTCTGCATTTTCATGACCTGGTGGAGAGCCAATGAGAAGGCTTACAAATGGGCAGTCTCGTCCTGACCCGACACACTGAAGACTCTGTCCACATTGGCCTCACCAGGTTCTTCCTGGCTTCTCTCTGGACAGGAATGTTTCTGGTAAGTGTTTTTAAGATTCCAGTATTTTCTTTGCTCAAAACGAAATTGTTTCATTCATTTATATTGACCGTTAAGATGTTTTCCTAACCCAGATACAAGAGTCTACTGCTTGTTCCTTTCAGAATATATTTTTTTGACTGTAGAAATATATTTTTAACTCCCTAAGAGGAAAGAGGACAGTGTTTGCTTTGCTTGAAACAAGCCTTGAAAGGGGTTTCCCTCTCCTTTGCTACATTGCTCTCCTTTATCTTGATTTTCTCTCCCCCACCCCAAGTTAAAAATGAGTATATTCGTTTAATTCACGAGCAGTTAAGCAAATGAAGTTAAACCACAAACCTTTACTGAGTTCTGGTACTTCCCTACTGTGGGAAATACAGTACTATGAAATGAGAAACAATTAGAAGGAAAAACTGCTGAGGAACATAGTTAAATAAAACCCTTCTTACTTACTATTACAGTTAAAAGCAGGTTAAATAATAGCATTTTCTCTTGAATATGGATGTTACAATTACATAATAAACAGCTGATAAAAATCTGTGGCCAACATTATTTTTTTTTCTTCATAGTCAACCTAGAAATTTTAGAGATGTGAAGGTGTGTACATACCTGTATGCCTCCAAACTTCAAACTGAGCAAACTGGCGTATCAGATTTGTACATTTTGTGATAAGTGTGGAAATTTTTCTTGCATCAGAATATAGAGAAAAAAATTGCATTGTTAACAATTTTAAGGCTCTTTGGAGTGCAGTAGTTACAGTAAACATATATATGTACACATATACAATGTTATTTTCTTCATGCCTAAGGCCATTTATTTAGTCCCTTAGTAGCAATGCTTTTGTGTTTCCAGAATTTCATTTTGAAAATTATTTGGGCATGGAGGAAAGTGGAGTAAAAACATCAAGAATGTCCAAACATGGGAGCTGGAGTGACGGCTCAGAGGTTAAGAGTACTGGCTACTCTTCCAGAGGTCCTGAGTTCGATTACCAGCAACCACATGGTGGCTAACAGCCGTCTGTAATGATCTGGTGCCCTCTTCTTGTGTACAATTATACATGCAGGCAGAATATTATATATATATATATATATATATATATATATATATATAATAAATCCTAAAAAAAAAAAAAGAACATCCAAACATGTATGATATGGAACTCTTGATTAGCTTGCTGTCGTGTTAGCTGCCTCTCTTGGAGACTAAAATCCATCTGTTTATACCTCCATCAGTTTATCTTCATTATTTCTGTGATGTATTGTAAAGTTAAAATCCTCAGTAAACTTAAGTCTAGACATATAAGAAAATGTATCACGAGTTCATCATGTTACCTTTTCTCCATCATAAAAATCAATGACATTAGGAAGGAGACCTGGTGAGGGGCTCTTGAGGGAGCTGGAGTGGTGAGGGGAGGTATGGTCAAAATATATTGAATACATTTATGAAATTCTCAAAGAAGAAATTTGAAAACACCCTTCAAAAAATACATAGTGATGTATACCTTTAATCCCAGCACTCAAGAGGCAGAGGTCAGTCAGGTCTATATCATAAGACCCTACCTCAAAACAACAACAACAAAAAACCCTAATGTCCACTGAAATACACAAATATTTAATATGGCATTTTGTAGGTTTGGGTCAATGTAATAAAAATCTCTGTCAGGATATAGAATATTACTCTCACTCCACATCTAGAAAGTTCCTCATTTTCTATCTAGTCAGTCCTTATTCATTCCCTGAAATGGTAAACACTCTTTTCCTCAATATACTTTACACATACACATAGAGTTTTAAAGGCTTACTTATGTTGTAGAATCAGCATTCATTTCATTTTTATCTATGTAACAGTCTATATGTGAGTTCCCTGGTTGATGGAGACCTAAGCCTAGTTCAATTTTGGCTATTGTGAATAAGTCTGTTGTGAATCTATGCACATATTTCTCTAGATGTCTTTTTGGACTCTTGTGTAAATATATGGAATAGAATTGCTAGGCCCTAATGTAATTGTCATTTTAATTACACAAGACATTTCTGATAATTTTAGCACCCTCAAAATTATTGTGCAAACCAAGAAAGACACTAAGAGAAGCATACATGGTCTCCTGGAGAAGGGGAAAAGGACAAGATCTCCTGAACAAATTGGGAGCAGGGGGGTGAGTGGAGAGGGAGTTAGGAGAAAGAGAAGGGGAAAAGAGGAGGGAAGAGGAAGACATGAGGGAACAGGAAGGATTGAGTCAGGGGAAGGATAGAGGAGAGCAAGAAAAGAGATTCCATAATAGAAGGAGTCATTATAGGTTTAAAGAGAAATCTGGCACTAGGGAAATGACCAAAGGTCTACAAGGATGACTCTAACTAACAATCTAACCAATAGTGGAGAGGCTACCTTAAATGCCCTTCCCTGATAATGAGATTGATGACTACTTTATATGCCATCCTAGAGCCTTCATCCAGTAGTTGATGAAAGCAGAAGCAGACACCCACAGCTAAACACTGATAAGAGCTCCTGGAATCCATTTGCAGAGAGGGAGGAGGGATGAGTAAAAGGGTCAAGATCAGGCTGGAAAACCCACAAAAACAGCTGATCTGAACAAGGGGGAGCTCATGGACGCCAGTCTGATAGCTGGGAAACCAGCATAGGACCGACCTAGACCCCCTGAATGTGGGTGTCAGTTAGGATGCCTGGGCAATCTATGAGACCTCTAGTAGTTGATCAGTATTTATCCCTAGTATATGAATGGACTTTGGGAGCCCATTCCACATAGAGGGATACTCTCTCAGCCTAGACAACAGGGGAGGGCCTAGGTCCTGCTCTAAATAATATGACAGACTTTGAAGATCCTCCATGGAAGGCCTCACCCTCCCTGGGAAGCAGTAAGGGGATAGGATAGGGGACTGGTCAGGGGCAGGGGAGGGAGAGGGAACTGAGATTGACATGTAAAACAAGTTTGATTCTAATCTAAATTTAAAAACGAAAAAGAAAAAAAATATTGTATGAAGCTGGGCCTGGTAGCACACATCTTTAATCAGGCAGAATGGTCTGTGAATTTGAAACCAGCCTTGTCTACGTAAGTTTCAGGTCAGCCAGAGCTACACAGTTATGCACTGTGTAAAAAAAGATTAAAAAAACAATATCAATTAATAATAATAAGATTAACTAGTAATTAGGCATCATAGCTGCATCGTATAAGTAAAATATTCTTGTCACTAAAACTATTACAAAAAAAGTAAATAATTTCATCTTAGGAGCTACATGTAACAAACAAAATAGTTCTCTTAGCTGATTTCTGTCCTTCATATAATTCCATCATTAGGCCATCATTATTACCATAAAATTATTGCTTGCAATTCACTCTTGAACTTTAGCAGAGCTTATCTTGTCAATTTACAAAGCTAGTCAAAATGTGGATGCCCTTTGGAATCTAGCAATCCACTCTTAACACACTGGTATGCACACTGGAAGAAGCCATGGATAATTCCCATACCTATATAATCTGAGCTATGAGGCGCTGAGTCAGTGAGGCTCTCTGTCCAGAGGCCACTGGCAGATAGATGTACCTGAAGTACAGGAGGTTGCCTGCCTGTCAGACTCAAGACAATCTAATGAGGTCTCTACTCCTTTGTCTTGGCTCCTGCCCCCTGTCCCCACCCCCTGCCTACGTTTCCAGGGTTCTAGAAAGAAGTGTCTACAGAAGGGACAAAGATAGACCACTCCTTAAGCACCTTCACCACTTCCTACATTCACAGAGTTCCTCACAGGGCCAGGTAGTTGTGAATGAGAAACTCAGAGGCACTCTGGAGGCAGTGAGGCAAGTACATCTCTGAAACTTGAAGACCAACTTGATTTACATAACAAATTCCCAGCCAGCCAGGTGTACACCATGAGACCTTGCTTCAAAAAGGAAAAGTGTAGGGAGCTCCAAATCAACCTGGACCCCAGGATCCAGGTCTAACATCCTAACTTGGCAGTGTTTGGAATCAGGGATGGCCACACACTCCTCCCATCCATCTTTAACAGCTACCTAATTCTAATAAGGTAACTGAATTACCATCTAATTTCATCCAAATGTCTAAACACACACACTCAACAACGCCTAAAGAGAGTTTGGCCAGGTAGCCCACACATTGAGTTCTAGCACTTTAGAGGCTAAAGCAGGACTGTTTCTGAGTTTAAAGTCAGCTTGTCTCAAAACAAACAAACAAATGAAAAGCACCCAAGAAGTAGAGGCAGGAGGATCAGAAGTACAAGGTCATTTTACATACAAGACCAAGGCTGGCCTGGGCTACAATATAAAAAAGTATTTCTTCATGTGTGGCTGGAGCTTGGCAGACTGACAGACATGGGAGTTGCTAGGCTCTGGGAAGGTGTGATTCTACCCTATGAAAACAATGAACTCTTTGAAAGACCTGTGACAGAGGAATTGCTTCCATGCTCAAACCTGAGCTCAAAGTGACTCTTAAGTAGGAAAGACAGAACAACTCAGACTGCTTTGCTTAGTGTATGCCCAGCTACCTAGGAAGGGGATTTAAAAAAAATTAAAGTTACTGCTGCCAGCATGAACCTGAGTGCAGTGTGCATACACTTAGGGGAAAAAAAGCATAAGGGTCTAGCAATGCAAACCACAGAGAACTGTGAACTGCTGATGTTTCTTTCCACAACATAAATGTCTACTGCCTGAAGACTTCCTTCCTTGAGACTAGCAAAGGAAAAGTACACACTCTTGTGTGGTTTTCAGTCCTTCCAAGTTTTTATTTGCCAAGATCCTCCAACAATAATTTTGTCTCTTATAATCACAAGCAACTTTAAAAGTCCAATTGCAACTGTCAATAGTCTCAACCTGGGGCGGGAACTTTTCTCCTCTTCGCTGTAACCCAGGCTGCACCGACTTGAGGTGCTTGTGATTTGGTGATGAGTTCCCAGAAAGGCAACGTGGCTCGGTCCAGGCCTCAGAAGCACCAGAATACATTCTCCTTCAAAAATGACAAGTTCGATAAGAGTGTTCAGACCAAGAAAATCAATGCAAAACTTCATGATGGAGTATGTCAGCGCTGCAAAGAAGTCCTTGAGTGGCGTGTAAAATACAGCAAGTACAAACCACTGTCAAAAGCTAAGAAGTGTGTTAAATGTTTACAAAAGACAGTGAAGGACTCTTACCACATAATATGCAGACCATGTGCTTGTGAACTTGAAGTTTGTGCAAAATGTGGGAAGAAAGAAGACATTGTTATTCCATTTAATAAAGAACCCGAAACTTCAGTAAATACTGAAAATCCAGGTTTTAATGGCAGAAGAAGTCGCAAAGGGACAGAGGACAGTGACGAGGATGTGGATGCTGGCACTGCCTCGGATGATGAAGACAGAGGCACTTAGGTGGCCTGACATTGTGGATGCAGCTGCAGAGTGCTCAGCGCACACTGACATCCTGATGAAGCAGTCAAGGCAGGCAGAACTGACACACGAGCAATGATAGTTATTTATGACATTTGAACAACAGACACTTTCAAGTTTTCACAATAAACCTTAGGCTGCATACAGAGTATGTGTGCAGTCTTACTGTGGCATGTTGTACAATCTATGGAAATTATTTAGAAAAGCATACTATCCAATGTCACAAGGTAGTTTTGAGAATCAGTGGTTGAATCAAAACTTGGAAAATTAAGATGATGAGCTCACAGCAAGTACACTTTCATAGCCTGACCTCAGGAGTGTGACTTCCTTAACAAAATCTTTTTTATGTCTTATAAAGCAAAACCATTTATTTTTATACACACATACAGAGAGAGAGAGAGAGAGAGAGAGAGAGAGAGAGTGATTTTCCTTCAAAAATACTTTTATATATGTCATTCCATTGTTTTTACCTTTTCCCAGTTTGGAAATACATACTCAGAAAAATGTGTGGACTATAAAATTAATAACTAGAAAAGAAAATCCAACATTCATACTCGAGTGGAGATAACTACATTTTTCTGTTATGGTATAAAATGACATGTATTTGGGAACATAATTCTTCAGGCTTGAGCTTCAGATTCATTATCAGAATTCAGTATTGGAAGCTCCTGTGATATTCTCCCTCATAAGCTTATCCTTCCCAGAATTCCATTGTTCCTAATTATTGCTTTGCTGCCAATGTTTCTACTCATAGGCAGTGTAGATTAACTTTGTGTGATTACTGAAGTGTGTGTCCTTATGTTTAAAATCCTAAAGCTACAGAAAAATAGCCAGACAATACACACACACACATGCACGACATGAATATACATGTATATATGTATGTATATGTTTTCTGAACCATTGAAATAAATGTAAAACCCTGGTTTTAAAAAAAAGTCCAATTGCAAATATATATTATATTTTGCAAATAATGTATAGTTTTATATATAATATATATTACAGAGCTACAGAAAGTGATATTAAATGGAAATCAGACAGGAGTGGTGATGACACAAACCTTTAATCCCAGCACTCAGGAGGCAGAGGAAGGGCGAACCAGAGTACATATCAAGACTGTCTCAAAAAAAGAAAAAAATCTATTAATAAGATTAATAAGGTGGTACAGGTCTGTAATCCCAGTACAATAAGAGGCAGAAACAGGAGGATGGCAAGTTCTGTACAAACCTACATGAGAGAGACAGAGAGACAAAGACGGAAGGATTGGCAAGTATGGTAACTCATTCCTGTAACTCAGAACTTGGGATACTGAAGTAGAAAGATTGCAATAAGTTTGAACCAGTCTGGACTAATAGTGAGCTCCAGGCCAACCTGGCATGTGATGTGAGATCCTGTCTCAATAAATAACTGACAAATAAATATAAAATGTTACAATAAAAGCACAGTATGTATATAGGTGAGATTCATCACTTTTTTTTTTTTTTTGAGACAAGTCCCTCATAGTGTAGTCCTGGCTAGGCTGAAACTCAATATATACACCAAGCTAGTCTCAAACTCATAGCAATCTTTCTGCCTTAGTCTCCAACCAAAAGTGTGTGCCACCAAACCCTGCCCACCACTTTTAAAATAATCATGCAAGGGCTGGAGACCACACAGTGCTTAAAAGGGCTTGTTGCCCTTGCAGAGGACCTGAGTTCAGTTCCTATCACAACTGCCTATCACTCCAGGACACCTGACTCCCTCTTCTGGCCTCCTAGGGCCCTCACAGCCACATGCACATACAGACAGACATATAAGTACACATAAAATATATTCCTTTAAAACTCAAGTTGGCAGAGCTGAAGATATCACTAAACACACTTGATGTTCTTGCAGAAGACTAGTGAGGTTCCTAGAACCCCTGTCAGGTAGCTCACAGCCACCTGTAATTTTAGTTCTGGGGACCCAGTTCCCTCTTCTGGACTCCATGACAACCTTGGAGACACACCTATATGTACAAACAATAATAATACTACTAATTAATAAATTAATCATGTAGACTAGATGTGATGACATGTGGTCCCAGCACTGGAAAAACAGAAGCAAGAAGATAGAGAATTTAAGTTTACCCTTGCCTTGGCTTTATAGGATGCTCAAGGCCTGAGCTACATGAAACCCTGTCTCAAGTATATATACATATATAAATATCTAATTAAACACATACACACACACACATACACACACATATATATATATACACACATGTATATATATATATATATATATATATATCTGAAAAGTCATAGAGCTAAAGAAATTTTAAAGCCAAATACAAATTGAGACTAAATTTTTAAAAAAATCTATTAACCTGAAAATCTACAAAGGCAATTCTTAGCAGGCACAGGAAGAGGAATAAATCTCAGTGTCTATGTCTGGAGACCTACCAAATGTCAGGCACCATTCGACCTGTCTCATTTCATATGCTCCTCCCTAGAACGCCTAAAGTTGACTTCCCAAACAAACAACTAACAACCCTGTATGTTGCTCCTATAGGGCAGAGAATCTTGTTTCAGCCAATGTTTTCAGCAAGTCTTAAGTAAAAGCACAGAACACTTGCTCATTAAGCCTCTGTGTGTATTATGTACAGGAAAACACCAAGTGGCCTCCCATAAATATATATGATTTTTATATGCAATTATACTTCAATAGAGCCAAAAACAGCTTTGTGGGTGGCATGAATCTCAAGGAATTTCTGAAGCTATGGGATAATAAGAAAGTGATACAGATATCTTAGATGGATGGGATAGGTGGTTTTCAGCCTAATATTATGAAATGGAGTGGAATTAAATTCTGAGTAGGGTTGGCACATACCTTTAATCCCAGCACTCAGGAAGCAGAGGCAGTTTGAAGCAGCAGACTGAGTTCGAAGTCAGCCTGATCTACAGAGTGAGTTCCAGGACAGCCAGGGCTGCACAGAGAAACTATGTCTCATTAAAAAAAAAAAAGAAAGAAAAGAAAAGAAAAAGATTCTAGGGGTTAGAGAGAAGGATTTGCAGCAAAAAGAGCCTAATGCTCTTATACAGGACTCAGGTTTGATCCTAATATCTAATGCTGGTAACTCCAGAAGGATCTGACACTCTAGCCTTTGCCAGCACCTGAACACGCATGCTCATATACATATATACAGGCATGCACAAATCTACATATGTCTTAGTTAGCGTTACTATTCCTGTGATAATACAACATGACCAAAACAACCTAGGAAGGGAAGAGATTTTTTTTCCCTTACAATTCCACAGTCCAATATCAAAGAAAGTCAGGGTGGGAACTGAATCAGGGACCATAAGAGATGCTGCTTACCCGATGACTTCCCTTGGCTTACTCAGCTGCCTTTATATGTAGCCAAAACCCACCTGCCCAGGGATGCCACTGCTCACAATAATCTAGGCCCTTCATCAGTAATTACCAATAATGAAATGCCCTCCAGGCATGGTGGCCCATACCATCAATCCTAGCCTCCAGGAGCCAGAGCCAGGAGAGTCTCTGCGTTCAAGGCCAAGAAAAGAAGACAAAAGAAACAATAAGAAAAGAGAAAAAGAAAGTGAGAACAAAAGAAAAAGACTCTGGTGACTTGAAAGAAAATAGCTCCCAAAGAGAGGACATTATTGCATTATTGGGAGGTATGGCTTTGTTGGGGTAGGGGTGGTCTTGTTGGAGGAAGTGTGTCACACTGGCGGCCAGCTTTGAGGTCTCATATATGTTCAAGTCGCACTCAGTATTTCAGTTCACTTCCTGTTGTTGCCTTTGAATCCAGATGTAAGGATCTGAACTCCAGCACCATGTCTGCAACTCTTATAAAGGAAATATTTAATTGGGGTAGCTTGCTTACATGAATAGAAACCCTAACTAAGACAAATACCCTTATAGACATGCCCACAGACTAACCTATGTAATTCCTAACTAATGTAATTCCACAATAGTAAATATTCCCCTCTTCTAGGTATGTCACAAAACTGACCAGGACACAGTAGCTAATTATAAAAATGTAGAATAATATAGGTGGGAAAAAAGATTCAGTGGGCTCAGACTGACAATAGGTAAAATATGAAAACAAAATTAAAAGCTGAGCATAATGGAATATGTCAGCAAGCCCAAAATATGAAAGGCTGAGGCAGAAATATCATGGGTTCAAAGCCAGCCTGATGTATATAGCAAGACTCTGCCTCAAAAAACAAAACTAGGGGCTTTAAATGGTAAAAGCTAAAATAGATGGTTCTGGATTAAAAGCACTTGCTGCTTTTTGCAGAGGACCGTGGTTCTGTTCCCAGCGCCCATGTGGCAGTTCGAAGCTATCTATACCTTCATTTCCAAGGGATCTGATGATGTCTTAGTTTAGGTTACTACAGCTATGATAAAACACCATGAGCAAAAGCAGCTTGTGGAGGAAAGGGTTTATTTGGCTTACATTTCCATGTCACTATTCATCACTAAAGTAAGGACGGTCAGGAACCGGGAAACAGGAGCTGATGCAGAGGCTGCAGAGGAGTGCTGGTTCCTCGTGGCTCGCTCAGCCTGCTTTCTTATAGAACCCAGGACCACCAGTCCAGGTATAGCACCACCTACAATTAAGTGGGCCTTTACCCATTATTCACTAATTAAGAAAATGCCTATATGTATGCCTGTATACAGACCAATCTTATGAAAGCATTTTCTTAATTGAAGTTTTGGAGGGACCTCAAAGTAGGCTCAGGACACTTCAAGACAAAGTTCTTAGCACATAGGAGATGTATTTGTCCCAGAGGAGCAGAGAACAGGGATATGGAACAAAGATGGGAGATAGAGGATGAGGGAGAAAGGGAAAGAAAAGGGGAGAGGTGAGAAAAAGGGCAAGGGAGAAGGGGAAGGGCTATTTGTCTCAGAGAGACAAAGGACTGCCTCTCAATATAGAGGACTCAGACATGGCCCATAGGCAAATACCAGTTTATAAAATAAAGGGGAAAACCCTGAGTCAGGATGATGTGTTTAATTTAATTGGGTATATTAATTAGTTAAGGGGGTTTTTGATTGCTGGACCTTGGTAATCATCCTAAGGAGGAGGAAGTGGCCAGATAAGGGAATAGACCTTGGGGACTAGCTTCAAGAATGTAATCTAACAGTTTTTACCAAGGCAGAGGGAATGGGGATAGAGCAAGGCCTGCCAGAGTCATGTTTGCTGCCAGTCAACCATAGTCCCTTAAGGTTTCCTCATCTCAGAAGGCTTTAGCTTGTGTCAAGTTGACATAAAACTATCCAGCACAGATGCCCTCTTCTGGCCTCCCCCAATGCTGCATATAAGTGGTACACACACATTCAAGCAGACAAAACACTTATAATGCATAAAACAAATAAGTGGAAAAAATAGAAAGAAATAGGGACTGGGGTGTAATACTGTTGCTAGAATACTTGATTAGCAGGTATAAAACTTAGGGTTACATTCCCAGCACTGAATAACAGCATGGCGGAGCACACTGCAGAGATATAGCAGGAAGGTCAGAAGTTCAAGGCCTTCCTCATACACATAGCCAAGTCCAAAGCCAGCCTATGACTATATCTGAAAAAGTAAGTAGGGGCTAGAGAGACATCTCCTTATTAAGAGCACAGCCACTTTTCTAGAGGGCTTGGGTTCAATTCCCAACACCATTTATAACTCTAGTTCCAAGGAATCAGATGCCCTCTTCTGGGTCTCTGCTGGCACCAGAAATATGAGACCCTATGGGGGAGGGGGTATGAAGGAGGGGTGAGAGAAATGGCTCAGAAGTTAAGAGTATTGTTGCTGTTGCAAAGAACCAGGTTTAATTTCCAGATCTCATATAGGGCTTGGCTCTCAGTCATCTGTAATTCCGGTTCTGGCTGATCTACTGCTGTCTTCAGGCCTCCATAGGCATCATGCAAAACACCTATACACATAAAGCAAAATAATAATTTAAAAATTTTAATGTGAAGTAGAAGTGACATTTCCATCCCACATTTGAAAGTCGCTGACAAGGAGTAAACTAATAAAATGATTGTCTGCCTGCATGAGTGTATACAGCGAGCAGACTACTCTAGAACTCCTGTGCCTAGATGAATGCATGGTGGTTTCTCAGAGATGGGAAAGGTGACATTCTATATAGCTTTCTGACTGTGGACACAATGTGACCGGGTGCCACATGCTCTGTACACCATAATGGACTATATATCCTTGCAAACAGTGAACACAAATAAACCATTCCTTTAAAAACAAAAGATTATACTTCAAAGTCTTGTTTTTCAAACTGTGGTTAACCCATGACAGAAACCCACATACAACTTCTGCACCCTCACAGACACAATAGAAGGACCATCATTTAATGCAGTGGGCATGATGTTGAAACATTTATTCCAGAAAGAGGGCAGAGGACGGATGCAGGAAACAGTATGTGTAATGGGTTACTGCCAGTCTGTGCTTTAAGTGAAGTCTGTGAGACTATCTGTGCATACTATATCTTTTCTTCCCAACATCCTTGAAAATGAGGAAGAGAGCCAGGTGGTGGTGGTGAATGCCTTTAATTCTAGCATTTGGAAGGCAGAGACAGATAGAGGACAGGCAAGTTTACACAGAGAAACCCTGTCTCAAAGCGGGAGAGGGGGAGGAAAGAAAGAAGGAAGGGACAGAGAAGAAGAGAGGGAGAAATTAAAAAGAAAGGAAGGAAATGGAGAAGAAAGAGAAATGTCTCTGTCACATGGGATTTTTTCCCCACCCAGCCTGTCATTTTCTGATATTGACAGACGTTAGAATTCAAATACCAAAAATATGCCTTGGTAACGAGAAAGTTTACTTATTTGCTTTGAGTTGTGAATGAACCCTTTATTTGAACTCTGACAGATGTTTTCTTTGGGTTACAGCATTCAGTTTACCAGGTCCTCTGACCCTCAGTGAATACACACAGCATTTACACAGGGAAGGAGACTGAACAAGAAGGGCCTGTTCCTCACAGTCCCCAAGCCATCCTAATGGTGCCACTCGAGGGTGCCACATCACAGAAGGGCAGAGTGCACAATGTGAGAGAGAAAAAGACAGTGACAGAGAAGGGCATAACCCACTGGAAAGAGGACAAGGGCAGGAAGGAAAGCCACTCCCTCCCAGCACACCACTGGGACTGAGACAGTGAGGCCATTTTCCAAATGCGTGTCTTGTCCACTGGTTGGTGCTAACATGTGATAGACTGCCTGGCCTCACTGAGACTTCTGAACATCCCTGCAACCCACATTCACCATCCTCATGAAATCCAGATTTTTACACTGAGTTGCTTGTGTGTGCTTCTTTCACTGAATCAATGAATACTCACAGAAATTTTTATTACAGGCTGGGAATGTAGTTTAGGGTAGCGTGCACCAAGGCCTGGGTTGGAGCCCCAGAGCTGCATACCCAGGTATGGCTTTGCAGACCTGTGATTCCAGCACCCAGGGGATGGAGGCAGGAGAATCAGAAGGTCAAGGTCGTAGACAGCTTGAGGCTAGCCTGGACTACATGAGACACTGTCTCAAAAAGAAAGAAGAGAGAGAGAGAGAGAATGAAAGAAAGAGAGAGGGAGGTAGGGAGAGAGAGAGAGAGAAAGGGAGGGAGGGAGGAAGGGAAAGAGGGAGGAAGCGAAAGAGGGAGGGAGGGAGGGAGGGAGGAAAAAGAGAGAAAGAAATTTTTACTGCACTATACCAAAGTCACTTTTGTAAGTCATCCCAACCCAGAAGTGAATAATAAAGAGCCGTTGTCATGGAGCTTTAGCCCAGACAAACAGCAAAATCCAGCAACTCACAAGCACTGGAATAACAATTGAGCAATGACAGATCCCGTTTCTATTGGAGCACAAGAAAAGCAACTGTGAGAAAATAGTGTTTGAACTGAGAGATGCCCAGAAGCTATGCCAAGAACACATTCAGGCTTCCAGGCAAGGGAATAGTCTAGCAAAGGGTTGGGCAGATATGAGCTGCACATGTCTAGGACAAGTAAAGCCAGTCTTGGAGTCAGGAGTCACAGGTGAGTTAGGCTGGCGACACTGGCTGTTCTAAGGAAGGAATGGGAAGCCATTTGTAGTTCTCCACACAAGGAGGCATAATCAGGACTTGAGTGTTCAGAGTCAACCCTGGGGTAAACCCTAGCTGAGAGAGTGAAAGGTGGGAATTACATTTATGAAGATGACTCTTAATTCTAAAGGCTAGTGAAGCAGGGTGGTAGAGAAAGTTAGCTTTGCTTCGGTTTGGTTTGGTTTGGTTTGGTTTGGTTTGGTTTGGTTTGGTTTGGTTTGGTTTGGTTTGCCAAGCTTTCTTGTAGCCCAAGCTGGATGCCTATTACTAGATACGACTTGGAGGTAACCCTCACCTCTAGAGAAGCCTCAGGGAACTAGTGATTCATTTCTGCACCAAGTACCCTGATTCGCAAACATCTGCAGGGGCTGACTGGCATGTGTGCACGGGCCCTTGGGTACTCTTAAGAGGCTCTGCTCTCCGTAACGCTTTGTCTGACCCATAATACCACTTTGTTTTTGCATGCAGTTCCATTGCTACTTTGCAAAGAAAGAAAATATAATAATACAGTGTCCACAAAACCAACATATGGGGTACACAACCCAAGAAAAAGAACTACTGTTTTTCACATATTCCTGCAAGTATTTCAGGAACAGGAGCAGTATGGAAACACCATCTTTCTATTTACAAAATTAGTGTGTGTGTTTGTGTGTGGGAGGGTGTATGTGATATGGTATAGTTTATACATGGTGTAGTTTATACAGGACATGAGTCTGTGTGTGGTGTGTATGTGATGTTCATATGTATGTGTATCATGTGTGTGTGTGGTGTGTGTGTAGTGAGTATGTGATATGTGTGTGTAGTGTATATGTGTGTGTGTATATATATGTATGTATATGTGATGTATATGTAGTGTGTATATGTGAGGTGTGTATAAATGTATTTATGTTTGATGTACATGGAGTGTATGTGGTATTGTTGTGGGGGGTGTGCTATGTATGTGTGGTGTGTATATGTGTGCATGTGTTATGTGGTGTGTGTGGTCTGTATAGAGGGCTGTGGGGAGGTTTAGTGCATATATGTGG